>NC_135736.1:12905000-14105000 GCF_041903045.1 Epinephelus lanceolatus | reverse complement strand
TATGATTTCTATTAGCCGGTGGATTTGGATAGCAGAAACATGCTCAGCTGCCTTAAAGATTGCTGGATTTGTTGTTTGTGTTGATGGAGTTTCTCAGTTTCAGTCTACTGACTGTTAAACTTTTGTGTATGTTTCTAGCTAGCTTGTATGCCTAACTTTGATTGAACGCAACAGACTCACACACTTTCAAAAAAGCTCTCAAGTGGCATCCTAGGAGTTAGTAATTAGGCTTTAGTTAACCACTTCAGCAGTGATTATGATCATATAAAAACTTACGTTGCTGAATGAGACGTCAGATATTTGTGTTCTGTGTGAAAACATAACAGATGTAAGTTGAGTCTAAACTTCCACTGTGTGTGTTTGTGTATGTAGCACATGCAGCTTTTGGACCTCTCGCAGCAGCTGTGTGACAGGTTGGAGCAGCTGGTGTTGACGTACGCCAGCTACAATGTCCTCTGTTTGGACGAAAGCGATCCTAACAGGTACTCAGAGACACGCGCAAAACACAGAGGTACAACATATGTACTTATACATGTGTACTACCTTTAACGTGACAGTAGCACAGAGACAACATGAGAGAACACAAAGTCGTCATGGCGTAGTCAGACACATTTATACACTCAATTATCCCATATTTATACTGCTGATTTACTCATGCAGCATTTCATGAAATTATACAGTTCTCCCAATCCCTGTCAAGTCTTTCATTTGAATCTCAAAATATAGGTCAGTGTTTCCACTGAATACATTTTCTGAACAATATCAAACCATTTCTCTTTTCCTGGAGGATCAACTTCACGCCAGTTCGTTGTCTGGCCTGCTTTATAGGCATCTGTCTCTTCCTTGTAAAGCTTCTTTAATGTTGCTCCACAGGTTTCAGTATGTTACAGCTGATCCTTTCTTATTCTTTTTTAATCTAACAGCTGCATCCTGCAGTGACCAGCCCATTTCATATTCGACTGTCTCACTCTCCCTGTTTGCATTCCCAGTCTGTCTCACTTCTGCATCGGTCAGAGTCAGCTCGGTCCACTGAGGGTGACTGTGTTCCGTTACTGTAAGCCCACGCCGTTCCTGGCCCAGGTCGACACCGGCCTGTACAAACGCATGCGGTGGAACGTTGAGAGAATACGAGATGGGCAGGAGACAGATGAAGAGAGTGATGAGTGGGAGGCAGAATTAGATGGCAACACAGACTAGTGAGTGTGGATATCTCCACCTTTGACACACCAATCTTACTGCCAATACACATCACAGTTATTAATGTTTATCACCAACGTGCCATTCAGTTACTTCCTGTGCTACGAGGACATTCCCAATGCACATGCAGATGCTGATGAGGATAGCCATGGTGCCTCTCCTGGCAGCGTGGTGAGGATGTGGTCCATCGGTCAGTGGGTGCAGGTGAACCCCGACACTGACGACATCTGTGACTGGTATACTGATTTACATTTCTTCATTCACTGCTCTGCAGCTGCTTTTACTTTAGGAGATTATTCAATGCTCAGTTGTCTTTGGGGGAAACTGAAAGATCTAGCAACAGCAAAGCATATCACGCATTAAAACTTATATAGGTGTGTGTTCCTGTTTTGTTTCAGGATCTTGTGTGACGTTCCTGAGGCTGACTATCACAGGCTGTTGTTTCTGGGCAGCAATGAGCCGTCTAGCTGCAATGCTACAGACTACCTGTATCAGCTGCTGCTGTCACAACACACAACAGAGTGATGTATTAGCACACACACGTCATCCATGCCTGGGATCGTAGAATAAACAGCATGTGTAAAGAGATTGGACCAGTTTAGAACAAACAGGACGGTGCTGATAAATCCTCAGGCTAATTCTTAAAGGGATATTTCGGATCTTTTGAAGTTAGGTTGTATGGAGTTCTTATCCATAGCCAGTGTATTACATACAGGAGATGTCTGTCAGCATTGCAGCAGCAAAATGCATTTTAGCCAACTAACAAAACGCCCACCTAAAAAAATCTACAACAGTTTATGTGTGTGCTACATTGAAAATATTTTCACTGCCCTACCTTTACGTCACACTTCCTGTTCCAAGGTGGAAGCTGTTAATGGCTTCAGTCCCCCATCCATGCTCTCTTCAAAACTATTATTTTGGCTCTCTAACATGGGAACTGCTGGTCTGCTGCTGCCTCTATCACTTCCATAGTTTGTGTTATTGTGTGGCGTCTGTGAATCTGAACCCAAAGTCACACAGCAACAAAGAAAAAATAACTGATTGCAACAGCAGACCAGCAGCTCCTTTGTTCAGGGATGTAAAATCAATGTTTTTCTCAATTAAGTCTGGCCTTGAAGAGGGCAATGTAACCGCTTCAGTTCCCCTTCGGAAATTGCTGTGTGACAGAAATGAAAAGTTATTAAAATATACTAAATATAGTGTTGAATTTAACCAATATTGATTTTTATAGGTGGAACTTTTTTGAGGTGACTGAAACGTGCTTTGCTGCTGACCTCACCACAGCAGTACATTGCTTAGCTTCTGTGTCAGACTCCAGCCTGCTTCTCCAAACTGGGGGTGTGCCGACTTAAATCTTCTGTATGTAATACACTGACTATGATAAAGTACATCACGCAATCTTACTTCAGAGGATCCAAATAATCCCTTAAAGTAAATTTGTATCGCTGAGTTTATGGGTGATTCTAAAGGTTGAACATCTGGCGTCATATGCGTCTTGATGTCTGAGCAGAAACACCAGAGCTGAAATCACAAGCACATCACATGACTGTAAATGTTGTGACACTTTTAGCCAGAGTAACATGATGCGTTCAGGACCTGTTGGTTTTTCCACTTTTAAAGCTGAAGAGGCCTCTGTTCTTATAATCTGCTATGACCATTCGTGGTTTCTAAAAAACAAAGCTTTATATTGAAGTTATGTAAAAATAGTTTTATGCCGTTTACTGTGTGGAGTGTGTTTACCTCTGATGTTTGCTGCACACTCTTGTCACTTTGTTCAGTATGTTGTTAAAGACTTTATAAGAGATTTTAAATAATGTTAATGTTTACATTTTTTACAACAGTTTTTAAGAGCCTTTTCTTGTGTTATAAAGAAGTCCAGAAACGTTATTAAAAAGACATTTTATTTACACAAAATGTGGCATTGAAATAATTATACACAATCACAGATTTATGTCTTTCAGAAAGTCCAAATAATAAAGAAAAACTTTAAAACAAGCTGCCAAGGTTCGGACTCCACGAGCAGGAGTGCCCATGTACTTCACTTCAACAGATTCATCAAGCCTTTTAAATCACTACTCAAAGACCTCACTTCAGTTTTAATAAATTAATATCTTCAATGTGAGTTGTAATAACTTTGAGCCTACAGAAGCAATGCGTTAACTCGTAGTTCACTCTACTGTGTTCAGTTTGACCTTGTGATCATTCAGCTCATCAGCTCTGTTGATGGGACATGAAGAAGATCATAAAACAAAGAATAAAATCTACCATTTACAACCATCATCCTTTATTCTCTATTCCATAAAAATCTATATATGACCCTTAAAGGGCTACTATGCTTCTAAATCTCTAAAGTACAAAAGTAAAGTGGAGTTTCCCTTCATTACAGTGAGCAGTCTTTAAACAGTATACACACAAATGCTTACAAAAACACTACACAGACATGTTTCAGAAAGCACATTTAAAAAGTCCAGCTTTGTCAAAAATACAGTGAGCGTCACGCGTCCTGCCTGGAGGACGGGAAAGCAAATATATGAAAGCGCAAACACCTGCTTGCTTCTCAGCTGCTACACATAGGCCTTGATAAGAGAGTGGAAAGATTAGCAGGTGATGGTGAATGAGAAATATTTTTGCTGGAATCAACAGAGTGAGAGTCTTAAGAGTCAATTAAGGTTGTAAAGCGATAATTGCAGCACTGCTTTCAATTTAATAATGAAACAAAATCAGTCTTTTATGCTATTTGACATTGGAGAGCAGGGCAGCAAGCCAAAAACTGACTGAAAACAAAAAGTGATTCAAGTGGAAATAAATGTCAAATTTTTCTGCGAGCATTTCTGTGCCCATTATTTCGCTTTGCACTACAGGAAACTGAATTTGTCCCAGAAATCCCCTCATATTTAAACCTGTGATATATTTAAACATTGACTGACACACACACACAGTATCCAGACCACACACAGCACAGATATGAACATTTACGACACACACTTCCATACCGTAGCTCATCACAGTTTCAACAACAATACACAGTAGAGACCCAGAATAACCTGATATCGAACCCCTGCCTCTTCCTCGTGTCACACAATAACGTGACCCCTGACCTTCACAGCAGTATCGGTTAAACCCTAGAGTCAGTCGCTAAAGTAAATTCTGTGTACTGCACTAGTGTAGAAGGCCTTATGTAATAACCAGACATCATCTGTGTGTAGTCTGTGACTGAAATACCGTCATTAAGATGTGAGCTTAAGAACCTAAGGAAGACTTAACATATGGAAGGAGTTAATACGTGGCTACAGAACCAGTGTCCATAAAAGGCAATTTCTGTAGAAACTAGCTTCGGCTGTTTCATTTAACTGACGAAATCTCATCTCGTCACAAAATACATGCACTTATCTAAAACCTCATTAGTGCCTGACTCCAGTGTTTCAAAGGGAAAAGCTTACACGTAACTCTGACCTTTGGTGAAGAGCTGTGAGATCCAAACAGCTCAGACTGAGATCGGGTAGTGAAATGTGATGATCCGCCTCATCTGTAATCAATACCTGTTTTTGATCTCAGTTTGCAAACAAATTCATACTTAAATCGATACAAGACTGAAGTGCAATCTCAGAAATCTGGGACTCAGTGTCTTTTATCACCATTCAGTAGCAGGACATCTCCAGTGTATTCTCATATTAAAATAAGGTGACAGCGATATGTGTGTATCAACAGTTATGGCTTCAATTAAAAGGGCTGCAGGTGAGGAACACAAAGTTTAACAACCAAACCTATCAGTCAAGTTACCTTCGATTGATAGAGGCCATTTGGCACCGTCGGTGTGTGTGAGTGTGTGTGTGTGGATGTGGCCACCCATGGCACAAAGATTTGGCATAATGAAAAGTGTCCTGTTTCAACCCTGTTAGTCAGTTGCAGTGACGCATCATGGGCTTCTGTCAGAAATCACATGGTTTCAGGTGTGTGTGTTTAAAGGACTGAAATGTAATGTTATAGTCAGTGTTAAGTTTGTGTTTTCAGTGGTGTAGGATGTCGAGTGTGACGTGACAGAGGTGCTGAGTTTCAGTGTGGTGTCGTGTTGGTTGACTTGAGATGAGACACGGGTTCTTCGCTGGCAGCGTCGGAGACTTTCTTGCCCTGAGTACAGACTCTGTTTCAGGCAGCGTCATAGCTACCACTGAGGACGTGTCCTTGGTCATTTTGTTTGGTGTAAATTTGGGAGTTTTAGCAACCTGGAGGTAGTTTACTTTATAAGATGAAAGTTTTACCTTGTACAGGTACAGGTAGATTCCAGTATGTTTATTGTACACACAGTATACTAAAATTGTGCTTTAAGGCCAACTAAAAATAAATTAATTAAAAACTAGGCCTGGGTTTCAATGTCATTGCTTCTACAATGTGTTAATTTGGGGAACAGAAATGTTCATTTAATTTGCCAAAATATATTAAACTACTCAGTACATCAGCATTAAATTAAAAGCTAGTCTGACGTTTGTTTTTAAATCAGGACAAATCTGATTAAAGAATAAGTACCCATGCCGAAGAATATGACTAAACACTTGACTATTCTTGATACAGTTCAGTTGGTTCAGTTGGTACAGTATTGAGGTTGCATGCAGAACGTTTTACCTGAATAAACAGAATGGGAGAACTTAAAACCCCGCCCCTGCTGCTGGTCTACATACACATAGGACCCGCTTTACTGACTTGACTTACCTTGACCTTAATCCAATTTTCAACTTTCTATGTACTAAATCTAACCATTTAGTTTGTTGGGAGTGGTAGCTCACCTAAAGTAAGCACTACCTGAGAGTCTTGATTCAGGGCAAGAATTTTCAACCATGTGTTTTCTTCTGCCTTTTTTTGCATGACTTAACAGCAAATGCTTGGATAAACTGCAATCAACTGAACTGATCTGTGTTTTCTGTGCTTTGTTTTTACAGTACAGTTAGAAATCCCTGCCTCTCTCAAATTAATCTACAGCAGTGGTTCCCAACCTTTTTACGATATGGCCCCAAACACGTTGGATCTGTCTATAGGTTGTGACCAGATCTACTTATGACTAATTATTCCTTCCTCAGATTGCTACATTTGAGTGCTTAGGCCTAATAGGTAGTTTCAGTAGTTTAAAAGGGACAGATTAGAGAAAAGCTTGAAAAATAAAATACCCTTGTTGGTTGGGAACCACTGATCTACAGCACCAAAAGTGTGTGGTTGGACCTCCAGGGCTGGGCAGTGTATAAGTATGGTTTATTGTCCATCTTTTTGATCCTATCATGGATTTTACTCAACTTCTCTCAGTTTATCTTTGTAAAATACTTGGGAATGACACGAGCATCAACAATGTGATGTAGTTTATCTTCTTGAGGAGATATTCTGATGTGTATCAATATCTAAGAACTACTCCTAGCTATTGCATTGTTCCCCACAAGATTTACCTCAGTCTGTACAGCTGTTTAATAACGTTGCTTCACTGTGTATAATAATAGCACAGCAAATGTGGGCTGCTCTGCATACATGTGTCCATCACCTTATTTGCTGTGTGCCTTTGTTGTGAATTATCGTGTGTGTGTGTGTGCGCACAAACAGACAGCACTTGTGTCATCTTCCCTGTATGAGTGTTGATGTTTAACAGATGTTGTACTCGGTGTGTGTGAGTGAAATCCCTCAGTGATGTGTCTCCAGCTCTACCACTGTCCATTCTCCCTGTGGGGAGCTCCCAGTGGCCTCTGGGGAGAAACTACTGACAGAGGTGACGGTGGCAGAGGGAGGGGTGAGTGGAGGCAGCAGGCTGGGCCACAGGCTGCTCTCCAGGGGGCTCAGTGTACCTCCTGCGCCCCCCGGTAGAAGCAGCAGAGAGGAGCATCCATCTCTGTTCAGCAGCAGTGTCTGATTGATCAGCTGCTGGACTATGTCCACTTTCTTCCCCCAGTCCAGGTCCAGGGGTGGGGGCCGCTCTGGAGACTCGGGAGGGCAAGGGGAGGAGCTGTCTCCATCTTGGGAGGGGTTGCTGGATGTCTGAGGGGAGTCTCGGAGAGGAGGAGGACTCTCGGTGGACGGCGAAGAGTCTTGATGTTTGTCTCCATCTGATATCACCTGTTCACAGTCATCCAACTCTTCATTTGACGTCTCCTGTCTGAGCTCGTCCTTCTCTTTAGCGAGCTCCTTTATTCCCTCCTCTTCATCTTCAGCCTCATCGTCATCACTATTCTCCAGGGCCTCATAGATGGTGCAGAGGCCAGAGGAAGGGGACAGCAGCACTGTCTGACCTTTATTGGACTGTTGCAGTTCTTGTTGCCACTGTATGATTTGCTGCCTTTCCTTCAGTTCCTGCTGTTGCTGCTGCAGCTGTAGTTCAAGGTCTCTCCTCTGCTCCTCCTCCTCTTCCTTCTTCTTCACCTCTGCCTGCTCTCGGACCTTCCTCTCCACCTCCTCCTTATTCCTTTTTATTTCTTCTTCGGCCTCCTCCTTCTTCCTCCTCTGCTCCTCTTCCTCCCTCCTTTTCCTCTCCTGCTCCGCCTCCTCAAGCGGTTGGCTCTGTTGCTGTCTGCGTTGCTGCATCTGCTGCAGCTGTCTCTGGTGCTGCTCCAGCCGGCGGAGCTGGGGGCTCAGCGCCTGCTGGCCGAGGTTCCTGGGCGGAAGGTCGGCACAGGTCAGCTTCGGTGGGGCGACGGCAGCGACGAGAGGTTTGACGATGTCGCAGTAGGTTCTGGGGTATGCAGAGTGATCGCGGCGGTGAGGGTGCGGTAGTGCAGTGAAGCCTGTGTGTGAGAGGAAGTGGGAAGGAAGATTACAGTAGCGTGATGTTATAAAACAGGTCACAGGCAGCAGGACAGTGACAGCAGTGCAGTGTGAGTACAAGCAGAAGGGTGTAGAGGGAAAGGGGGGTGTGGGGTGGCCTTCAGAGGCTCATACTTGCCAAAGGAATAGTGGAAGCATTGTGAAGCCAAGCTCAAAGGTCTGCCAGTAGCCTACAGCACCAAACTGACCGGCAATCATTTGTGGTTTTGTACTTTGAACAAGTGACAGTGGGACATTGTCTGAAAGCTGTGCAGCAGTGACAGATACAGCTTGTTAAATATTCAGTGGGGTGGAGCCGTAGTATTTGTGTAAAAACAGTGAACACATCAGAAAATGGTGACCCTAGGTGAAGTGACTGGGGGTGGTGGCAGGGCGAGGGTAGAGAAATTTGTGCAGAGAGCAAACTCTTTTTTTTAAGTACATCTTTTTTAAAAAAAAAAAATGACACCCAGAAAAGAAAGATTTATGTGAGCAAAAAAAAGCAGCCATCTTCCTGTATATGCAATCACTATCAATTATGGTGAGACATAAACAACCACAGAAAAGCACATTGCGAGCTTAAACCGTCATCACCTGTGAATGAAGTTTAAAGTTAGTCAACCGGTGATGCATGCAAAAGCTCTCCATGCATTTATAGACATCCAGCATCACAAGAAAAAACTAAAATAGCTTGGCTTTAGAAGTGAAGGCTAGACATTATTCCAGTACATCAAGTCCTAGAGCCAAGCTATTTGGCTGACCCTGAACAAACCAATCCAAAGTAACGTAATGAAAGTCAAGTCATTGTGCAACAGTGACATGCATAAGCATAAGTTAACATTAATACAGTGCTGTAGAACAGTGCAGCAAGAATGCTATTAAAAAAAGGTAGTAGAAAAGAGCTAAAACAGCAACACACCCACAGTGGACTGGAGCGATATTAAAGCAGAATGAGTGGGCTCTTGAGACTGGATGATGTCAGACTTCTTTTGCTGCTTGAGATGCCAAAGTTGACCCATGGATGAGAAGGTCTGGTGGTGTGGACGATCAACTCATGGCAGATTTTCAGACCAGTGAAGTCTCTGAAAGGCGTACGTTCCTGTTCATCGTGTCCAGTTTTCAAGGGAAAGGCCACAATGTGTGTGTGTGTGTGTGTGTGTGTGTGTGTCACTTTGACTGTATGGCAAGAGAAAGGTGTAGGTTGAAGGCTACATGGTTGGCTAAGTGAAATCTGCTGCAATATACTGAGATGTGTAGAGCCAGTAGTAATTAACTGAAAGTTTGTAAGACCTTGAAATGAATGTCCCTAGTGTTGGATGACTTCTCTGGGACACAGATCCACAGACCATAATTACGCCACTCCCAAGCGCCCACTTCAATAAAACTGTCCGCTGAGAGAGTACGTCATGGTAAAAATCTAATCTTTATTTAAAGTTTTAAGGTTCATTACTCCAAAAGATGGATAAACACAAGAAAAAGCTGGGGTACATTTTAAAGTGCGAGAAGAAAGAGAGATAAGGAGTGATTGGGGATAAGGACGATTGAATGTATCGTACGGTAGGAGAGTGAAATCCAACAGGATTATACAATCAAAACTCATTGTCAGTTGCCAGGTTTGTTCAGTAAAAAGTATTAGGATAAATACACATGAAAAACATGTTACACAGTTCATTACACATTTCTTTTGTTGTTAGGCTTAATTTTCTTGTTTTCCCTCTTTAACAGCTGTAAACAGACAAGTCAAATCCATGCCAGTTCAGGGCAACCACATAATTCTGTGTTAAATAAAACAGAAAACAGAAACCAAAAACCCAGGCACGCTCACACATTAGGAGTAAATAGTAGTAGCTATTGCACATACAGGAATTTAAGCCATATACTCATCATGGAAATTTGATATCAGAGGGAAGTGCCACTGCCATCCTCTTTTTATTTCTTCCCTTTTTTTGCTCTCTGTTTTTTTGTTTGTTTATTTAACTTTGATTACGTCCACCCCCAGAGATTTCAGGACAAACACTGACGACAAGAGCTACAACAGAGATATTGTGGGGGAGGTTGGAGCGGGGCCAGAGGGCGTTAAGGGACATTACTTGGACTCTTAGGGAGAGGATGAGCTATACATTACCTGCAAAAGAGTTCTCAGTCTTTTCACAGATAGCAGAATAGTAGGGAGGCTGGATGTCATCTGGGTTTTCCTCAGGTTGCTGCAAAGTGCTTAGAGTTGACGAGGGGTCCAGGGCTTCCTCAGGCCCTGGTGCTTCCTCCTTGACATGCTCAGCGGGCTCCGCTTCCTGCTTCCCGCATTCGATGTACTGCTGCTCTGCAGTGCATGGCTCGGTGTGAGGTTGCGGGATGAGAAAGGGCTCCTTAGCCTCCTCGGGCAGCTCCTCCAGGGAGAAGATTCCAGGGCTCTTGATACAGCTCTCCCCTGTGGAGTGGGCGTTGGAGTTTGAAGCTGTGGTCATGGTGTCAAAGCCGTATGACGCCAACGATGTAGCTGAAGGTGGTGTGGTGTCTTCGCCTGCGCCACCTATCACCTCCTCCATGTCAGCTTCCTCTCCCTCTTCCACGGTGGACAGGCAGCGCTGGGCTGAAGGCTGCGTGTCAAAGGTTGTCTGACAGACTGCTGGAGTCTCCAAGGAGTCATCCAACTGAGCCTCTCCCTCTGTGTCGCTGGCCTCGTCTTCTGTTACTGAGGATGAGGAGGGGTTGGAAGTGGGGGCAGTTGCAGGGCCACCCAGGACTTCATCAGCGGGCAGCGTCTCAGCCTCAGCTTCCTCCTCTCCTTCCCCGTCTCCTCTCTCTGAGTACATGCCCATGTCCTGGTAGTCCAGGTCAGGCTGTGGGGAAAGCATCTGGGCTTGCACATCTTGAGGCTGCAGCCTCCCGTCTTGATTGTAGTCATAGAGTTCCTCTGGCGTGCTGGTCTCGCTGCTCAGGGTGCTTGAAAGAGACATTCCTGGGGCAGAGAGGAGAGCTGGGACGAGGGTCTGCACTGGGGCTGGGCTGGACTGGTCCATGTACATTTGGGCCTCTAGATTTTGTGGCTCATCTTTGACAAAGGAATGATGGGGAACTTCTTGGTTTTCAGGAATAAAAGAAGCAGAGCCTAGTTCTAGCCAAGCTTGGGCTGGGGACTGAGTTGGAGTCTCAGTGTCTGCTTGCCAGGGGTCTGCCAAAGGACTAGCTGCAGCCGCTCCTGCCACCTGTGCAGGCTGGGGGATGTGCTCAAGAACCTGCTGTGGCTGCAGAGGTTCTGCCCAAGGATCAGCAAAGGGGTTTGGTTGGTCCCACTGAGCAGCTGGGGCAGAGGGCAGCACAGGAGGGGGAGGTGGGGGCTGAGCCACTCTGTTCAAGTTGTCCAACCTTTCATCCTCAGCAAAGTCGTCCTCATCTGCATTCCCGTAGCTTTCCAGCCCACTCTCTGTCACCCCCTCACTAGCCATCTCCACATCTTCATCCTCCTCATCATCATCCACATCATTGTCATGCCTGGGTCTCTGCGGTTCATCTGCCCGCTCTGAGCCCACATCCATGTCACACACCCGATCATCATCATCGTCCTCATCATCGTCCTCATCAAAGTCATTCACTGGTATGTCAGGAACTTTTTCAAAGTCAGGTGAACCAGCTGAGGCTCCTTCCATGTCAATGGCTCCTTTGAGACTGCCGTCTCCCAGATCGTCCATGCTCTCTGTGCCCTCCAGTACACCAGGGGCACTCAGCTCAGACGCACCCTGCTGGCTGCCGCTTACTTCCTCAGAGTCCAGCTCAGAAAGCAAGGCGCCACCAGCCCTCCAAGCAGACCCTCCTGCTGGTCCCGCCGACCCAGGACGAGACTCCTCTGTGGGCTGTGTGGTTCCACTCATTTCAGACACAGAAACCAACTGGCTTCCCTCCCTCTCCTCTTCATCCTCCTCCTCATTTAAATTGGTAGGAGAAACTGCCAGAGGGATGGCATTTGTCGCTGCTGGGAGGGCTGTAGATGTGGAGGGGGCTTGGTCTGTTAACAGGTAAACAGGCTCCTCTGATATATCTGGAGGAGAGGCCACTGGTGGTAATGTAGGCTCAGCTGGGGCAGGGGTCGGCTCCTGCGTGGTTAGTAAGGAAGCACTGCTTTCTACCGCCTCCTGGGGTGGAGATGTTTGGGGTACGGCTGTCCTAACAGGGCTTTGTGGAGGAGATGAAGCAGCAGCATGTGTTTGAGCAGTCTCTTGAGACTTGGTTTCCTGGGCCACGACTGAGGGAGGGACCTCTTCTGGTGCAGGGGCAGCAGGGGATGGTACTTGTGGGAAGGACTCTGAAGCGCCCATTTCTGCCAGCACAGTCACTGCTGTGGCAGCTACTACTGCTGCACCAGCAGCAATCTGTGCTTCTACAGCAGGCTTGGTCGTATTTGAGACCCCTGTCTTCTTGCCAGTAGTGAAAGGTGGGACAGCCTGTGTGGGTTTGGTTCCACGTTTTGCCTGAGGGGTGCTGCTGTTTGCAGGTCTGTTGGCTGGAGAGGCAGGCGGGGTTCGACCAAGGGGCTGTTTGTTACGGGCAACAGACGGAACAGCAGCTACAGGTTTCCTTGTGGGAGTTGATTTCGCAGGTGTGGGAGTTTTGGGCTGTGACACCTTGGGGTCTGCTGCCTTCGCTGTTGTGGAGGATTTGGAGGCAGAGCTGAACTTTACGGCGGCCATGGGTCGAGAGGGTTCAGGTTTTTTGGTGGCAGTGGATGTTGTAGCTGTTGTAGGTTTCTTTGCCACTGCAGCAGAAGGTGGGCGACTGACATCTGGTGCACAGAGAAAAACAGCAAATGTCATTTTACCCTGTTTGCTGGTGCTTAAGTCAACCACTTCATGCTACTTTGTTACAGACATTTCAGGCTAACAACTTGAAACTGTCTAACCAAAACAATAAGATGTGTTTATGCAATTCAAATGAAAATAGGACATGGCTTCAGAGAACTGTCTCCTCCAGTTTAGAAGCAGTAACGCCTTACCTTTCTTAGGAGCAGCAGTTCTGGGAGGCTGTGCTGCTGTGGTCCTGCCAGTAGAGGGTGCTGTGGTAACTCTAGAAGCAGAGGTTTTGGTGCTTGCAGTGGTGGAGGGCTTGACTGTAGCTGAGGCGGGCCTTGCTGCAGCAGATGCAGGTCGAGATGTTGAGGGACCTGTAGCAGGCCTGAAGGAGGACAAACAAACATGCTCAAGTGGCAAAAAAAGCTCAACAACAAAAACAAGTTCTGGCAGCTCAATTTTTGCGGTCCATTCATTTTGTTGGCTAAGCTCCAAACATGAAACCAGATGCTCTGCCTCTACATGCATTTACAAGCATAAATAAATGACCTGCCTTAATGTAAACCACAATAGCAATTTCAACAGGAACCCATTATCGCAGCACCATCCATCTAGTGCCACACTGTAAGGTTGCCTTTATTCTCCAATCACTTCCATGAGACAAGGACAGGGTGTAACGAGAAGGAGGATGACAGGAATAAAATAAAAAGATGGAAGGGAAATGGAAGCTTGAATAGGAGAAGAATGACAAAGAAAATAGGTAATGCAGAGATAGACGAGATGAGAGCTGAGGCAACTAACAGTGACAGGAGCAGAGGGTATCGAATTAAGAGCTGTATGGTGAGCAGAAAAAAGATGAGAGTAACAAAAAGAGGGAAAGCAGCCAAACCAAAGAGGGAGAAAATCAAGGACAGTGGAAAAATTTGGTTAAAAAGAGGAGGAGAAGGAGAGAGGGGCATAAAAGTTAAGAACCCATACAGCAGGTGGGGAAGGAGGGAAGAAAACAGTCTTCAAATCAATCCTGTTTTAAGCTCCTGGTCTACTACTCAGTCAGGAAGAGTTCTTATGTGACACTGCACTAATCCACTCAATCACTACAACAAGCCAAAACTCCTTTCCCCACTTCCTCTCTTCTTCCATTAAGCTCCTCTCCTAGACAAGAGGAAAGATTCAATATGTGCTCTGCCTTCAGAACAAACACACTATGGTCTACAACACCTACAGTAAACCTAACATTATGTTGATTCACTTAGCAAGTTAAAACCCATCTAAATGTCAAAATTGGCAGAAAAGAACACTCTGAAGACACCACTCTGCCTCTTGGAGACTCAATCCATTAAGCCTTGTTCACACTACATGACACCCTGAGTTTACGCTTGCTGACAGTTTTGCAGCTCCCCAACAAAAGCCTTAGATCAAAGGCACATCGGCGTTGGCTCAGCGCTTGAGCACTCTGTATATTGTTCAAAAACTAGAGCCAAAAGGGTCGCAGATGCTCCCCAGATATCTAGCATGCTAAATATCTGGACCTGTCGAGGACTTTGTCAGTGAGCTACAGCCACTGAGAGTGCAAGACACGGGGTGAAGACAGACAAGCGGTGCTGCAGCGCTTTTCATGGTGTGCACATGTGTGCTTGAAAGGGAGAAAGAGAAAGTGACAAAGATGGGGCAAGAGAAGGCGGAGCATTGCATGCAATGTTTCTGTAAGTTATATGGGACGTCCACTCTACCCGCTGAGCTACTGAGCGCCCCGCTTTGTCACTTTTTGAATTTGATATATTCTAGCATGCACCCACCCCTGGTTCAACCTGCACATCACATGACACTCATTTGGGATTCCTGCAGGTGAAGCATCCTGTAGTGTGTGACCCCTGTTGCTGGCATGTAGTGACATGTAATGACCACAACAACTTCAAAACTTGATTACAAGACAGAAAGTTATGAAGTGTGAACAGCGCAGCAATCCCAAGTCTTTTTATTGTTTTAAACATACCTGACTAAAACTGATCCTCCTGCCAAATTTTAGACCCCCAACCCATGTCTGCTGTTTCTGCTACATTTCATTAATTACTGACTGGGCATTCCAATTCAAATCTGCTTGTTAGATATATGATACACATGGGCTCAGCTGACTGACACAATCACAGCCACAAAGGAAAACACTTTTGGAAATATCAAAACTTGAACCCTATCCAAGTCCTTATTCAACATTTTCAAGTGTTACTCAATAAAATATTCTGAACCTCAAATTTGATACTTCTGAGCAACCCATCATATGGAGGTTGCCAACCTTTTAAATTGAGAGCCAGTGTCTTCATAGTATTAAGCAATGTAGAGCATGTAATAAAGTTGTAGGTATCTTATGTTAGAGGCAGGACTACTTTGCGGTATTATTCAGTTATGTTTTTCAGAGCCTTACTAAGGGCCAAATCCTTTTCTTCAAACAGTCCTGCTCTGAGATCAACTGAAGTGATCAATTAAGAAGTATTTCCACATGCCAGCACCCTGTTATAGGATACAGTTTGATCAGCGGAAGCAAATTTGTCAGTGACATCTGTGCATCAGACTAAAAAGTGCAGTAATATGAGCAGCAGTAACCTACATAAAAATCTGAATGTTGCTTATGCTGTGCTATATTGGGCTCTGTGAAATCTCTTCACAATACATTTGTTTTGTCAGGCTCCAAGAATTTAACGTAGTCTGTGCTACAATGCACTGCTGCATTGGCAAACCTACAAAGTCAGTCGTTTAAATGAGCTAGATGTCACCCACAGGCAGTACTAGCTTCTACACTTAAACCCTGGTGTGCAAAAACTATGCAAAACCTCAGCACTGTTCATAATTCGTACAAGTCGACATCTGTTTTTAATAAAACTGAGTCTTTGCACAACAACCAAGAGCTGCGTAATCAAATGTAACTGCCTTAAAGAACTGTGCGACCCCATCGCCAATTACGACAACCTCCATTACGTCTTCTTTTGGACTTGGTCTGCCGACATGGTAGATGATGTAGACATGAACTGACAGAGACACATTGACTTAGATGGCTTTCAGCGGAGCAGCATGCCTGCACACAGATGCCGCTCCCACATCACAATAACCATTACAATGACCATTTGTTTCCCCAGGATCAGACAACCACTGCACAGACATGGACTCATAGGGGTATTGTAATTGGCTGCTATCAGACAGAAGATTTGGGTTGTAATGCGAAGTCCAGCCAAAGCACTGGGAAGTGTGTCAGACACAGAGATGAAATCTGCCCTGAGTGAATGTTGGGTAACGATGAACAAGAAGCGAAAAATAAACAAGGAGACACACAAGACGGGAGAGAAGGGCACGGGTCTGTACTTTTAAGCAGAAAAACAATAACAGAATGAGGGGAAAGGTAGAAAAAGGTGCATTAACTGGGGCCATTTTTATATCCAATCCTGCAGACAAGCAAAATATGAACTGACAGAATCACTCAATTATAGCAGGAATCAAGGCAGACATAATTGAGCTGGGAAAAGTGAGACTGAGTGAGACTGAAGGATGAAATGAGACTGCGAGACATAAATGAAGATGAGAGTTAAGGGATGGGAATAAAGAGGGTGGGGGGGGGGGTCGGTCATAGACACAATATAGCCCCAACCCCACCCTCTATTATTTTATGATGAGTCAAAACTCATAAAAGGTTTGATCTAGAGGGACAGCACAGAGAAGAACATGCAGATCCACTAATGCATGTACTCCACACACTGCCTGTGGGTGGTGGCTGATTGCTGGTGGTTCTGTTGTTGGTGTATTAGTATGGATTACACTGCCTGCCAACAGAGGGTTGAAATCAATACAAATAAAAGTCCAAAGGGAGAATGAGAGGCACTACACAGCCATCTACAGGATGTTAATGACCAAACACAAGGTCCTTTTAGGGGCAAAGGTCAGCAGAGGGAGTCACTCATGCACTCTCTTTGTTTTGCAGACAATATTCCCAAATGTTTGCGACAGATGCAAACAACACACCCATGGTATTTTAACACGCTGAACAGCTGCAACATCTGTTTGGCTAAAAACCAAAGTGTAAACAGGAGCCAAGGGGGTTTCTGATGCCACACCTACTTCCATCCATTCATCCATGGTTCCCTCTTTACTCTTGTTCCTTCCAAAAACACAGCTGGGAGGCTGAACTCCCTTGGCATACCCACTCCTGTAGATTAAATTATTCTGTTTTAATCACGCCAAAGAGAAAGGAGAGGGCTTGGCCAGGAGGTACACTTTATCCCTGCTGCAGTAAGCTCATCCTACAAACAAAATGCAGTCAAAGTACACATTTTGCTGTCTCCGCCCATTTTCCCCCTCACTACTTCAAGGGCCCCCATCCAAGACAACAAATAAAAATGGAGCACCCTAACAATACCTTGTTTGGCTTGTAGGCTGTCCAAAACCAGCTGCTTTACTCCTTCATGCAGGGAGCACACATTCCTCGGGTTTGTGTGAGCCTACGGTTATCTCCTTGACAATACAGAGTGGAGGCCTGAATCAGCTCAGTGGAAAGTTGAGATGAAGTGTCGCAGCCTAGCAATAGCATGTCAGACAGTGTTGGCTCTTATGAGGCCCTGGGCACCCGCCGTCACTGTAATAGATGCCATGGGCCTTTTCTGTTAGGACAGTAATCCTGCTCCCCACCAAGTCGGGGAGAAATGACAGTTTTATCTCCAATGGGACAAGATAGAAGTAATCCGGAGAAGAGGTGGGGAGAGAAACAGACAACATGTAAGGATAAAATTGAGAGCCAAGCATATTGTGCAAAGCCAAGTCTGTCGTCTACGGCCAGTGCAATGGGTTCAGTGTATCTTGATAAATTCTCCATTACGGCCTATTCAGTTTTTGAATAATGAGGGAACATTCAGTATCTGAAAGAGCAAAAACTACCATCCACCAGCATTTCTGTCCAATCCCAATGGGAATGCTATGAACATAAATCATCTTACTGATTGTTCAGCAACATAATCACTGCCCTTCTCATGTTACACAACTACACTCTGAATTTAACAGTCTCTATATGCAGCTAAATGATGGATGAGTTCGAAATATGGGGACAGCTCGATGGGAGTTGGGCTTTAAGGAGGGCTTGAGGAGATCCTGGCGAAATGCCCGGCACTGTGCATGCACAGACGGCAGAAAAAAAGAATGGGGGGGAGAGAAGGGAGATTGAAAGAGGGGGTGGGGTGGACAAAGACTGATTGCACAGTCAGTGCAAGGACACCATAACCCGTCGTTGGAGGAGAGGAGAGCAAAGCAGGTGCCAGATTAGAACACATTTGGCTTCTACTCCAGTTATCAGGGGTTCTCATCTACCGCTGAGACAGAGTCATCTTCTTGTCAATTCAGATGGATTGTGTGTCTACTCATGAATGCGTTTCTCAAGCTCCTTTCACAAATGCACTGCAAACTTGAAATGATCTAGACATCACCTGAGGGAGATGTACGTGAGAATGCAAATGTACAAATCAGTTTGATCAGACTTTACTTTGCCAGCTCCATGGTACAAAGTCTGTGTAGTGTCGGACTGAGTCCATGTGTGATGTGTTGATGACATTTTCAGCTCGGACGGTACCAGAAGAAAACAAACATCCAAGGGTGAAGAAGAAGAGTCATTCCCACGAAGACTGCAACAAAAATGCCTAACTGGATAGATGGCGAGATTCAGGAGCTTCAGTAGGTAAGGGCAGAAGCCGAAATTGTCAGACAAATTCAAGAACAGCAACAGACTGCGTCATTTATGAACAAATTACAAATTGGATACGTGACCTTGGTGTTCAATCAATTTTATTTATAAAGCCCAATATCACAAATCACAATTTGCATCACAGGGCTGTTAACCCAGGTCATTTCCTGACGACTCTACGCTCTAACCAGGCAGGTAGGCAAGAACACTTCTGACACAGACAGCCTTCTGTTGTGTCCTACGTGTGTGAAAGGGAAACTCCTGATTCTCCAGACACTGTCCAAAGTTCATATAAGAACGGTTTTGGTTACATACTGTAACTAAGAAACAGAAATACCAACACATGGCTGAAAACAGCCCTGCCACCTTGCTGCAAGCACAAAGAGTGTTCAGCACAGATCCAGAACTGCCTTTTAAATCATATCCTTCAAATCTTATTCCCACCATACCTAAGCACAAATCCCATTTCCAGGATCTCATAGCTGAACACGATCACCAAATCTCATTTGTCCTTCATGACTGAGGCTCTGGCAAAAGTGATTCATTTCTCAAAAACTCAATATTTCCACTTCTCCCTTTGGGCCAATTACCATCAATACTTCATGAGGGAGGCTGGTCTTTACACTGGTCTCAGGTGGTGTGTTCCATTAGACTTTTAGTGAGATGTGGTTTATGTTGGCCTTCCTGTAGGACTCAAAAGATCTGTGAATGTGTGTTTCCATGTGACAGTTTGGGCAACAATGACTGCTGTTGCCTCAGCAATATGACAAACATATCAGGGCTGGAATTACAAAGACATAGCTGCATAACTACAAGGAAGAGGCTGTGCAGCCATTGTGTTACAGCTAAATAATCTCATTAGGTATTGTCAAATCATTTAACACCATTAAATTCTTGTGTTGCTATGGATTGTTAGTGCCATCGGTCTGTGTCAATGCAAGTCACCACTTAAGCTGACAGAAGGTCTGTCGGTGTTACTGCCCGTCTCTGCCAGAGAGCCGGCACGAACACTAACACTGACTGAAAAGCACACCACTACTACTCTTGCTACACAAAGGATGCGACACGCCACTGACTTTGACATCACATGCAGGTGGCACGAAATGCAACACGCATCATCTGTCACATGGGCGGGCACCTGCTGCTGTTCTCCTGTTGTCCTCTCTATGTCTCAAGCTGAGAGGCGAGTGCCTGATGTCACGTCCCGGAGAATGAGCCAGGAAACAGTCACATAGGGATGATGTGCTGCTGTAATCAGACTCCAACACTTGAAATGCATCATCTGATTAATTCAGAGGATGAGCTTCTCCGTGCTCACACCCTTCCACACACAAACAAACACACAGAGTAGACATCAAGAGCAATCACTCCCTGCTTGACCAATTGTCACCCAAAGCCTACGTGGTGCCAGAGTATTAAATTTTACATAAAACTGAACATGGTCACTCTTGAAAAATCCAACACAGAAAATAAACTAAATCCTCCTGACAATCAAACCAGTGACTAATGATGAAGAGGTCATTGAATTTAATAATATATCAAGAGAAAACAACAACACCATTCTCTGGGTCCACCTTCTCAAATATGCAAATTTGATTATTTTCTGTTTTATAATATTGTAACTTAATCTAGGAACTTGGAATTTTTTAAAAAGTAGAAATAATATGAGTGAAAAAACGGATAAGGAAAACAACTTTGGTTTCAGCCTGAGCATTGATCCCTGTTTAAAAGTTCTATATCTACAATAGAAAGAGTTGAGGTATAGAAATTGGTGCCGTTACACACAAATAGGCTTTTTTTTAAATTTCTTATAGTAAAGACATTATGCAATGACCCTATGCTGCTTCAGAAAACAGAATGACAGCACAGGGCAGCATATTAGTTTTTATCTAATAAGAGATCATTAAGAGAGAAGACAAGTGGAGAGAGAATCTAATCAGGCCTTTGAGTACAGAACACCACATCCTGTGGAAAGATGTTGAAGTGATGGATTATGGATCTGGCACTCTGTAAACTTTAGAAACATCACTTTATATACACAAAGGCCTATGACATTAAATCAAGTCGAGCCAAGTTTATTTATATAGTCCAATATCACAAATCACAAATTTGCCTCAAGGGGCTTTACAATCTGTTAGAGCTTCATTCATAATGTTAAGATTCAAACACAAAACAACATTCGAATGCTGGGCAGCTTTTTCCTGCACAGTTGCAGATAAAGATAAGGCTACACTAATATTATTAGTATTATACTATTTGCAGAATTAGTTTCCAGTGGTGGCTGTGTAGGATTGTTTCCAACTCATGAGATCCAAACAATCCCAATGACTCCAGAGCTTTTTCCAAGTCCAAAAGTTAAAATTTAATGAAAAAAGACAGGCAATCATTTCCAAAACACAAGTTTTTATCTAACAAAATATTCTGCTTCTGTCCGTATTAGTTGGCATTTAGCCTTTGAAAAACAACATCTCGGTGTAGTTTGCTCTCCCGCTTGGTGCTCAGAAATGAGGCACATATTAATGCTGTATTAACGGGGCAGTGTAGCAGCAATCTCACAGCACCATAAATTACATTTATTCATTCATTAAAGTTGATTTAATAAAAAAAAGACTAACTCATTTAATGCAATGAATGACTTTACCCAAATTGCAGGTTTTGTTTAAGGATTTTTACGGTGATGACATCATAAAATATGACGACAGACATTTGAAACTTGCTTTGAATGTAAAAAATGATTCTGTAGAGAGCACAATTTGTACAGCAGACAACATCCTCAAGTTTAAAACTTCTAATCACTATTTCACCAGCTGACAACTATGCTTGGCAACATTTTACAAAAGCCTGTAGTTTTCCTTGGTATCTTGAGTTTCTTTCGAGTAAAAAGTCTTAATGAACAAAAGCTTTCTAGTCCCAGTGGCAGTAAATGGCACGGTCAACTATGAAATTCTACAACACCCCAACTGATCATTTGAGAGCAGCACTTCAAGTCCAACTAGAGCACTCTCTGTCCAAACCACCAGCTCAGTATGAGAGGGATTATGATCCGAGTCAATAGCTCTCTGCCCTGGGGAGGTGGGGCTGGTTTCTGCCAGGGGGTCTGTTTGGGACAAAGCGGTTGTTCTTCAGTATCGCTGCCTCTGTTAAGGCCCTCTGTCTCAGGTTATTTCTGCTAACGTGACTCACGCTCTTGAAGCGAAATTTGACTCAATAACAGCCCAAAGACCACAATGGTCACCGTTCTCCCCTGCTCTCTTTAGGGCATCAAGATAAACAGTCACCCTCTCATCCAGTTTGCAGGGGGGGGATTATAAAGTTGAGATCTCAGAGAGGGGGAGGATGTGTGTGAATGACGGACAGAAAGACAATAAAGAGCAGGAAGAAAGAAAGCGAGGGAGGAGTGTTATTGTTAAGTAAAACAAAAAGAAGTTTGCAACTGCATACTTTATTCAAATGCCTGTGTTAGAGCACTCTGTGGACACTGCACCATCGGCCTCTGTTTAGATTACTTTAGCATTCCTGCTGCCTGGTTTGGATAAACATGCATACCTGGTGGTCTTTGAGGCGGCGGCACCATCCGCGGTTTTGGTCGAAGTGCTGGGTTTTGGGGCAGTGGACACCGCTGCTCTGCTGGCAATAGCTACAAAAATAAAAATGGAAGGACATTAAAGTGAGACTGCATAGAAAAAAAAGCAAAATTAAGATGTTTAAGCATAGGTTGTAGCAGAGAAAAGTCCTGTATATTTTCAGACATGAAATCACATAAACTACATCGGTCTTTTTCATTTCAATGCAGTTTTAATTATCTTGTCTTACCTGTGGTTTTGGGTCTGGCTACATTAACAGTCTCAGCTGGTGGTCTCTTCTTAGTAACGCCATTCACTGTTGTTGGTTTGGAACCATTTGTTGCTGTGGCAGAAGCAACAGAGGTAGCCCTAGCCGATCCAACAGGCTTCTTGTCAGGCACTCTAGTTTGGTTCTTGACAGTTGAAGAAACTGCTGCTACACCCACCGGCCTTTTCGGTACAGCTCCCGCTGCGGATGGTTTTGCTGTAGTTGTCGTTTTCTTGGCTGCAGCTGCAGAGACATTGTTAGAGGATTTGACGTCATTCACCGTGCGGTGTGAGGCAGTACCTGGCCGCAACCCAGAGGCCCCTGCAGATCTAGCTGTGGGCTGTGTTTTAGTTGCAACGGCTTTTGGTTTGACTTTGGCATCTGCTGCCACTGGCTTGCCACTGGCCTTCGGAGCCGTCGCAGGTGCTGCATCACTTGCAGCTTCCTCTGGTTGCGATGGGGCTGGCTCTGTTATGTTGTCCTGCAATGACGCAGGCTCTGCTACTGCTGCGGCTTCGGTGGGCTCCGTGGTTTCCATGGTATCCCCATCCGGTTTCATTCCTTCCTCTTACAGGTGAGAATGCCAACGTTGCTGCTTCCTTGAAAAGGTCCAGGGGCTCACACTCGTCTTGACTGGCCCTTGCTCTCACACTTCAATGTCCTGCAGAAGAACAACAAAACACATCATCACAAGGATATTAATAACTTTCTTTTACTGCACACCTACTCTTAAACCCAGAATTGAACCATGCCTCACTACTCATGAAGTCATATGATGAACATGACACTGTCAGCCAAAGGAAATGCCATTTATGGAGAGGGGCCTCCAAGGAATTTGAAGGAGTCTGAAAAACAGGAAGTGAGCACTGAAAGATGCCAACAAATCTGTTTTGTAGACCAGTCTCGCTCCTCCACAGTGACTAGTCAACCCATCTAACACAATTACCATGATAATAATGCATCATAATGTGTGCGGTATCAAAATAAACTCAGGAATCACTATTAAAAGTACCACAATAAAAGCAGTCGTGGTTGTTTCAATTGCACATTTTATGGGGCAGAAACAAAAAACTGATGACTTGTGACTGCGCTCCAAATGGCTTCCAGCATCTTGAAACTGAAAGGGAAAAAGCTGTGGTTTGGAGTGCTGAAAGCCAAGAGAGGCTTCACAATCTCCTGACATGACACACAGCCCACAGAGGAGGAGGAGAGGGAGGAGGTGAAAAACAAGCACCAAATGGCCCACTTGTCAGCCATTGTCTTTGTTGAGCAGATGCAGATGGTAATCGTTACATCATCCTGTGATCACTTAAGAGATTTGTGTGCTGGGAGATTCCTTAATTGACAGTATTAGTGGAAAACTTGGAATTTATGTAGAGTAGAAGAAGCTGTGGTGAGGTTGGAGAAAGGGACGAGATGTGGAGGATGTGTGTGAGCTTAGTCATATATAGGTCTTGAACTCATTAACATCAGTCAAATTCTTTTATTCTGGCTGGACAGAGCTTTTCTGGGATTCGTTACGGGTTTATTATTTCCCCCTCGATCATCCCCTCCTCCCACACTCCTCATTCCTTTGCCCCTCTGACCACAGTAGCTTCTCCCCACCCCCTCCCGATTACTCCTCTTTTTTCCTATATAGCCACTTGTTCCTCCCCTCCTCCCACTACTAATAGATCTGCTTCCAGTAAATTGCTACACATATGGTCTCGCCAGTAGAAGCTCTGTATGGCCCACAAAACAAGCTGTGCAAGAGATGGATTGAAGAGGAAATAAAAACAGGTTGAGAAAGATGGAAAAGGGAAAAAGAGCAAAGACATACTAGCATATAATTAAGTAATGGAACAAAACAAAAGCTTCCAAAAAAGGGAGAGTAAAAGTGAATAGGTTTCCTTCTACTAAGCAAGAAAGACAGGAGTAAAAATATCAATGATCAAACCATAGGCCCGTTTCCACCGCAGGAACTTCGGGGTAATTTTACGGGGCCGGCGCCGTTGGTGCGTGTCTCCACCGCAGGGACCACCCCCGAAGGACAGAGTTTCGGAACTTTTACAGGGGCTAAACAAGTCCCTGCCGTGGAGTAGGTACTCAGAACGGCCCCGAAAAACTCCTGGGTGGGGCTTGGGGTTTACTTGGTGCTGATTGGATATACATAAGGCGGGATGTGACGTTAACAGAAAGTAGGGATGCACCGAATATTCGGTAATCAAATATATTCGGCCGAATATTGCAAAAAAACACACATTTGGTATTCGGTGGAATAAGTTAAAAGCAAGGCCGAATAATAGCGGCGTTTTGATAACGCAATCAAACGGCGTGCCGTGACAGGCGGAATAAAATGTCGGTAGTGTGGCGATCCGTCCGTCACGGCACTCGCATTTGCGACTAAAAATAGTTTTGAGCGAGCAAAATAGGCTTAAATCATTCAGCACGCTGTGCAAGCAGCCTACAGATTTCAACCAGCAGCAGAAACAAAAGGCGAATCCCATCGGTTGTGGGTTGAACGGGGGTCACAGACACAGACAGTAACGTTAATGTATTCCTGTCAAATACGGCAGCCATCGGCTTACCGGGCGACGGAGAAGTCGGTTCCAATAATATCCTCTTCTTGGTGTCATGACTGCCCAGAAGTACCTGAACAGCCGAGCCAGCCGAACACAGGTATGTGACGTGTCAGAGGAGAAACGAGCCGTTCACATTACTCTCTTTCCGGCAGTAACGGCCCACAAACCTCACCGCACTTTAGGGACTGTTCTTTACTTATGAAGGGACTGTCAGGGGAGGAGAGTGGCTGGTTGATTCTTATTTTATTTATTTATTTTTATTTATTTAGTTATTTTGATCCCCCCTATGTTAATCACTGATTGATGCTGTGTTTGAAGTATGAGTAAGTCAATAAGTAATTTATTCCATTGAAATATCAGTGATATATTATAGAAAAGTGATTTATCTTTTTATAAATGACACAAGACACATCTGCCTCATTTGCGCTGTGGTATCCTGATACTACTCAGAACCATGATATTTTCACTGGTATGGCACAGTGGGTCCCAATTTTGGTACTGTGACAACACTAATCTGGAGGGGGTTCATCTGCAAAAACTAATGAAAAACTAAACAATGATATTCGGTATTCGGTACTCGGTATTCAGCCAAGCGTTTAATAATATTCGGCTTCGGCCACAAATTTTCATTTCGGCGCATCCCTAACAGAAAGCGACAAAATAGCCGGCATTTTTAAAACTCAGCAGACAAGGAGTCATGTAAACGAAGAGACACGCCAGAAACCCAGCAACCACCTCAGCTCCTTCCATGTTGATAATCATCTTTCTTATGTCTGCTTTCTTCTTCTTACTTCTGCTTCATACTTCTGTTTCTTCTTCTTTGTTCTTCTTATTTTTTGTTTCTTTGCCGCATCGACCCGGTCAAAATGGTCGCACATCGATTACGTCACATCCAGAGCCCGGTAACTTTACAGGAACCTTCCTCCTACTCCGCCCTCTCAGTGGAGACACGGCGGTTGAGAGGGCCGAGCGAGAGGACGTTCCTGTAAAGTTCCTGCCCTTCAAATAGTACTAGGAACTTCTTCAGTGGTAACAGGCCTCATGACAGCAATTCAAAAAAGAGAGTAGACTCTGCCCTCTCGGTACAAACTAATAAAAAGATCACTAAATATATCTTGGAAAAAGGCCAATGAGCAAACTTTTCCACAGCCATAAGATACTGAGTGCATTTATACAGCCTCATGATGTAGAATAACCAAAGTCTACACACGTTTGCCTTTAAGATGGATAAAGTATCTGTATCCATCTCCAGCTGACACATTTCCAAAAGACATTTTAGAATTAAGTCTTTTAAAAAGGCAGCACTTAATGTTGTCCAACGGTCAGGAAACATTTTTTTCCTTGCCAGTTACACATTAACATCCGAGGTAATACTGCTGCCCCTTTCTCCCAGATCCAAAAATGTTGATACTTTTGCACTCCTATTTATGAGGTTAGTCTGAACTCTTCTGCGTCAATGTACTGGAGGTTAGTCAAGCCACAACGATGCTTCATCAATAAAAAGTCAACTGCATAAATGGACCATTTGTTGCCAGTTTTTGACTAACTTATTTAGCCAGTTTAGTGTTGATAACCTCTGAATACACCTCCCTACAGACTCCACACAAACACCCACACCATACATACAGCCACTGAAACCCCTAATCTCTTGTATAAAACAGTAAAATCCTACCCTTTGGTTCAGCCATGGAAAAGTTACAACCTGGACTCAGTGCTTGCTGTACAACAGTTTCCCTCCTGCTGCCTTCTGTTGTCCTTCTTGCTCTACTCCGGTCACTGTGGTTACAAATCTCACACAGAAAGGAAGCTTAGTAGCGGAGAGTAGCCTCTCTACCAACACAAAGTTTGGATTGTTACTTCCTCTGGAAAATATCACACCTTTAATGATCAATTAGATAATGTGCAGAGCCTTTGGGACAGTGTTGCACATATCAAACCCACTGTCATTACTCCATTTATGAATGGGAAGGTTTGGAAGCCATTAGCAAATTGGAAACCTAGAGAAGTGGTAAGCAAGGTGGCTTCTTACCAGTCCCTCTGGATTTTAATCTCAATGTGTTGGCATGTTTGTGTAAAGAGAGTATTTACATGAGGAATGGAAAAGCTGGTTTCTCTCCTTGTCAGCAACGTTCACCCAGTTTATTCAGACAGAAGGAGCTGATCCAAATGGAAAGAACACTGATACAGGGAATTTGACTGGCACCGTGACGTGCGTGGCATATTTTGGCCAGCGCAGCTACTGATGCCAAGGGCTTAGCAGATCGCAGAATGAATCACATTCCTCATGTGATGACCCCCTTCTGGGCAAGTAAAGGCACCATGTCTAACCAGCTGACACTATGTGACGCAGCGCAGAGGGGAGGTGAATGGATCACTAAAATCCCATCCACACACGCACACACGGATAAGGGATGTTTTACTAAATTACAGCTAGACTGCTCTGCAGAGCTGATGCTTGTTTTCACATCCATCAGACCACCACTTGACACCAATACTATACACAGTTTTGGGATTCTTCAGGCTGTTGACATTGAGCTGAGAACATGTTGAGTCAGAGCTCCTGATTTTATGTTCAGAAAAATGACTGCACAACAACACCAGCAGCATTTTTCAAATTGTCCGTCTAGTCGAGATGAAAAACCTCATGCATTTTGATGAAATACAAAAACACCCTCTATTGTCTGCCATTCTCTCAGTCCACATTTGCATAACAAATCCTAGTTCACTGAAGATTTAAAAACCATATTCAGGACGCAGCATGCCTTCTTTCTAGCCAGCTCCACATGGCTAATATCACAATTAGTTCAAGACCCCTGGTGACAGTTACAATGTGTTGCACTTATTGTGATGACAAAGACAAAGGCCCAATGGCTGAAAGAACTGCAGCAATATGTGTTTAGCCCAAACTGGAGAAGAGTGTGTTTATAAATGCAGCCATCACTTTGTAAGACTGTTAGAGGGAGTCTGTCTAGACAGAGAAAGGACTCAGTGGCCTCAGTGGTATTTACATTCCACTTCTTCTAATAAAGAAATATGGCCTTGTGTGTCATTAAATCTTACTCCTGACCTCTGTCTTGAGGCAGTTTAATTACATCTGTCGTACCCCATCTCCCAGTCTCTCGCTCGACTCGTCCAGACATCAGAAGTGGTGCCTGACAAAATGGGTCATTTTTAATACTGTGTCTAATACAAGCAGAGGGGGATTTAGCTGTGTTGAAAGCATGGCAGGGGTTTGGAATGCATTGTGCAGACTCCTGGAGGAGGTGGTGGATGATGGGGGCTGTTGATACTGATGCTGGGGCTTAATGTCATCTGTAGATTTACCTTAGAGTGCTGTAATTACAAAACAACAAGAGACATAACACATTAGGAGTGTAACAGATTGGCTCTGTCTAAACACAAGCCAGGGAAGGAAAATTAGGGACATTTCAGTCTTTTCAAGTACTTTTTTCCTTAGGTACCTTTTTGTATTAGAGCTGAAACAACTCACTGATCGACAGATAATTAATCAACTATTCCAATAATAAATGGATCCTTTAAAAGGCATACTATGTGGAATTTGTTGCTTTCAGTTTGTAAACACAACATTTAACTTCCTCCTCGGCTCAACGAGACAGAGCAGCGGTGGTCAAGCGAGCATGAGAGTGAATGAAGAGACGGAGCAGTGTTACGCTAATAATGAGTGACTAGCAAAAACAATTGTTTTGTCTATGAAACTTGACAGCTATTACTGAGCTGAATATTATACTTTGGTTAAATGATGTTGTTGTTGTTAATCCATGTTTTATGGCTGTTGGGAGAAGTCTGCCTTCCAGATAGCTCTGAGGTGGAAAAAGATCATGGTTTGGGTTAAAGTGAAAAGATTTCTGACAGCAAGCCTTGAAGGTTAATTTATCCCATGTACTGTTTTATGTGTGTTAGTGGAGTCAATTTAAAGTAAACTTGACTGCACTTGAGTGGTTACAATTATTAACAATATCCACGCGTTGTTTTTTAAAGGGTGGCAGCTTCTTCTGTAACCAACTGTGTTCAATGGGCATATTGTCTCATATCAATCACAGACCCCTGAATTGCGCTAAATCAATATCGGATTGTAACAGACTTCAGCAAATAACGTTTTGTTGTATTGTGGTGATACTAGTGAAACTACTATTGTTTAGACTGACAAAACAAGATACTTGAGGACAGCACTTTAGGCTCTGAGATATAATTACAGTAATGTATCACAATTTTCTGACATTTTATAGACCAAACAAATGATACCTTTATCAAGATGTCAGATAAACTTTTAGTGAATATATTTTGGTTGCAGCCCTAGTTTGGATATTAATCCAACCACTTCAGTTGCCTGATGTTGAGTTTCTTCGGTAAGATTCATGTCAATGATTCAGCTGCTCCACGATGATTAATGGTACAAAGTGAATGCCTAAAGCAGCAACGGCATCAAGAGCACATCCGACCCATCCACATTCCAGCTCTACTGACTTCCTCAAGACTCCTCAGGGCTACACAGTGACAGCTGGCCGTGCATATGTGGGTGTGTGTGCACACTAGTAGGGAGTGGAGGGGTCAGAGGGAGCCCAATGAATGTGTGCGTGCTGTGTACATCACATGGAGCCGTGTGTGAGGAGAGTGCGAGTGAGCAAATAGTGTAGGATGAAAGTGTGCATGATGTGAAAATGTCATTGGCACAAATTTACATGCATACAGACAAAATAAGTGAAAACTAGAATTAGCTGCCTGCCACTTCATGCATTCTTTCAAATCCACAGGCACACTTGATGATCTCTACATTCTTACTAGAACCGCACCTTTGACCATTCATAACAAATGAAAGCAGGCTTGTGAACTTGACCATGTTCAGGGTGTAGGAGTGATCAGCAGACAGCATATGTAGAGTATGACAGCGTTTACAACTAAGATATGAAACCCATGTGTCTTGTTTGTTCATCAACTTTCCTCCGGTGTTTGCTCAAGGCGTGAGCACAGAAAGAAAAACAGGCATACACAAATGTATGTAAATAAAACCTAAGAGGAAGAGGGTGGTCGGTTTATTCAGTGGAGTAATGAACAAAACAAGAGGTTTAATCATGTTTGGGAAAGGACGGGGGTTTCCCCACTTTGGACTCAAGCTCCAGTCTCGGTTCAACATTATCAGATGTAGAGAAAACTGCTCACTTTAACTCCAATCCCTGTCTACTACCACCACCACCACCACCACTCCAAAAAACAAAAGAAATTACAGAACCCGTTCTTTACTGACCAATGAAGAATCTAAAAACAGATTCATGCTAAAAGTGGGACAATAAATTGACTTGGAGCAGCAGGCTTTTACACACACAGCCTCCCATTTCTCTATCTGACCATAGAAGGCAGTAGTGCAGTTTCTGCTGTATCACCAAGTGAGTGTTTAGTTCACACACACTCAGTGTGACAAGAGAGCCAGAGAAAGAAGAGAAATTCAATCTGCTGTTGGAACACACACACACACATACATCTCAGAGCATGGTGACAGGAGAGGCAGAGTACATATGAGCCAAGCATTTGAATATACAGCTCTACAGAGCACATTGCTGAATAGCTGCCTCCATCTCTGCACACCACGAGTCTTTGCAGCTCTCTCTCGCTCTGGCACACAAACACAAATATGGTACATCATGAGTCCTTGGAGTGTATTTCACAAACAAGGCCAAGAAAAAGGATATTTATCATTTTCAATGTTTCTATCTTACTCCTCTCGCGAATAAGAGTGACTGTGCTCCAGCTTTGATCAGTATCACAAAACTAACTTGTGACTTCTACAGTTAGAAAAACAAAGTCAGTTGAAAGCAGGCTAAGGACAGCAATGTATCATCAAAAGCAGAAAGCATGAAACAAATATGCACTGTACACTGATAACCAGAAAAGCACCAACATTGTCACATGTAGTGTTGTCACGGTACCAAAATTGGGACCCACGGTATGATAACAGTGAAAGTATCACGGTTCTGAGTAGTATCAGGATACCACAGCAAAAATTAGGCAGATGTGCCTTTTGTCATTTATAAAAAGATAAATCACTTTTCTATAATACATCACTGATATTTCAATGGAATAAATTACTTATTGACTTATTCATACTTCAAAAACAGCATCAATAAGTGATTAACATGGGGGGATTAAAATAAAATAAAATAAAAATCAACCAGCCACCCTCCTCCCCTGACAAGTAAAGAACAGTCCCTTCATAAGTAAAGAACAGTCCCTAAAGTGCAGTGAGGTTTGTGGACCGTTACCTGCCACAAAGAGAGAAATGTGAACGGCTCGTTTCTCCTCTGACACGTCACACACCTGTGTGCCACCACGACTCACCTGTTCAGGTACTTATGACACAATTACCAAGAGGAAATTATTGGACCTGGAGCCGGGCTTCTCAGTCGCCGTTATCTTGCGGTGGCCATAGCGCTCCGCCGTATTCCTGTCTGTGACCCCCATTCAACCCACAACCGGCAGGATTCGCCTTTCATTTCTGCTGCTGGTTGAAATCTGTACTCGCACAGTGTGCTCCTGAATGATTTCTTTTGCTTGCACAAAACTATTTTTAGTCGCAAATGCGAGTAAAATGCTCGCACCATAGAGCTCTGTAGTGGAAAACAAATCACTGTAGCATATACAAACAAATCTAGCCTACAAGTAAAAAGAAATAAATAATAACTTTCACTGCTTAAAGATACTCAATAGCTCAGCTAACACCTGAAATGTCACTGGAAAACAAACCACTGCAGCAGCATACTGAGTGCCAGGTGGCCAGCGCACGCCATTATTGGACGGTGCATGGACACTCACCCTCTTGCGATTGGACTTTGAACTTATCCTACAGTAGTGGTACTGTGAGGTACCGTAGTACTACAGTACTCCAACATTATGGTATCATATGTACTGTGGTGTGTTTAAGTAGTCTGGTAGCCGTGGTCTACCGTTGGTACCAGTATACCGTGCAACACTAGTCACATGTAAGTCTATCTTCATGCTTAAAGCTCACTGTGTGTGAAATAGTCTTCACTTCTCTCCAGCAAAATCATCTAACATAATGTGATCTTAAAATGATGCTGACAGCTTCCACCGGGTTAGAAACAACCAATAAACATCAAGCCAATGGAGGATGATGTTGCTTGTCAGCCACTATCAGTATATGTGCAACACTGCCATTGGATTATTGACTTTTGGCACAGCATCCCACTGGCTGTGAATAGCACAGACACCCTGAAATGGAAATTCCTTTTCTCTGAGAAAATCCTGTTGTCCAGGTCATAGCTTAAATTTGACAGAGGCAACCACAGCTGCTGTTTGCTATGGACGATGTTTTTTTGCCGATCTGTGAGGATTCATCAGTTCAGAGGGGATTTGTTCTGGTTTTGAGTACTGCCTCTGCAATGGTCGAGCAAACCTATCATGTCAGACTTGTGTGTTGGTATAAACTGATGAAAAGAAAGAGATTGCCCTTGAAAATAAACCACACAAGTTTCAGCTGTCCAGAACATTTGACATGACAGTACTCCACCTGTTCCACCAGAGATGACATATGACCAAGGTGAGTAGGCTGGAGATGACTGTCAACATTACAACACCCATTAATCACCTAATGCATTCCTCAGCAGGGTTTCAGACAGGCGAGAAAACACACGCACACATACTCTTGTACTTCTATCTTTGTGAGGACTCTCATTGGCATAATGCATTCCCTAGCCCCTTACCCTACCCTTAACCGTCACAACTAAATGCCTTACCCCAACACTTACCCAAACCCTGATTCTAATCTGAACCTTAAAACCAAGCTTTAACTCCCAACCAGGCATTTGGGAAAATGAGGACTGGCCAAAATGTCCTCACTCTGGTTAAAAATAATTTTTGTTTGGTCCTCACCATGTAGCATGTATAAGTACACACACATATATATACACACACACATAGTAAGCAAAACAACCCCATTACTTGTGGGGCACTGGGGGATAATTATGTCGAGAGATGCTGGTATTCTCTCTCCTGGTCTCTCAACAATGTCTCATTAAAACAAAACCACAGAAACGCATACTGTCTGTACATCCCATCTATTTACTAAAGAGCCCACAAAAGCTCTTCTCAATTCAAGCTTACGTTACTATTGGAAGACCAGTCAGAGCTACTGCAGGGCCTGGTTCCTGAGCCCGTGTGCTAAGTTGTCATCATCAGAAACACTGTTGCATCTGAATGTTGTTACTGTAAATGCAAAACTAAGAGTAATTAATGTCCCAGCTGTACTATCAATGTAGATCTGTCCAATTTAAATCAAAGCTAAAAGTGCTTTTAAGAGTAACCACTAGTCAAAACAATAGACAACATAAATCGGAGAATTCTTACTGTTCCGAAACACAAAACTATACAACCTGCTTTCCATTGATATGTGGTGAATGATTCGCTTTTGTTCTGGTACAACAGGAGTGATGCCTTTAGGCTGCATTATGCCAAAGAAAAGGAAGCACTCCAATCTTAATTATCTGTTTCCGACTTCTATTGTCAGCATCCTGTGGATGATGCATTTTTGCAATCTAAGAGCATAAAAACATCACCAAAAGCCACAGCGCTGCTAAACACCCACATCTAATGACCTCCCTCAAAGAGAGGAAGGATTATTGTTGGGTAGGACTGTTATTTATTCATCATAGGGTACTTAGCTGGAAAACCATATTTTACAATTTGAGCTGCTGTGGGTGATGTAACCACAAATAATATTGACACGGATAAATGAAGTATAAAACCTAAGAAAACAGATGAGCGCTTATGATGATTCACCATCTTATAGCTTTTTTAAGGTTCTATTGTTTGTTTTTTTCTTCTGCCTCACCACCAGATCCTGAACACCACTAAAGCTATTTGTTGGCACCTTCCCCAGCCAGTCTTTGTTGATCGCCATGGGTGGACCTGTTATTTTGTGTGTGTGTGTGTGTGTGTGTGTGTGTGTGTGGGGGGGGGGGGGGGGGGGGGGGGGGGGGGGGGGGCTCCTCACCCCTTGCAAAAAGCTATCAAGAAGATGAATGACACGCCATGCATCTCGTTATCTGTAGACAAAGGAACACATTAACCCTCAATGATTTTACCGACTGACCATCTTCTCCTCATCTGTCCAAATAACAAGACTGTGTGCACGTGCTGACAAGCCCTACATCACCATATTTCATCCCAAGACTGCGTTCATGCTGAGGAATACTTCCTCTGAATAACCCAGCTTATTATCTACAAATTGCGTTCTCCAAAGTGTCTTTTTGCCATGAACCCCTGCGTTTCTGAGCAGTAATTTATCCAAAGCAAGTGGCCTAGGCTTAGGACAACTATGACCCGATCAAGCTACTACCCAGATACTGAAAATCAACTCCAGCTTTAACATTTGGAGTAAAGCCAAATCCCTAAACAAAATGATGATACATTCTTGTGCCCAAAACCCGCTAGCAACCAGACATAAAATGCTAACTGTTAATGACAACATTACAGCACATTCATGATCAAAACATTGACAAACAATCTACATATGTTAAGGCATAAACACCCTTTGTTGAAGAGTAACAGATTGACTTAATTCATTATAAGACGATACACCTGGAGGAAAATGCACCTGGAAGACATCCAACTTAAGACTTGAACATGGTCAAACTCTACAGTGTCATATAAAGCTTCAATGATAAGCCCAGATTGTTCCAAGTGTACCATAGCAATGTGTAACCCCCCCTAATAAGCATGATTTACAGACAAAGATAAGGGATGTGACTTAAACCTAAACCTTTAGATCAATGGAGAAGATGATAGTTCCATAAGAATAGCACAGCATTATAATATTCTGTTCACTCTGTCTCCATAGATAAAATATTCAAACAGATTTGATTTAAAAAGCCCCTGACAAGATGTTAGCATTGACAAAAAACAATTAAACAATGCCCTTTGCCGAAAAAAAAACACTTTCATCAAGAGGGGGTTGGGTTTGAGGCTAAGCAGGCAGCTTATTCTAATCAATTCCACACAGGACACTAACATGTGCTAAGTGACTGTAAGCTACTCAATAAGGCCATTAGGAGCAGGTGGTTAAGTGTGCCTACAAGTTAAGTGGACTAAGCCAGTTAGCCTTTAAGGGAGTGGCAGTCCAAACGGGATAGACTAGCAGCTACTGGCAGTGGAGTGGTCTGAAAGGCTGAAGGGAAATGGGTTGCAATCTGTTACAAACCTGGCAGGGTTTTAAAAATGCACCAGTCTGCTGCCAGTCCCTGCAGCCACCGGGATAGGCTGACAGTGGGGCGAGTTAAGTAGACAGGGTGGCATCATCAACAACCAGGGAGAGAACTGAGTGTATGTAATCAGATCAGGTCAAAAACAACAACAACACTCACCATGATCATCTTAAGTGTGCGTGCATAACTGAGTATAACATTTGAGTACTATGAATGAGGGGGAGGGGGGGGGACAAACCCTATTGTCTGCACTGTGCACCATGTAACCCCCCCCCCCCCCCCCCCCCCCAGGCATGGTGCCGAGGGGGGTGGGGGCGGGTTTTGAGTGGATTAACTGGTGCAACGAGATGGAGGAGCAGCTGGTGTGGGTAACTTCACCCAAAAGAACCCAGGGATATCGAATAGGCTGCAGGGTGAAAGAGGGAGGGAGGGATGACACGATGATGATGGGTGGTGACATGGATATTACATGCAGGGACTTAATGCATACAATCTACGATCAACCTGTTCATTAAGGACTGCTAGTTTGTCACAGGTTCAATTTTACTTCCCATTTAGACACCTACATCTGCTGCTGTAGTCCCACGCCACTGCTAATTCATGACATTAAAAAGTTAAGGCCCAGACAGACCACACCAACGTCAAAGACTAGTGACAATGAAGGATGACTGTTGCGTCACTTGTGTCTCAGCAAAAAAGTTGCACCATAACCACTGCAAAGACAACAACAAATGGCCAACTAAAACATCAATTCTGCACCTGCATGAAAGGAAATAACTCTTCACATCAGCAGGTGGCGGTAGTCTGTATTCGTCATTTAAAAACGGACACTGGAAGACTAACAGGATGGACTCAATACACCAGTTAGCACTTTAACAACACAACCCAATGTTGACAGAACAAATGATATTTACCATGCGCTAGCGAAAAATAACACTAACAATTACGAACCGTTTCTGCTAAATAGCTCAATTGCTAAAAACATGATCCTACCTAAGCCGTATTTTTTGCTTTCCTCGCTTCTGTATCTCTTTCTGTGCACTGTGCTGAACTACCAATCAGTGATTTCATTCACCAAGGAGCTCCACTGTCTTCAACGCAAAGCCGTCAAGGGCCAACTAATGTCAACGTTGTGGCACATAACCACAAAAACTAGGGTGACGGACGCTCATCGATGGCCTGACATTGACAAAGGCCGAGCATTGGCTTGGTGTGTCTGGGCCATAGACTTTATAAAAGAGATGGACAACATGATAGCTCCTCAAAAAAGTGAGGCCCAAAACATCTCGATTGCAACCTGGTGTCTGGCTGCAGTACAGGCCATAAGCCCCATCCCTCCATGTTAGTAGATGGGATATGGGCCAAAATAAAAACAGTACATGTCAAATAAATTTATCCAAAAAATGGTTTCTGTCATTGTAAGTAGTTCTTATCACGCTGCCATTTGTTCAGATGTTTTTATACTAAGTTTGGTTTTAATTAATAATGTGATACTATAAAAAGGGGATTTGATGTTGTGACTGACAGCTATGTGTGCCAATCTGTGTGCACGTGATCAATGGCGCTGCTAGCAATGGGGCTGGACAGGTGTTTGGGCGGGAACTTGACACTGCGGAGATTGCTACTGCGCAGACTCTGGCTCCCAGTAATGTCACCAGTTAAAGATGGCAGCAGCTGCATCTGGGATATTTTGGTTTCAATTTTGTACCATGGTGGTAAGCGAAGATGCGATGTCCATCTTTATGTACAATCTGGGCCTTTAGATTGTTCATACTGTAAATGCCAACATAAAGCATCAGTTTCTGGTCAAGCTAACATTTGCTCACTTCCTCTCACCATCTCATTTTTAGATCAGTAAAATCAATTAAATGTTGTTTAAATGTTTACCAACAAATAATTATCCCTTAAAGACACACCTGCTCACAAAAGTAAAGTTTAACCTCATTTGAAACAGAGCATGTGTGGTATAAATTAGTAGAGAGGCTGCAGGGGATTGCTAGAAATGGATGGATAATATAGCTCAGCAGGAAGTTATAAAATGACTATGGCTATAAAATCGATTTAGACCAGCCATACTGCAGTATAAGACTCATACCAGCTATCCGCCAAGGACCTTTGTCCTGTTATCTCCTTCTCTTTTTCCATTTCCTGTTGCTGTCCAATGTCAACTAACTAATAAAAGTAGGAGGAGGAGGCTGGAGAGGAAAACCTCGTATTCACACATTTCATTACTTTGTGTTAAAAGCTTTTTCAGTAACTTAAATTAAGTATTAAAAAACACAAGACAAACGAATCAAACTAAAATATGTCAAGGATGGTTGGCTGTAGAGAAGCCAGAGCTGATATCACATTTGCCGTATTAAAGCCAGCCAGCGGCTCCTCTCCTTTGCACCAGTCAACTGGCTATAGACAGGCAGGCAGATAGTCAATACAATGCTGGAGGGCCCGAGGGCCAGATCAGTTACCATGCCTCTGACTGGGCAGGGGTGAGCTGAGGCCAGATGGACAGTGATCCCACACCTCGCCTGCCTCTCTGACAGTCACACCCCTGATCTGTGCAAACCACACACAAACCCATTACTGGATACACACAGGATTGACTTTCTCTTGCATATCGAGAGGCAGAGCAGGGGATGAGAACAGGATATGCCCGGCGTGCTCAACACAAACAAACACACCCATATAGCTGCTGTGCACTCTGATTCACCTCAGACAGACCTGGATCAATAACTAAATGGATCAAAATATACGGCTTTGCTTCGGTAGAGACAGCTGCTACACACAGCAAATGGGGTCAAGCTGAGGAAACATGCTCATCATACAATATACTTGTGCACCGTCTCTTTTTAAACAGTTAAAACACACACACACACACACACACACACACACACACCCCTTCTTGTTAGCTGCAAATATGCCAGATCTATACAATGCTGCATTATGTAACAATGCAAATACTGACCCAAATTCACCCTTTAAAATTTTTTTTTAAGGTCTTCATTGGCAAGACAATGCTGAATGTCTACAAGATAGCATGCAAGACTCCCAAAATGAGCTAACAAACAGACTATAAAAGTGCTGAATTACTCTTTCAATAATTACAGTGCACTGAGCCCAGCTTCACAGTCCCAGACAGACTGAGTGCCTAAAAATGCAGCGCCAGCGTCCACCGCTTTATCCTAATGGGCAGGAGAGTGCCAGCCTCCAAACCACAGTGACGAGAGTTACAGCACTACACCATCTTACCATCCCACAGCTGCACAGCCAGGAGCAACACAGGGGATGCACAAGAAACCTGAGGGTGAATAATGAAATGTAGTTTAACCCTGAATGTCATCTAAAGCAGATGCAGCAAAGCACGAAGGAGCTGAATATCCACAGGGGTGGGTCTGAGCCTGACACTGGTTGCAGGCTGTAAAAGCAGCTGACTTCCAAGCAGATGCAAATGCTCTGCCCTGTGCAAGAGCTGTGCTGTCCTTTCAGCTGTTCTCAGACAAGGTACAAGCTGAAGAGTGCCAATGTCCCTGTGGTATACATGATAGCTTTTATAAATTCACTAAGAGCTGAAACAATTAGTCAATGGGCAACAATTTTCATATTAAATTAGCTTTTTTTTTTAAAATAAACTTCCCAACATTTTCTGGTTCCAGCTTCTCAAACCTGAATGTGAATTTGAGCTTTATCTTCTCCATAATGGCTATAAAAACACCAAAACACTGATGCTTCTTGATACGGCAGGGTCAAATTGGTGAGTACATTCTGTTCTCAGTGTTGAATCACGGTGGAGAAAAGATCTGAACCCATGACCTCAACATCCACAACCATTATAACCTCTCACAGCTGTTGCACTGATGCACATGAACCAACACTAAGCTGAATAAACAGCACAGACCATCAGCCCCCCAGATGTATTAATCCAACAGCAAATCACACCATTTAACAGAGGGAAGCTGATACTACAAACAGAAGCAACTAGTCTTTGTTCACAGGTCTGTCATCTCAGATAAAATCAACTTTCTGGCAGGTTGGCGTAGGTTGCTGAATCTGACACAGCTTCACAAGCTTAAGAAGAGCTCTCAAGTAGATGAGCATAAAGTATTCAGGGTGTTCAAAGTATTTCAGTGACGATACAGGGCAGGTATTTCACCCACTCAGTTACAGAGCATTAGCCTAGATTTGCTTCTTAATGTTTGGCATTTTGAACAGTCACACGACCACAAATGTAGCAATGTCAACCACCTGCATTTTTTCAGACTGTCGCGCCAGAAATAAACACCCCATTAGGCGCCACAGACCAGCCTGAGTCATAGATGTAGCCATTTTTAAGTTGACAAAACTAAAGAGAGACAACATACTATGAACTTGAGGCAATCCTGCAAACCAACAGATAAAGGAATAAACTTAGAAAAGTAAAAAGTTCTAGCAGTTGTAGATCATTAAGTTACTGTAAATATTATGACTGTGACAAACCGTGTTCAGAGCAGTCAGGGTTTATAAAGTACTTCCTTTGCTTAATGCTTGCAGTTTCCTCTTTTGTAAACCACCTTGTCCAATCCCTTGAGACTTATCTCAAGGTTATAGGATGCAGTGAAATGAGAGAACTATTTTGAGCAACTCTTCTGGCTTGCTTTGGCCTTTAGGAAGCGGAAAGGGAAACAGAGGTGTTGACAGTGGAAGTTGCTGTGCAGAATGAAAACACAGGGCTGTGTCCCAATTCAGACGTTGGGTCTGGCTAAATCCGTGGGTCTTACACAGAAACTGAGGGGCAGGCAAAACCTGTTCCTGATCCTCTGGAAATAACATAGTCTAGCCTCAAAAAGACACAAAAAATAACAGTCGACTTAGAGGGATCGACGAAAATGCTTCCCTTGACCTGTTCTTTTTAGGGCTATTTGAAAGCTAAAAACTTAAAATTGATTTATCACCTTGAGCTCATTACCTTTTCTGATATCTCTTAAGAATTGCTTATAAACGTGATGATTCTGAAATGATGACATGGTTCAAAAGTATGTTAGAAGAAAACAGATTACTCCTGTTTCTCAGAAAAGCCAGCTGTGAAATGTGGTTAAATATAATAGATTTCACATACTCTATATCGGTGACTGACATTGACAGTACTTCTTACTCAGCACTTCTTCTCCCAAATCCCTTAGAGGTCTAACAGGAAGTCAGTTACATAAGCAGTGTCACAATGTAGGACAATACACTGTATGTTTCTGTCTGTAAGAGACTATGGCAAACAAAAGGAATATATACATTCCTGACATCAAAGGCCCACTTTGTGGCAAAGGGAAGAACATCTGGGCTTTACATTTCAATTTGGGGGGTTAATAATGTCAGAGGTAAAAAAACCAAAAAGTATTTAGAAAGAAAAGTGTTTGAATTGCAGTCATTATATTTTATACATCTTGTCAGTTGGACTCCAAACACTAAGGAAGTAAAGCCAATCTCAACAAAACGCTAGGGTTTAAATAGCTCGTAGAGGAAGTTACACGATTTCATTTGAACTTGTGATGGCTGACTGGCACCAGTGACTGTTGACCAACTAAGTGCAAATACCTGATAAATATAATGCAGCCCCATGATGTTTCCCAACGTTACTCATTAACAAAGCTCACCTTAACGCACCATTAAGAGCGTTGACCAGTGCACAATGGATTGTGGAATACTGCGGGCCACAAACGCTACACCAGTTGATTTTCAAAAGGGAGAAGAGGAGCACACTGATCAATTTACAACCTGTGATAGCGTAAACAGACCAGATACACCAGCTGACTACTTCATATTCAGGCAAAGACGGCTGCATCTCTGTGCCCTTGGTATGGGACATAGCATCAGTGATCCTTCAATGAGCGCTTGGAGCTCAGCCATAACGTCAGTAACAGTGTTATGGAAAGAGGGATCGAAAACCACATGCATGTGTCATTCACACATGGTTTCACACCCAGGCGAGAAACTCCTCAGCAACAACACACACACCCTCTGGCAGCAGTGGCACGAGGGTTTCAGGAAGCGACACAACCCCAGTGAGTGTCGGCATGTCAAATATCTTTTTAAACCCAGAGAGAGTCACTGCTCCCACACCCAAACCCTGCCCGCCACACCCACACAGCCCAAAACACACTGATTATGTAATGCAGACTGTGAGCCAAAACCTGACTGATAAACAGCATCCCTCTATCACTGAGATCTGCAGACGGTGCCGTCTGATAGTCTGCCTCTGAGCTCTCTGTATTCTTCGCTTTTCTCATGTGGCTCTGCCAAATCAAGAATGAGATCACTCCACGTGCAGGGATGCAAATACCAAAACAGAGATGATGGTTATCTTGGAAAGAAACAACTGAAAAGGCACTGAAGGACTTAGGTGTGCAGACAAGAAATCCAGGGTGCAAGCTACGTCAAAATGACTTATTTAAATCAGTGATGTGTGAATTCTGCTCATGCATACATTTTAGCAAAGCAGTTAATGAACAAATGATAAACAAAGACATGGCCTCCCCAGATAAACTGAAAAAAGAGCCCAGATGAGATATTTTCAATCAGTTCATTGACAGGAAATGCTACTATATTTTAAACACATGGAAGAGATGGATTTGTAGATATTCTCCCACCACACTGTAATGCTGTATTGTTTGGATCCCTGTCAACAACCCCTATGTGGTCCCAGGACCCCACGTTTGAAGTCATTGTTATGAGAGTTTCAGGGTGTTTTTTCATGCCTCAAGGGGAGCTTTAATAACACCATTTGTCTCTGAGCACAAACACGCTGAACTCTCCCAGGTTTAGCAAAGGGCCCAGCATAGCCTCACAGAACAATAGCGGTGTACGCTGGAGCAGCCTGCTGAGGGAAACACATGAAGCCAGTCAAAAAACTAAACCAGATACAAGTGAGACCGTGCCAGCTGAGTCTCGTACCAGTGCACACCAAAACAAATGGCGGTTTGAGAGTCAAACACGTTGAAACCACCGCCCAGCCGTTTCGTACCATGCTAACGTTACACATCCATCATCACATCCAGCCACACACTGGACTCTCCACAATGCAAACAGGGCGTCTGGCTTCACAACAAATGATGTTTGGTTCATTTAAAATTCGCACAAAATACCAGGGTGAGCTCCTCGGAGCAAAAACAGTCATTTTCGATGTACTTTACGGATAAAGTGGCACAAAGAAACGAGAAGGTGATGCAGCGTAACTTCAATTTATAATTGCGCTCGCGCAAAAAACGTTACAACGTCATAAATTGCCCGTACCTTCAAACTGCCGACTCTGTTCCTGGAGGCTCCTGGAGAAACAAACAGTCCCTCCCTGTCGGTCCAGCGCTGAGGGAAGATGCACTAAATATGTCGACAGAGCCGTAAATTTCACCAGACTAACAATAACCCCGCGCAGTCAGCGACGAGCGTCGCTCTCCGTGTCCTTCCCTCCACGTTTGAGCGGCGGTAAGCGGCGGCAGGCTGCTCCCCTTCATGTAGGATGGACCCAGGCGGGAGGAGGGGGGGACGGGGGAGTGACCGAGGAGTCCGGCGGCAGATTGAAGACGAAGCGTGGTGGTCATAAAGAGGATGCATATTAAATCCCGCGAGCGGTCCAATCAACAGCGCGAGACTGGTGGTTATGCAAAGCAGCAGTGACGTCAAATTCAAAAGCAAGCTCGAGCCTTGGGGTCCGAGGCCACCTAGGGGTGCTGAGAAGAGTGTCGTGGGGATTTAGGAGTAGTTTAATTGTTTAAAAACGAAGGCCAAGGAGCGTTTATGATGTATGTAACACAGCTTTGTTGTTATGATGAAAATACACAAAACAAAAAACTTTAAAAGGCAGTAGCAAAACTAGGGTGCATCTTTTAATAGAAAGAATCACTAAATAATTAAATTCCAACAAGCAAGCAAAACATCCTCAAGCTGAATCGTCCAACAGAAAGCCAGTGAAAAGAGGTTAAAGGGCTATTCCAGCAATTTAATATTGCACTTTCATAAAGTTGGGGGACTCACAAGAAGCAAACTTGAAGCACTAGAGGCTGAGATATCCTGATTTGTGTCCTTTTGTCCCTACTATGGGTCAAACTACAAAATAAATACATAAAAATCCTACATTTCCCATGATAGCATTATTTCTTTTGACCCTGAAATGCCCATGTTACTATTGTTTGCACCAAATACATTTTGATTCTCAGTTCAAGCTGGGATAACCCTGATTACCATGTTTCTTTTTCAGTCTCCAGGAGACGGGATAACAAACTACCACAGTTTCACTTCTCTTGTGGTACTATATAAGAAACAACAAAATGAGGCTCCTGTCAGTGGTGTCTGATGATAGAAGAAGCAGTAGAATATTAACTAATGATCTATGTTGGAAATGCCAACACAGTATTTGGGATTGTCCATTTATTTGGCCCTTTTGGAGTAAAATTCTTAGACACATGAGTAAATGGCTCGGTAAGACTTTGCCAGTATCCCAAAGACTGTGTTTATTTGGGGGACAGATCACAAGTACATAGGGATGAATTCACCGTAGCTATAGTTGGAGTCATTACAGCTGCTAGAACAATACTCAGGTATTAGAAGTCAATGAAACCCCCAGAAATAAAAGAATGGGTCGACTATATGACAAAAACTGCCTCTTATGAATCCATGCTGACTAGGATGACTAACCAGGCTCAAGGACCAATCTGGGGGGATTTTTGGAATTATTTTGCATTGTCTGCGGGCCTGGAAGTGTGATTTTTGTTTTGTCTTTCCCTGGAAATTGTTTTGGTTTTGTTTATTCCTTTTTTAAACAAATATCACTGTTAATTTTAATGTGTTAATTTATTCAAATTTTATTTAGTTATTTTGATTGTTTTTTGGCAGATTGGGACTGGTGCTGTACCCCCTCTTGTACGGATCACTGTTACCCTGTTTGTATTATTTTTGCTAGTCAAGATCCAATGTCTCATTTGACATGTAGATCGGCCATGTTTCTGTTTCATTATTTTCCTTTATTATTGTTACTTGGCAGGTAAAATTATATGTGACACCAGCTATACCACAACAAAAAAACTCAGGGGCTTTATCACATGGAAATCAGGAGTATTTTAATCTGTGGAAGTAATTGCAATGAGGCTTCAGTAATTCCATTGTTGCCACCTACTGTGTAGGTCAAGTGTGTGATTCACTGTCATTCTCTACCGAGGAGCAACACAATCTCATCAGACTGGGTTTCCCAGAAATATCTGTTTGGGTGCTTTAGGCATGAAATTAATAAGAAATAAATCATTGACACTCCACATGCACTCCCTGGGTTTTTCTTCCACCCGCATGTTTACTCTCTGTGCTTGAAATGAAATTTGAGCCACCAAGTTGCATGGTTAATATTATTCTGTCTGCACATACACACAGGGGTTTTCTGTTTCCTGAGATTTGGATTGCTGGGAGTACGCCTGAATAAAAACGTATTCTTTCAGAATGTGAAAGTTCACATCTCTGTGCTTGTAGTTCAGCACAGTGTCCACTTCCCTATGGTACAAGCCCACAATAGTTGAGTTGAATGCTTTTTTTAAGCTGCAGCTGCAGACTCCACAATAGAAATTGATGAAAAGGGAGAAGACATACAAAGACTATTGCAACTCACAGAGAGAGGAAATAGTGAATGGTTGAAGACATCTGACATCAACTGTTGTTTTCTCCAATAAAGCTCAGAGACGGGGGAAAGAATGGCGATATTAAGAGGAAACAGCCCGGGGCGAAGAGAAATTTAAAACTTTGTGAGTTAAAGGAGAAATGAAGGCTTACCAGAAACCATTAACCACAGACCCGTCAGTGAACACGTTCTCAATGTGCCTCAATGGAGAGTGAGAGTGTGTGAGTCATGTTTCAGCTCTGCGTCTCCATCCCTGCTCCTTACAGGACTCTGGCAGATGTTTCATCAGCAGCTTGTCAGCCCTTCCAATCTGCGAGGGGGAAACCCAAAACTCTCCCTTAAGTTTAATTCCTCATCTTAAACTCGTTGTTAGTGAGCAGTTTGAAGAATTAATTTGCAGAAAAACATTAAATAATTTCAATTTTAATGCAGATCTGAGTCCAGAAACCAAATTCTTGCCACAGGAAGCTGCCTCTTGGGTGTGGATCCACCAGAAGTATGTCAGTAAACCGTTTTAGACTCCTTCTTTTATTCAACCAAACTCAGCACTAATGGCGTCCATCATTATATCACAGAGCTGAAAAAGCTACTAAATCCTCTCACATCCTGCCCATCCATTTCAGATTGCTTCATAATGTTGTTACACAAGGGTGTGGCTCAGCACTGCAGGGCTCTGCTAGAAATCCTTAACAGAATTAGGATAGACGTATAATCTACGGAGCTTTTATACACAGACTTAGCTTCTTTTAAATCTGTTTCTTGAGTGTGGTCTGGTCACCCATCTGCCCAAACACCTAGTAGCGTGGACAGCTGCACACACTGCCTGTGGCACAAAACACACTCTGCAAGCCCACACACAAACACACACTGTCAAACTCAGTAGACGATACAAGACAGGAAAAGGAAACTGCTGCTGCTGCTGCTGCTGCAGGCCTGCAGTTTTGATCTGAGGTGCTTTGTTAATATAAAAAGGCCCTGAACTTCAAACAGCGAGCCACAAGTGACTGGGTTTTAATTCAAGCTGAGATCAAACTTGCATCAACAAAGCACCACACCCGAGCTCAGCACACTGAAACTCAAACTGATGGACCATTAGCAGCTTCTGGAGCAAGATAATACTTCAGGGCTTTCACTGTACATCAAAGGCACTAAGTAAAAGTAGTCTGGCGTATACAGACGTCATGTCAAAAAAAGAAAAACCTGCCAAAAATGCTAATTCTCTACTGTAAGAGAAACAAATGAAACATTTCTATGAGGCATATTCAGCTCTGCATCCTACATTTGGCTTCCCTCTCACACAGTCTGACATGAAGCATCAAGGCGTCGCTAAAGCAGTACATAATGTATGATGATATTAGAGTTAAGTGGGTGGAAGGCTGTGGAAGATGTGCTACATCAGCTGCCAAGCCTCACTTGGGAAGCTCAATAAGCAGGAAATGAGCTCATCATATCGGACTGTTGCAGAAAAAGAAAAAAAAAAAAAACGCCAGAGATGTAATTTCCTCTCTCTGACAGCTCTGAGCTGCAGTGTGTCCACTAAAACATGCAGGGTATTCAAAACAGCTGTGTTTAACTGTGTGTTACATCGAAGGGTTTATTTAAAAATCAAGAATCAGTTTGTTTTAAAACCTCCATGTGGCTTTTTAATCTGCCAACCAAGTAGGAAATCAAACTTGTAGACATGAACTCCCCCTTGTGACAATCCACAGGAACTGCACCTGAAGTCCTGTAAATCCTATAAAACCACAAAACAAAATGAAATAACACATCATAATATCAAAGATGATCCTTGACACTTTAATCAGTACATTGGCAACATATATATGACACCACAAAGATGACTCACATTGTTATATTTGCATTTCTCAAGTGCAAATCATTTGTATAAAAACATCAAACTGTAGGAAAGGTACATCTAGTTAACACTAGATCATATATACATGCATGACAGAAAAATCAAAGTTAAGGCTATGGACACATTTGGCACATGTTTGCCATCTAGATCCAAAGTCCACCATCATAATCAGTTTTAATGTGACCCTGCTGGTTTATTAGTCACCTGTCACTGTTTGGACGAGAGATCGTGGCCCAATCCCAATGTCTCCCTCCCGCAGACCTTAAGCCCTGAACCCTGAGGGACTGTACTGATGTCACCTGGTAAAAATGAGAGCAGGAGACTGCAAGGGTTCAAAATAGTGTGAATAGGAATGGCAACACTTTGTGGCAACACAGCATGCTACCTTGAGGATGCCAAAAAATGTTATGTACGGTACAATTGTGGGTCTGGGACTTTTTATTTTTTACCTTGTTAACAGCCAAGGTACTTTAAGGGTCGGTCCCTAATTTGAACGGCTTTCAGGTCTTGCCTCACAGAGTGGATGAGAGGTAACTGTCAAATAGTTAATTTATTATTTTGTCAATAAATAAACTTGGTATGTAATAAAATCTATCCCTGCATTCTTATGATTTCATGTGTTTTTCAATGGATCAATACATCCTTAATGTAGTGTTTCTGTGTAAATGTTATGTGCCAGGCTCAACACCCATCTGTCAGCCCCTCCTGTCCCTGGTAAGCCAGTGTTTAAATGTCCCAACACTATGAATTGCCGCTAATTTTCTCAGGCAAAGTCTGCACAAATCTTGACTTACTGAAAGCGTTCATAAAGGGCTTAAAATGTCTTGACAGTGACAGCCCTAAACCCTCACACACTTTGCAGGAATGTGCCTCAAAGTCTATGAGAGTGCGGTGATTCGCATTGGGCCATCTTCTCTTCATAAAATAAACTATCTCCCAAAAAACACCTCCCGGAGTCCAGACTGTGGGACTCCGTCAGATATTGTGCGTTCTGTGCGGTACAAAGAAAAAGAAATTCAAGCGTCCACAAAGGATCCAGTCATTGGACCACAGCTCTAGACATCATTACAAAGACAGCAAACTGACGTGATTCAGCGTGACTCGACATTATTACAGAGCTACGAATATGTTTCTGCTATCATTACATTGTCTTCTTTTTAGCTACCCTTAACCCTGTTCCACTTTGTCAGGCAGTTCAAGTCATTTTTCTTTAAAACAAGTCAGGCACAGTTTGCAGACTGACATCAGTGTTGTATAGAAATGAAAAACGGGGCTAACATTTCTACCTTGTAATGGATGAACTCTTTTTCCTTGACATACTTTAACTTCATTAAAGAAACATGCATATGGGCCTGGAGGACAGCTCTCCTCGTTGTAGCTAACCACAGTCAATGCTGAGAGCTTCATTATACTGATGCTTACTCTGATAAATGCAATACATGACACAATCTACTAACTGGTGTCCACATTTAAAGGCAATGTGATGCTTGTGCAGTAGAACGGCAGCTAAACAAGGTGTCTGAAACTTTATACTGAAGGTGCAGCTTGTGGGAGAGAAAAACAAATCAATTTCACATCTGAAACATTACACTGTTTATGGTCCTGTTTTCCAATATGTCATAAAGTGTCTCCCTGATTGTCTCAAAAAAGACAGACTACTATAAGGATTATGTCCCTCATTCTGTATGGATTTACACGTCCCATTGTGGATTCTTGTGTGTACTACTGGGGAGCAATGGGATGACGATGAGTAATTGACTGTAAGAAAAAGGATGCTGGATATGTTTTGTGAGATGAATAATTGCCATGTCCTCAAAAGGTGACCTATTTTGAAATATTATAAAAAGGAAAAACTCAAAAGATAAAAACAGTCAGCACCATGTACGCAGCCCTCATCATGGCACCCACTTAGCATCCTGACAATCCGTTCCGGTCCTGATCCAACATTGTGCATCTTTAAATACATAAGAAAAAAAAATACTGTTTTGTTTTAAAAACCAACACGGGACAGAGAAATGGCTGTGCAGTAGTCATCCATGATGCTGCAAAGTCTTGTTCATGCAGAGAAAGGTCCAGTCCGGCATCAGCCCTCAAGTTTCAGAGGTCCAAAAAGAAAATGTGTTGTTACACATTCTCTCTACAGAGTGCTGGTCCAGCTGATGATGACTCCTCTTTCAGATGAGGTTTGTCCCAGGCTGCGGTCAAATAGTCAAAAGAAAGTATTTTCCAAAGCACTTTTCCTTGACCTCGATGGAAAAAGTCATGAGGACAAGGAAAGATGTGAAGGAGAATCCAAAAGGACTTGGTCAAAGATGGCCGCGGTGGTAAGAGAATCCAACTTGGCTCCTTAATTATGCGACAATGAATGTTATTAGATGTAGGTCTGCCATGGTGACGCTACAATGTCCTGACGATGGACTACCAAGTGTGCATCCTTATTGTATTAATTTTCATACACCATCATCTGTTTTCTTTAAAAACAGGATGATTTTATGACTTGTCTGTTTTGTTTTGCTGCCTTTGTGGAGCACTATTATTATTAGTTATCACTATTATCATTATTATTATTAGCGACCAGTTCTTATCATGGTTGCCTCATAAATTATTCCTCGTCATTCAGTCACTCAGTCAGGAACCTTCCTCAGCCTAAAAAGACTATTCGACCGCAGCCCCGGACACAGCATGATGGCACAGAGATACTTGGCGTCGGGAGTGTGCAGTGTATCCCTGTGGTCAGCAGGGGGGGATAGTGAGGCTTCTGAGGTCAATGAGGTCAACTTCAGTTCACCAAAAGGACATCCTCGTATGTTGTCGTTCTAGAGGGGATCAAAGCAAGACGTTAAGATTTTCTACAGTCATGATATTTGACATTATAATCAATTATTCTTATTTTAGAGTCACATAATGGTAATTAAACTTAAATTTAGAAAAGGATCAAAATGTCTTGGAGAAATGCAATATTTTTCAAATCTGATCCTGCTGTGATCACTCTACCTCAAAATACACAAACCCACGTTGCCATGTAAAAAAAAATCTCATTAAAAGATTTCTTTCTGGCAGACAGGAAATGTGACGAGAGAGGAGTGTGACACGACAAAGGTCCCCACACAGGATCAAAGTAGAGACATTGATATAGTGAGATTTTAAGGTGGAAATACACACACACATTTGCTTTAACTTATCATTATTAAGTAGATTTTGATTGCACAATGTTCTGTCAGCAGAATAATGTTAAGACTGGTTCCCTATTAGCCTCGCTTTCACTATGACATTCTGACTGCCACTGGTTACGATCTCTCTGGCAAATGACGATTCGATTTACGCCACAAAGGAAGTGCGTCAACCACTGCAAAACCAAAACAGGAAGAGGACAGCACTTTTGTTTACCCTGGTATCTGATGGTAACTATCCTAGTTACCAAAGAGTATCAGTGTAGGTTCTTTGCAGTTACTTTGCCCTGTAGTGGAGATGCCAGACAGTAGAACAACTGAGGTAAGTAAAAAACAAAATGCACTGTCCTTGTAACTCCAATATTTTAAATTTTCATTTAGTTTAGTTGATATGCTGAAGTTTGATAAAGGCTTGGTCAGATGAAACTCTTTCAAGAGTCCCCAAACTCGAAAACATATGGATGCATTTTGTTACCTGATAATACCAGGTAAGTCACATAATATCTCTTTACCTTCTTTCTTTTACTGCTACTGTCTGATTATTAATGAACCCTTCTGACATGTTGTTTAGATATTACTCTTCATCAGTCTTGTGCCCTGTCCTCCTCACCTGTCACAGCAGCAGAAGAAGGAGCACGGCGAGGTCTCCAGACCCCTGAACTTCCCAGAGTTCGGTGTATCCGTACACTCTGCTATGAAGGCATGCAGGTCTGTGATGTGGATGGGCTCTTGGGTTTGGTGCTGTGGAGAGTATACATTACTTATTTTTAATTCTGTTTAAAAAAACAGAAATGACCATCTTCTTTGGTTTCAGTCTTTGTCTACCTTTATGGTCTCGTAGGCTCCTGTGATGAGAGCGATAAACAGCGACAGCACCATGTAGATGAAGAGGGAGATGAAGGAGTACAGATATACTTGGCTGAAGAGCCACACCAGAGTGCTGCTCTCCTGCATCTCGGAGAACGTCACAAACATGTCGTCCCCGTTAATGAGGGAGAATAGGCACTCTGACACCATGGACAGGGAACGGAACTGGGGGACAGAAAACAGAAAGCCAAGTCAAAGCTCTGCAAACTGGAATTGTTTATATGGTAAACAAAGCCTGCAGTTACAGTAACTAATGCTACATAATTGACAGTCAGAGGTAACACACTGAAAACTGTTTAAACTCAGGAACTTCATCCAAATTGAGCATAATACACCAACTCAGGATGTCTACTGAGGAAAGAGAGGGACAACCGCTATGAGTAAGTCTTCTGTGGTTTAAGTTTCACCGAGTCACTTTCTGTGGGTGGTGACAAAGGAAGCAGAGTTTCATATGAGAACAGGGTTTCACCTCAGATAATGAGAATGGGGACACTCTTTTCGACTGAAATCTGGTTTTGTGATTCAGGCCAATAGGAGGGGTGATTTTCATACATTTCAAAAACGAGCCATATAAAATATAAAATGTAAACCAAACTATTTATGTGGAACCAACAGACAGTTATATAACGGCTCTTAAATTCAAAGACTGTAGATTTCAAAATGGTACAGATCACGTATAAAAGTGAAAAAAGAATACCTCAAAGTATCTAAAAGTTGACACACGATATGTGCGTTGAAAAGGGTAACTACTGATGAAAAAAAAAATCGTTCAGTGATGACTTTCAGTGATGAAAGTGCTGTGTTACTTTCCAAGTATAAAAATGTTTAGAGTCTGACACATTTAAAGTATATAAAGAAAACTCTGCTGTGATTTATATTTTGTTTATAATGGTTTTCCCACATAACAAACAGGTGCAGATCTACTCTTTCTCCCTAGCTGAGCAATTCTGGATGTGGCTTCACCACCACCACGACTGGCGGCAGGCTGAACGGTGACAAAGCAGAGTGCAAACAAGCCTCAGTCAGACCCAGACTCAGACGAGGAGTCTGTTGTGCACCCAAATCGACAGCTAACAGAGGTATCAGAAGTGAAGATAACATCTTTTGTTTGTTTATGTTTGTTGGTTTGTTAGCTTGTAACCAGCAGTGCCAGCAGTTTGCAGAGAGATACATTATATCTGACTGAGATTTTTACATCACATGTATTAGGGGTTTCTTTGCCAGCATCTGCACATTAGAAAGTAACAAGGCTTTCTCATTAGTGACACTCCTGATCTAGCTTGCCTGGCGTACGTTTGAGAATCTCAGATTTTAAAGAAGTGCACCCCCTTCAGATGAGGAATATAAAATCACCTCTCTAGTGACAAACCTTTCAGATACAAGTAAGTATAGTCAAGGTCAGACATTTTTGGGGACATGAACAGAAGAAAAACACACTTTTAAGAGGAGGGGAGCTTTAAATAATTTCATGAACAAATATAGCATTCTAGCATTTGTATGGTAGGGACAGTATTAAATCTTGTCTGACAGTGATGTACTGTAAAAAGAGTCAGTGTTAAAAGCTGCAGCTGCAGCATGTGTAGAAAATCCTTACGTTGTGTTTTTTTTTGGACTACATTTGACAAAACTGTTTGTGTAATTAATTCCAGACTGAACTTAATTTGAAGTCAATACAAACAAGTGTATTACACAACATTTTCACATCCCTGTCTACAAGAGTTTCAGCGGTGTTCACCTTGACGTGGTATGGTCCCAGGACGATCCAGCCACAGAAGCAGTACCCCAGATAGATGACGGCCACGCAGCAGCAGAACCGAATCACATTGGGGAACGCTGCTCGAAGTGTCACGATCAGGATCTAAGGGAGGCGCAGAGACGTTGGACAGATCGAATTACAACGTGTGAGAGAAAGGAGAGAGACTTGATTAACAGGATTTATTACATTATTTCAAAGAGGGGCATTTTCTCACCTTTTGACAAGTTATTAAATTAACAGGAAGTGAACAACATTAACAGCTGATGCACATCAGTGTGTCAGTGACTTACATTGTACTTCTGGAAGAATGTGAGGTAGCGAATTACACCGACCCACACCAAGAGTGTGGAAGTTCCCAGTAGGATGCCACACAAGTCGTATGAGGACATATTCTGTCAGGAGATAAGAAAAGATACTTGAAAGGATAGTTCAGATCTTCTGAAGTGAGGCTGTATGAACCCACAGTCAGTGTATTATCTACAGTAATAATAATAAACTTTCATAATGGTTACAAAGTCCTTTACAGAACAAGATAAAATACAAAAAATGTACAGAAGTAGATGGAGGTACTGACTGTGGATAAGTACATCATATAACTCCTCTTCAAAAGGAAAAACTACAGTATGGCAGGTGTTGTCACTTAAGGGTGTGGCGGTAAGCAGGACATACCTTAGATTCGATGCCAATTTTGATGATGGTGCCAGTGATGGTAAGGATGTCGCTGACGATGAGGAGGATATACCATCCGTTAATGAACTCCAGCCGGTCCGCCCAGCACACTTTCCGATCCAGAGTCTCCTTAAAGTACTCCACAAACTCCTGATAAACACACAGAGACAGAAAGAGAGGGATTCGGTTGAATTGTCAGGTTGACATGTAGTGAAGGTTTGTTGACTGGACATTCCTATAGTAAATACAGAAATTCACTGATTGTTTTTCCTAATGTTTCCCTTGATTTCTTACCATGTAAACCATGATTCTCTATGGACTGGCGATTGTAATACTGTAATTCAAGGCTTGTTCTGTTGTATGTTTTCCTTTAGTTGTGACAGACTTTTTCATACCTGCTGCAGCACGATGCCTCGCAGTATGGAGCGTCCACACAGCAGCAGTGACAGCACGCACACCAGAGCCACAGCGACATCAAATGCTACGCGTGTGTAGTTCTCAGCTGGAGGTTCAAAAGGACAGAAACAGAGCAGTCACTAGTGGTGCACCACTACTGCAAAGTACTAGTAGTGGTGTATAAATATCTTCACGCAGTGAAACTTCCTGTTGGTTCAGTAATACTATCTGAAAGCAACATTCAATATAGATTTCCTCATATTCTTTAACACCATTGCTAGCTTGCTACTGGCTCATTATCATCCCACTTAGTCCCACCCATCATCTCACCCTGTCCAGAGACACTCGGGTCTTTACACTGCTTTATTGATGCCTCGTTTTCCAACCGGATCTTCACCTTGCCGCTGTGAGCCTTGTTGTCCAGGACTATCTGGAGGAGAGAGACGACCAGCAGACAATAAACAATAACGTTTGTGTAATGAAATATAGACACAGGGGATTCATTGTTTCCATCAAACAGGGCTGCAGCTACCACTGAGAGCACAGAGGTCATGTCTTCTGTTTGTTGAAATATGAGGGGGTTTAATGACAGGAGAGCCTTTCTATATGCAATAACACACATATTTTGGATTTTTTTAAAGATGACTTTAGTATCCTCTTTGGACTAAATATTTTAAAGCCTGACTTTTTATGTAACAAAAACGAAAATAGTATGGATTTAGTGCTTTACACCAGGATTACAGTACATACCTTACAGTGTAGAGACCATTATGTGGGGAGATAGTATGCACAAGAAAATCGCTCAACAGTTAAATCAGTAAATAAAATATTAAATTTTTGTGATTTAAAAAAAGATCTGACTAATAATCACACTATGTCAACATGTGTCTGTCGCAGGTTAAGTAGGACTAATAAGCAATAAAGTCTAGGGAAAGTAAACATTTTTTCAGACTGAGAAACATGGCCTCAAACTGCTCAGAGCTGCATAATTTAACTCCGGCAGAAAATGTTTGCCTCCTGGTAGAAGACACAAAACACTATACTCCTTCTTGAGCCAGAAAGCAAAAAAAAACCCAACTTGATCATATGTATAATCATGTGAACATGATCTGGATATCCCAGTATGAGGTCTTCAACAGTGCTGGGAGCTGAACCATCAGCTGTGTCTTTGCTGTACGTTTGCCTTTTGCTCACCGTTATGAAAAAAGTGTAGCAGTCTGGGATCTCGTTGTTGATGATGGTCTGTATATTGATCGCCTTCAGCTGGAACTCTATGGTGACGTTAATGAGTCTTGAAAAAAGAAAACACAAACAAATGGTAAAGTACGGAAGCCCTGAGAGGCAAGTGAGACAAAAATTCTGGAGATCTATTTTCTAGGTCTGATCTCAACTGTTGTGTCTATAGCATAGTTTCCAGCGAGCAGAACAGTTCAGTTTGGTACACTTTTTTCCGTTTCCACTGTGAAAAGTTGTGGATGGTACCAATGGTACTGTTCTGTGCTGTTAACATTTTTGGTCACACCTCTGTTGAGGTACCTAGCACACAGATCTGGTACTAACAGTCTGTTGATTGGTCAACAGCGGACGGTCACTCTGCTCAATGTTGAGTTGTGGCTGGTTTTTAAAGGGAAATTTCGGGTTATTTCAACCTGTCGTCCTATCGTCCTAAATTTGTTTCAAGTCACTAGTGACATAAAAATAATAGTTAGCATGTTAGCCGTTAGCCTAGATACAGCCAGGGCGCATAGTAGCGTCAGACCTGTTAAAACGTAAGTGAATGGGCATATTTCAAGTGCAAAGTTAGTCCACTAAACAAGCTTTTTTTCCACAAAGATTGCCTCATATCGGATGTGACCAAGGACGAGACACCTCCACCTGGGGTAGTATCCAACTGGGCTTTATCTAGAGCTTGCGAGATATATTTCGGCTGCGCTTTGGAAAGTAGAGCTAAATGGTAAACAAACATGGCAGCACACCGGTAAGGTAAGACAACACGTTTACATGTCGTTTTCTATATGTTCTCTGACATTTATCCTAACGATATGAGGCGGTCTTTGTGGAAAAAAAGCTTGTTTAGTGGACTAATTTTGCACTTGAAGGTTGCCCGTTCACTTACGTTTTAACAGGTCTGACGCTACTATGCGCCCCGGCTGTATCTAGGCTAACGGCTAACATGCTAACTATTATTTTTATGTCATTAGTCACTTGAAACAGATTTAGGACGATAGGAGACGGGTTGAAATAAACCAAAATTTCCCTTTAAGTTCATGTAACCACTGTTCATACTGTGGAGAGTTTTATTAGTACACTAGAACTATAAAATGAAAGGATGTTTTGCTGCCTCTTGCAGCAGCTGGAGTCAGAGAAAAAATAACTTAATTCACTGAGCTGACTGCTGACAACTTTTAATGTGGAACGTTTACTTGAAATGTTACTCAGTGCATTAGATGACGTAAATCAATCAACACACCTTAAATACTTCACATGACAACTTTGACCGTTAGTTTTTCTATGACATAAACTTTTAGTAATGAGTGGATCTTTAAGTGTTTATATATATCAACTTTGGCCTGGTTAGGTGAAGGGCAGCTATACTAATCCTCACTCTGAGAAAAAAAAAAAAGTGTTGCGGAGTGTCGTTCCTGTGGGCTCCTGCAACACTAAACCCCCGAGCTTGCCTGAGAAGGACTAAATGCACAACCCTGCTATTTATAAATATCCCATGGAGAGAGACTCTCACTGCAGCCTGTTTTATTTGTTCTGAAAATGTCGGCGTGCAACTTCATTTTGTGGACGATAAACGAGGCAATGAGGAAATACAGTGAGTGCTGGACGGAGCAATGAGTGACGATACCCCCACCCACATTTAAGGGTGTAGTCTGCAGTGGAAACGCTGTGGTCTAGGTACCATGTCTGAAGCGCTACTTTTGGTTCCAGAGGTGCCATACTGAAAGTGTTTGGTGGAAACAGGGCTTATCACTTAAGAACAGCTGTGTGAGTATTACAACAATAAACATTTTTCACAGATGAAATTTTTTTTTTTTTTTTAGAAAGATTATCCTGGAAAAACATTTTTTTCACCTGTTCATAAGTCATTAGCCATGGCCTCTCATGGCTTGCATACAATTCAGAGGGAAGAATTTCATGTTTTCAGAATGACTACATTTGACAACAAACACAAATGAAGCAGGGTGAGATACTTTACATACCTCTGTGCCTCTGTGTTTTTGTACCAAAACCTGTGTGAGTGCTCTTGTATACATGCTTGAGCGTGCGTGTGGCAGACATAAGTGGCTTGTTGAATGTCATCATCAGATACTACAGAGATAAATCTCAACAAACAACAGAGGCCAAACGAGGAGAACGCCGGAGCCATGTGAAAAATGAAGCCTTACTTGTGGAACTTGAGTGTGAAGTTCTTGTAGTTGCTGGTGAGCGGAGCTGGTGGGACCGACAGTGGGTCGATACCTATACAGTCTGAAATGAGTAGAGAGAGAACAGAGAGGGAACAGTCATATACTGAAGAGAGAGAGGGAGAATAACATAATTTCCATTATCTGGCATTTTGCTGTTCCTCTTTACATAAAGAGTACAACCTTTCAAAAACAAGTATGAAACCTTATCGTAAATTCTTTTTAAGTTGGTGATCACAAAGGAGCATTTGACGAACTTGAGAGCTAAAGTGAAGAAAGCTTTTAACATGAAGTTGTTTCCACTGTTCTTACTTCCTCTTAAAAACACACACAACGATATGAGGAAGTAAGAAACTGAGGATATGCAACAACTTCTCTCTTCTTGAAAGGTTAATTGACATAAAATGCCATCATGAGACAAAAACATGCAGGAAACGCAGGAAAATGGACTATGAAAAAAACAGCAACTTAGCAAATGACCCCTCTTTGATAGTAAAAACTATTCTACCAAAAGAAAAAAAAAACCAAAAAAAAAAAACACCTAAAAAACCTAAATGAAGCCCAAAAAAATCTTACAGGGCTTTGCTGATTATCAATTCAATAAAATAATTTTTAAAACAATATTTTGTGTCACATTATTGATTTCTTTAGTAAAAAGCTGTGTAAAAAGCAAGATAATGCACAGCAAGATCGCAAAATAAACCCCTTCAGTAAATTAGGCTCCATCGTGTTGAGGTTTATCTTGCAATAACGTCCTGCTCCCTGTACATAACCCCCTGCCTCAAACTGTCTGATATTGTTCTACATAACAATTACATGCATCCAGGAATGTTCAAAATATCAATAAATGGACCTCCCCAAAGGTGCAATCTACAGCAGGGCATTGCACTCACTGAAGAAAAAAAAATGCTGCCCATATCGCATTTTTATTATGACCTCTGTATCACATAATTATGACTCTCTATCTCATAATTACGAGATCAGGCGTTACATCATACACCAGATTATATGACCTGAATAGCTGCAGTGGCAAATTTCTATAATGCCACTGTAAATGTTTTTAATCACACTTCACTGCATGCTTTATCAGCACAGAGGCCACTTGGAAGCATTTCTGATTGCATGACTTTGTACCCATAAAGTAGCTCATACTGTTTTCCCTGCTCCTGAAGGAACACACAGCACCTTGACATAGGTCAGACTGTGCTTTGCACCTGAGCAGTCCCAAGAGATGTGTGCACAGTGTTGACATACTAATAATAATGTCTCTGCGACATTATTAACTCCCAGTGTCTTTATCCAAGTGAGAAATAACAGCAAGATATTAAATCATGCAGCCCTATCACCATCTTCTCAAATAGTAATAATTAATTACCTTTTCTAATTCCATAATCCGGACCTCGTATAGTAAGATAGTGAGTCATGATCATGAGATAAGGTTGAGAAAGCGTTCTTTCAGTGAATGAAATGACCTTCTGTACCAATCATATTAATAACAGTAGCATATGTTATTAAAGCCAATACAAAACTAAATAAATTAAAATTAAAACGGAATTTAAAAAAAAAACTTTGCAGCTTTTTGTTTGAGTACATACACTAGCTACTTGTGCGAGAGCCAGAGTCTATCGTCAAATATTTGTCCTACGTTTCCCTTTGAAGTGATAAAAGACGTTGCTTGTGTTGCTCCCTTAGGCAACAACTGTCCCCCTGGACAGTGTGCAGATAATATTTTGCTTGACCTTTGACTATGTAAAATCAAGTCAAATGCAAACTATGCATGAAGAAGCCTTTGTATTCTACTTCTGTAGCTCAATCTCCACTTTTTCACGTGTTAGTCTTGTGTAAAAAGGAAGTGTGCACTTGTGTTTTTCAGTGAGAGTGAATGGCTGCTCTGGTTAACATGGAGTGGCACAAATGCTCACAGTGCACTTTATGTGATGTGACAATTTCAGTCCATTATATTCTCACAAACTATGGCATAATAATGGCAATTACAAACCCCACTATTAAATGTGACCTGTTGTCACAGAGAGACTTGATCACAGCCTTCCAGCACTGTTAGTGATGTTAGCAGAATCACAGGATAGTAATCTCCTTAACATTGTACAGTGTGGTTCATGTACTTGTGATGATGCGAGGGTCTATGTTGAAGGTGTCATTGGCAGGGTCAATGCTTCCCTTCTTGTAGTACTGTTGGCAGAGGGAGAGCGCGCTGCCGTTCACGCCAACACCGTAGACATATGCATAGCGTCCCACTGTGGTCTCTGGTAGGGCCAGATACTGCGGAGAAGAAAAAACTGAGCTGAGCAGGGAGCCAAGCACTGAAGGTGTATTGGTACCCACTAATTTTTGTGTGGCCATGACAAAAAGTTCTCTAACACCATCGTCCATCCAGCTCACGTTCTGATTTTTATTTGATACTCCATTTTAAGTTTGTTATTAAAGGATCTACAACTTCATCTAGTGATGGCAACATCACTTGTTTCACCACTTTGGTCCAGAATAAAATATTTTTATTTATTTATTTCATTAATCTTTATCTATCCAGTAGAGTCCAAATGTTATTAGGAATCTCTTTTTTAAGGGAAACCTGGGCAACACAGGCAGCAGCATAAATAAAAACACAGTTACAAACAGAAAACAACAACAACAAAAAAAAGAAACTAAAAATAAAGCAGAAAATACTAACAATTCAAAAGAAAAAATGAAGAGTTAGTTTTGTGACCAGGTAAATTAAAAACAAAACAAATATCTCAACTATTGGATAAAGTGGCAGAAAATTTAGCACACACATGTATTGTTCCCAGACACTGTATTCTGATTCAACTTTGGAGTACCAATAGTTCAGTCAAATTTGGGCCTTAAAGTTTGAAGACATTTACACATATTTTCCACTGCACAACTCTAAATGGTGCAAGGTTTCATGACAGTTGGTTAAGGACATGTTAGGCACGATTGACATTTTCATAAAATCTTTATCAATCACTTACTAAAACCCTCATACTACATGTATATTATTTAGAACATAGGAATTATGATGTCAGGATCACAGCTGCAAACCAAAAGGTGAGCGGGAAATTTTAAATGGAAATAGCAAAATGTAAAAAAATGTATTTTCTCATGGTGTCACGACATCAGTTTCTTAGTGAGTGAGGTAGAAATATACTTATTGTGCATGCATGCAATGTTTTTATTAACATATATTATCATTATTGTATTAATATTATTCACAAGTACCCCATCTAGTCTTGCAGCGGAGTGTATTTTGTTGTTGTTGTATTCAAAGAACCGATAAAAGTTGTTCTGTTATGACAGAAAACAGACTTTGCGTTACAGCTAGAGTGTAACACTGACCTACTAACCTCACAATACTTTAAAAATGAGAATCAGAAACTGGAGCACTATTTAATAAGTGGTTTTTAATATATTACACAGCTTTTCTGTACTTGGGGCTGACCTGATCCACGGCATAGAAGATGTGCTCGTAGACATCGTTCTGCGTGTAAACAGCAAAGGAGTCGTCTGTGGACTCATCGTAGTCTTTGAGGAAGAGGTGCTTGAAGGTCATTGTGTTTTCCTCCTTGAAGGTCACCACCACCTGGTTACTGAGGCCGAACAGCACCAACTGTAGCACAGAGACAGGAGAGTGAGACATGTCAGGAGGAGGAGGAGGAGGAGGAGGAGTGGGGACAAAGAAAAACCCTGAGGCAGTTCGTTCCAGGTGCACCTCTTAGACTGCAGGCTGGCTTGTGTATTATATAACCAGAATACTCTCTCTGAGTGTTTCTGCACATCATAAATCACCGACAACTTTCACCCAGGAAATAACGATAGACAGAGTTGTGCGCTGACAAATGAAGTAAAAAAGAATGCCAGTATACATTTCTGACTACCTCTTCTACTCTAATTCACTAAAGCATCGACACTATGCAAGCGGGCATAATCTGTAGGCTGTAGGCGCCAGTGTCATTCTTCCTGTATTTTAGGTCCCTAAAAACTTAATATTTTGTTAATTCAGAAGCCCAATGAATGACAATCTTGAGGTGAGAATAAAAACAGCAACACAGGATTTAGATGAAACGTCTGACGTACCTGAGCTGTGACAATAATGATCTTCAGCAGCTGCAGGATCAGCTTGTAAGGCTTGCGGCCCTTGGCGTGGTATTTATCACAAGGGCTCATGAAGAAGTATTTCAGCTTCCTGCGAATGGCCTCCTCTTCCTGATCAGTCCCGACCCAATGACCTGCCGCCACCGCCGTGGGAAACCGATGGTTGCTGTGGTTGTTGCCATGACAGTTACTCTCATGGTCATGCTCCCCACTGCTGTCTGTGGAGCCGTAGCGCTTCACTGAGCTGCACAGGCCTTCTCGTTCTGAAGGATAAAAGTAAGGAACATTTAGTTTTCTAAGAACTTAATCTCAGACAAGATAAAAATCTGTGATCAAGACTCCTACTCAAAGACAAGTGATGCACAAGCTGAACTGAGAAACTCAAAAATATCTCAGTGCATAAAACCTGCTTAAACCTCTGCTTATTCAGAGAAAAGTAAACGGTTTTAAAAAAAACTTTATTTTTTAACATCCTAAGTGTTTCTAGTGGTAAAACTGAAAATCCCGTGTCAGTACTCGAGCCTGATCAATTAATCATGCAGACTGATGGCCAACAGGAAATTACAGGAATGCCAAAGTTATCAGTTTGAGCTAATTCAGAAACTGATTCGACTGTTCAAAACTACAATGTGCTATTAGAAACCAGATGATACACAGGACAATTCTCCTAAATTAGTTTTGCCGTCATTTCTCATCATTATGACTGATATTGCCTGAACTGATTCACCTCATTAGAGCTGGTATTTATTAAGTTTAGTAAGTTGTGTGACTAAATGTTTTCCTGTCAGGATTTTTCCCAAGAAATTGATTAGCTGAGGTGGTTAGCCACACTAATCCTAATGCATCTCGAGTCATGATCAATTCATTAAGTGGATGTTGGCCTAAATAACTAAAACTCTAACTAGTAAATGTTAGCATAATATGCTAAACGAGGGGTGCACCAATTCAACACCGATATTGGGCCGATACTGACTCAAATAGCTTGATTGGGTATCAATGACAATGAGGCTGATTTATTCAGCTCAATTCTATGTTTACATTTTGAGCTGCTATTATTTTTTACTGGAATTTAAAAATCTATTTTGTGCTGTTACATTATGTGTTTTATACTGGAATTTTAATTTTTTGAAGTTTTTACCACTTGAATTGTAATTCCTGTTAATTTTGAAGAATTTTACCAAATTACTGGCACACAATTTATAATTTTAATGATAAATAACAACTCAGTAAATTTCTATCAGTGTATTTATTCATTTCCTTTTTGTTTTTGTTGTTACAAAAGTAGGAAAGTAATGCTTAAAAGGTCCAGTGTGTAGGATTTAGAGGAATCTATTAATGGTATATATCATCATAGCTATGCTTAACTATATTTTGATTAGTTTCTAACCACCTGAGACTAAGAATGATTGTGATGTTTTTGTTCCCTTAGAGTGAGGTGTTTATACCTACATACAGAGCGGGCCCTCTCCCACGGAGTCCGCCATGTTGTTTCTACAGTAGCCCAAAATGTACAAATCAAATATTAACCCTAGGTAAGGCCATTCGCTTTTTCGCATTAGCCACTTAAGTTCTTCTACACACTTGGCACATGGGAGAGGTTAAAGTGCTTTTGGCCGTGCACCTATTGAGTGGATTTATTTTGAGAGTGCTTGCTTCTTTCCTACGAGAGGTTAAAGTTCTGCAACCTCACCACTAGATGACATTAAATCCTACACACTGGACCTTTAAGTCAAGCCTGATGTTGCCCTGCACATACAATAATGATCCCCATCATTCCACATAGTGAGGCATACAGCTTATTAATTAAACACTGGTACTGGTTCGGTACTTGGTATCACTTCCCTGCACAAAACTAAGATGGCAAACATGGTAAACTTTATACCCAAACAACAGCGCGCTTGCACTGTCAGTATGTTAACATGCTAATGCTAGCATTTAGCTAAAAGTACTGCTGTGCTTAAATACTGCCTCACAGAGTCACTAGCACAGCGTTAGTCTTGTTTATTTGTCTTGTTAATTTTATGTTAATGGAGTTGGTCTTGGTTTGTTTGGATGAAGTAGCCTGTGTCTGCTATACAACAAGTGTACCTCAGTATAGGAGGCATAAATAAATGGAGCTAGGCCACAAGGCTGTTACACTAAAGAGCTTCAAGGCGAGGATAAATCAAATGTAGCCTACATGGCAGTAAAGCAATTACCCTAAACTCAGAGACATGCACCAGGACAAGAGTTGTAATTGTACAGTCTCTGCTGGCTGAAAGGAAAAAGCAGCGGTCACATGAATTGAGCCAGTTCCAAATTCCTGAGCCAAAGTCTCGTCCTTTCATGAAAAGCTGACTCCACTGGCTACTTCCTGACAGCACCCTGTCAACACCACACGTGCCCCAGCCTGAACAGTCAGTCTTCAGCTTTTACTTTCGCCTCAGTCTGACACCTTCCCTTTGTCTTCAATGTGTATGGATGAACTCCCCTCGTTCCCCTCTGGCACTTTGAACATGCTAAAGACACCTACATGTGTGATTTAACCCTGCTGACTCCAGAGGAGTTATGGAAAGTCTTCATAAGTACAGGGTGCACAAATAGCCAGTACTTGATTTTTACAGTTGTATTTAGAGTGTTAATGACTTTCACCACAATGTCTTCTGTCTTTTGTCCCCTTGAAATACAATTAAGAAACTGATGTCAAGCTGCAACTACGAGACAGTGAGTGTGGAAATCTATTTTCCCAAAAAGTCTGTCGTATGTCTGCCAGTTACTGCTGACATCAGTGTGGTAGATGACTGGGACGGTTATGAAAGAGCTGACATATCTTATACAAGTCTAACCTGACTGGGTTTGACAAGTGTTAGTACAGAAATTCAGGAGAGTTTGTATGACGTTACACGTAATAAATCTCCCACTTCTTTCCGGGCAGAACAAGGAAACACTACGAGCATGATGACAAGGGCTTTTAAGAACTTTTGACACACTACTTTCCACTGGCTGAGAACAAAATAAAGGCAAAATATAATTTTTTATTACCCTAATATCCTATATCCAAGGTACAACAGTATCTCATGCTGTTTTCAGTCGAAATTAAACAAATGTGATGTTTGATTTAAGTCTTCCTTTGTGGTAAAACTATTATATGCTCTGGCTTTCATTCAAATTCTGTCTGTTCTGCAAATTCGTCAGTATCATCTGAAAGAGTTAAATTTCTGCCCCCTGTCAACCCTAAACTTGTCCATCTTACATCTTAATGCTAGAGCCACAGGCTACACCAACCAACACCAAAAGAGACGATAACAAAACAACTCAGACAATTACAACATCAGAAACACAATTTACAGTATCTCAACATCATTTTGTTTTAAAGTGTGGTAAATTCTAAATAGTTGACTTTAAACTTCAAGTTAGGTGGGTGGTGAAATAATTCTGCTGTGCACAAAAGTTCAATTATGTCATTTATTTAATTATTGATCAACATCACTGTAGATGTGCCAGTGTGCATAACTAACTAACTTAAGTCTTTAAAGGGACAGTTCACCCCAAAATCAAAAGTACATATTGTTCCTTTTCTTGCAGTGCTATTTATCAATCTAGATGGTTTTTTTGTGTGAGATGCAGAGTGTTGGAGATATCGGCTATAGAGATGCCTGCCTTCTCTCCAATATAATGGAACTAGATGGCACTTGGCTTGTCATGCTCAAAATGTACTTTAAAAAAAGTCAACAACAAAAATCAGAAACAGAAATCATGACCTGGTGCAAGCCTCCTTCTTGTTATTTTTTTATTCTGGGGTGAACTGTCCCTTTAAATACTAACCATGTTTACAAATGTGTGGTGAGAGAAAACAGGGGAAAAAAATTGAAAAATTAGAGTAACAGAAACTGACAGACAGATGGACGAACAGGCCAATTTAAGCAGGTGACAAAAAATCATCTTGTAGTAATTATCTATAAAGCTCTACTTTTATATGGACACTAATCTTGTCTTTAAAGTTTTTTATTATTATTATTACTTTAAATCTTGTAATTGTTTTTATTACTTTGTTTCCTTCTTATTACTTCTTTATTACTTCTTTGGTCATCTGTCCTTATTGGTGTGTGTTTTTATTTATATGTGTGTTGTGTGGTTGTCTGATGATGACGTTTGTTGTTCCCAGGTCACTCTCGAAAATGAGATCGCAATCCCAATGAGACCAGTTGATTAAGTTTAATTTGAAAAACCTAACCTGCGTTAAAAATGCTTAACATTTCTACAGAGCGCACAGTTTATGGTTGGAAACAAAGCTGGATGATATGCCATGTCTTTGTAGGAACCGGCCACATCGTAGGAAAGCCACAAATCAGAAACTGGGCTAATCGTGCCTAATACTTGTCACATGCCTTCAGCTTGCTGGACCTGACTGGAGTTCCTCAGATTTTTCACTCAGTCTGCATTTAGGAAATGACCCAATGACTTGGGCAGTCTAAGTCAGCTTGTGCAAGGTCAGATAAACTGCTGAGTCAGGGTGAATCCAAACTCAACAGACACAATAAGTCAGCAGAGCAAACCACTTGTTTGGCAGAGTTCTCTAATGGGAGCGAGAAGTGAAACAGGACAAATGAGCTGCTGGTGTTCAGTATTAGTCAGCACTTACTGTAAACAAGATGAAGGTTCAACATGACAAGGAAATGTTTGGGACTGGCTGAACTCCAAAAACCTGTCACGCATTATTCTGTGGCACCACAATCAAACATTAGAACACAATACATCAAGGTAATTTATAATTTCTGCTGCTGTTAAAGGTGCATTCAGCTTTTTTTTTTTTGTTCGGAATGTGAAACATGGACTGTTCTGGGTTTTATTTAAAGCAATTATCCAGCTAATTTAGTACTTTCAGTTCACGAGCCTATTACTGATGTAAACAAACATTCAAGGGCATCAGAAAACATGAATTACTCAGTTTTATCCCTTGTCTCGTGTGTACTAAAAGACCAGTCAATCTATTTGGGAAAGATGGCAGGTTCCAATCCTAATCCAAACTTGATACATTTAGTAAACAAAGATGAAAAAGACTAAGTGCTGATTTTCCACCTTTAAACTCTCGAATTATGTATCCGAGTATGGCCTAAAAGAGTACTCCACTGATTTTGCATTGCACTCCTATGACATTGTTGGACTTCTGATTGACAGTTTTAAATTTAAGGTGAAAACAGATGCGGCAGAACCAGAGATATCATCCTTTATTCTATGTACTCTTCTTCCTTGTCACCTTCCTTGCACCCACATTACCCCAAATTGCAACTTGACCACCAACAGCTCAGTTGGAGATTTGGGTATGCTACTGAGCTGCTGGCTTTAAGTACAGATAAGGAGCAGCTACAGAGGTCTTGTGAGCTCACTTCCTATCTCCACACCACCATATTTTTTCTTCATTTTTTAAAACTTGTAGTCTTCAGATCCAAATGACACTGACGCTGACCACTTGAGGCAATTTATCAGAGTTTGTGCAGCTCCCTCTGGAGCTACAAAAAAATCTGCCAACAAACTTTGATGTGAAAAATAACAATGTATCCATATACAACAGTTTGTGTAATTTCCTAAGAATAAGTGCCCCCTCAAATGACGGGGGATGGGGATAAGTGCTGCACACCCAAACTGAAAAATTAGATACCGCTCAAGCCTAACTCAAAGTTCACTTCAATTCACACAGTCCTGAACACCTGTCTCTTGGGGAAAGTCCCGTGCTGTGTGACCCAGCTACCACCCCAGCCTACAACTGGGACCACTTTCTTTCTCACTACTGTCAGCGCATTGGACACGTGATCGCAGCCTTCCCAAATACGTAAGTTATACACAAATTACTTGCTTGTCATGGGGTATGTATGAATTTTGGTGCACTGTTTTTTGCAGGAAATGGTATGAACTGCGCATGAGAACAGCCTGAAAATAAACTAAGTTACATTTCTGTGGCAAAAATAAAAACACAGTTTGGCCTTTAAATGAAGCATGACATTAACTGCCCCGCACAAAGTTTTGAAGATCTTTAAAACTATGAGGCATCTGATATAATACATTTTTTTAACGTTTTTAGTTGGTCACACTCATATGGTTTAAGTCTTAACTTAAATCTGAGGTCTTTAAGTCTTCACTTTGTTTATTTTGCTTGGTGTCTGTAAGCTTGTTTGACTGAAACGTTTATGGAAATATATTGTAACCTGAGATTTTATGAACCACTTGTGGTTTCCTGCAGTTAACAAAACCTGCATTCATGGGGATCATTTCCTACATTATCCAACACCTGTTGTTAACCTGTGACAATTTGCTGTTACAGTGACATGAACAGCATCCAGATGAGCAGTTGGCTTCATCAGAGGTTATTGAGAGTGACAGCATTTTAATTACTTCTTCTACAAATGAGGCAGGCAAGCTGCCCTGGCTTTGACAGCGGTTGCGTGTCTTGGTGAAAGAATCCAACCAACTTGCATTTCATGCAGACAATAGGCACAAGTGCACACATATCTTTGATTGGAGGAGTGTGTCGATCGTCACGGCAGATAGCAATCGGACAAACAAGAGTGGGTGCAGGCCATTGACCGTGCCACCAGATGTGACTTAAGACAAGTGAATCTGTGAAAATATCTGACTCTCCCGGTTCACAGTCGCCTGTGGAGTGCTGGCAGAAACACAGATGTAGCTACAAGTCTGTCAGTCTAAATCCTTACTGTCACTGAGAATCTGTCAACAACTTGGTATCTGTGGTGAGATCTTGTCTGGCAGTCCACAGTGAGAGGCCACCCACAGGTTAAGAGTCCAAAACTTCCACTAATACCTGAGTTAAAGGAAACACCTTGAACAAAGAAACATAATACGCTGATAACTATGTTCTGGGTTATTTGTCTGTAAGATGTGATACCTTTTATGAATTAAAATACATCTTCTTTTGCAGCAATGGGTTAGATTCATTATCGGAGGAAGGAAAAAGGGCCTGATAATGTGACTTTAAACTGTTTGTTTACCCAAAGTACCCTTATTACAGTAGTTAGTGGAGATAGCTCTGCTTTTATGTGCCAAGGTTTTGAGATATGCAAGTCTGAAAAGTTTGTTGCCACCACAGAACCATGGAGGTAAGCAAGGATACAGAGCAATACATTCTTTTTGGAAAAACTCAACAGCAAATTGTCCTGGCAGCACAAACATAGTTTTTGTGTAGATCACAGTTCAGAATTCTTTCACAAAAAGTAGTTCCAGTTGCACTGAGAAAACTGAGTCTGTCTTTAAAGCTTTTCTGTGTTTTGAACACCACAAACTATTTTTTAAATCCTCTATATATTCAGAAACAAACCTTAAAGACAGCTATCTCAAAACCTTTACATATGCATAGCTAGATACCATTAGTGGTGGGTAGAAAGAAAAAAACAACTTCATTCAATTTGGGTGAACCGACCCTTTATCTTGAAGCTTATTGAACACACACTGTGTGATGCTACATAAAGCAAGCTTTATTCTGTATGTGGGGCACGTGGCTTCTTAGAGACACAAGGAAAACACAAACTTAAAAAACCAAGGTCATCACACTACCTTTTTAAGAGCATTCAACAGCATCTTACAATCTTACAAATGCTGGAAAAAAACCTTTCTCATCAAACTATTCAAGTTCAAGGTCAAGAATGAACTTTCACACACTGTTCAAAAATTCGTCACAGTACAGAGGAACACTATAATCTGTGGAGCCAAGCTTCAACCAACCGACATCAACAATCTTTAAAAAAAAAAAAAAAGACCTGCAGATTCAACCATGCATGAGGGGAGCTTATGAAACAGGGCTGGAACTATTATTATGCATGAAGGAGTCGGGCTGTGTAGATGTTGCGCACTTGCTGAAAAGTGGGCTGATGGTAGGGGTGGTGGTGCAGCATCTGTGTCTTACCAACACTGTGTTTTAGACCATGAAACCATGGAGTCATTGCAACCTGTCATTACAATCAGGGCTAATATAAAGTCAGCTGATTCAATGTAAAGATGAATTCCAGTACTTGTACAGTACATGTATTTAGAGATGAACCCCTCCAAACACACAACAAGGGCTGCAACTAAGCACTAGTTAAAATTATGATTAAGCTGTCAAGTATTTCAAGATTAAACAGTCATCAATTCAGCTAAAAACGTCAGAAAATAGTGAAAACGCCCATTGCATGTTTAACAAACCCAACACCTTGTGGTTACATGTCTTGTCCAACAATTTAAAACCCAAATGTATTAGTTTATGGTGTTATAGGAATGCATAAAGGCAACAAACCTTCACATTTAAGAAGCTGGAAACTGTTAATATTTGGCATAATAATCACACACTTAATTTACTGTCAAATAACAGGATAATAAGACATGTTCTCTCAACTAATTAGTCAACAAACCATTTCAGCTCTAATGGAGTCTATTGTGAATAAAATAAAACTATTTTTATTTTGACATATTATCTCATAAAGTACAGGGATTTTTAGATAAAAAGAATACTTTAACACCTGTCTCTTTGTCAGTTTCCTGGTTTTACGGCTGAATGATAACCAAAAGGAGGCCATGTTTAACAACCTCTCTGTCATTGTGTACAGTTACATCTCTGTCTAAGTGGTGCTCTCTGTATTAAGACACCACTTGTGGTGGAGTGAAGAGGGAAAACCCCACTAGGTCAACAAAGTCTACAATATGGAGTCACACAGCAAAACCTGATGTTGAGAGAGCTGTTTGGGAAAAACACACTTGTTGACAATGACTACTGTGCCTCAGCTGCCCAGAAGATGACAGAGCAGAAACACAGCAACAGCTGAAGTGACCTTAATGTTGTGGATGTCTCAACAACAACACCTGAGGCACCACAACGCAGCTCCAAAACTAGCTTCAGTTCCGGAGAGGAAGGTTTAAACTGTGTATTAACAAACAAAACAACGTTTGTTTTAGAAAAGACAAATGAGTGGTGACTAATGGAGTTAAATTTAAAAGTTAAATGTCGGCAGCAGGTTACCTGAGGAGTCCCGGCGTCCTGTCGCAGCCATGTAGTTATCCGTTAATAGAAACAATAAATAGGTCAGTCATATATTTAAAACTCACAGTGTCCACTAACTGCTAGTTTTCAGTCCTAATAATTGTTCAGAGCTCTCATAGCCGACAGCTGTACTGAACCAGCAGCCGGGCCGACTTCCTCTGTTGACTCCAGCTCTCTTCCTCTCTCTCAGGTCATGTGACTGACGCCACGTGACCGCATGACTCACAGCGCTGAGCGCGAGCGCTGTTGTGCTCGAGGCCACGAGGTACATGCTGATTTATTGGTTAATACCTCTGCAAGGCGTGATTTACTGTGCAGCTGAACAACTGCATTTGTATTTTGCAGAATTAAAAGCCCTGAAATATCTGCCGCTGTCCTGTGTGGCCTGGAGGAAGCCCACTCCTAAAAGAGTCACCAAAAACGTTTATCAAATAATCTCCTACATGAAGCAGTGTCAAGGTTATTCAACAGCATAAATTTAAATTACCTTATCTCAGGGGTCATGAGTCTGACAACAAAAATATTCACTCAACTAATTCTTCTAAAAGTATTACCAGGTTTAATTATATCTCAAAAGTGAGTGACCTTCTATCATAATACATCGGTTATTTATTTAAAGGGCCAGTGTGTAATATTTGGCATGGTTTATTGTCAATCTGAATCTGAATCTGAATATTCTACCCATTAATATGTTTATACAAGTGTATGATCGCTATAAAATAAAATTTGTTTGGTTTTCGTAGCCTTATAATTATGCTTTTATATATATATATAGTAAGGGCCTTGCTTTAGAGAGATCGCCATCTTTCGCCGCCATGTATGTACGGCACACCGAGCGGACAATCCAGCCAGCCAGAGAACGCGTTTCGCGTGTATAAATAAACCAACGAAGACAGCAGAAGGAAGGAAGAAGGAGGAAGAAACAGCAGAGAGTGTTAGTTGTTCGTCGATAGAGTAGTGAAAAGTTTTTTTAGTTATAAAGTTTGCGAATGGACCACACTTACCACGCAACAGGAGAGAATGAACCCGAACCGTCATCTGCGAGGAAAAGAAGACGCAACTTCACTCCTTGTGATGCACTCTCTGCGGCGCTTTTCCTCCTGGTGATATATCTCCCCAACGATGGTAGCACCGAATCCCATTCTGTGCATTCAGCCTCTCTTCTCGCCCGCTCAGCATCAAACACATGGAGCTCCTCATCTGTGTGCTCCGGATCAAACAGGTATGGCTCTGGGTCTGTGTCCGCTACAAGAAACTCTTCAAAATCGCGTTCAAAGTCGTCCATTGCAGCTACTATAGTCCGGAGATATTGCTAGGCTAAATAAACAGCTGAGCTCAGTTTACTGGCTACGCTGTCAGTCAGTGTGCGGGCTGGAGATTGAGCAGAGAGGGGAGGGAGGTCCCCACTCAGAATGGTAACGAGTATGTGTGTAAAGTTATGAAGTGTGTCTGTTACGCTAGAAGAGTCAGAGTTTGGGACGGAGTGAAGTGTTACCAGAGTTTTTGGAGTGCTCAAATAAACGGGCCTTTTTCCCGAACGCTCCTCTGGTCTCCTGCTTGTGAGGGATTCATTACAATATCGTAACATGGTTTAGATTTCTAAATAAACATTCACCTCGTCGCTAGATAGACCTGCTCCTGAAAAAGTCGTGTGCAAGGCTTTTTGTCCCTACGAGGCCACCGTCATTTACCCAACGGGAGGGGTGAGCGAGTGAGCCCTGCAATCTAGAATTTGACCACTGATGTCACTGTTTTCAACCCATTTTACACACTGGCCCTTTAATATACTTCAATTAGCTAGTAGCCTGGGCTATTTGTTTAAATTACTGAACTCAAAGGGCTTATATTTGGAACAAGCATCTATATGGGACAGGCCTTTAATTCCTTTAACACAGAACTGTTGCTCAGCAAAGATGGGAAATACAATCAAGTTCAAGTCAAGTTCAACTTTATTGTCATTTCCACATACAGAGTACATGGGAACGAAATTGCACTTTCTCCCAACCCTAAGGTGCCATTATACACTTACAAAATATAAATTTATAAAGATAAAAAATATATACATATCACACATTGCAAGTATAAAGATATAAAGATAAAAAAGTTGGAGGATGCTCTGCAGCGTCTTCAAATTGTTTATTTGAACCAGTATGAATTTTACTCGTATAAAAATTAGGCTTTGAATAACATCAATTATGAATCATTCATTTGATCTAGCTCTGAGAGACAGCACTTCAGAGAAAGAGAGTTACGTCACTCATTTTACGGCACCCGACATGACACAACACCACTTTATCCTATTAAAACAATATTCATAATTAGGATTATTTTTGATGATAAATTATTTTGAGTCTTTTGATCAGTGGACCCTTATGGGCTTAAGAAATATTTTAACTTACAGAGTAATCGAGGAATGGACACATAGTCTGACTTTATGACAGTTTCAGAGGAAGGGAGTCACCACTTGTTTTTTCATCATGCTGGTAAATATGAATTAATTACGGTCTTCTCTGGTGCTCATGGTTTCAGTAAAATGAACTGAACCAATCTAACGACATGTAGCATCTCCATATTGACAGAAGTTTAAACATTTATATTTGTATGTACGATCTAAACAGTTAACTAGTGTTAGCTCAAGTGGGTAGCCGACAACCTGGGTTTATACATCCAGAGAACTTCTATAAAATGAACGGCTTGGCAACCAGACTGGGCGTCTAATAGAGACAGGCCTTTATTTATCAAAATGTGTAGCCACAGCGGGCTATTAGAGGGAAGTAGGTGTTTAATTAGAACTAGGCTTTTAATTGATGGTTTATGGTAGATCCAGATGCACATTAAAACTTCTTAATTTCTGTTATCAAAATAACAAGCTTTAAAAAAGCACCCTTTCACAGAGGTGTAAACTGATTATTTTATGTAATGAGCTGCATATTGCATTAACATTTTTCAACAGGCTATAATTTCAACTCAGTGCTGCCAGGATCTGCAATTTAAAAGACAATATTCACAGAGGACTGCTGTGCTGGATAACATTACAATGAACAGTTTCTGTTTCTCTGATCACGCATTGAAAAGACTACCTCCTAACATAATTGGATGCATAATAAATTTCGCCTTTGCTCTGATTATTTTCAGTCACATTCAATCAGGACAAACTATGCAAACAGTTTTGTGAGACTGTCAAATGTCATTTAATGTGTTTTAGGGGTAAATGCAAAAAAGCTATTTCATCTGTTGCAACTGACTTCATCTTTGCCATTAGTCTATAATATCTTACCATCACACATTTGTGGAGCTCAGAAACAGAAGCAGAGTGAGAAGTCCCATTTTTTTCCTCTCTTGGACAAATGACTCATCTTCTCTCCCTTTCTTTCCTAACACTTAATTTTCCAGTTGCAGCATCTTCTATGGTTAAACACCTGACTTCTGAAAACAGAAACATTTTAATACTATTGTTCCCAGATGTCAAGAAAAACTACCTTCAATAAAGAATCCTTTCATGTATTTACTTAGATTTTATCAGAACAAAACATAGACGTGAACATTATATTGCATGGATACACATAATGCTTTAATTGCAGGCTTAATGGGTGATGCAGGTGAAGCTGCCCCACCTCTGCAATACATGCCTGTAAGAGTCTGTTGTGGTGATTTCACAATACAAACACACATAGACAGTCTGAGAGGGCTCTAGCTATTATCCCATCCAGCCTGTCAATACAGATGCAGTCACAGGTTTGATCTGACTAATGTGGTAACACAGGGAAATGGATGATTTTCCATCAGCTGTTTTTCTTGGAAGTTGTTGGTGTCAGCCTCATACACTGTGCAAAAACAACTTTAGCACGACATTAACCAAATGTTAGTAAATAGACATTTTAGTACACCATTGACATTTTGAGTTTCCCCAGGCAAATCTACCTTTACTACTACAAAGGAGTACAATCAATAATTAAAACATATGTCTGAGTAAAAGCTTCATTTAGTACATTCAATACAGTGCACTCTAAAAAAGAATCCATCGGTTCAACTTGAAAAAATAAGGTAACAATTTGCATTGTTGAATAAGTTGAATCAACTTATAATTATCCAAACGTGTTGATAGTTAGTGGTCAAACTATTTTATTGAAGATATTCTAACTTAATTCTTAACTAAATTCCATCCCACTCAAAAGTGTCTTTCTTTATTTTGACCAACCTCTTAAAACATGTTGTCAACTGACTAAAACACATTAATGTAACTTACATAAATATATATATATAGATTTATATATATATACATATACATATATACACATTTATGCTGGAAAAACTCATATAGTTGAAGCATTATCCACTAACCCCATGGACCATTTAGGGTGCACTAAGAATCCACTGACTGAGCTTAAAATAATTTAAGGTATTATTAGTAGCTTCCACTCTGGCATATTTAGTCAGTCCTATGGGTCTTTTATGGTGTGACAAACTCAGTTTAGTACAACCAATATGATTTGCTTTGACCTCAAAAAACTTAATTAAGTTGAATTAAATACTAATCCAAAATTTTTGGTGATATGTAATGGTCAAATTATTTTATTTAAGACATTCCAACTTATTTATTTCCATACTATTGAAAATTGTCCAAAATGTTTTTAATTTTTTTTTAAAGATATTTTTTGGGGGCATTTTCAGCCTTTAATGGATAGGACAGACAAGTGTTAAGGGGGGAGAGAGAGAGAGAGAGAGGGAGTGACAGGCAGCAAAGGGCCACAGGCTGGAGTTGAACCCAGGCCGCTGCCCTGTACATGGGGCGCCTGCTCTACCACTAAGCCAGACGCCCAATGTTTTTGGTTTTGACTGGCTTCTTAAAATAAGTTGTCAACTAACTGAACTACGTTAATGTAACTAACAGAATTTTTTATGCTGAAAAACTTATTTAAGTGTTATCCACTAACCCCATGACTCATTAGAGTTTTGTCTTCAGAGCTGAGATTAATAGTCCATTGATTAATCAGATGTGTGAAGGAAACTTCATTAATAACAATTTTGTCAGTCCACCATTCTTAAATGAAATGGTTACACTGCCATCACTCCAGTCTGAGCAGTCTTACAGACATTTCAGCACTCAATTTCGACTTCACATCTCAAAATTTTGATTAAATGTGAATATATTCATTTGTCATTTTCATCATTCATTCCATTTTTCATTCCTACAGAGCCACTAAAGCCCACAAACTTTACAACTTATGGGAGCAATTAATTATCTTGTGCGCACCATGAACGTAGCTACTGCGACCTCACCTATTGGTTTGTGGGCTGCTGTTTTGACACCTTGGCCTCTAGTTTCCCGGCGCGGCGCAGGGTGGCAAACCCCGCGCAGAGCTAGTTTCGAGCTAGTTTTGCAGCAGTGACAGTTTCGTGCCAAAAGGCTTCGCCGAAGGTGCGCTAAAAGCTCGCCAGCTGAGACCAGGTCTACTGTCAGCGCAGGCGAAGCGCAGCCGGTGTAGCGGAAGTTTGGTTGACCGGCGGACAGTCCGTACACGTCACCAAAACCTCACAGGCAGGTTTCCAGAATATCAGGCACATAAACGATGCAATAAATACCCACAAAAACCACTATTCAATGCAACTATCTGCAATCAGCACATAAATTTATCTCTATATCGACTGTCCCGTCACATCTGATGTCAGATCAAAGGGGATTGGCACTGTTTGGCACGTTTGGCACGCGTAATGGAAACCCAACCTGATTTGATTAACACAGCTGCAAACTAATGGGTTCACATCCCTCTCAGCCAACCACAAACAGCCACAGCATCAGATAGGGAGTATATATTCAGCATCTGTCATCTTAGAAAAGTCAAAAGAAAAGAAATAGAGTGAGACTGCGAGAGAGAAAGAGAGAGAGCGCGCGCACGAGAGAAACGCAACATTGATTTACAATTGTGGTGACCTCCTCCCAGGCTACCTTTGCATCATCAGCCCGTGGAGGTCTGCTCGCAGTTCCGTATATTTGGACACTGCGAGCTTGGACCTCCCGGACCAAAACATCAGTTTCCTCCTGGGAGAAGTCTGGCTGTCTGACGCTGCTGCTCTCTTCTGCCATGGCGAATTGAGTAAACTCTCATTATGCCTTCACGCGGCGCATTTAAGGGCGAGGAGAGGGGCTCATTTGATTGGTGTGATGTGTGTTAAACCCATTCCACGCCTTCTCTCCTCCCTCTTTCCGACTTGCGCCGGTAGGAGGGACGGAGGTGGGAAAGAGGAGTAGCTGCGCCCGCGTGCACGGTGTGCCAAACTTGCAAAATCTGCCTAGCCACACCCAGTTGGCGAAGCGCAGGTGCACTGCACTTCTGCCTCGTCTGGTCTGCGAAACTAGAGGCCCTTAAGTTCAACATTTTGGCTGTCACCATCTGTTTTTTTTTGGAACCAGAAGTTACCGTATTTGGACAAGAGGGTGGAACTATGGAGGAGTGAGGGGTGGATCTGACTCACAGACTGTAGCAACAGCCTGTCATGTTGCCCCACTCTGAAAGATGTGTAACTTTGAGCCTTAATGAAATATAAGCAGGTGCGTTATTAAAAAAAATAATCCCCCATACTTTGCCAAGAATGTTGAAATCACCTATAGAAACCAAAACTGTTGTTTGTACCTGGCTGTAAACAGGTTGGGCATTTTAACACGAGCGTCCGTGGGGATTTGCTCTGTTTTGGAGCCAGCCTCAAGTGGCCATTCAAGGATCTGTAGTTTCTGGCACTTCCACATTGGCTGAATTTTTCACCGTTGGGGGTTACCGCTTCCTGCGCAAAAAATAAACAAATATCACCTTACATGACTTTAGAGGCTCTGTATATTTAGAAGTTTTAATGTCTAGGTATTTTTCTTTACTGGCAGAAATGGGCTTCCATACATTGGGCTTGCACACTGTTATAGAAAGGTATTAATTGATTTATCTTTGTGGGTTCATTTAATCTTCATAACACAAATTCATATTTGGCTTTTTATCTATAAATTTTTTAATGACTTAAAATCTTGAACTTTAGCATCATACTACCACAAGCTGTTATATACAAACTACAACAGGACAATCATAATCATAATTTCCCTGCATTAAAAGTAAATGGAATCTAACAGTTTCTGTGATTTCCCATAACTAAAATAATTCCTGGTACTTGTGAGTACACAACAGTCATCGCATGAGAAGGTAAACATTTACCGCAAATCTGCTTTAGTTTTCACTTCAGTTTGTTTATTGAATGACATTCTGTATTCAGAGGAAGCTGTACGAGGCTGCATGACTCGAGAGTGACACAACTCAATATAATTAGGAGAATCATTTTCTGTAATAAACTCTACTGCAGGGGCCCAGACTTTGTTTTGCTCATGACACACTTTAACTTCTGGATCAATACTTGGAACCATCAGTGTACACTGAGTACTCTTCACCTATTGGGACACAACACTGCAGTCATGCACGTACACCTACACAAATACACCTACACAACTCAGAAGTGCTTGGAAGCGTAACTGTGCTACTCAGATTACTTTTTTGGAGAGCCTGTCTTTTGTTCGTTTAGCTCGGAGAAAGCCTTTTAGTTTGTTTTTTATTTCTTTTGTTTTTTAGTTGCTTTTTTCAGAGGCAGCAGCCAGGAGATCCAACATGACTTTATCTGGAGTGTCGTTTTTTGCTCTGGGTTTATCCTACGTCTTAACTGTTTATGGCAGGTCGACAGGTATGTTTAATTATTTTAAACTTGTCAGCTTTTGTGTTAGCTTGAGTTGAATTCTTCATTAGTCTGCATAGCTTCTTTATGGTATGCTGATGAGGAATATTTTTGTCATGTGGTGATTTACTAACTCCTTGAAATCTGTAATCTTTAAATAAGACAAGCACAGGTTTCTATAATGCTCATCCTCTTTTTTTATTATTAAATACTGAAAAGGCCTACTAAATTTTCTGATTATCAATCAACAAACAAACCTTTTTTTTCCAGATTCACTCATCACACATACAGATATTAACTAACATCTATATCCACCCCCAGAAATGAATCTCATATAATCAAAGAGACAAAAACGTACAGGAGGAAAAAAATATGTTTTACATTATAACCATTAATGGAGATTTGAAAATGAAAGAGAAAGGACCTTAGCCTGGTCAAATTTTAGGTTTTTACATTACCACCTCCAACAAGCATCAATGAGATGTTACTTTTCATGTTAATCTATAAAATAAGCTCTCAATAACCACACCAAGTTAAGGGACTGTATGAAAATGATTGGCGGGATGGGGGTTTTGGTTTAGAGAAGGTGAAAGGGTTATATCTCACTGATACTGTCCTCAAAAGAAAAACAACAGCATAAGTTGCTTGAGCGAATGGCTCCAAAAAAATTCAAGTGACAAAACCCTCTGGAAGTGTTGGAATAATGACAGTCTGTCGGGAGCAAAAGAGGGAGTAGTGTGAAGCTGTTATGGAACGACAAAGTCCATGTATGTAGGAAGTCAGCGTGGGAGGATGGATCAACAAAATATCAAACTTTAACTCGGGGGAGCGCTGTTTGTTTCCTGTTTCCTGTCGGCAGTCAATAACCCCTTTTACACCGCTTGTTTAAAGTGGCAGAGATGATAGAGATGTTCTGGAGGTAGTAACAGAGTCCAATCGACGTCTGTGTAAAAAGTGTGAGCCGGCAGGATGGGCGGGCTTGAAATTTCCGTGACGTCTTATAAGTGCGACCAACTGCCAAGACATTTAAAAAGCACCTATAAGCAGTTAGCAGCTAACTCAGAGAAGAAAAACAGCAAGAATATCGACAAATTGGGGAGTCAATGTGATGCGGGTGCTCCTTACCCTCGGAAAATAAGATGAGAGAACTGCCATATAACAGGTACAGCCAATGTTAGTTGATGCAATGTTATGCCATTGTTACTGTTATAAAGTGTTGCCCAACACACACTGAAAAGTCACACTAGAGGCAGACGCTTCTGTGTTACATGTCACGCCTGTCATGCCTGTTTTAAATCCAGCATGCCGGCGTGCTATCTAAAATCACACACTGAGGCGACATGATACGGTTGTTTGCTTCTGCATAAAAAAAACAAAACTGGCGCAATTAAGGGTCTTTGTTACGGTAGTTTTGTGGGATCTTTGTGTAAAAAGAGCCAATGCTTGTTCCTTTTGACTTAGACCATGATCATCCTGTAACCCTATCCATGCATGTGTAATTGTAACCATGACAACGTAGGTCTTTTTTTTATCCCAAACCACAATGTTTTCCATTGAGTCACGATCTTTCCGTCAACCTAACCAAGTTGGTTTTGTCCTTAAACCTAACCAAACATTAACCACTGCGGTACAGATGTGAAGATAGACGGACAGGCAGTGGCGATGTTGTTTTGTTGATAGACGGGTCAGATCAGAAAACACTGACATGAGTTGCTTTGCAGGGCATTAGTTGTTTAATCTGGATGACTTGTTAGTCTTTGTCTTTCTGCTGAAGGGAGGGCAGTCTGACCTTTACTGGAGGAGAGAAGGAGAGGGTTTCTAATTTTTTTTTTTTCATTATATTTGACACGAGTTTAATCTTGCAAAATGTATTGCAATTTCATCATGTAATTGGTTTCGTATCAAGCCACAGCAACATCTGTAATTAACATTTACTTTTTTATTTTAAAAGCATCAATGTTCAGACTTGGAAACATTTTTATACTTTGCCTCTTTTAGTAACTAATTGTGAAACAAATTTTACCCACTTAATTCTGTTTCTTTTTTTAAATGCTGGGAGGGTGATGCAAAAAGTGAAAGGAAGGGTCCACAGAAAACAAAAATGATGAGTGAGAGATTTGCTTTTAAAAAAAAAAGCAAGGTTCTCCTGTGTCTCCAGTGACCCCTCCAAAAATGTTCGTACTGTCCCTAACATAGCTTTGATCTGAATTTGTCAGTGTCAGTGTCATTAACTGTGTCACATACACCAGGGATCTTATCTGACGAAAACTCTGTCTGTCTGTGTGTCTGTTCCACGTTTTTCACCTCATTGACTTGGTCAATCCATGTGAAATTTGGCACAGTGGTAGAGGGTCATGGGAGGATGTGAATGAAGCAGTATTACATCCATTGGCCAAACGGGGGCGCTATAGCAACCGACTGAAATTGCAAACTTTGAATGGGCATATCTCATGACCTGTATGTCGTAGAGACATGAAACTTTGCACAGAGATGCCTCTCCTCATGAGGAACAAATTTGCCTCAGGAACCCATAACTTCTGGTTATATAGATTTTCCGCCATTTTGAATTTTTTGAAACACTTCAAATCGATCTCTTCCTAGGAAGTTTGGCCGATCTGCATGAAACTCGGTGAACATAATCTAGGGACCAATATCTCAAGTTCCCTTTTGGCAAAAGTTGGAAAACTTACTAAAACTGAGCTTCTATAAGGCAATGAATATTGCGGAGGGCGTGGCTCATCACATAAAGGTGTATAACATCTCAAGGGTTTCACAGATCACCACGCAACTTTGTAGGCATATGACCACACATAATCTGAGGGGACCCCATTATTATTGACTGATCAAACAAAATGGGGGCGCTAGAGAGCTAATTTCTTATCTAGGCCTAACCGCCATATCGATTTTTACTAAACTTGGTAGATATGTAGAACAGGACGCCTCAAGGTGACTGGAGAAATGTAACTCAAATTGGCAACTGGGTGGCGCTATAACAACAGAAAAATGCTTAAAAATGGCTAAAATGCGACTGATCGCTGTGGCTCCCCCTGTGGCCGAACGTTGTTGTTTTTTTCTAATTTTTGGTATGACTAAGTCATGGTATGGTATGCTGTACATAATCACGGAAACTGTCTGTCAGTCATTCTGTCTGTCCCACGTTTGACAAATGATACCATTCTACCACTACTGGCAATGGTACTACTGTACTTTCAATAAAGCAATTGTACTATCAAATTCACAAAACCTCTGTCTGAATACATTGCTCTTCTTAATGGGTTCAGCTGACTATTTAATCTGCAATTTCCTATGACCTGTATCCCAAACACACACCATGTGAAACTGTACGTGGGCAACTGTGCACTCAATGGGTATGGACTAGTTGTATTAAAACCTTGTTTCACCCTATTTTATCCTCTTCTCCCCACTACCTACAACCTGACAGTTTATGTGAGTAGTCAGTTTTCGTAAATAGTTATTAAGAGTCATTACTGCACTTCCCTCACTTCTTTTGTTCCTGATTTGTTGTCAGGTCTCCATCTGCGCAACATGGACAGCTTCATCCAGGCTGTGCAGCAGGTGGAAGAGTCCAACCCTGGTCTGTCCCCCCTGGCTCTGGTTCGGGCCCTGCGGAGGACCGCCGGCCACGACGATGAGATGACCATTCATTTCTTGGGTGCCTCGTATAATCTCACTGATGCTGAGGTCCTAGAGACAGCCATTCTCAATGCCTCGTCCTTTAGCTTCTTTGACAAGGCCATCCACCACATTGTGACAGATTACGGAGAGGAAAGAGGGGTGGTTCTGGCTCCAGATGGCACCACGGTGGCTCTTGCACCCTTACTGCGAGGGATCGAAGCAGGACTGAAAGCCAACATGGAGGGGACACCAGCTGTTGGGCTCTTTCCTCTCACCTTAGGCAAGACGCTGGGCTTGTCCTTCCTCAGCCTACAGGACATCCCGGCATCTAAGCGCATGGGGCCTAACGGGTGCTGGGACAGCGTGGACCACCCAAAGTTGTTCAAGCTGTCTTGGCCTGCTACACTGGCCACTGATGCTGTCATTCATGGGGGCATGGATGGAGTTATACTGGGCACAGACCTCAGCAACCTAACTGCATCTGAACAGCTGCAGGCCCTCAGTGAAGTTTTGAAAGGATACTATAGTTTTACTCTTCAGGAGGGACAGGGTATGGATGATATAACCAGCCACATTAGCCCGAGGCGAAGGGAGATCTCTCGAGCCATTCTGGAGCCACTCGATCTTCACAGCCAGGTGATGGAGACACTAACGCTAGTGTGGAAGTTGGAGAAGACACAATGGATAGCTCTGGACACTGGCTTGGGGAAGGCGGTGAAGGATGGATTACAGGCTTTTGTGCACAAGTACTGGGGTGAGCTATGAAGTGATTAATAAAAGTACACTTGGGTGCAAAGTAGGGCTGCAACTATTTTCATCAGTGATTAAACTACCATGTTTAATTAATCACTTGGTCTCTAAAACTTGTGAAAAATGTGCATCACAAGTTCCCAAACCCAATAGTCACTTTTAAAATGCCTGTTGTTGTTTAACAAAAAAGATATTCAGTTTACTGTCATGGAAGGGAATGAAAACAGAAATGTATTTACATTTGAGAAGCTGGAACCTGTGATTTTTTTATATTACATTATCAATATTGTTGCAGATATTTTTTCTGCTAACAAGCCAGTTAATTTATCAACCCGTTGTTGCATCTCTGGCACAAAGGCTGGTCCTTGGGATGGTTAAAGAAATGTGTACAATGGGCTTTCTCATTATTTATATATAGTCTGGAGAGTGTTGGATAGTATGACCAATTCTAGATTTTTGAGCCTGATACCATATTAAACATTGACAGTGTAGCAGAAGCAGTAATACTAAACTTACACCTGCAATAAGATGCCAGGCGATCCGCTGACCATTTCCTTATTCACAGTGGAAATAAACTGATCCACACAGGGACTTTTTTGTGCTTTGAATGTAAATTATGTGCCAGAGTGCTTTAAAAAAAAAAGCATCAAAATAGAGCTTTTTATTTACTCAACAGAAATCCTGAATGTCCTCAAATCCCAGAAACGTCCCTGTATACACCTGACCTGTGTGGAGCTGCCGCGACGGGATTTGCATCATTTAACAATTTTATCCGATAAATATTAATTATGATTTTTATCAACAAGCCCCTAGCCTCCTGTCATTCTGCATAAGCGGCCCCAGGGCAAAGCAAGTTGAGTATTCCTGCCTTAAAGAGTAATGTCAGTCTCAAACCGTGATGTCAGGATGTACTGACACACCAAGGAGTACACCTCTACATCACTGCAGTAAGGCAAGAAGTTAAACAAAAAACATGACTGTCAGAGGGTTTTACGTTGTTCTTGAAAATTAACCTAATCAATGTTCATATTGAATAGTGGGTAGATTAATTGATAATGAAAACAAAATAGAGAATTATCACCTGACTCCCTTCAACTCTAAGAAGCATTTTAGTGTCTTTCAGCAGGCAGCAGTTATTAGCGAAAGAGCTCTGATAAACCTGCTACGCTACCTGATCAGCTAAAAACAGCAGGCAGACGCAGTTAACGACAAGCTGGTGAATGTAATGCAGTATTTAGCAGCTAAAGAGACGGATATTACAAAACTAAAAGAGAGAGAATATTGGACTCTTGTTCATCAGGTGGATACAAACATAACTCCAAATAATGCTTATGTTGCCCCATGTCTGCTGGATGTGTAGGCTAAATAAGCAAATGTTTGTTAACATGCTCGTACATCAACTTTATAAGGAGATAATATGTCAGTGTTGTGTTCACTGCCCCTAGAAGGACAGAAATCGAGATCTAAGACCTAGATATGTTTTGAGCATTTTTACAGTTGAACAATTAGCTTGTTAGCCCCTCTGGTGAAGAAACAGCTGATTATGTGAAACCAAAGCTCAACATTGTTAAATTACTATATGGACTTAATAGACTTTTCGTAACTACACAAAGTACTTTATGCAGGTACTTTCGTAACTACATCAAGTACGTCATTTTATGTCACTTGGGCCATGTCCTGTACATTGTTATTTTAATTTAAATCAAGATCTTTTCCCAAACTTACCCAAGTAATATTTGTTCTCTAACCCTAACCAAACTGCAAACACTTCACAATGAAAATGGGACCATTGCTAATAGACACATTGCTTTGGTGTTGCCAGCACATAATTTTAACACATTTTGTGCCCACCACACAATGTGTTGTTAAGAGGTCATGTCCATTCCATGTATTTATGTGAGACTGTTGGAAGAAACAATGTAATGGCACCCTTCCTTCCAAACTACATCATAATCATCTTTGACATTTATGTACTGCAATTTTTGTAAGCCAGCAGCTGACATATACATAGATACTGATATATCTGAAATGAACCAATATCAGTCAGACTCTCGTCTTAGGTACGACAGCCAAATCTGGATCTTTTTTAGTATCCTAACCTTCATCCTCTCTCCTCATCTCCTCAGACTGCCCTCAAATCATCCCTCGTTGTCAGTGGGGGGCAAAAGCCTACCAGAGTACACCTATCCCACTGTCTTTGCCTCTCAAGTTCCTCTACGTTCACCACACCTACGAGCCATCCTCGCCCTGTTTATCCTTCTCAAGGTGCTCTCGCGACATGAGAGCCATGCAGCGTTTCCATCAGGAAGTTCGTAACTGGAGCGACATAGGATACAGGTAACCAGCTCTTAGAGGAATAGTTTGACATCTTAGGAAATACACTCATTTGCTTTTTTTTATGTCAAGAGTTGGTTTCAATGAAAAGACTGATGTTGGAGACAGGAGGTGATTAGCCTAGCTTAGCATAAAGACTGGAAGCAAGGGGAAACAGATAGCCTGGCTCAATCCAAAGTCTAAACAATCTGCCTACTTCTAAAGCTCAATAATAAACACACTGTATCTCTCAAACAGAAATGTAAATGTTCAAGTTTGTGGTTTTACAAGCACACATTTGTTAGGAATATCTAGCAGCACAATTTCTGACTTAACATCATCCTCCAATATTTGCATGAATGTTGTTTAAAAAAAAAAAAAAGTTTATCTCCACTTACTGTACACTGCATTCATTAGTCATGTGAGTACTATCTTTGTGCCGTCAGCTTTGTGGTTGGCTCTGATGGCTACGTCTATGAAGGCAGAGGCTGGAACTACCTCGGCACACACACCAGGGGGCACAATGCCATTGGGTATGGCGTGTCAATCATTGGTAACTACACTGCCACCCTGCCATCCCGCCATGCCATCGAGCTGCTGCGCCATCGTCTGGTCCAATGTGCGGTAGATGGAGGAAGACTGGTTGCTAACTTCACGCTTTACGGCCACAGACAGATGGTGAACTACACCTCCTGCCCTGGGGACGCCTTCTTTTCAGAAATAAGAAGCTGGGAACACTTCAGGGTATGATATCTGCAACTGCTGGCTGTATAGTTTACTTCATTTTTGGAGAAGTTTCACTTTATGAAATGGCTCTTGAGTTAATCTTCCAGATTCTGAACTAATTTATCATTTTAATGTTTATACCATTCAAATCCACCACCTCCAGTGCAAATAACCTCAAACCAATGTTGCTTTAAATGGTTGCCAATGAAATGAATCTGTTTGGTCATCCTCACATGCAGGGCACCCACCGTCAGTTTACATCCACTGAAAGGCCTTGTTTTGCCACTGACAGACTCAGATTGTTAATTTATGTGTCTAACAACTGAAGAAAGGATCAGTATAGAACTAGACCTTTTTTTAAAGAGTCAGATCATTTCTGTTAAACCAGAAACAGCCCAGACACTGCTACTGCCAAACCCACCAGACTCCATTTAAATAAACAATAATTTTATCATTGTAAAAAAAAAAAAAACCCACTTCATTTATAGTCAACAAAATAAAATAAAACTCACAAAAAACATTCTTGTTTGTCTTTGTTCCAACAATAACCAACTCTGGTTTGGATGAAGTGAACTCCTTAACTTAATTCTGTTAGATGTGAAAATATGCTGGCCCTATACACCCATAAATTACAGTTCAGTTAAATGGAGTCTGGAGGGTTCAGTGATAGCATTTTTAAGGCTGTTTCTAGTTAAACAAAAAGGATTTTACACTTTAACAGGAGGGTCTGTCTCTGTAGGGATCCTTTCCATAATGTTGTCAGGCACTTAGAATAATCTGAACATGTCAATGGGAAAAACAAGCACTTTTAGTGGACAAAAACTGATAGTGCCAGTTGTCCTGAGTGGTTACATTGCTGACTGTTTCGCCAGCTTGCTCAATGCTGGACTAATTTCAAAAACTGTTTCTCCTAATTGTCATTTCGAAACAAAAACATGAGGAAATATGGTCCATGTTTACTGAAGTTACCCTTTAATGTCTGTATATTGTCAGGCATGTATATGAACATAAATATCATTGTAGTTTTTGTTTCAAGTCCCCAATTCAGTGGGACAGAGACAAACAAAAAAACATATGACACAAGAATCGCAGTCACAATAATCTAATTTCTTCTTTTATGATTTTACAGGAAACAGACTCTCCAGAAACAGAAGAATAAAGAGATTGGCCAACTGCAATAAATGTGATTGTTTCTAACACCTGTCCGGTTCATTTGTCTTCCACTGGCTGTATTCACTGCCAGTTGCATCTAGAACAGCTGTACCACACAGACACAGGTCTTTGTATTTGACAAATGTTTTGTAATATTAGTGTTGACATAAACTGTGTAGTGATTGCTTTACTACATTATTTTTTTGTAAAACATAAGAGTAAAAGCATAAAAACTAGCAAGTTGGGTTAAAGTGCACGCAGGATGGTTTTGCCTTTCATCACAGAGCCTGTCGTGTCTACTCACTGACAGGAAAGAGAGCAAGGCTTCAGTCCAAGCCAACAGTAAACAGAGCCCTTGAACTACACACACAATAACAAATGAATCACTCACATTTCAGTCAAGGTGCACATACACAAATAACATAGCAGAGTGGCAAAAATGTTCTGATATGTGGCACTAAACCATGCAGGAAGTGGCTGCAACTCATGATTATTTTCATTAACAATTAATAGGCAGATAATATTCTCAATTAACTGCTTGATCTGTAAAATGTTTATATACAACAACCCATGAGCCAACCAACCACCAGTGTTTTGCTGTATTTTTTACACTTAAACATGACCCCCTTTGTTCACATACTGACACTAAATGACCTGACCTGTGCTGCTGCACTCAAATTACTGTTGACTTTGTAGAGTTCATTGTACCATGGGAAGATGCAACAGATGACATGCTGGAATAAAAAAAATACACCAAAGATAGGCAGACAACAGTGAGGATGCATAATGTCATTGTAATTATTTCACTCACAAGATAAGCCATCAAACCTTCACCAACACCAGTATGGACTATCATTTTAAACCCCTGTTTTAGTCGTGTGGTAAGTCACAACAGTGGGACTCAAACTGTGGGGCCACTGCAGGTGGTGCTTCACTGAAATTCAGCGTGGATGGTCTTTATTAGTTGCTTTCTCAGTTATGGTTAATGATTGATAAAAAAAAAAAGTGGGGTGGGGGGCATGAACCATTTCAGCTTTTGAAGGGAGCATGACAGAAAGAAATTGAGACCACTCTGTCACAGTTTTAGAATTTCATTGACATCAGCGCCATCTGCAGGTTCCTGGTGATTAGTGCTTCAAAACCTTCATGCCCAGGGAGCAGAGCCCCCACAACCACCACTACCACTAAGGACACAAAGGTCATGTCTTAAACTACCGTAAAATTGTACATTTCCTGAATTAAAATGACATCACACACACATCTCTCTCTTTTTTTTTTTAATGGCATATTCCTCTAGGTTTTAGATTAGATAATTAAAAATGTCACTGACTTGTCAAAAAAATGAAACAAATACAACTGGTCACCACTAGAATTACTATAATTATATCTGGATGTGTCGAAAAGGCTTTGAAAAGCATGAAAGCACTCAGTCGAAACATCTCCCAATCTTTCTGTCTGAAAAAAGAAAAACCTCTATACTATTTAATGGAGTAGACAAAATGAACCTAATCGAGTTACTTGCTCTTTACATTACATACAGTATTTACATCCTACTTTATACTCATGGATGTATTACTGAATGGGCCTATCAGGTCCAGGCTAAGGGCCCAGGAGCCAAGGAGCCCGGTCTCATTCCGAAGTCGTCAAAATCGGGTGATTAGGCAGTGACTCGTGGTATCAGAAACCAACGAAAAAAGGCATCCTTTAATGTCAGCATGATAAGTGGCCGGTTGCAGTTATAGTTTAACGGCGGCCAGTGGTGTCAGGGGGAAACATTGACTTTCACCTGAGAGAGCGATGTTTGTGTCCCGTAAGATTCCATAGCCAAACCCTGTTTTTTGTCCCTAAACCCAACCACATGTTAGTGTAGCCTAAACCCAACCATGGTGGGTTATGGGAGGAAAAAAGATGTCAATTTGCTCTGTTAAAATTAAATTTCCTGTGAGAAAGTAAGTGTATTGTGAAAGAAGACAATGCATGTGAGAATTTGACACGGTGTCCCAGAATGTCAACAACCAACCCACCCAGGGTACCCTGCACATCATATGTGGACGTGGAAAGTCCATGACAAACGTTAATATGTGACAAGGTCGGAGTGAGAATGCGTTGGCCCAAGGGCTCAGGGGGGCCCTAAGCTTGCATTTCTTGTCTAAGGGCTTAGTCATCATGTTAATAACTGAGCCCCAAAAGTCCTTGATAAAGACAGAACTAAAGGAATAGCTTGAACATTCAATTTAAAGATGTTACAAGAAAGAAACCATCATGATACCGTGTAGGAGAGTGTTTCTATTCCCTCAGTTTATCCAAAAGACTTGCACTGGGTACTCAGTGGTTCCCAACTAGTGGGCTGCAGCCCAAAAGTGGGTTACTAATCCCTTCTGAAATGACCACAAGTTACTCGCGAATATCTCAAGTTTGTAAAAAACACACTTTATTTTTAAGTACAGTGAATTTCCGGCACAGTGCTTTCATTTTGAAGTGCAATTTTCCTGCTGTAGATTGAATGACTACTTGACAGAGACAGCAAACTAGCTCAACAACAAGGCCAAATGCATGTATGACACTGTGGGGAGAAACAACATGTTGTACCTACCCTGGGAGGCTTTTATGTGTCTCTGCTCAGGGCCCACTGTGTCATAATCTGTTTATGTTTTTTATTTCTACGCCTCTACATTTTGGAAGCATATATTGTCTTTTTTACTTCACTACATTTATCTGAAAACTGTCATTACTATCTACTTTACAAATTAATATTATTGACACATGATATGAATCAACCAATAAATTATGATCTATTATGGCTAACCAGCAGTGTTCAAAGCAGTTTAAATTAGCCTATCAGCTATCAGCTGCAACATTAGTGATGCTTACACATTAATGCATCAGTAATTATAATCCAGTGTAATGTATGATATAAAAATGATATGAATAACGAGTACTTTTACTTTTGGTACCTTTTAATATAATTTGATGCAAATACGTGCTTAAGTACGACTTTAAATGTGGGACTTTTACTTGTAACTGAGTATTTTTGGTATCATGATCTAAGTAAAAGATGTGAATCCTTCTGGGCCAGGCATAAACCTAACTTTTTTTTAAGGAATATGCTCCATGAGAACTACATGAACATGAACCACAATAATGAAGCTCTTAAGATTTTGACACAGGATCTGTCTAAAGAGATAAGTTAATATCACCTTAGTTTATATTGTACCTCACTGCTGCAGTAGCCTATCTATATAATTGCACAGCAAAATAACCGACAACCAATTGAAACACAACGAATGAATAAAAATGTGAATATTTTTTGAATGCGTAGAAAATGGCTCAGGGTTTAGTTGATGACTGTTGGGGTGGGGGGTGTTTCCCAGTCAGGAAGGAAATACAGTGCACTTTCAGAATCACTCAGTTTGACTGCGCCCCTGCCTCTGGTCAGCTGCAGCAGCAGCAGCAGCAGCAGCAGCAGTGTGTTCTGGTCCTCCGGCTGAGGTGCAGAGATGCCTCCCAAGTCCGTTAAACGCGCTATAACGGAAGCGCTGGATGACTTGTCCGAGGAGCAAGTAAAAAGGTTCTGCTCCGCGATCAGGGACCGCGAGGAAGAGCCGCGGGTCAGAAAGGCGGATCTGGACGGAAAAAGAAATCCAGCAATCGCAGATGTCCTGGTTCAGTTCCACACCGAAGTCAAAGCTAAAGAGGTGGCTCTGGAGGCGCTGGGGGAGATTGGCTGCAACCAGCAAAAAAAAGAACCTCGCTGAGTTTAACACGCACAAGTTTGGTGTCACAAGGGATTTGGGGATGGTTTTTGCCTTTTCATTTTCACTTGCTCTTGCTCTCCACATCCACTCCCTTACGTTAGATTTTTTTTTTTTTTTTTTTTTTTACTTATGGTTTATTAATTTTCTCATTAAACAACACAATAGACATAGAACATAGTGTCAGTAGAATTTCTCTCAGTCTTTATGATGGTATTTGTAGATAGTCGATTTTTCCCATCTGTTTTCCCATATTGTTTGTTGTAGTTTTATAGTATATGTAAGTCGTATAGTATAAGTAGTCTTTTGAGCTTTTGATTTCTTTTTTTTTTTTCAATTAGGCCTACTGTATCTAATATCGTTAGGCCCCTATTTGCCCATTGTTTGAATTTTTGGTCCAGGGTCCCTGGCTTGAAATTAGTATCATAAGTCATCCAATTCAGACTTTTTATCTCACTTTCCAGTCTTGACTTCCTTACTCCTTTAAACCAGACCTCCAAGGTGAATTTGGTAATCGGATACAGCTTTCCTTTTTTTGTCTTCAAACATATTTCGATTAGCAATCATACTCGGTACATGACAATTCTCTAACTCTATCTCCTTCCATCTTGTGGCACAATTCGCAACACACCAGCATATCAAGGGCCGGAGCTATGCAGCATAGTAATATTCTTTAAGGTTTGGCAGTGCCAAGTCTCTCCCATCTTTAGGTATTTGAAGTGTTGTATATTTGATTCTTGGTTTGCATCCCTTCCAAATAAATCTTGAAATTTTCTGGTCCCACTCTATAAATTGTGAGGGAGGAATCAGCACTGGCAAAGACTGAAATAGATACAAAATTCTTGACAACACATTCATCTTGAAACTGAAAGCCGACATCAGAACTTCCCATCTTTCCATATCCTTAAAGAATTCTTGGTTTAGTTGTTTGTAATTTGTTTCATATAATTCAGGTAGTTTTTTGTGATTTTTATTCCTAAATAATAAATTGATTTTTTGTCCCATTTGTAACCCTATCTTTTTTTAATTTCTGTAGATGGGGAATAATTAACAGATAGGATCTGTGTTTTTTCTACATTTAACTTATAACCAGAGAGGTATCCATAGAATGCTAATAAGGTCATCAGTTTTGGTAGGTTGATGTCTGGTTGTTTTAAATATAACAAGACGTCATCTGCAAACAGCCAAATTTCGTGTTCTGTGTCTCTGATATTTACTCCCTCTATTTCCTCATTTTGCCACACTGCTTGAGCTGGACGTTCAATAAAGACTGCAAATAGGATGGGGGAGAGACAACATCCCTGTCCAGTAGACCTTTCCAACTTAAACCACTTGGTAAGGCTGCCATGTATTTTTATTTTTGCTACTGGGTCCTGATATAGTGTTCTAATACATGTGACTGACTCAGGTTTGAAGCCAAAATTCTCCAAGCAAAGATACAAGAATCACCAGCTGACACAATCAAAGGCTTTTTCAGTGTCTAAACTTGATAATATAGCACTTTCTCCTTTCCTTTGTACTTCTTCAATTACATGCAATGTCCGTTTTATACTGTCCTGGGTCTGTCGCCCCTTGATGAAGCCAGATTTATCTTTATTAATTAGTTCTGGCATGAAGGTTTCAAATCTGTTGGCTAAAATTGATGTGTATCTTGTAATCACAATTAAGTATCGATATTGGTCTACGTTAGATTTTTGTCTTAAAGTCCATGCAACAAAAGTGTTTCAGAGGCACAGGAGATATTTCACAATGTTTAAAAAAATAAAAAAATCAGTCAGCGATAACTGGAAATTATTTTCACTTTCATTTTAAGCCTATACCTGCCTGCATTCACACCCTTTGTCTACAGTTATCAGATAATGCTCATAATTATATCAGTACAGTCTGTTAATTAATTGTTTAGGTGCTGTTAAACATTGTGTGTGTTTTGTGTATTTCCAGCTGAGGAGTAAGTGATTGATTTTGGTTGGTTCAGGAGACTTTAGGTCCTCATGATATGTACAAGTGTGTTGAAGAAAAATATTCTAATAAACATTTGTAGGGTACGGAAACATCATGTTGGTGCCTCACAACAAACAGCTCAGCAGGACAAGCTGAAATACTCAGGTAAAAACAGACCCACCCATCTACAGTTACATAATTATCTATATTTATGCTGTAGTTGTATCAATAGATTGACAAGACTGAGCCCTGATCCCTGTTCTCTCCTTGATTACTTTCTAAAGGTGTGAAGGCGTCATACGCCATGGCTGAGACTGATCTGGTGGAGATGAACAAATACAAAACCATCATCCAAAATGCAGCTCGTCAGAAAAGACTTGATCCAGCTCTCATTGCTGCACTCATCTCCAGGTCATGCAGGGCTGGAAAGACACTGACGGCAGGCAAGGGGTGCTATGATGAGAAGAGAAAAGCCTATAATACCTACGGGCTGATGCAGGTCATAACCATACTCTTTTATGCACTCTCCAGTGTCTTGTGTTACAGTGCAAAACAGTTGTGTTCATCTGAACTTTATTACCTAATATTTCCATAGATTGATATCAATCCAAATGGAGGTGGACACATCCCAAAAGGCGCATGGGACAGTGAGGAACACCTCTGCCAAGCCACTGACATCCTGCTGTATTTCATGTTGCGCATCAAGCATGCATTTCCAGACTGGACCAAGGAGCAGCAGCTGAAAGGTATATTGTTTCACTGAATTATTAGACTTTCATGACAAACTGGCCTCACACTTTGTTTTGCTTTGCTCTAATTTGTATTTGTCTCTGCAGGTGGGATAGCAGCCTACCATGCAGGGGATGGGAACATCCACTCCTATGAAGACGTGGACGCCAAAACCTGGGGCGGAGATTACTCCAACGATGTTATTGCCAGGGCTCAGTGGTACAAAAGCGAGGGTGGCTTTTAAGCAGGCGCCCCATGTACAAGGCTGTTGCCGCAGTGGCCTGGATTCAACTCCAGCCTGTGGCCCTTTGCTGCATGTCACTCCCTCTCTCTCCCCCTTTCACACTTGTCTGTCCTATCTATTAAAAGCTAAAAATGCCCCAAAAAATATCTTAAAAAAAAAAAAAAAATTCTAGTCGTCATCATTTCGTATAAAGTTTTCAGCAACTGCAGCTCAACAAAATCATCCAAAACATTTGTCTAAACAGTTAAAATGATTGATTACATAAATTAGCATATCATTGTAATCATATGTCAATGTGTTTTAAGTACATTTACAAATTGTTTTAAACTTGACTGTTAATAATTTGTACATGTATATAAATGGTCAATAAATGCTTTACAGCACATTTTGAGGGAGTGTTCATGTGTCATCATATATAATTACATGTGATAATGTTGCAGCATAAACAAGACTTAAAATAAGAGAGGCTCAGACATGGAGTTGCACATTTGAGGGTTTACTCACAAGAAAGACAAAGAATTAGTACATCATGACAATTAAAGTGTCTGACAAACAAGCAGTATCAGTTGACATGCCTGCAGCTTTCCAGTACACATAGGAGGGTATTTCCTGTCATGTAAGTACAGATTTCCTGTTATTTAACCAGCTACAGGAAACAATTTTTCCCACATAACCAGTCTGAATCAACACCGGATCATTTAGCAGCAGTCATGTCAGGATGATAAGTTTATGTCAGGGTGGGTACACCTTTTTTTTTTTTGGCACTGTCAGCAGGATGGCCCTGGAAACGACATCCAGTTAGGTCATTTGAGCTTTAATTCGTTGTGTGACCTCACCAGAGTTTGAGGAGATGCAGTGACAGGTGTCAGAATTCCTCTAAAAAGAACCTTGAAGTTAACTGTAAACTGATTGAGAGGTATGAACATTTGATTTTTAGCATGTGCACTGCCTTATTGGGAAATGGGGTTTAGAAGACTATGAGAAGAGCTTTATTATACTGGTGCCTTTGTCGTGCAGGGCCAATGGCCAGCATCTCAGTTTTATCAGATCTTAGAAGCAGGAAATTTCATGACACCTAATATTTCACAGTAGACGAGAGAGGCCTCATATTTAGTAAATTGGGAATAATCATTCGCTTTTATAAGCACATAGAGCTGAGAATCATCATTGTAGTTGTGGAAATTAATCCCATGACTGAGTACAATTTGCCCAAGCAGTGAAAGGCAGAAAAGCAGAGGACTGACAACAGAGTCCTTTACTTTGCACTTTATACTAAAAAAAAAAAAAAAAAAAAAAAGAACCCACAAAAGTTTGAATTCCACAAATATTCTTTCTCAAAACATTTTTAATGAAAACAAAATGTATTTTGCATATTCAGCATTTCAGTTGGTCACATCAAATTACCCTTATAAAGACAGCACTGGTATAAACTACAGCTGTATTCTACAACAACCACATTTTTGAAGTGATGGCATCATGATTTATGATATAAAAAAAATAAATGGAACATTCTGCATAATGGGCACTTTTACTTTTGGTACCTTTTAGTATTTCTGATGCAAATACACAGCACCAGGAGAGCAGAGGTAAAGAGGATGGGTGTAGCACCATGCAGCCACAGAGCCGAGCAGACAAAAACCAGAAAGGGAGCAGGCAGGACTCGGAGTCGGAGACAGAAGGCTGAGCTGATTACCAGGGCAGAGACAACAGAGGCAGGTCAGGAACAGGCAGGGTCAGTACCAGGGAGTGAAACCAAGTGAATGCTTGAAAGTCTTGTATGGAGTTTGAAGAACAATCTGGCACTGAGCAACTGCTTATATGCAGGGAGTGCTGATGAGAAGCAGCTGTGTACACAGGTGAGTGGAGTTGGCTTGAGATGAAGGCGGTGTGGCTGGATGGCAGGGTGCAGGTGAATGGAAATTTACCAGGAGCAGGTGAGAGAGAAAGATGAGCAGAATGCAGGCTGTAACAGGCTTTAATCATCTTGATAACTCTGGATCTGGATCAGGGTGATCCAATTGATAGATGCTTTGAAAACTAGCACAAATGTAAGATGGATCAGCTGATCCTGGACAACATGAGATTTCCACATCTGGATCACTTGGAAATCCCATGTTTTGCTGTCCATTGATTGGACTTTTTTTGATTGGACTGTTTGTCAAATCCGGGAAACCATTCTCCCAAGTGTTTTCAGTGTGAAAGAAGGAATTATTAGGTGGAGGTCTTTGAGGCAGTGAAACTTCTTGACACACCACGTTTGGAGGATTTGGATCAGTGTCATCATCAAGAGTAGGAAACCCAATGTTTTTCCAGTCTGGGTACTTCTTCTCACCAGTTTCTTCAATGTCAGGCACGTCCTCAGTAGGAGAAGGGCTTGGAGGCAGTGGAACCTCCTAGGGCAGCAGGTTAAAAGGCTCACATGTCTGAGAGGCCACCTCTTCATCCAGAGCATCAGTGGGGGAAGGACTTGGGAGTCAGAGGAACCTCATGAGCCTGTATGCTGAGAGGCTGGGAAAACAGACAGGCCACTGCCACTTCATCATCCACAGAAGGAAACCCAATGTATGAAAAATCTGGGTACATCTTTTCATGGATGCTTCCCATGTCCAACATGTCATCAGCAGGCGGAGGACTTTGGAGGAAGTGGAATGTCAGCCAGCCAACTGAGGGGCATCATATTTAGAGCTTCATCTTCCCTGAGAGGCTGGGGAAACAGACAAGCTACTTTATCATCAAGAGAAGGAACGCTGATGTTTTTTGACTCTGGGTGCGTCTTCTCAGAAATGTCTCCCATGTAAAGTTCAGCATCAGCAGAACTGTGAGGCCGTGGAACATCCGGCGGCAGCAGGTTTCGATGCTTCAGATCACACTAAGAATGAAACCCAATGTTTTTCAAAAGCCTCTCATGGGTGTCCACCAAAGTGAAAGTACTTCCGGCGGTGGTAAGGTGGCTGCCTCTTTAAAGTTGCACACACTGCAAAAAACAACAACAACATACAATGCAAAAAGATTAAAAAAGACAAATGATCAGGATGGCTTCTATGATAATACCATTATGTATTTTATTTAAAGTCATATGACATTAGCTAGACAAAAGCAACACCCAAAACCATGGGTGGATAATGAGACGATGGGCCCCTGAACACATGCAAAAGGCCCCACCACCACCTCTACATAAGAGCAAGACACACAGACTTTGTGGTGGTTTTGCACCTTTTCATTGTTGTTTTGCATCTCTTTGTGTCTCATTTTGTGTTTACAGTTATGAAAATGAAGTTATGACACTTCAGCCCCCTGGGCCCATGCATGTTCAGTAATACATTTATGCCCAGATCCTGTCCATACTATAAGAAACAGGTATTTTAATGTCTACACTACCTCTACCTCTACCTCTACACTACCATCCATCCATCCATTTTCTAACCGCTATCCCAGCTGACATTGGGCGAGAGGCAGGGTACACCCTGGACAGGTCACCAGACTATCGCAGGGCTGACACATAGAGACAAACAACCATTCACACTCACACCTACAGACAATTTAGAGTCACCAATTAACCTGCATGTCTTTGGACTGTGGGAGGAAGCTGGAGTACCCAGAGAAAACCCACGCTGACACGGGGAGAACATGCAAACTCCGCACAGAAGGGCTCCCACACCCGAGATCGAACCAGGAACCCTCTTGCTGTGAGGCGACAGTGCTAACCACCACACCACCGTGCCGCCCTCTCCTGTTTTGTACTCTAATTAAATATGTTTTAAGTCTTCACCTTATTAAAAATTATCACCATAACAACCCAAAATGTTAGCATTGTATGTTTCTGCAAACTTCTAATAGTTTACTCTCGCACCAACACTGTGGTTAACGTGTGGTTAGGTTCAAGCACAAAAACCATGTGGTTATGGTGAGGAAAAGATGGCTTAAAATAGCTGGTTTTGGAAGCACCATCCCCACTGGAAAAAATCAGCAAGGGGTTGCAACTACGTTTGGTCTTTAAAAAGCTGCTGGAAACACAGCGATGACTTGCTAAATCACAACTGCTTTCTTTGTTTATTGGTCTCAAACAGTGGTCCATCTTTTCAGACCTTCCATTTTAAATTACTGAAGTCAAGACTGTCAGGTTCAGGGTGCGTTTTACTGACGTGTGTTCCATCGGCTCTTTGTAGGGGCTCTTCAAGACCATTTAGGTCATGGCCTTTTGCCTGAGAAAAGGTTACATTTTTATTGGTTAATTTGTTCACTGAGAAAGACATCAAGCACATAACTTTTCATTTTAGAAAACTTAAACAGAGAAGAGTAACTTACCATTGTGTGAGCCTTTTTCAGGCACTGGTCAGACCAAATGTCCATGGTGGATTTGGTTTGACAGTTCTGTAACATTACAGAAAGTTTTGTCCTAGGCCTGACTGCATTCGTACATTCGTATGTACATAATAGATAAAATAGTAGAAAATAATATGTGTATTGAGCAGAAAAAAAAAATATATTTCCTGTCTAACTCTACCTGTGCAGATGATGTGGTTTCATCACCTGAAATTATTGAAATTATTCTGTCTAAACCTTCCCTTACGGACGGATGGATGGATGGATGGATGGATGGATAGATAGATAGATAGATAGATAGATAGATAGAGACAACAACACAACAACATATAGTTCATCTCCTCATGGATCACACTCTGCCTAGGTTTTTACTCCTTCACTTAATTAGGTTTTTTTCTTTAAATTGTATGTCTGTCTCAAAATGTAACTGTGCTTTGGCAACACATATGAAATGTCTTGCCGATAAGCTTAGTGGTGGTTCTGTATGTTTTTGGTGTGTGTCTTTTTGGGTCTTCTTGTGTCTGTCGATGTTTTGTCTCTCTTTGGGGTAATCTTGTGTCTTTTGTTTGTTTTGTGTCTCTTTATGATCATTTTGTGTCTCTCTGCCGTCATTTTGTCTTTTTTTGTCATTTCATGTTTCTTTGTGATCATTTTTGTGTCTTTTTTGGTAATGTTGTGTCTCTTTGTAGCCATTTTGTGTCTGTTTTGTGCATGGGAATACTGTGTTGCTGTAAGCGTTGATGATGTGACTGGGCCAACTTGACCAGCATCAAGTCCTGGGCCCAGGTGTTCAGAAATAATCTGATCAGGTTTCAGCTATTGGATTGGATAAAATCTCGCAAATGGGTTGATTAAAAGAAAAGATGGATTCTGAAATCGGATTAGATCATTAACTCTACTTTTGTTTTTGATTTCAGTCAAACCTTCAGAGTGTATTGTTCAAAGCTTTTCAGTAGGATTGGGATATCTTTCAACCAAAAAAAACCCCAAGTTTTCTGATTCAGCAGAAGAGTGGACTCTGTGAATTTCAGGAACTTGTAAAATGGTCAAATATATGCACATTTAGTTCAGCTATTGTGCTTTTTGGGGTTGAGTTGGAGGAGAAAGAGGGAGAGACTTCAACAGAGCTAGCAGACCCTCATGACTCAACATGTAAACCTGGCGATTCTGTTATTACAGGAATCTGAGATTTCATAAATTTCATATTTTGTGTATATAGGTTACTATGAACTATTAGTTTTTTAAAGAGCTAGGTCTCACTCTGAAGTCGTCAAGATCTGGCACTTGGGCAGGGACTTGCAGCATCAGAAACCAATCCTTTAACATCAGCATGATACAAGGCCGGTCATCATTATAGTTTAGCAGCACCCGGCAGCATCCAGGCATACACGACGGGACAAGGATGAAAGTTAAGGCGGCTAAAGTCTTAGTGGGGCAGGTGGGAGAGGAGGTGGATGGGTCCAACAAACACCAACTTTCACCTGAGAAAGTGGTGATTGCATCTTGTAAGATTCTATAGCCAAACCCACTTCTTTTTTCCTAAACCTAACCACGTGTCTTTGTTGCTGAAACTCAACCATGTGTGGTTGTTGTTGAGGGAAAAAAAGTGAATTTGCGGTGTTGTACCAACATAAATTTCCTGTGAAAACAGAAGTGTGTCTTGAAAGAAAACAATGCATGTAACAGGCAGAACTTAACACAGTGTCCCAGATTGTCAACAACCAACACACCCAGGGTACCTTGCACGTCCTATGTCCATGACCAAACATCAAAATGTGACGAGGTCGGAGTGAGAATGTGTTGTAAAGGAAGATGTCCATGTGTTCATCAGTGTCTCCTACACAAAACCTGTCAAAGAGAGTTGATTTCCCGTGGCCCCAGATTGCAGAAACCATATCACAACCGGTGAAGGCTTGAGAAAAGAGCAGGTAGTGCCTTTGTCTTTCAGAGAGAGCTTTTGGATCTTCCTGACCTTGTAAGAGCCCTTCGACATGGTTCAGAAGAGTGGGTGATTGGTGTTTGAGCTATGGTGCACTAGCATTACTAGCACATCTGTATCTTCTGCCCGCACCTGAAAATAGTGTGCAAAGCATCTAAAACTGTGCCAAAAACTGTGCAACTGTCATTTTATTTAACAATGCTAATATTCTTGCTTTCTGAGGATAAATACACTTGCATTACAACATGGCAAATCAAAATACAGCACAACACAGCAAAATATCAACCACAGAATCTCAGTTGATGTAAGTACTGCAACAGTGCTTCATAATGACCTCAACAGTGTCATTTGTGGCAGCAGCCACAATCAAAGTGTCAGCATCGTTGTCACAGTGCTCCACGGTGATCGGATGTTTCTGAAATGTTGAAAAGAGGACATGGATGAGCTCACTCTTGTTATGAGTGTTATCCATGAACTTTGCCCTTGCCGTCAAATGTATCTTAACTGGTCGAAACTGCTGATCACAGCAGGAGTTCTTGGACACTGGATGTGGACATGAGCTGCTATAGCCATCGAAGACAAGAATGATCTTCCGAGAGCGACTGCCAAGACACCACATAGCTCAGGTAACTGTTGGCCATCTCCTGCCAAGTCTGACCTTGTTCCTACTTGACCATGTAGAGAAGTCATCTGCCATCGAGCACCAGACTGGAGAAAGGTTGGTCGTGTAATGGAAAATTACGAAATAACTATAAAACCCATCACTTGTATTAACTTTGGTCCAACAAATGCCTTTTGTAAGTTGCTCACTGATAGAACTCTCCAATGACTATCTCCCATGTAATTTAAAAATGCTTACACAATCAAATACCATACAGGATTCGTTATGTTTGTTTCATTCTGTTCAAGGCTAAGTCGACTTGTTGACCACAGAACCGGTCCTAGCCGGTCGACATCCTTGCAGGTGCGCGTACCTTCTTGTCAGTTTCCTCCCTAACTTGTCTATAAAGGAGTCCCAGCAAGGATACCTTTTGTCTACACTCTGCAGACTGCCTGCCATACCTGACCCTTTGTGCAAAGCATTAAAAGATTGAAAGACATCTCTGGTGTTTCAGATATCTTTATTTCAGACTCTCACATGCTCATATATTTTTGGAAACCACAGTGAGTGGTAAAGTCTTTTAGGCTGGTCTTGGAAAAACCTGCCTTGTTCACCTCCTTAATTTTCTGACCTTTGCAGCCAAACAAGGACAAGAGGAAAGGAGTAAGCTCATACTCTATGCTTGTCTTGAATATCATATCTTGTTGGGTGAAGATTAGCAGTCAGTTGAACAACTTGATTGAGTTTAGGGGAATCTTCTTGTCATTGACCTGTCATTTAATGTTTCTGAGCAATGACAGGGCCTGTACCTTGAACTTCACCTCCATGGTCTATGTCACTGTCTGTCCACCCAGCTTTATCTGCATCTCACTCCCTACCTCAGTGGTCTCTCAATGTTGACTGTGTTATCTGCAGTGCTCACAAATCCTCCTGAGAAGGACACAAGCAACTGCTTGTCTCGATCATGGCCATGGTGATATGTGTGGAGTGTATTGTGTCAGTCTATGATCCATACAATGGTTTGAGCATATCTTGCACCCGCTACTCCAAATTCACTCACTCACTGCGAATGCCAACCAACGGGAGAATGATTTTAACACCACCTGTTTTAACTATGGAGTTTAACGCCAACACTGGGGGGCGTCTTACTCTAGCTGTTGTAATATCTCTGAAAGAGTCAGTCTACTATAACACTGCGTGTTTTACATTGGGAAACTTACTGTGCACTTGTGCTTTTCCTAAAGTGAGACTTTAAATGCAGGACTTGTAACAGAATATTTTTGTTATTAAGCCAAATAAAAGATGTGAATCCTTCTTCCACCACTGGGCCAGACCCACAAACTAATAATCTTGACATGTTTTTCAGGAATATGCTCCATGAGAACATGACCATGCAATGAAGCTCTTAAGATTATATTTTGACACAGGATCTGTCTAAAAGAGATAAGTTGATAACACCTTAGTTTATAGCCTATTGTACCTCACTGCGGCAGTACCTATATAATTACACAGCAAAATAATAGACAACCAATTGAAACACAATGAATAAATAAAATGTGATTGGTAGAAAATGTCTCAGGGTTTGGTTGATGACTGTTGGGATGGGGGGAGTTTCCCAGTCAGGCATTAAATTCAGTGTACTTTCAGATTCACTCTGTTTGACTGCGCTCCGGCCTCTGGTCAGCTGCTGCCTTTCACAGTGCAGTTATAGGCTATCCCACAGCAGACTATTCCTAGTCCAGCTGTGCTCCACCAGTGAGGAGAGCTCCCAGCAGCAGCAGCAGCAGCAGCAGCAGTGTGTTCTGGTCCTCCGGCTGAGGTGCAGAGATGCCTCCCAAGTCCGTTAAACGCGCTATAACGGACGCGCTGGATGACTTGTCCGAGGAGCAAGTAAAAAGGTTCTGCTCCGTGGTACGGGACCGCAAGGAAGAGCCGCGGATCAGACTGGCAGATCTGGAGGGAAAAAGTCGTCCAGAAATTGCACGTGTCCTGGTTCAGTTGCACACCGAAGTCAAAGCTAAAGAGGTGGCTCTGGAGGCGCTGGGGGAGATTGGCTGCAACCAGCAAAAAAAGAGCCTCGGTGAGTTTAACACGCACACAAGGACACAAGTTTGGTGTCAGAAGTGATTTTTTTTACTTGTACACGAGAAGAGTCTTGAAGGATGATCACCACCTGCTTGGTTTTTGCAAATGTACTTCTGAATAATCGATGCACTTCTGTTAAAGAGCAGCACGGCACAGCCGTCTCCCTGCGCTTTCCATCCTTTTTTCTGTAATTCCTTTTTTTTAGGTTTTCCAAAAGATAAACATTGCGATGTAATACAAGACAACATATTACGTTATTTTAGTTAAGAACATAGAATACACAACAAAACTATACATTTGGTAACACATTGCCCGCACTTTTCCAGAGAAAATTATAGCGGAAGTGGATGGATGTTGTGTTGATGGTTGCTGCATCCCAAAATCTCTCTGAAATTAAAAGACTTTATTTCATATTGGTGCACCCTCCTATCAATTGCAGACAAGTAATACTCTATGTGCAAATTTGCGAATTTAATCTTTTTTCTTTTGGTACCGTGCCCCCAATGGCTTTTGCTATTTCATTGTCCTCTGCTCTTGCTTTCCACATTCACTCCCTTATGTTAGTTTTTTGTCTCAAAGTCCATGCAACAAAAGTGTTTCAGAGGCATAGAAGATATTTCACAATGTTTTTTTTTTTTTTTTTTTTTTTTTTTAAATCAGTCAGCGATAACTAGAATTCATTTTCACTTTCATTTTAAGCCTATACCTGCCTGCATTCACACCCTTTGTCTACGGTTATCAGATAATGCTCATAATTATATCAGTACAGTCTGTTAATTATTAATTGTTTAGGTGCTGTTAAACATTGTGTGTGTTTTGTGTATTTCCAGCTGAGGAGTTCGGTGAGGCTTCAGTGGCACCTGTTTCCAGTAAGTGATTGATTTTGATTGGTTCAGGAGACTTTAGGTCCTCGTGATATGTGCTCTTGTTGATGTACAAGTGTGTTGAAGAAAAATATTCTAATAAACATTTGTAGGGTACGGAAACATCATGTTGGTGGAAACTACCGGCGCCTCACAACAAACAGCTCAGCAGGACAAGCTGAAATACTCAGGTAAAAACAGATCCACCCATCTACAGTTACATAATTATCTATATTTATGCTGTAGTTGTATCAATAGATTGACAAGACTGAGCCCTGATCCCTGTTCTCTCCTTGATTACTTTCTAAAGGTGTGAAGGCGTCATACGCCATGGCTGAGACTGATCTGGTGGAGATGAACAAATACAAAACCATCATCCAAAATGCGGCTCGTCAGAAAGGACTTGATCCAGCTCTCATTGCTGCACTCATTTCCAGGTCATGCAGGGCTGGAAAGACACTGACGGCAGGCAAGGGGTGCTATGACGAGAAGAGAAAAGCCTATAATACCTACGGGCTGATGCAGGTCATAACCATACTCTTTTATGCACTCTCCAGTGTCTTGTGTTACAGTGCAAAACAGTTGTGTTTATCTGAACTTTATTACCTAATATTTCCATAGATTGATATCAATCCAAATGGAGGTGGACACATCCCAAAAGGCGCATGGGACAGTGAGGAACACCTCTGCCAAGCCATTGACATCCTGCTGTATTTCATGTTGCGCATCAAGCATGCATTTCCAGACTGGACCAAGGAGCAGCAGCTGAAAGGTATATTGTTTCACTGAATTATTAGACTTTCATGACAAACTGGCCTCACACTTTGTTTTGCTTTGCTCTAATTTGTATTGGTCTCTGCAGGTGGGATAGCAGCCTACCATGCAGGGGATGGGAACATCCACTCCTATGAAGAGGTGGACGCCAAAACCTGGTGTGGAGACTACTCCAACGATGTTATTGCCAGGGCTCAGTGGTACAAAAGCGAGGGTGGCTTTTAAGCCGTCAGCAATCATGTATGAAATGATGCACGTAACGAATGGAGATTCCTCTTTTAAAATTTCTAGTCGTCGTCATTTCTTATAAATGATATATTTTTCAGCAACTGCAGCTCAACAGAATCATCCAAAACATTTGTCTAAACAGTTAAAATGATTGATTACATAAATTAGCATACCATTGTAATCATATGTGTCAATGTGTTTTAAATACATTTACGAATTGTTTTAAACTTGACTGTTAATCATTTGTAATTTTACAATAATATGTACATGTAACAGGTAATAAATGCTTTACAACACACTTAAAGGATTTGTTTGTGTGTAATCATATATAATTACATGTGATAACAGCTTTTACTGTACTGGTGTCTTTGTTGAGCAGGGCCAATGGCCAGCATCTGGATTTTATCAGAATTTAGAAGTAGGAAATTACAGAACTTTACTGCCAAAATTGGGCCCTGGAGGTAAATTTTAAGAAAACCCAAATCATTGTGCTTTCAATAAAAAAACAAAACAAACAAAAAAGACCCCCCAGATGTCTTGAAAACAAATACCTGAATAAAACCCTGATTAAACACACCAAAAATATACTTACCTTGGCCTGACCCTATCTGCATCAGGAAATTTCAATATGCAATAAATGCCCTCAAAGAAAAAGCATGTAGAGCATTGTACACAATAAAAACCAAATTACTGAGCTTTTATTTTCCAATCAGAATATGGACAAAAATATTTGGCAATGTAATTTTACCAATAGCATTTTATGGAAGTGAGATCTGGGGCCCGCTGAGTGGATTGGAGCATGACTCATGGGACAAACACCCCATAGAAACCCTCCACACCAAATTTTGCAGAAGAACTCTGACTGTCCAGAGGAACATGCCAAGTAACACCTGTCAGGCAGAAATGGGGAGCTTTTCGTTACTATTAAACATCCAAATATGGGCCTTAACATTTTGGACACATTTAAATTTGAGCCCAAAAGACACACTTCAATTTAAATCACTACAAACCCAAGAACTAAACCCTGAAAACAGTCCCTTCAGTCAGCTGATGATGAAACTAAACAACCAGACTCCCATGAGCACTGAGCCAAAACAAACAAACAGAATTAAAAAATATATAAATCAATCAAAAGATCTATACCTGCAATACAAGAGAAGTCAAACAAAAACACAAAGTAGACTAAATTGTTATTTGAGCCTGAACAGAGAATATAAATTGGCTGAATATCTGCACCCTGTCAGAGACAGGAAACAGAGACTGATCCTGACCGAATACAGGCTGAGTGACCATCAGCTGGCAGGAGAAACAGGGACACAGACATGGCTGCCCAGAGAAGACCATCTTTGTCATCACTGCTCAACTGCTGAGGTAGACACAGAAATGCATTTCCTCCTCCACTGTAAAAAGATCTCCTCAGTCAGAGATTTTGGAGAAATAACCAAGAAAATCCCAGACTTCCTTACATTGACCCCACAACAGAAACTGGCAGTTCTCCTGGGTGAAGGGACAACAGCTCATCTGGCAGCTAAATATGTAACTGCCTGCCACAGCCTGAGGGACTAACAACTAATATGTATTCATTTGTAAAAAAAAACAAAAAAAAAAAAACTTCAACAACATTAAAAGCTATTAAAGCTATTTGAACTGAATTGAACTGAAATTACATGACATGCAGTATTCCACAGTAGACATGAGAGGCCTCTTCTTTAGTAATATGGGAATAATCATCTGCCCTTATAGATACATAGAGCTGAGAATCATCAGTGTAGCTGTGGAAATTACAGTTTTTCTTGATTGCTTTGATGCAGCAGTCAACTCAAACTCCACATTTTCAAAACAGTTAAAACACAGGCCGAAACAGTGGCACTCATGGTCAAAATGATACATTTTGTTTGCAAAAGGCTCTAACCGTGCCAAAACATTTACAGTTTTTCTCGATTGTTTACACACATTTTCTGAAAGCATGCCTCATACTCTCAGAACTCTACACACAAATCAAAAAACGCACACACAATGGGCAAAACCCCTCAATTCTCCTGCAAAATGAAACTTTACATTCAAAACAATGTTATTTCTTCTCAAAATGGTATTTTGTTTTCAAATGACACACACAAACCATCATATGAATAGACATTTATAAGAACCAGTTGAACACTGATGTGCTTAATGTAAAACACTATGATGAATGGAAAACACTTCTTCTCCATTCATCATAATGACTTAGGCCTTTTTTTTGTTCAGTGTTACACTTACTACAGACAGTACATACATAAGTGTGTTGTAAAATATTTTAGAATATTTTTTTTATACTCAGAACACACAAATACACCGTAACAAATATATTTTATTTTTCCCACAAAAACAATGTACACAGTGTACATCCCAACCAACACAAAGTTGCACACACAGTGGTCTACATACAAAACAACAGATGAATTTACTGTATACAGTTACAGTAAAGAAACAAAAAACTATGCTGCATCCTCTCTTCTGTTTCGGTCTGGCCACAGCACCTCATCCACATCACAAGCAATGTTTTCCCTGGCCAAGCAGCGGGGGAAATATCGCCTAGCATGACAAATCCAGCCATGAAAAGCATCAACTGCTATATCTCCACATGCGTCTACCATAGCTTGGAGAAGGGGTATACACGTTTGTGGATTTCAGTCATACACTTTCCATCTCCAGGCAGAAAAAGTGGCTCGGATCTCATCAGAGATTACGGTCCTTGGCCTTCCTCGTCCTCGTCCTCCCCATCCTCCTCCTCTTACTCTCATTCCTCTGGCTCTGGCTCTGCCTCTGTTTCCAATGTTGGCATCCATTGCTCCAAAACAGAAAAGCTCACCTGTTGCCCTTTTATGCTAAAGCTCTGATTGCTAATTGTAAAACTGTGTGACAGGTGTTTGCCCATGTGATGAGTCAGTGTGCATAGTAGGGCAATTAACTTTAGAATTTTGAATGACAGTGTGTTCTTTGTGAAAACAAGAGATTTTCTTCATAAAAATTGTGCCAAATGCAGAGAATTGTGTGTAGTGTTTTGAAAAAAATGTGTTTTAGAACTGCAATTTGAGTGTAAAGCAGGAATTGTGCTTGTACTTTAGCAGAATTGGTTCAGGGGGTTGGTGCATGAGTTACATGTTGTGGTCATTGTGTCTCAAGTACCAGTATTTGTGTGTAAACAATTGAGAAAAAATGTAAAATATGCAACAAAAGCAAATTTTGTTGTCAAACAACACAACTTGCAAACAAGTGTATGAGCTCTTCCAATCAACCATTACACAGTGGACAACAAAATACAAAATACAACACTCAGTGCGAATCAGTGCACCATTGCTCGTTATTGTAGCCTATTACTGTACGTAGCTTTCATGCCAGTGCCATTTGTTGTCAAAAATGGCTGAAAACTGAAATATTGTAAATATTACACAAAATACATGTAAACCAAAATAAAATATATTAGAGTATAAGAAATTAAGAAAAAAAATCTATTACAGTAAACTATAAAAATCTATTATTGTAAAGTATAAGAAATAGCCACTATTGATACTCAGTCTTTTCTGTCTTAGACCTCTTCCATCCATGTTGGCAAAGAACAACACAGACGCTGCACCTTTTAAGGCCTGCAGACCGATTGCTAATTGAAGATTTGTGTGAAGGAGTGTCAAACAGGTGCTTCAGTGATTTCATACTGATGTAGGTAGTTTCTAATAGTTAGGAACAGATGGTTTCTGTTTGGTTACCATAGCTAGAACAATGGAGTTTGGACTGCTTGAATGACATCCGTGTTAACTGTTCTGCAAAAGGGTGGGGAAAATGTGTCAATCCAATGAGAAAGGGTTAACACATTTGCAAGAGGTGTCTTGTGCTCTGCTGAGACAGTGATGATGAAAACCGAGTGGATCCCAGTTTCTTTAAGCAGGTCAAAGCAATCAAGAAAAACTGTAATTCCATGACTAAGTATAATATGTCCAAGCAGTGGAAGGCAGAAAAGCAGAAGACCAAGAACAGAGCCCTGAGGCACTCCATATCTCACCCCAGAAAATACTGAGGTGGTATCACTGTTGAAAACAGTGTTCTTTCAGAGAGGTAAGATTTTAACCAATGCGACAGCCTGGCCAGAGACACCAAATTGATTTTCTGTTTAGTCTGTTTAGGGGTACACAGTTAGTAATAGTGTAAAAAGCTGTGCAGTAAAAAGTACCAAGTAGGAATCTAAATCCTAGTAAGCAGATCACTCACAATGTAGGTAAGCACCATTTCATTGGAGTGGCAGGTCCTGGAAACAGATGAAAATGGTTCAAAAAGATTACTGTTAAATATGTGGGCTGAACATTGTTGAGATTCAACTTTTTCTGGTACTTCTGAAAAGAATGGTTAGACACATTTCATTTAGATATTCTTGATGGAGGTTTAACCACAGCAGTCTTATAGCTAGTATTCAGCATTGTAGGTGCAAAAGATGTTTAAAAACATTTAAGCTGGTAGGGGTTTGCAAAAGCATGACTTTCATTATCACTCTGTTCCTGCAGTGATGTGCACATTGAGCCAAGCTGGAAAGTACAAACTGTGAATGGTGACACAAGCTTGTGGCTTTACCTCACATCAATGGGGTCAAGGCCACTGATTATTTTTGTACTACATAGGGAAAGTAAAAGTTCCTGCTGCAACATAAACTTTGAGACTTTGCGTGATAGTGTGAAGGCAAAGTCTCAAAGTTTATGTCGCAGCAGGAACTTTTACTGACAGTGATAGTTAAAGGAAAACACCCATTTCTTGTAAACTGTGCTGTGTGATATGAGGCATGTGGAAAATGTTTCTAGGCTTGGATAAATGAATGTTCAGCATGCTAATATGCTTACAATCCCAACGCCAATATGCTCATGTTTAGAAGGTATAACATGATGGATGATGAAATATGTGTATTTCCTTTTATTATTATTATTCTATGTGTGTGTGTGTGTGTATTTCTGCACTCAAGTAACCATCTTTGCTTTGTATCTAGTCACACCCTGTGTTGTCATGTCATGCAGAAAATAACTTTCCCGTTGACTGCTTACACAAGCGCTAACTGAAGTCAGAGCATTACAGTTTTACTGTTGTCCTGCACAGGAAGGAAACCCCCCTATAAGCGAGCATCTGCTGTCAACAGTGCTGAACCTTTGACTGTGCATCATGAGAACATGAAGAATAAAAGACAAAGGTACATTTTATTGGGTCTGAAGTTGGAAAACTCAAAAATAAAATGTTGCTCATGCAATTACTCTGAGTAATGTTGAAAGTAAATAAACGCCTGTATACTGCCTCTGCAGATTTCAGTAACTGGCCTGCAAAATATCTGCAAGCTCAATAACTTATAGTAAGGAATAAAAATGAAACAGATTTGTGTGCAAATCTCAATATCCCTCATTTGGAGTCGTGGTGCAATCTGCACACATTATACTGAAAGTTGCATTTACTACTTTGTCTGGTTTACAACCTGCCACAGTCAGTCTGCCACAGGCTGAATGCCCTGCAAGCTGCTGCAACTTTTAAACTCAGTCGAGGCCATTTCTTGTAAACCAGCTGCTTTCACCTGATTATCCCTCTGCTATTCACTGGTAAAACATCCAGGCCTGCTTAATAACGCCCCCTGCAAGCGAGAAATAGAATAGCAGATAGGATGAGCAAGTCATTGGGAAAGTGAAAGTAAAATCCTGACATAAATACGGCCATTATCCTGTGTATGTGCACCAGATGAGACAGAGGGACACTGCGTGACTGTTCTCGTATTCCACTTTCAAGGAGACCTGTAGAAGAGGAAACGATCAAAATGGGTGGGTGCTTTTGTTATTTTATCGCTGATATAACTTAAATTTTAAGCTTTAAATCACATGACGTGGTGGAAAAGAGACTCAACTCTATTACTTGTGTCAAAGTAGAGATACTCTTGGTCAAATTTTGTGTTATAAATAAAGTGTTAAGATTTAATATGAGTGAAAGTACTTGTGTGAATGCTTTAAAAATACTGATGTGTCTTTTAATGTCAACAGGTTGTGCGTTTACAGCACCCAATGCACCTGTACTGGCGCCCATAGAATGGAAAAGCTTGTAGCATATGAAACAAAGCTTACAGAAATGACTATAGAAACACAATTAAGTCGTCAAAGGGACAGCCATTCTCGTTTTCATTGTTTATTTATTTAGTTTTGCGCGCAGCAAACGGAGCAAATATTTAAAAGGATTTGAATCTTCATTTCAAAAATCTCAGACACGGACTTCAGATGTGGTCAGGGGTGCGCTGGTGGTGAGGAACTTTTGTTACCACCGACAAGTTCAAACTGAACTGTTTAAATCTTTCAGCAAGAAGAGCACAGTTGGAGAGCCTGTCTTGCAATGGGATCACTCTCCAGCCCAGATGTCAGCCAGGGGCGTAAAGTGTGTGTGTGGGTGCAATGGCCCTCTCCTTACTTCCACCTTGCGCGGACCACACCCATCTATGAACTCAGCCTTCATTATGATCTCAACCACACACACAGCTGTAAAATTTTGTCAGCCAGGGTGGTAAAGTGTGCGGTGGGGGGCCCCCTGACTCAGACCACACCCTTCTTCAAACTGCAGGTTGCAACAGTATTGTGTTAACAAAATCTGTCCACAAACAGAAAGACACCTGGCAAAACACTCAAAACGGCTTCTGTAGTATCTCTTGCACTAATGGGTGACCACATTTCACCATGGCAACACACACGCACACACAACTTGAAATCAATTCTAGCCATTGCCACATTGTCCCAGCTGGTAAAGAAAAGAAAACTCATCCCCTGACCTCAAAGCTATACTTCAAATGAACAAGTAACAGTAACAATCATAAAAAAATGTAGTGGAGTCAAAAGTAAAATATTTGTCTTTTAAGTGTAGTTGAATAAAAGTCATAAGCATCCAAAAAAACAATGTTTAAGTAAAGTGCAGATACTCAGAAACTGTACTTAAGTACAATACTCAAGTAGATGTACTTCGTTATTGTCCGCCCCATAGAGTGCACCTGTCTTTTACTCTTGTTTCAATCTGTACTTTTGTAGGTCTTTAACTATACATGCTATGTACAGGTTACACATGTTACGGTCGCTCCTGTTTGTTAATATGTGTTTGTTATGTAACTGTACAGTCCTTTCAAGTCCTTACACTATGTGCTAATGTCGATTTTTGGGTGTGTTGGTGAAAACTAATCTAAAAAACTGAACGTTACCAGGTTATGGAAACATCATGAATGTTGAAACTACTGGTGCATCATGGCAAACGGCTCAGCAGGACAAGCTGGGATACTCAGGTAAATACTGCTAGAGACACATTTGCTGCTTTGATCAAAAATAGTAGAAAAAAAATAACCATGTAGCCATCATCTAACCATCTGTGTGTGTGCATTTACATTGTTAGGACACAGTCGCATTTGTTGCACTAAGGTCAAACTGTATTTCTGCTCTCTGTGTGACTTCTCTCTGAAGGTGTGAGGGCATCACACACCATGGCAGACACTGACTCAGGCAGAATGGAGAGGTTCAGGTCTAAAATCAACTCCGTGGGAGCAAAATACGGAATCGATCCAGCTCTGATTGCCGCCATCATCTCCAGAGAGTCCAGGGCTGGAAATGTATTACATAATGGCTGGGGAGACTATGACTCAAACAGAGGAGCGTACAACGCCTGGGGACTGATGCAGGTTGTAATAAATACTACTGCTCCTCACATCCTCTTAGCAGAGCCTCACATAACAGCAGTGTTCATCCATTTTCATTTCCATTTCTGTAGGTTGATGTTAATCCAAATGGAGGTGGACACACTGCGCGGGGTGCATGGGACAGTGAGGAACACCTCTCTCAAGGTGCAGAGATCTTGGTTTATTTTATTGGACGCATCCGCAACAAATTTCCTGGCTGGAACACGGAGCAGCAGCTGAAAGGTTTGTTTTATTGAGTCAGTAGGCTGAAACTCTCTTCCCACTTTTTTTCGCTTTGTTCTCATTTGTGTTTGTCTCTGCAGGAGGAATAGCAGCCTACAATATGGGGGATGGGAACGTCCACTCTTATGATAACGTGGATGGCAGAACAACAGGTGGAGACTACTCCAATGATGTTGTTGCCAGAGCTCAGTGGTACAAAACCCAGAAAGGCTTTTAAAACCTGAAGCTGTGTCCACATCAGAAATCACTGTAACTGTGCAATGTGTGCTCTGTGTCGAAACTTTTCCTAAATAAACATAATGCAAAGCAAAACGATTGTGGTGATTGACCTTTTAAATCCTTATAATGTATTTTTAACAACTGTAGCCCATCAGAAGCATCCATAACTGTCGTATGAACAGTTAATGAATGCCTAATGGTTAAATTACCATATCGTAGTCATGTTTAATTAGTTTTGTATACATTAAAAAATCATTTTAAACTTGGCTGTAAACAATGTGAACAGTATATAAGCAGTTAATAAAAGCTGTAGGGTGTGTGTAATCATATGTGATTACATCTATGTTATACTGTGTTATCAGCATAAAGAGATGGGTGCTGCCTGTGGCACTGACCTAAAAGCCATTTTCACTCCTTCTTTCATGGATACTGTGTTATGTTTGTTTGCAGCATATACTAGAAATGATAATGTTTACAAGCATGGGAAAGCACCATTATTCAAGTTATTACAATTTTGAAAGATACGACTACGTCCCTCCCACCCTGCGCTCCCAACCAGCGCTGATTGTCTTTTTTAAGTCATCACAAAAATGATCACCCTTAAGGTGTTTGTCCAACTGAGCATTACAGAAAGCGTTCATTTCAGGGTTGGATCAGATTACGTTAAAATGACATGTCAATTTTTGTAATTATTACAGTAAGCCATTGTATTAAAAAAAAAAAAGAATCCAGTCCCAATAATTTTGGATTACATTTGGATTACTGCAAAATCAAACACTGCAAGTATTGCACCTTACACACACACAAAAAAAATATGCATCCACATTATCTTGAGTTCCGCAAACACTCTTTGTCAAAACATTTTTGATGTTGCATTTCCGCTGGTCAAATCTAATTACCCTTACAAAAACAGCCCTGGCACAAACTACAGGTGTACCGTGTGTATATTGCAACTTCACATTTTTGAAGTCGAAGCGATGACGATTTTGCCAGAAGCGTAAAGTTGTTTTGGTGGGACTGCTGCTGCTTGAACCTTTCATCTTGACTCAATTCTCTCTCTTGACTCTGCCCTTTTCTCTCCAGTCTGATCATCACAAAGTGAAGCACTCTAAGAAACCCTGTATGTCAGAAGTGCTTTTCATGTTTTTAATTAGATAAGCAGGATTTCACTCTAACACTAGAATTGTGGTCATCCTTACTAACTCCCATGGCACTCTAAGAAGCAGGTTCAAATCTCTCCACAGTTTTGCAAAGAGCAGCGTAGTGTCTCTCATCTATTTCGTGAAGTTAGGAGATGGAGGTGCTTGTTTGATCCAGGAGAGAAGAATGAGGAAATCAATGAGGTAAATGCTATGACTATATAAGGCCTGCCTGTATGGGGTTTCAGGAGTAGGTCCAAATAATGCAAAAAAGGGGTCTGGAGTGATGTCTTCTTTGAAATATCTTTGTAAAGGTGCTACAAATGTTGGCCCACACTGTGCCAAAGTTGGGGCAGGACCAGAACATGGGTATGTTATCTTCCACCACCTTGACAGTAAAGGCATGAAGGGTCTACACTGGGGAAAATCTTTGGCAGCAGCAGGTTTGGATCCATATCAGGAGTTATAATTGTTGACAAATATGTTAATAAGCACTTACAATGTCTTATGCTATGAGGAGTGTGATATTACTGAAAGCTCCAGAACAGCTAATAGACCTCAATCACTGTGTTAATTTGATGAAATGTAAGTGATAAAAATACATGTGGAATTAAGGCGCGATGTTTATCACCACCCTTTGTACCTTGCAGTGATGTGCACATGCAGAACTGGAGAGTACAAACTGTGAAGGATTACACAAGCTTGTGGCTCTGTTACACCGATGGGGTCAAGGCTGCTGCTGATTGTCTGTGTCTTTTACTTTCGGTAACTGCATAGTTACCGAAAGTAAAAGTTCATCTGCAACTTCTACTTTGAGATTTTTCTTTCACACTCTCACAAGTGTGCAGAGCAAATTAGTAGCTAAAGAAAGATAACAACAGTTTTTAGGCTTTTCAGCTCTTTAGATTTTAACTCCTATTTCAGCTGTTCCTTCATGACTCAATGCAACTCAAGCTAGTAAATTCTAGTTTGGTATCATGAAAAACTCTTTATCTCTAGATGATATTTCAACATAGAAACCCTTCCCATGTGGTAGCTTAGCCAAAGATATCAACCTTCATTGGCACCTACAGTTAAACCAAAGAATGAAAAAGCCATTCTCATTTAAGGTCTCAGAGTGCTGACATGCATCATGGTTTTCATAGACAAACACATTTGTATGTGCTGCTTTATAACCTATTTTCACTGACTTTGTTTGGATTCAACAAAGATCATTTTGTGGTAAGGGTACCCCCTACGTGCACATATACATCCAGAACAGGTCATATCTGATGGTTACATGTGAAAAAAAACTAATGTTTGGATATAAATTACATACAAATATAATGTTTTAAAGCAGACATATGCACTTCTTTGTCTGATGCTGTGACATAACGTTACTCCACACTGTGTGGTTTACAGCCCACCACAGTACGCTGCTCACTGAGCAGACCAAATAAATAACCTGTGCCTTTTGCAGTTAGTGATGGGAATTTCTTGTAAATCAGCTGCTTTCCCCTCCACTTTCCTCACTGGCAAAACATTCAGGCCTGCTTAATAACGCCTCCTGCAGGTGATAAATAGAATAGCAGACAGGATGAACAAGTCATAATGAAACTGAAAGTTATCACGCACTACAGTACATAAAGTCAGCCATCCAGTGTGTTTGCACCAGAGACTGCACAGAGGTGGTACAGCGCTCTTATTCGGATTTCAAAGAGAGCAGGAAACAGGTGGGTGCTTGTGTTATTTTACTGTTGATAGAATTTAACTTTAAGCTTTCTATCGTGAAGATCAACCGACATGTAATATTGTAACACTAGACTGTGTCTATCTTTTTATTCTTTTTTGAATTATTTAAAAAAAAATGTCAGAGTGATTTTTAGCTTTTTTAAAGCTGTAGTTGGTGACTTTGTATTGCTTATTTCTCACATCAAATGTTCTCAGAAACACATTTTAGTCTATCGTTTAGTTGTAAAATGAGAAAGGTTGCTCTGGCTGGTGGGTGGTTGTTTGAGCTAAACTGGGTCACTAACCCTCTCATTTTACAGCTAAACACTAAAATATGTTTCTTTTTTGTGATTTTTATTGTCCATTTTTTCCTTTTTTTAAAACAAACAAAAAAAAACCCCACAAGAAAACGAACATTAATACAAGACACAAAAACAATAAGAATGCACCAATTAAAATATGTTTCTAAAAACCACTGAGGTGAGAAATAGGCGATGCAGTGACATTTTTGATTCATATTTGATCAGTTTGATAAGTTCCACGGCAGTTCACACGCAATAATTGACATGATTGACAGCTGCATGAAAGACTCCTCGGCTCTGACTGGTTGTTTTTCATAAGCTGTGGTAAATTCTAGCTAATGCCATTAAAAGCACACGAGGTGGGAGAAGGAATATGAGATTTTTCACAGATTATCTGTGTCATTTAAAGCTGTGTGAGTACGCTGACAGTTTCAGCAAATATGACATAAAAGTTATCTACTGTATTTTTAAGTCCCTTCAAGTGCACATATTCTGTGCTAATGCTGAACCTGTAAAATTTTAAGCAGCTCTCCTGCTGATACCTTGTGTGACAATTTGCAGAAAAGTGATGAGCAAGGTAACATTCATTATATTGTCTTACGCTCTTAACTGTGCTGCTGTTAATACAGCTTCTGGATTTAAATCATGTTTTCAATACTGATGCAGTGCAACATGAATTCTGGCAATTTGCTTCAATTGCTGAGTTAGAGATGTAATAAATTCATGCAGTGTGACCAGTCAAAGCTACATTTCTACATCTGTGTACTGCAGAGGGACAGTAAAGGTTCAGTTGCACATAAACTTATGTCCTCACATGATCACAGACCTGCACATAATATAGTCAAATCATGGTGGAAAAGATAACATTTCTTTTTTAAACTAAATTTACTGGCGTCAATCTTCAATACTGCCTCTCATTCTTTAATTTAACATGTCAAGTGAACTACACTGCCGTAGCATTTAAGACCCACAACCATCAATGTCTAATAAAATTATTTTGTGTTTATTCTTTAATGTGATTCAAGTAATTTATCAAATAAAGTCCAGAACGGAAAGAAAGGAAGCTAAGAGAGGAGAAAGAAGCAAAGGGTCGACAGTATGTCACCCAGTATTTCAAAAAGCAAGGTGGATTTGTTTGTGGTTCATGTGGTGCAAAGTCATGGAATATTAACTTTGTCCGTAGTCTATAAGCTAGCTCACTTTTCTCTCCCCATGTTAGCTCATATTTCTGAAGAAAACTCTGGATTTTTGCATTTCACTGTTGTTTTAGTTAAATAATCAATACAGTCAAACGTTTAGCAAGCTGCTCATATTCAATCAGTTGACCTCCCCTCTGTCAAAATGATGCTTTGTTCCAAACAGGTATGGCATGTGTAACAGCAACAGCAGTAGGAGTAGCAGTAGCAGTAGCATACAAGATATTTTGCCATGGTAATGTCGAATTGTTTACAAAGAATGGAATAACATATTTTAAATAAAATTATTTTGTGTTTATTCTTTAATGTGATTTAAGTAATTTATCAAACAAAGTCCAGTGCAGATCGTCTGTGTTTTCACCTTGTGGGAAGGAGTTACACAACATCCAGTTGTAAATTCTGTCGTGGAGGACGGCAAAAAGTTCAAATATTTTTACTTAGAATGGCAACGATGTCTACTGTTACGTTGCCAGCAGTCTACCATCTGCCTGATTGCATGCGAATGCAGCAGAACAATCTTGTTTGAAATGACTCCATGTTATTGGCTTTGAAACTTGTAAGTGAAGTCCTTTGAGCTTTGTAGGTGTGCTGATGAAAACTAACCTGAAAAAAATAAATATTAACAGGTGATGCAGACATCATGAAGGTTGAAACGTCCGGTGCCTCAAAGCAGACAGCTAGGCAGGACAACCTGACTTGCGAAGGTAAACACAGAGAGGAGCTACATTTGATCTGGTGATCATGAAGCTTTCCTCTACATCTATCTATAGCTACAGTGTAACTACATCAATATACTGACAGGAAGACAGTTTGTTGCACTAAGGCCTGTTCTCTGTTTGATTTCTCTCTAAAGGTAGGAAGGCTTCACACACCATGGCAAAGACTGATAAAGACTGAAGACAAAGAATGGAAAAGTACAGGTCTAAAATCAACAGAGTGGGAAAAGACAAAGGGATTGAACCAGCTCTCATTGCCGCCATCATCTCCAGAGAGTCCAGGGCTGGAGCTACACTACGTGATGGCGGCTGGGGAGACTATGACCACAAGAGAAAAGCATACAACGCCTGGGGTCTGATGCAGGTTATAATAAATATTACTGTTCCACTCACACCCGCTTAGTCGGGCCTCACATAACAACTGTGTTCATCTCATTTCGTTTCCATTTCTATAGGTTGATGTTAATCCTGACGGAGGAAATCATGATCCACTTGGTGCATGGGACAGTGAGCGACACCTCCACCAAGGCACCCAGATCTTGATTGATTTTATCGAACGGATCCGCGACAAATTTCCCAAATGGAACAGGGAGCAGCAGCTGAAAGGTTTGTTTTATTCAATCAGTAAACTCGTACATGCATCGACTCTCTTCCCACTTTTCTTCACTTCATTCTCATTTGTGTTTGTCTGTGCAGGAGGAATAGCAGCCTACAATATGGGGGATGGAAACGTCCATTCTTATGCTCGGGTGGATGAAAACACAACAGGTGGAGACTACTCCAATGATGTTGTTGCCAGAGCTCAGTGGTACAAAACCCATGGAAACTTTTGACGCATGAAGCTGTGTCCACAACAAAATATCTCCTGCAGATCATGAAGGAAACACTAATGTCATGTGTGCTGTGTCAAAATGTAAACTTAAAAAGTAAAAGTAAACATGATTCAAACCAAAACCATAAATGACACCTCTAATTATTGAGCTCCATCTGAACTCTCGCTGTGATAATTTTTATTATTATTATTCTGTGTATGTGTGTGTTTGTATTTCTGCACTCAAGTAACCGTCTTTGCTTTGTATTTAGTCACACCCTGCATTGTCATGTCATGCAGCAAATAACTTTCCTGTTGACTGCTTACATAAGTGCTAACTGAAGTCATTACAGTTTTGTCGTCCTGCACAGGAAGGAAACCCCCTATCAGTGAGCATCTGCTGTCCTCAGTGCTGAACCTTTGACTGTGCATCATGAGAACATGAAGAATAAAAGACAAAGGTACATTTTATGGGGTCTGAAGTTGGAAAAACTCACAAATAAAATGTCGTTCATGCAATTACTCTGAGTAATGTTGAAAGTAAATAAAAGCCTGTATACTGCCTCCGAAGATTTCAGTAACTGGCCCGCAAAATTTCCACTGCTTTCAAAGTGAGAGATTTAATGAAATCATTCAGTGTCACCAGTCTGTGTCAAAGCTACCTTTTCCACAGTGTTACATCTGTGGTAAAGGGAAAGTAAAAGTTCAGCTGCACATCAGCTTCTGCCCTCACATGATCACTAATCTGTAGAGACAGATCTCACTGGGAAATAAATTTCCCAGAAAAACTCCCATCTCTTATAAACTGAATCACCTTTAGTAAGGCCATTCATTATTTCTGTGACATGATGTTTAGTTAAGGAGCAGTGTGTAAGATTTAGTGGCATTTAGTGGTGAGGTTGCAGATTGCATGCAGTTGAAACTTTTTCCATGTGCCGAGTGTAAACTCCCAGTTAGCAGTGTTGACCTAGTACATTCATTGCCCTAGGAAAGCTTTCCTTTGTCCCCTTCCTTCAGTGCTCATTGTTGAGGAGATCTTTATCGGGAGCCAAATTATCTGCAGAGGTCTCTTCCTCTCCAAAATAAACAGACCAGGGGCTGTAGTCACAAAGCTTCCTCCTACAAAGAGCTGCTCCTAGTGACAAAATTCTAAGAAAATTCTCAGAATTGCGAGGTTTTCTTTGAATTTCCCCTTAAAGTTAAGACTAGGTCTTGTAAAGATTAAAGTTATTCACAGAGCATCTAAGACCGTAAAAGAGCTCTTAAGGTGTAAAACTGTTAGGAGTAGAGAAGAGGACTTTTAAGAAGCTTAAGAAAGAAAATGGTGGAAAGACAAAGGTCAGAGAAATATTCTCCAAGTGCTGGATGACAGTGACTAAATGAGGTGCTACAGATTAGATCATGCAGGGATAATATTTGTGGTTGGTGTCATTAGGGATATATCACACCAGAAATAAAATGATCACAATAGCAAGATATTTGGGAAGCTGGAAAAATGCAACAGTGATGACTTGAGTCTGTTTTGTAAGGAAAATGCTCAACTTCAGCAAATACTGAAATGACGAGACTCGGAGAACCACGGAGAAAAGGGTTGTAGGTACAACAGTGCACCAGCCAAAACAGCAACACAGTGAAAATAGCGAAAACAGCACCGAACAGTCATCCTTCAAATGCTTTTATAATGGGCGTCTGTTCATTCATGTGCATGTGTGTGTATGTGTGTGTGTGTGTGTGTAGGGACACACTTGGGTCATATTCCCTGGGAATCCAATGTTCTCCTGATTTCCTTTGTTTGTTCCTAAAGCTGGACTTTGTGCGCTAATATTTCCTGTCTTCTTTGTCTGTCTAAGAACTGGCAAAAGCAACCGTTCCTATTGCCGAAATTGGCACATCTGTTCCACCGGTCAGGTCACCCTAACCCAGAATGTTCTACTTCATTTGACCTCCCAAGGCTTAACTTACGCACAAACTACTCAAATTGTCAAAACACCTCTTATGGGACCTTTTTGCTGCCAAATCTGATATTTGACCAGTTGCTTCCTAAACCTTGTGTAACTGACCTTATCTTTCACCTTTAATACAAAATGATACATTATCTGCCTCTGCATAGTCCGTCCTCTTTATGATTTTATCATAAATTGCTCGCAGAGATAATGTATGGTAAATGAACGCCTATGCTTGTATGAATATGAGTAGGATATATGGCACTGTAACTATAACCAGTGTTCCTTACTAACATGAATATATGGTCGTGTACGAAACTCTTGAACTTGAATATGATGATGCATAAGAAAACATTCGATACGGTGATATATGAACTTACACATCAAACAATGAACATATTTTATCATCTGTCAACATTCAGCTGATGGAGGTGAAAAACCTGGCGGCTGTTTAATCCAGGAAAAGTCCGCCATTGGCACCTTCCCGTTAGGCGGCCTAACAGATGAATCTTAAACAGACTGGTCAAATACATCAAACAATAAAATGCAACCTACTTATTGGATTACAATGGAATCACAGAAATCATTTTGGATGATATGCATAACTTGCTAAATCGAAATCAGAGTACATTTTCCTCTTGTAAAATCAAAACACAAAAATGAATACAGAAAATGAATATGAGTATCAGCCATTGTTCATCATTCTCTCTCACAGTTCCTCCTCATCCTTTGAATTGTCTATGTAATCAGGGTTTGGAAACAAATCTGGTATTTCCTCCCCCCTATGCGCCAGAAGAATTCTGCACACCAATTGTTCAGGGGTCAGCATACTTAGCATTTGTGCTCCCTGCATGTCCTTTACGAGGTTCAGCTCCTTGTCCATTGCTCTCACACACCATTTCTTCAGGATAGGCACGATGCAACATGTCAACAAGGAAAACAGAATTAGTACTATCAGTATAATTATCCCTGTCTTAGCCAAAACAGCTCCCCATTGTCCAAAAATTTCCTCTAGCCCATCCCACTTAATGCTTCCACCCCTACCAGCATTTTCAGTCACTTCAAATCTTAAGGCTTCAAGCTTATTCATAGCAACAGGAAATGTTTCATCAGGCGAAGTGTTATTTGTTTAACCTGCTCCTGACTATACAGCTTACAGTCATAATAAACTTCTTCTACATCTGAGAATGTTGGCATGGGTTTCAACATAGTGTGAATTGGGAATTTTGTGGTTGCATCATACTTATCTTGAACACGGTTGTGCATTGCTTCCTGGAGCAGCTGTGACTCCAGCAGATGTCTCGTGCACCTCGTCTTCAGAGTCTGACTTGGGCTCCTTGGAGCAGTCTCTTTCGTCCCCAGTTTGCCTTGGTGCAATGGTTCAGAAAACACCACGTCGTGTTTCCTTCGACTTGGACTGCTGTTGGATTCGCCCTCACTACGGCCCTTCTCCTCTTGGTTCGTGCCATATCTCCTAACGACCTTCACGTACACCTGATCGCCTGGCACCACCTGTCTCTCGGCCTCCTGATCAGCCCTTTGGCTCCTTCACCTTTTCCTGCAAATATATAGATCTATGGAAGGCAGTTATTTGTTTTATATATTCAGACAGTTCCATTTGCAGTTCTCGGCTAAAGCGATCAATTACCACAAGCATGTATCGTTTGCCATGTACAGATTTTATCATGTCTACATAGTCCATACATAAATGTATGCAACACCGTGGGTTTCTCAGATCAAAATGGTTAACAGAGCCACTGGTGCAACTATAAGTCCCTCAGGGGACCTCCAAAACCTTTCTCGTCCTTTGCTGCTCCTCTCTTGAGCCATAGACTGTGCTCGCCCTGACCTGCTTCCTTTCGTATTAGTATAATGTCTTTTGGTGTAATCATAGGTTCCAGGGACACCACTGGTGCCATTCCCCCTCTCCGAGCAGCTCCGAATCCCCCCTCCCTTCTACCGGTCCGGGGCCCACCTGTGGACAGGCTACTGCTCTGTGGCCAAGCTCTCCACACTGCCAACATGCTCCAGGTGGTGGATATGGCTGTGTGTATGGCTGTGTGTAGACATTGACAACTGGGGGTGGTTGCGGTGGTTGTGTTGGCTATGCGGTGGGTGTGTTCGTTAACGTGTGGTTAGTTTTTTCAGCCGTAATTGGTGCTTGAGTGTTAGCTTTGCCCTTGCTCTGCACCTCGCTTAGTTGCAGCTGTGCTAGTTTTCTCTGGACTTCTCTATCCTGCTCTTTCATCTTCTGCTCATCTTTTCTGTGTCTCTCCACTGCGTGGATCACATTGTCACAAAATTGTCTGTGTGGCATCGTTGCTAGTGCCACTACGTCTCTCAGTTTGCTCTGGACTGGGGTGGGGAGCGCGTCAGTGACTGAGTCTCTGAACAGAGTCGTTAGCACCTGGCTCTGCCCAATGTCTTGCTCAGTCTCTTGTCTCCATCTTTTCAAAGGATTGTTTATGTATTCAGTCAAAAAGAAAGTCCAGAGTGCTCAGAAGGTTCATCTAATCATGTGAGGAAAGTGCTCTTTGATGGGAATGTTGACGTCAAAAAAAGGAAAATCCAAGGCACTCTTCTTTAAGTGTATAGAACGCCTTTATTCAAAAAATGGCTGTTTCATTTAGAAAAAGTTAAAACATGATGAAAGTGGGTTACAGCCCACGCGGTTCGGCACAAAAGCCTTCTTCAGGGTGTAACCCTCAGCACACTAATGCTCCTTACATAGGATGATTAGAAACACCTGGGTAGGTAGGAGGACAATAGAAACATGAGAAATAACAGATCATGACCAATAGATGGCTCCACCAACTTTTAAACAATTAAATACAGAAAAAAAGAAAAAGAAAAAACACTGTGTCTGTAATGATAGAAAAAAGTTACAAAAAAGGACTGAAATCAATGTCTTCATTTAGACCTGGATAGATAGTGGCTTTCATTTGGTAAATATAAAAAGTCTCTCTCTGCAAAAGTAATTTGAGTCTGTCACCACCTCTAATGTTTTTTTGAATCCTTTCTAGGCCTTCAACCATGAGTGAGCCTGGATTGCTGTCATGTGCTTCATGAAAGTGCTTAGCCATTGGCTAATCAAAGTTTGCTTTTCTGATAGCATACTTGCTCAGAGACTCTGTGTTTTAAACGTCGCTTAGTGCGACCTATATAAAAACAACCACAGGTACAGGACAATCGATAGACCACAAACATAGTATTACAGTTAATGAATGACTTGATGTCATAAGCCTTGTTAGTGTTAAAGTCACTGAATTGTTTACATTCTTTGATATTGGCACAATGTTTGCACAAGCCACATTTATAAGTACCCTTCACAGGTCGATGAAGCCAAGTTTTTTTATCTAAAGCAGAGAGATGGCTAGGCACCAGCCTGTCACGTAAAGTGGGAGCCCTTCTAAAACTGATTTGAGGAGGAACAGGAAAAACCTCTCTGAGCAGAGGGTCACTCTTGATTAAACTCCAATTAGAATGCACAATCTTTTTTTACAGAGTTTGCAAAAGAACTATATTGTGTGAAAAAGTAAATTTGCTCTGGTTTTGAAGATTTTTGTTTATTTGTCATCAAGAGCTCAGATCTAGGTATAGATTGGGCTTTTTTGTAAGCACTCTGAACAATCTTAGCCTCGTAGCCTCCATTTGCAAATCTGTTTGACATCATTTTTGCCTGATTTTCAAATTCAGAGTCAGTGTCACAGATACGTCGCAGACGTTGAAATTGTCCAAAAGGTATGTTGTCCTTCAGCCACTTAGGGTGGAAACTGTCAGCCTTTAATACTGTATTTTTATCTGTTGTTTTTTGATATACTGTGGTGTGCAGTTTGTCACGCTCACCTTTGGAGATGGTCAAATCCAAAAAATTAATGCTGTTTTGAGAATATTCAATGCACAGTTTTATGTTTCTATTTTTAGTGTTCAAAAAATCATAAAACAATAAGAGTTCCTCCTCAGAACCTGTCCAAAACAACAAAATGTCATCAATATACCTCCCCCACCATTTTATCTTGTCATTATATCTGGTGTGAACGACTTGTTTTTCGCATAGTCTCAAAAAAAAAGAGAGGCATAATTAGGAGCAAAACAGGCCCCCATAGCAGTACCTCTATCTTGAATACACAATTGATTTTGGAAGAGGAATACATTATTTTTAAGAATCAATTCAGTGAGCTGTAGAATGATTTCAGAAGGAGGCGAGTCCATAGGCCTGCTCTGTAGAAAATATTCTAGAGCATTTAGTCCATCATCATGGTTAATGTTGGTATACAAGGACTCTACATCTAAAGTTACCAAAAAACAATCAGGAGGAATTCTCATTTCATGAAGTACCTTTAAAACATGAGTAGTGTCCTGAATATATGAGGGCAGTTGTTGGGCAAAAGATATGAAAGTCCACGAATTTAGACAGAGTCTCTGAGCATAAGTATGCTATCAGAAAAGCAAACTTTGATTAGCCAATGGCTAAGCACTTTTATGAAGCACATGACAACAATCTGGGCTCACTCATGGTTGAAGGCCTAGAAAGGATTCAAAAAAACATTAGAGGTGGTGACAGACTCAAATTACTTTTGCAGAGAGAGACTTTTTATATTTACCAAATGAAAGCCACTATCTATCCAGGTCTAAATGAAGACATTGATTTCAGTCCTTTTTTGTAACTTTTTTCTATCATTACAGATACAGTGTTTTTTCTTTTTCTTTTTTTCTGTATTTAATTGTTTAAAAGTTGGTGGAGCCATCTATTGGTCATGATCTGTTATTTCTCATGTTTCTATTGTCCTCCTACCTACCCAGGTGTTTCTAATCATCCTATGTAAGGAGCATTAGTGTGCTGAGGGTTACACCCTGAAGAAGGCTTTTGTGATGAAATGCGTGGGCTGTAACCCACTTTCATCATGTTTTAACTTTTTCTAAATGAAACAGCCATTTTTTGAATAAAGGCTTTCTCTACTCTTAAAGAAGAGTGCCCTGGATTTTCCTTTTCATTTCAGTTCATTTCATTTCCACTGGGTGTCCACACCTTGCAGGCTCACTAAAGGGTGTGTCTGTGACAACCAGTCACACCTGTTAAGAGAATACATTACACCTAGCAACGGGGTCAACCACACCACCTCACTGAAGTTTCTGTCCCTTCCTTGCTCAGAGTTGCTCTGAGAACTTTCCTAAATCACTCCCCAGCTAGGACTCCTAACTAAAAGTTTTAGGCTTAGTTAGGAGCTCTCTTAGAGTTTTCTCAGAATGTTTGTGAATACGGCCTCAGATGTTAAAGAAGTTTTACTTGGAGCTGAATGATCTGCAGAGGTCTCCCTTTCTTCAAAATAAACAGACTACTGATTTAAACAGGTGAAAACGCTGAATAAAACAGTTTCACATAAGAATCAGATGGTGTTGGGCTCGTCGTAGAGGGGCTGCTGTGGCCAACATGACATCATGCTTAAAAGTTTCAATAATTCTGTAACATAATTTTAAAATGTAATAATATATTACTAAATATAATATTAAATATTGTGTTTCCCTATTAAAAAAAACAATTTTTTACATCTATAATTTTTGTATTTATTTATTTTTGCAATTTGTTGCAAAAAGTTGCTCATTGCCTTTTTCCCCCATATTTTTGAAAGAAAGTGCATCAATTTGCTCAGGGTTTAAAAGTTTAAATACTTGCAACAGGCGTCTGAAAGCAGCACAAATAACGCCCCCTGCAGGTGATAAATAGAATAGCAGACAGGATGAACACGTCATAGTGAAATTGAAAGTTATCACACCCTACAGTACATAATCACTCTGTAAAGATATCAATAGTTTGTTTGTACATTTTGTTTGGAAAAACAAACACCATCATCTCAAAAAAGACATCCTTAGTTTAGAGAGAGCAGAAGGTGGGTTGGAACTTCTGAATTTTTTTCGTTTAAATTCCACTTTTAAAATCAAATGGCTTAAGAAATGTTTGGAGCAACCGACATCACTGTGGTATTTTTTTCCACACAATTTATTTAAAATGGTAGGTGGCTTAAATTTTTTTACTAAGTTGCAATTTTACTGTCGCTAAATTACCAGTTAAATTTTCAAAGTTTTATCAGCAGGCCTTATTGGCATGGAAATTGTGTTATGTGCATAACTTTTCTCCTCATAAGGAAATCATTTGGAACAATGGCAACATCACTGTCAAAAGCAAGACTTTATATAAGGAAAGCTGGATTGAAAGGTGTATAATTTTTGTTGCGGATCTATTTGAAGGTAATGGCAATCTTTATAGTTTTGAAAATTTCTTAAAAACAAAATCCTTTCCAGTCAAATTCAAAGAATTTGCTTGTGTTGTAAAGGCCATTCCTCAGAGTATGCTCGGGTAAATGAAGTGTCACTTAACTTATCAAAAGTTTGAGGTTCAGACACCTTCTCTCATGATTAGAGAGATTGATATACTCGATAGAAAATTTACCAATAAGCATGTTAGGAATGCACTTCATAGCTATAATAAGATCTCCCCCAGAGGAAAGTCCTTCTGGAATTCACAATTTGTCGATATTAATTGGCGTAAAACATGGTTGTGCCCCTTTCAATTCTGTATTTCAAATAAAATGAGAGAACTTCATTTCAAAATACTACACAACATGTATTCTTGTAACAACACAATTTCCAGGTTCACTGACGTGGATGATAAATGCACTTGTTGTGGGACTGAGTCAGAGACAATTGCACATTTATTCTGTATTTGCCCTGTGTCATCTGTGTTTTGGAGGGATTTTGAAAAATATATTTATGAAAAAACTGGACATATCATCACAGTCGGTCTGAAGGATATTATGACAAGATGTGTATGTAACGATAAGTCTTTGTCCTTTGTAATTAATCTTATGCTACTAATCGGCAAATTGTATTTACATAAAATAAGAATGTCCAAATCCCTGCCAAGTTTTCACGTATTTCTGGTAGATTTTGATTTGTACATACTTTAAAACTAACACAAATCAAGAAAAGTGACTATACGCTGCAATACCTTAATTGACCTCGAGTAAAAGGGAATTTACTGTGCCTTATACCCTTTACTTCTCTTTTAGTTTTGTTTTTATTTTCATTTTGCAATAATCCTGACAAGACTTGATGTTCCTAACATTATGTTAATGTAACTATGTGTTCTAGTATGTGCCAAAATGTCTGCATATGCCATATACATTGTTTGTATGCTTTGAAATTTCAAATAAAGATTAAAAAAACAAAACAAAACCTACAGTACATAAAGTCAGCCATCCAGCGTGTTTGCACCAGAGACTGCACAGAGGTGGTACAGCGCTCTTATTCGGATTTCAAAGAGAGCAGGAAACAGGTGGGTGCTTGTGTTATTTTACTGTTGATAGAATTTAACTTTAAGCTTTCTATTGTGAAGATCACCCGACATGTAATATTGTAACACTAGACTGTGTCTATCTTTTTATTCTTTTTTGAATTATTTAAAAAAAAAGATGTCAGAGTGATTTTTAGCTTTTTTAAAGCTGTAGTTGGTGACTTTGTATTGCTTATTTCTCACATCAAATGTTCTCAGAAACACATTTTAGTCGATCGTTTAGTTGTAAAATGAGAAAGGTTGCTCTGGCTGGTGGGTGGCTGTTTGAGCTAAACTGGGTCACTAACCCTCTCATTTTACAGCTAAACATTAAAATATGTTTCTAAAAACCACTGAGGTGAGAAATAGGCGATGCAGTGACATTTTTGATTCATATTTGATCAGTTTGATAAGTTCCACGGCAGTTCACGCGCAATAATTGACATGATTGACAGCTGCATGAAAGACTCCTCGGCTCTGACTGGTTGTTTTTCATAAGCTGTGGTAAATTCTAGCTAATGCCATTAAAAGCACACGAGGTGGGAGAAGGAATATGAGATTTTTCACAGATTATCTGTGTCATTTAAAGCTGTGTGAGTACGCTGACAGTTTCAGCAAATATGACATAAAAGTTATCTACTGTATTTTTAAGTCCCTTCAAGTGCACATATTCTGTGCTAATGCTGAACCTGTAAAATTTTAAGCAGCTCTCCTGCTGATACCTTGTGTGACAATTTGCAGAAAAGTGATGAGCAAGGTAACATTCATTATATTGTCTTATGCTCTTAACTGTGCTGCTGTTAATACAGCTTCTGGATTTAAATCATGTTTTCAATACTGATGCCGTGCAACATGAATTCTGGCAATTTGCTTCAATTGCTGAGTTAGAGATGTAATAAATTCATGCAGTGTGACCAGTCAAAGCTACATTTCTACATCTGTGTACTGCAGAGGGACAGTAAAGATTCAGTTGCACATAAACTTATGTCCTCACATGATCACAGACCTGCACATAATATAGTCAAATCATGGTGGAAAAGATAACATTTCTTTTTTAAACTAAATTTATTGGCGTCAATCTTCAATACTGCCTCTCATTCTTTAATTTAACATGTCAAGTGAACTACACTGCCGTAGCATTTAAGACCCACAACCATCAATGTCTAATAAAATTATTTTGTGTTTATTCTTTAATGTGATTCAAGTAATTTATCAAATAAAGTCCAGAACGGAAAGAAAGGAAGCTAAGAGAGGAGAAAGAAGCAAAGGGTCGACAGTATGTCACCCAGTATTTCAAAAAGCAAGGTGGGTTTGTTTGTGGTTCATGTGGTGCAAAGTCATGGAATATTAACTTTGTCCATGGTCTATAAGCTAGCTCACTTTTCTCTCCCCATGTTAGCTCATATTTCTGAAGAAAACTCTGGATTTTTGCATTTCACTGTTGTTTTAGTTAAATAATCAATACAGTCAAACGTTTAGCAAGCTGCTCATATTCAATCAGTTGACCTCCCCTCTGTCAAAATGATGCTTTGTTCCAAACAGGTATGGCATGTGTAACAGCAACAGCAGCAGCAGCAGCAGCAGCAGCATACAAGATATTTTGCCATGGTAATGTCGAATTGTTTACAAAGAATGGAATAACATATTTTAAATAAAATTATTTTGTGTTTATTCTTTAATGTGATTTAAGTAATTTATCAAACAAAGTCCAGTGCAGATCGTCTGTGTTTTCACCTTGTGGGAAGGAGTTACACAACATCCAGTTGTAAATTCTGTCGTGGAGGACGGCAAAAAGTTCAAATATTTTTACTTAGAATGGCAACGATGTCTACTGTTACGTTGCCAGCAGTCTACCATCTGCCTGATTGCATGCGAATGCAGCAGAACAATCTTGTTTGAAATGACTCCATGTTATTGGCTTTGAAACTTGTAAGTGAAGTCCTTTGAGCTTTGTAGGTGTGCTGATGAAAACTAACCTGAAAAAAATAAATATTAACAGGTGATGCAGACATCATGAAGGTTGAAACGTCCGGTGCCTCAAAGCAGACAGCTAGGCAGGACAACCTGACTTGCGAAGGTAAACACAGAGAGGAGCTACATTTGATCTGGTGATCATGAAGCTTTCCTCTACATCTATCTATAGCTACAGTGTAACTACATCAATATACTGACAGGAAGACAGTTTGTTGCACTAAGGCCTGTTCTCTGTTTGATTTCTCTCTAAAGGTAGGAAGGCTTCACACACCATGGCAAAGACTGATAAAGACTGAAGACAAAGAATGGAAAAGTACAGGTCTAAAATCAACAGAGTGGGAAAAGACAAAGGGATTGAACCAGCTCTCATTGCCGCCATCATCTCCAGAGAGTCCAGGGCTGGAGCTACACTACGTGATGGCGGCTGGGGAGACTATGACCACAAGAGAAAAGCATACAACGCCTGGGGTCTGATGCAGGTTATAATAAATATTACTGTTCCACTCACACCCGCTTAGTCGGGCCTCACATAACAACTGTGTTCATCTCATTTCGTTTCCATTTCTATAGGTTGATGTTAATCCTGACGGAGGAAATCATGATCCACTTGGTGCATGGGACAGTGAGCGACACCTCCGCCAAGGCACCCAGATCTTGATTGATTTTATCGAACGGATCCGCGACAAATTTCCCAAATGGAACAGGGAGCAGCAGCTGAAAGGTTTGTTTTATTCAATCAGTAAACTCGTACATGCATCGACTCTCTTCCCACTTTTCTTCACTTCATTCTCATTTGTGTTTGTCTGTGCAGGAGGAATAGCAGCCTACAATATGGGGGATGGAAACGTCCATTCTTATACAACCAATCACACCTGTTAAGAGAATACATTACACCTAGCAACGGGGTCAACCACACCATCCCACTGAAGTTTCTGTCCCTTCCTTGCTCAGAGTTGCTCTGAGAACTTTCCTAAATCACTCCCCAGCTAGGACTCCTAACTAAAAGTTTTAGGCTTAGTTAGGAGCTCTCTTAGAGTTTTCTCAGAATGTTTGTGAATACGGCCTCAGATGTTAAAGAAGTTTTACTTGGAGCTGAATGATCTGCAGAGGTCTCCCTTTCTTCAAAATAAACAGACTACTGATTTAAACAGGTGAAAACGCTGAATAAAACAGTTTCACATAAGAATCAGATGGTGTTGGGCTCGTCGTAGAGGGGCTGCTGTGGCCAACATGAAAAGGCGAAAGGCTTGATCTAGAGCCAGTGTTTGGTTTGTCTGTTCTTGGATAGAAACATGGTGGTGCAACATAGCGGACTCCAGTGACAAGGACAAACTCCCAATGTAGCCTAGATATAAACAGCTCATTCTGAGGTAACACAAAGACAACCATTCCTATTTTCAGGTGATTATACACAAAAGAAAACACATTCATTTTATTATGTTCCATTTCTGCCAGTAAATCCCCTAAATCCTTCACACCGGACCTTCAAACAAATCACAGATAATAGTAACCTTTATGCATATAAATATAAAACACTATATCTAACACGAGAGAACACGTTGACTCGGCTGTGTTAGAGTCAGCGGTAGGTGCAGTGGTGCTCCTGGTGCTGCCGGAGGTCCACTTTGTGCTGGAAGCCGTAGAGGCAGCGTGGACAGTGGTAGGGCCGGTCGTCCCTGTGTTTACGGCTGTGGGTGATGAGGTTGGAGCTCTGGCTGAACGCCTTTCCACATATCTGACACACATGGGGCTTCTCACCTGGCACACAAACACAGCACAAGTCGTGTGAATACACAGGATGTTCGAACTGTGTCACTGCTCTGACATTTTGAGAGCTGTTCCACTTAGTCACCATACCCAACTTCTGAAAAGAGGAATAACACTTACAGTACTGAATACACCACCTTGTTTAATTCACTTACATGTCATACATACATTTGGAAATAGGTTGTTTTGTCCAACCAACATTTCAAAACCCAAAGATACTAAATTTGCAGCAGCATAAGGACATTTGAGGCTCAAACCAACGGATGTTTTGCCTAAAAAAATAAATAATAGATTAACATCTTTGTAAATACACATACCTGCATTCACTTTCTTTCAATGAGATGAAACGATTGATATCACTCTTGTATTTGTATGCTTACTATAAAGGTACAGCCAGCAGCTGCTTAGCTTAGCTTTGTATAAACACTGGAAACAGGGGGAAACAGCTTAGCTTTGTCCAAAGGTAACAAAATCCACCTGCTCTGCCAGCACCTCTGATGTTTACATATAATTATGTTACATGCCATTTGTTCAATCCATAACAAAGTGTAAAAAGCAAGTTGTGGTTTTAAAGGATATTATGTTACTGGCCTGTTTCTTAGCTGTGTTTTTAGACTTTGTTTTTTGTACAGACAAAATAAACTTTCAAGTATTGTAGGACACAGAATATAAGCATTCATGGCAGTGGTCTTCATAGGAACATTTTGGCAGTAAGTTATGCATTTTTAAACACCAAAATAAAATAAAATTAAAAAAAAGGAGAAACAAAAGGATTTCAGATATTCTTTTTATGTACTGCTGTTTGTGCATATGAACGGTGTTGTCTTAAATAGGTTTTGCACAGTTAAAAGTAAGGGGACTGTTTTGATACAGTATAAACACATGTCAACACTATAAACATTTGTTTGGGTTGTAGATCTTACTACATACCAGGGGTCGCGTTAACTGGATATTCTCGGTCATTGGCCGGTTTTTTACAGCAATGACCGGAAAATCTGAAGGCCGTCGGTCATTTTGACCGGTTGCAATTACCACCCCTGCCCACATGGCGGCGGAGTGCACAGTCAGTGGCAGCCGTTTTCACACTACAGGGAAAAAGTCATTCATCTGCTTCATGTAGTGTTGTTGAGCCCTGCCCTGCGTTCCAATACCCATACTACCATACTATTTAGTATGCCAGAAAAAGAATTAGTGTGTCCCAATACATAGTATGTCAGATGCAGTATGCCAAAAGTACCAGGATGTTCTACTACATCCGGTCACATTTCACAGTATGCATCATGTCAGCATGCTTCTTTGGCCATTCTGACCCACAATCCTTTGCGCAGCGGAATTTACGTCGCACTGACTGAGCTGTGTGTACAACCAACGCCCACATAGCACGGAAGACAACACGACACAGACAACTTTATTGTGATTATAGTATAATCAATGTTAGGGTTCAACTATGTCTACAATATAGAAGATTCTACCAGTATAGGCAGTGGTGTAAGTGTGGTATAAATAATGAATGAATATGACTAAATATGAATACACTATGGGCCAGGTATGAGCAGTATAGATAGTAAATTAGTAAAAGTCAAATACATATTAAGTAATGCAGTAAGAATGTACAAGTATGTTACACTACAAATAAAAGTAATGTGAATGTAAGGCTGCTTCACGTGCAGACAGAATATAGTGCCAGCAGCTGCATAGCTGTAAATATATTTAACAACAACCATCTGCCAGCAACAGAGAGCTATGTGTGAAGGGGGTCAATATGCCTACTGGTGACTAGTTCAATAGATAGGTCACTAATAATAGGCTTGAGACTGTTTACGTGAACATGTCAGTTTCTTAGAAACAACAACATACATTACGACATAACAGCAACAGAGCTCTCCGGCACCTCCGACGGTATGCACGACTCTGGCGAGCTCGATGAGAGGAGATTTGCTGCATCTCCAAAGTACAACAACACAAAATATTCAAATGTGGCGCTACGGACGGCGGAAGTGAGCTAGAGGGTCGGAGTTCAGGGAGCGGGTGTAGTGTGTCCCAATAGCATACTGCATACTACACTACATACTTTTTAAGGGCAGCTGCAGTACATACTGAAAGTATATAGTAGAAGTATGGAACGCAGGGCAGGACACAACGGACGCGTAGTGCCGCGGAAGTCCTGCGAGTGTACTCACAGGCGCTTCAAAGAGCATGGATACCGCACTTGGCCTTCCAAAATTTCCCGAAGGATCCCGACAGGTAGGAACTCCTGAGGTGTACGTTTTAAAGTGCTTTAATATCAATTTAATATGCCAGTTTTGTTTTGTTATATATATATATATATATATATAGCCTCTTGGACCATTTATATCAGAACTGATTACTGCTTTAGCATTAAAATATATCATATTAAAATAACGTATATATATATATATATATATATATATATATATATATATATATATATATATATATATTATTACTGTCCCCTTACTGTACAAACTGTAAATAAATCTTTATTCCTGACTATGTGACGTCGCCATTAATGTGTTTCTAGTTAAAATATTAATTTTTAATTTTTTTTCTTTTTTTTTTTTTTGGTAGATTGGCTTATGAGGTGATTTTGAAGGAGTAATTAAGTTAATCTACTCATAAGTGGCTGTAATATGTAGAGATGCCATCTAGGCCGTTTTTCTTCGTTTTGTTTTTCTTAAAGTCTATATTCATATATATACATGGTATTTTGGTAGATTGGCTTATGGGGTGATTTTGAAGGTGTAATTAAGTTAATCTTCTATAAGTGTTATCTTCCCTCCAAAACATATTAAATTGATATTAAAACACTTCAAAACTTACACCTCGGAGTTCTTACCTGTCGGGATCCTTCGGGAAACGGTGGTGCGGGATGTTCCACTGATAGTTGTTGCAGTTAATTGCACTACACTGTTTTCCTTTACTTTTTTTCTCCTCTCTCCTTGACATCTTGCATGTTGTCTGGGCGCAACAGTCCAAGCTCAACAGTCCCAAATGGCGGTAGCGCCCCTAGTGGCTGTTGGCAAAAATTCAACGGAGCTTCGCCTCTTAGTATCCATGCTCTTTGGGCGCTTGACTGTCCATACAGGCAGCGCATTTCTCCTGTGCTCTTCGCGCTGGTTAAACATCGACTCCACTCGTCTGTTCCTCGTTTTTTCATTTCAACAGGTCATTTTAAACATGGGTAAGTCCATATTTTAATCGTTTTTTATAACGTAATAAGTTAATTACAATTTGTCATTGCATGTCCATGTATTGATCGTGTTGGATAAACACTGAATGAATAGGGCATATTGTCCTGACCATTTTATTTAGGCTATGTAGTCTGTAGGCTCGGTGACACAAAATTAAAATTAAAATTGTAATGAAGTGATTAGGGTATTGAAAAATGTGTTCGGTTATGCGCTGTTGTGTTGTTTTAAATTATAAACACGGTATTTTCTCCTCACGTTCCTCAGTGCATGCTGTTATTTTATTTTGAAAATTGGCCGGATTCTCTCGTCTTTTCTGTGTCCGACTTCCTGTTTGGTACGATCCACTCTATCCAGCTTGACAAAAGCGCCCGCGGCTCGCGTGAAAAATAGACCAGACGCCGAACTGAAGTGCTGCCTCCGCGGGCTCTCCGCTCTGCTCAGCGGCCTGTGTGGACAGTCAGATAGGTTAACATGGGCGCCGATTGAAAACTGCCTCCGCTGCTGGGCGCCGTGCTTCGGTTCCGCGTCCAGTGTGTCCAGAATGGCACGGATGTGTGGATGTCTGTTCATCTTATCGTTCATGTCCTTATTAATGCACACTTTATAACTTGCTTGTTGGATTTATTAAAAACGACCGAATGAAAACTAAATATCTTTGAATATCTTAAAGGAAAATTAAAATGACCGGTAAAAATAGATTATGACCGGATTTTTATGACCCTGTCGGTCAAAATGACCAGCGACGAAAAAGTCTAGCACAACGTCTGCTATACATACTAATACTGTATGTTATTAATAAGAAACTTTCTGGAAATAATGAGTTAATATCTCAGTATGATTAGAAACTTTCCCAGAATGAGTACTGTTCTCTCTCTCTTTTTTTTTTGAGATATTAAGTCCTTATTCTCTGATTCAGATATTAACCCATTATTTTGAGAATGTTTAAAATTATTTCTAAATATTAATTCATTATTTTGAGAATGTTTAAAATTATTTCTAAATATTAACTCATTACTTTGAGAATTTTTTGAGGCACTAACTAATTTTGAGAATTTTTTGAGATATTAAGTCAATATTTTGAGAAAGTTTGCACTGTAATTATTTTAACCTTTTGAAACCTGAGCAAAGTGGCTTGATTTCTTTTAAAGACATGGGAAGAAGGAAATGAGCAACGAAAGAATAAATAACCCAAAAAATTAGTAAGAAATTTTTAAAGACAAAATTAAAAACAAGAAAGTTAGTAAAAAAAAAAGAAAAAAAAAGAAAAAATAGAAAGAAATAAAGAAAGTTAAAAACAAACAAACAAGGAAATGACTTGGAAAACGTGCTTAAAAGTTTTAATAATTCTGTAACATAATTTTAAAATGTAATAATATTCATTCATTCATTCATTCATCTTCTAACCGCTTCATCCTCTTGAGGGTCGCGGGGGGGCTGGAGCCTATCCCAGCTGACATCGTGCAAGAGGCAGGGTACACCCTGGACAGGTCGCCAGACTATCGCAGGGCTGACACATAGAGACAAACAACCATTCACACTCACATTCACACCTACTGACAATTTAGAGTTATCAATTAACCTAGTCCCCAATCTGCATGTCTTTGGACTGTGGGAGGAAGCCGGAGTGCCCGGAGAAAACCCACGCTGACACGGGGAGAACATGCAAACTCCGCACAGAAGGGCTCCCACGCCCGGGATCGAACCAGCAACCCTCTTGCTGTGAGGCGAGAGTGCTAAGCACCACACCACCGTGCTGCCGTGTAATAATATTCATTCATTCATTCATTCATTTTCTAACCGCTTCATCCTCTTGAGGGTCGCGGGGGGGGCTGGAGCCTATTCCAGCTACATTGGGCGAGAGGCAGGGTACACTGTGGACAGGTCGCCAGACTATCGCAGGGCTGACACATAGAGACAAACAACCATTCACGCTCACATTCACACCTACGCACAATTTAGAGTTATCAATTAACCTAGTCCCCAGTCTGCATGTCTTTGGACTGTGGGAGGAAGCCAGAGTGCCCGGAGAAAACCCACGCTGACACAGGGAGACCATGCAAACTCCGCACAGAAGGGCTCCCACGCCCGGGATCGAACCGGCAACCCTCTTGCTGTGAGGCGAGAGTGCTAAGCACCATACCACCGTGCCGCCATGTAATAATATATTACTTATAAATATTGTTTTTCCCCATTTAAAAAAAACAAACAATTTTCTACATCTATAATTTTTGTATTTATTTATTTTTGCAATTTGTGGGACATTTCTCATCAAGTTGCTCATTGCCTTTTCCCCATATTTTTGAAAGAAAGTGCACCAGTTTGCTCAGGGTTCAAAGTTTAAATACTTGCGAAAGGCGTCTGAAAGCAGCACAAGAACAGTGATGTCGCTTTGGGTTTCAAAGGGTTAAGATACGTACTCATTATTTCAATAAAGTTTGTACATATGTCTATGTACTGGAAGCATCATCGATTAACATTAGTAATTAGCGGTTTCAGGGCTAACATATGTGTTAGCGATTAGCATAAGTGATGTATGAAAATAAAACAACAGTTCAGTTTAATAATTTCATATGAATGATGTCAGCATATTAAACAAACCCACCAGTGTGTGTGAAGGTGTGTTTCTTCATGTCAGACTTCTGGTGGAACCTTTTGCCACAGTACTGGCAGGGGTATGGTCGCGTGTCTGAATGTATGAGCAGATGAGTGGAGAGGGTGGAGGAGCGCTTGAATACTTTCCCACACACTGTACAGCCAAATGTCCTGTCCTAAAACAACAGACACTGGAGTTAAAATTCATAGCTACCTCATATGTGCATCAAATTGATTATCTTAGTAAGGATTTTTTTTCCAGATTCACAAAAAGAAATTCCATATAAAAGGAGAAGTGATGCTGACCTTGCCCCTGCATGGTGACCGTGCAGTGTCTGTCCTACTGGACTTGATGTGTGCTGGTACTCTGCTCCCATGACTCTTGCATATGTGAGTCTTCAAACTTGACAGACAGGAAAATATCTGCAAATGCAAGATGAACACAATGTTAACACATTTGAAAACCTAAAAAAGATCATTTTAGATACCAGGAGAGCGGAATTATCTTTAGAAATAGCTAATAGAATGTATTTTAATGTAATGGAGGGATGCCATACTTTGCTACAGAGCGGACACTCTTGCCTCGGAGCACTGATCTTAGAGCAGCCACTGCTCCTGGTCTCCCTCAGGAAGTGAGGGTGCTGAGTGAAGTCTGCCAGTCCCACAGACAGTTTTCCTGGATGTCCTGAGCTCACAGGAGGTCTGGACCATACCGCTGCTGTGGGAGATTGAGACTCGACTTTCTCGACAGGGCGAAAAGTATTTGAGTTGATGGGACTGCAGAGCTCAGCAGATCTACAGTCTGAGTACAAAGACAGACAGGTAAGTTGACTGGCTGTGATACATATATGCAACTTTCTGAAACACTGTTGTTCAACAAATTGTTTGAATAATTGATTATCATATGTTAGATGATCAGAATTATTTGAATAATGTCTCACAACATTGCCTCCACTACAGTCATACAACAAATAACATGCATTTTCTGTCTCTGTAAAGTCTTGCTCAACATGCTTGTGTTAAAGGCCTATCCAAATGAACAAATGAAGTAGCTCTGACACCCACCATAAGATTTGGGACTGAATGGCTGAAGGTGGCCGTTAGAGTGGTTGGAAGTAGAAAGGTCCTGCTGCAGTAATGCAACCGGCACTGCACTATCACCTTGTATTTCTGCCGTGGAGTACCCCAGGGATGTATCCCAGGACCCTGCTTTTTTTCCAAGGTGGTGCAGCCCTCCTCGCTTCACCAAAAATGAACGAGGCATCACTCAGAAGGCAGGAAGAATTACTCTACACCCAAAGTCAAAGTTATCTAGAGGGTTAAAAATAAAACCAATGCCAGTGTTAGTGATGACATTCAAATGTACAGATAGGTTTGAATTAATATTAATTGAGTTCAATCTGGCACAGCTGTCACACAGACCAATCATTTATTTTCTTTATCTGAATCTTACTGATTACATATTTGTACAAATTACAGAAACTAAACCAGTAGAAATTAGTATTTTTCTGCTGCACAGGTTCATATATACTGTACCACACTGAAATGATGGCCATAATATTTTTGTTGGCCTATAGAGGGCAGCAGAACTGTATATTCAATAGTTTGTTTCCTGCTTGAATCAGTGTAAATATACTGCATCAACATATACTGTAGATTTGTTCACACTGTTAAGCAGAGAAAAAATGGGATCATCAGAAAAGACCAAATGAAAAAAATGTAGATTATAGTGTAACGATAAGTTGTTGACATTTGTTGTTACAGATGATAGCCTATTTTTGTTTTGTTTTTTGCCACCAGTATTTACAAGGCATGTATAGATATGTCCTCTGAGACCTGAACTTTTGTTTGGTATGCATTTTAAATTTCTCCTTGCTATCTGGGATCAGTAAGACCTGGTAAGTATAAAAAATGAAACATTGTCAATGATAATAAAAACCCAGTGTCCTTTAACGAGCTTATGAAAAATTCCCAATGTCTGCAAACCAGTACTTTCTAATTAACAGAGCCTTAGCTTGGTGCCTTTGCTAAAATTGGTAAAATTTGTGTGACATATCAAACTACAAACATTATTAATCATAAATAAACAAGTTTCGACCATAACATTTGATCAGGTTCTGTACCTTGTCCACTTAAGTGCCGGGGTTACATGGATTAGTGTATTGTGGTCTTAGCACTACTACAAGGAATAAAAAAAGTGTCCATGAACAAGGACAACAGGCCTAAGTTAAGCAGAACGAAGTATAAGGTCCAGTAAACCCAGAATGTGATGTCCTCATATACTGAAGAATCCAGTCCCTTTATTTAGTGACACTGAAATTAGTCTTCTTGTTTAATTTTGTTCTGCTCTCCTCTTGTTTCAGCCTCTGCCAGCTTTGCAAATCTGGATTTTGGCAGTCTGTCTATCTCACCTCCTTGCAGACATTCTCAAGCTCTCTTGCAGATGTTCAACTGTGATCTTGACAGATTTTTTTGAAGCGTTGCTCTGGACGAGTTTTTTCTCATGGACCTCTATATGCTCTGCTTTGGCCAGTTTACCAGCCTTTTTCTGTCACATTTGACCAAAGAATCTGTTTTTATTTCTAATCCGTCTTTTATATTCTGCTTGACAAACTCTGGGTGGCCTGTGAGATTCCCCTCTAGCCACCAGTGGCTTACTTGACACTATAGGCCTCACTGCTGCAGAGATGTTTCTCTTATCTGTGGAGCTTCTGCTAAACTACATTCACACTGCAGGTGAAAGCGACAGAATCTGACCGAAACTGACATTTAGACCTAAATTCACTACAAACCTGGCCTGTGACAGTGTGACACAAACATACCATACCAGATTTGCAAATATGTTGCTTCACTGCAACACATTTCATGAGTCAGTGCTAACACTCGAGCAAAGGTGAGGCTGCAGTGGAGGAGATCAGTGAGGGACGCTGAGGTGTTAAAAAACAAACAAGCATCTTGAAATAACTGTAAAGTGATAGATTAACAAGCTTAGGATGTGAATAATAAGAGATGCTGTCAATTGTCTCTATCTTCACCTGCTTGTCACATCTGTACTAAAGATAGCGGTAAAGCATCCCAGGTGTCCTCAGACTGTGTTCAATTGATTTAATACCATGCATGCCTGATATATGCATCAAATGCAGGACACAGAGAGGCACATTATTTCACTGTCTACAGGCCTTTTGATATTAAATCTTATATAACAGGTTGCCTGTGGGGATGGATGAAATAGTCAGATAAATACTTAAGTAAAAGTAGTAATATAACATTGTAAAAAATACTCCTAAAAGCCTATTAATTTGCATTTAAAATTCTATTTAAGTGGAAGTGCAGGTATTAACAGCTAAATATCACACGTAAAAAGCAATATATTATTACAACATTATAAGATTGTTAATACTGGTACAATAATGTATAAGAAGCGATTAAGTGTTGGTTGGTCAAAGCTGAGCTGGTTTTGACAACTTTATATACAGTTAGTCAGTTTACCTCAGTGGTTCCTAACCTAAGGGTCAGGCTTCTCAATAGGATAAATCGTGAGGGATCGTGAGATAAATAATGGGGTAGGAAAGAAAAACAAAGCTCTGTTAAACAAATCAGTATATGAATTTGTGAAATAACGGATCATTTTTATTTGATAATTAAATCAAACATCGGAGAAGTTTGGAGGCAAAATGCTAATAAACCCATGGACTTGTGACACAAGTGACACAGGGCCCCAACAAGACTCTACTTTTCTTGTATAGTGTCACTGTAGAAACATTTTAAATACAAGTTATATGTGTGGTAACATACACATTTATTTGTAAGTTTATTTTAGTTATCTCTTATTTTTTACTTTGAGGTGTTTTGTATGCAAGGTCTTGTGAAATTGCGCCCTAGCGGTATGTTCTGTGTGCACCTTACTTTGTATTGTTTATACAGATACATTCAGATATACAGATTTGTTGAACTAATTTTAAAAAATCCAGTAAACATGCTTAAAAACAAGCTGTTGTGATCGCATTAATTTAGTAAGACGCTAAATCACATTTTGTGTGATAAATCCAGCTATGAGAAACTTTGCACAAAGACATATATTCACGTATATTTTTCATGTTTTGCATGAGCATGTTGGGTATTCTAGCTTTTGTTTTTGGCACTGTTAAGGTCAGGAGGATCACATGGTCAAACTGGCGCCAAATATTGACCAAAAACCCAACATGAACGGCCAAATAAAATGTGGCATATATTCCCTGTCACAGTCAGTATGAATGGACGGTCAGCTCAAGGCAGGGTCGAGGTAGTTCAGACCTTTTTCATTTTATAATAACAGAGGTTTCAGTTGTTCGTTTCTACAGTGACTTCTTTGGCATTTTTACATGAGTGTGCCCTGTGAACCGTGGGTCGATGTACAGACAGCTGTGAGTCCAATTACTTGAATTTGAAATCCAAATTTTATCTCAAGGATTACTGCAAGACATACACACATTTTATTTTTCTTTAGCTCTATCCAAACACAGGTATAGCATTTTTTAACGTCTGTTTGATGTTGGATTTATCATATTTTTTTTTCATGCAGGTTTAAAAAAAACAACCAAACATACAAAAAATCATGTTAAATTTAGTCTGTGAAACATGAAAAAAAAACGTAACTTTCTGTAACATGTGTCACTATATTTACAGAGGAGCAAAGGTGTTGCAATATGACTGACAGCTCTGTTTTAGCTTTATATTTCATTTGAACAGTGTTTGTAAAAACTGAATAACATTTCTGTTCATGAACTCTGATATTCATTAGCCTCAATTAGCTTCAACTTAACCACAAATTTTAACCAGAAATACTAAGATTTTTTTTTAGGTATAGATATACAAATACTCACCAGCTTTTATAATTTCCACCAGTGCTTCTTAACATCCCACACAGGCTTCACACTATTTATTTAACTGAGATAAAAGTCAAATAAGATGATGGGAAGTCAGTGTGTCACATGTGAGGTCAGTCTGCGCTGAGGTGGACTGTGAGCCGTTGATGTTCTCTGCAGGTTGGTGTGATGAGAGTGAAAAAGGACGAGGAAGTGTTTCAGCTCTGACACCTCTGAGCCGGCAACCACACTGCTTCCTCACACACAAACCCAAACACTGCACACTCGCAGCAGCACTAAACCTGTCCAACTCTACTTTAAAAAAATGGTGCAAATTGTGGAAGGATATGTTGCAGTGGTGCACAAACTAAACCCAGCATCAGATTAATCTAGGGACGACAGATAAAGCCAATGCGAGAGGAAGAGGGTGGTGGATGACTGTGCTGAAAATTCTTCAGAAAGTGTCGACACTACTATGTTGACACAGTTGGGTTACAAAATAACCATTGAGGTCAAGTTTAAAAAAAGCTGGCTCACCCACCGCACATTAATGAGGAAGAGACGCAGCAGGAGGAAATATAGTGATAGAAGTGAAAAACTATTAAACGCACACCAATGAGTCACATCATCGAACTGGCATCTCCCTTCAGTTTGATGATGAACAGGGTGCTGCAGCGTGCACTGAGTCAATCCTGAATCCTGCTGAAATACTCAGCAGGTCACTAAATGTGTATTAATCCACTGCTGGAAATAGTTCCCTGCTAATACACTATTTATGTCTGTTTGAGTAATGTTTTCAACAAACTACAGTGGCCAGCTATTTTAGGAGCCTTTTCAAAGAATGAAACTAAAGCCTCAGTAGAGACAAAGGGCTGCGCAAGGAAGTCAGAAAGCAGCGAGAGATGGACAGTTTGTTAGTCATGGTCTTTTAAATGGATTTGTTGATATTAGAATATTGAATAAATTCTACTTTATCCATTAATTATATTGTACTTGTGTAATCACTTAAGAAAATCTTAATTTTAAAGGTATTTTTGGTGACATTCACACTAAGACGGAATATACAGTACAGGCCAAAAGTTTGGACACACCTTCTCATTCAATGCGTTTTCTTTATTTTCATGACTATTTACATTGTAGATTCTCACTGAAGGCATCAAAACTATGAATGAACACATGTGGAGTTATGTACTTAACAAAAAAAGGTGAAATAACTGAAAACATGTTTTATATTCTACTTTCTTCAAAATAGCCACCCTTTGCTCTGATTACTGCTTTGCACACTCTTGGCATTCTCTCCATGAGCTTCAAGAGGTAGTCACCTGAAATGGTTTCCACTTCACAGGTGTGCCTTATCAGGGTTAATTAGTGGAATTTCTTGCTTTATCAATGGGGTTGGGACCATCAGTTGTGTTGTGCAGAAGTCAGGTTAATACACAGCCGACAGCCCTATTGGACAACTGTTAAAATTCATATTATGGCAAGAACCAATCAGCTAACTAAAGAAAAACGAGTGGCCATCATTACTTTAAGAAATGAAGGTCAGTCAGTCCGGAAAATTGCAAAAACTTTAAATGTGTCCCCAAGTGGAGTCGCAAAAACCATCAAGCGCTACAACGAAACTGGCACACATGAGGACCGACCCAGGAAAGGAAGACCAAGAGTCACCTCTGCTTCTGAGGATAAGTTCATCCGAGTCACCAGCCTCAGAAACCGCAAGTTAACAGCAGCTCAGATCAGAGACCAGATGAATGCCACACAGAGTTCTAGCAGCAGACCCATCTCTAGAACAACTGTTAAGAGGAGACTGCGCCATTCAGGCCTTCATGGTCAAATAGCTGCTAGGAAACCACTGCTAAGGAGAGGCAACAAGCAGAAGAGATTTGTTTGGGCCAAGAAACACAAGGAATGGACATTAGACCAGTGGAAATCTGTGCTTTGGTCTGATGAGTCCAAATTTGAGATCTTTGGTTCCAACCGCCGTGTCTTTGTGAGACGCAGAAAAGGTGAACGGATGGATTCCACATGCCTGGTTCCCACTGTGAAGCATGGAGGAGGAGGTGTGATGGTGTGGGGGTGTTTTGCTGGTGACACTGTTGGGGATTTATTCAAAATTGAAGGCACACTGAACCAGCATGGCTACCACAGCATCCTGCAGCGACATGCCATCCCATCCGGTTTGTGTTTAGTTGGACGATCATTTATTTTTCAACAGGACAATGACCCCAAACACACCTCCAGGCTGTGTAAGGGCTATTTGACCAAGAAGGAGAGTGATGGAGTGCTGCGGCAGATGACCTGGCCTCCACAGTCACCGGACCTGAACCCAATCCAGATGGTTTGGGGTGAGCTGGACCACAGAGTGAAGGCAAAGGGGCCAACAAGTGCTAAACACCTCTGGGAACTCCTTCAAGACTGTTGGAAAACCATTTCAGGTGACTACCTCTTGAAGCTCATGGAGAGAATGCCAAGAGTGTGCAAAGCAGTAATCAGAGCAAAGGGTGGCTATTTTGAAGAAAGTAGAATATAAAACATGTTTTCAGTTATTTCACCTTTTTTTGTTAAGTACATAACTCCACATGTGTTCATTCATAGTTTTGATGCCTTCAGTGAGAATCTACAATGTAAATAGTCATGAAAATAAAGAAAACGCATTGAATGAGAAGGTGTGTCCAAACTTTTGGCCTGTACTGTACAACTTTGGTCAAAAATTGCCACAATGGAGGACTTATTTATGCTAAAGATTCGGTGACATCAACAAAGTTGGACTCATTTTAAAACTGCTTCACCAGCTATATGTAAATCCATCACTACTAGGTTTGTGTGTAAAGACCTTCCGAAGTTGGTGGAAACTACTTGTTAGTTTCAAACTATTCACTAGCAATGAACTATAAACAGGAAGTCACCGTAGTACAGCTGCCAAAAATGTAACCTAAGTGCTAAACCTTTGTGAATGTAGGTATAACTACAGGTTTGTCTGTATCTGCAAACATGGAAGAACTTTGTTTGTCAATTTGTTGTGTTCATGCAGTTTAGAAGGAGTGGGGAATATTTGATTATCCTAAATGATCTAAACTGCTACAGTCATTTAGTCTGGTCCGGGATGTAGTGCTATTCATTTCAATATCGCAGTGCATCTATGACACATATGCAATTTTCATTTTGTTATGTAACTGCTGTCCTACAGTGGCAAGTTTACATATATTAGTCAGCTGTAAATATAAAATAAAAGGATTTTTTTGCTGCCTTTTCAACTTCACTTGTGAACAGACTGAGAAAAAATAATTAATTGTGCTGCTAGAGCCTACCGCCAGCAGCTACTGGCAACTTTTTAGGTAGTATGTTTTGTTGCGTGCACTGGGGATGGACTTTATCGGAATTTAAATGGTTATATTTTGTATTTATTCTGAAAATATTTAAGCCCAAAAACCTGCCGGCAGGTATCAAAACACGTCTCATTTAAAATGTCGCCCAGAATAAACTGTTGGCATTAAACAGATCCTGTAAAAAATATTGAATTCTACACTCCTGCATGCACGACATTTTTTCAACTCCAGGAGTTCAACTTATGTTTTTAACTCTTAAACATTAAGGTGTAAGTTTTATAAAATCTACTAATGTCTGCTGATATTATTCTGGCCGCTGATGCCACTGTGTTGTACAGTTTATTTGGGAAAACGGTCATTATGTTGCTAATGCTGGCTGTGTGTGTCACTGTAATGTGTGTGTGATGTGTAGGCTTATTAAATGTTGTTGGTTTTCTTGTGGCTGTCATGCACCTCTGAGGAAGTGCAGTTCCTATTGTTCCTATTATACCCCAGTCACTCAGGGAGGCTTCAAGGACAAAAAATTGTAGCGTCAGGGAACGTAAAGATAAAAAACAAAACAAAACAATGTCACATCCTAGCCACCCTCCTTCTCTAATAAGTAAAGAACAGTCTAAATATTAAGTACCAATAATCTCCTTTCACAGCCCAGCTCTTAGACTGGAGCACACACGGGAATCACGTGGGTATACTAACTAATAAAGTTAATTATTCAACACAAAATACTCATGAGAGCAATCGGTTAAGTCAGTAGTGTAGGGAGTGGATGAGTTAAAAGGTGCTGCATAGATGTTGAAAAAGTACCAAAGCCACACTGCAGAGGTGCAGCCCAAAGACTGGCTGCTACTCTGGCTTATACACACAGGCACACCTGGTCCAGGTGTGTCCAATGTTAACCTCCCACCAACAGGTCTGCAGCCCTGGAGACAGAAGGCAAAGCGCACCAAGTGGAGGAGGAAGTGTAGTGCAGCCTGTTTTAATGCATTGATGTGTAAATCTTGTCTTAGTAGAAGACTTAACATTTTAAGAAAACTATTACTGGAGTGAAAATAGTAATAAACAACAACAAGACAATCAGGCCTTTGCAAAGGTGCAATGTCAAAGTTTATTTTGTATCATTCATAGGATACAGAACACTGAAATGTATTTTTTCCCCCATCATACTGGAATTTATATAATCTTTACTGTCATTTAATATATTTGATAACAACATCAGTTGAATTGCAAGACAGAAAGAGAGAGGGTGGACAAGGTTCCTGGGTATGATGCTGTGGATATCAAACAGCTGTCATATACAGCACATAATTCTGATAAATCCTACACCTGACTAACCAGCTGGAACAGTGCCTTCTTTGAATCTTGTGACACACTGTTTTGTGCTGCATTGTCTTATTTCCTGCTTTAAATCAGGGAAAACGAGTGTGTACGTTCCAGGTTCAAGATGATAAATCTGGAGGAACACAGTGTGAGTGTATTTCAGTCCACACATCACTGACTTTATATTACATGGCTGTTTAATGAAGGGCTGTAGTGGCCGACTAGTCGATGAAACCCTCGTTAAACATACATGAAGTCGTTTAGCATAGTGTGTAAATCTACCTACCTTTATGGCACATTATGATGTTTGATCATTATGGTCTCGTGTAATGCAGGAGAAACCAAAGTACTGATGGTAATTATAAAAATAATATTAAGGATGAGAGCTAGTACCATATTCAAAAAGTAATTTACAAACATATCAAAATGTTTCGTCACAGTAGATAGAGTTGTATGTGGACAGTGGTGAGAACAGAGCACCATCACTGGACAGCAGTGTACAGATGTGTTGAAGGACACTGAGCATTGCTCTGAGTCCAGTTAGGGTTAATTTTGGAAAGGAAACTGATACTCAGTCCCGAATGACAGATTCCTACAATTATTCTATGCACTCTTATTTTTTTGACTGAAATCCAAGCTGAAACATCAAAGTTATAATCCTTGCGAATTTTGTCATGGTAGATCTGGCAACACCCGCAGTTAGTGGTGGAATTGGCAAATACCTTTTAATGATATGACTCCAAGAGATTCGTTTGAAACATGCTTTGTGGTTACTCTGTCAGAAATTAAACAGAAGAAGTTGTCCATTTGTTTACAGTGCAGCCAAACAAATCATGGGCTGAGAAGATCTATCGCTTCACAATGTTTTGATAAAGACGTGTATGGCTATGTTCACATTATAAGCCAATGTGGCCCAAATCTGATTCTTTCAGAGTAGTATGGACACAGATATCTGATTTTTTCAATCAGATCTGGACCACTTCCATATGTAGATCTAGATCTGATACATATCCGATACATGGCCATGCAACCGATGTGAGAGATATCGGAAATTCACGTATGTTTTTCCCATACATTCATGGTTTTTCCATGTCATGCTTCACTGCATAGGAAGAGATCACTCACCGCACGGTGTTGGAACGGTTGGTTGCCTACATGCCATGATAGCATTGTCGTGAGGCGCCGACAGAGACATTGGAATGTAGCCCTGGACATCCTAAGGTTTGGAAGAACTGTTACTCCATGAAACCCTCAGCGTCGCGGCCCCACCACTCCTGACTCCCCCTGCTCCCACAACTCTATCGCCACGTAACTACCAGCAATGCTAACAAAGCTACGGCATTGCGTACCTTCGTCCTCTCACCCTCATGCCACTGTTCTGACTGTTCATGATCCCTAAGCCTCGATCGTCTGAAAAATGTCGATTGCAGAAAAGTGGGCAGTGCCCTCCTCAACATATGAGGAATTGCCATCCAAATCATTGAAGAAATGAACGTTTGCACCACTATGTCATTCATGTTTTCCCCAATGCCTGTTTGGCAAATGTCATGGTCGTTTGTTGGAGTTCTATGTGTGTGAAGTTATTGGTCACCTGAGGTGTTTAAGGGGCAGATATCATGTAACACTGATATCAGACAGGCTATGTGTCACTTCAAACATAAATGTGAACAGTCTAGGCAGAAAAATCTGATCTGGGGATAAACTGCACTTGAGTATTAAGCCTTTTGATGTGAATGTAGATTAAGGGTCAAGCAATTAGTACTGGAAGTGTTTATATAGCTGTTTAAACCACCCAACCTTGACATTGTCCAGGTAAATATCCAGTTGCGTGCATACACATTTGGAGTGACTGAAAATGATGTCAAGAATGAATTTCATACCCAATTTACTATCTTACCTCTGCACAGCTGGCCAATCATGGCATGCATGAAAAGGATGTGAATGTCAGATCAAATACTTACACTGAAAATGAACTATTTACTGAATGTAAATGCATTGAATAGCTATTGCTATTTAAGAAAATTACAGAATAAAAATCTCAAGGATTATAACTTTGAGAGAAATTCAGCCAGTTAAGACCCAAAGTAAATAAGGGCCTAAATTTCATGCTCGACAGAGCCAATGCCAATCTGTACATACTACGAACTAGAGGGAACTCAACTGAAACCATTCGTACAACGCTCATTTAGTTTGACGATATCCAAACACTGACTCCAGTGCAGAGATTTTAGTTGCTCCATCCACCAATGACCACTAAAAGGCTGTTATTTGCAACAGTATGGTGGGCAAACCAACATCCTCTTTAGCTCTTTGGTGGCCATTACTGGAAAATCCAGTTTCCTTATTTCTTCAAACATGGCAATAATTCTCTCCTTTACCATTCCTTCATTTGTATTGCACGGAAATGTTAGTGATGAAAGTGGGCTTTAAGAGAATTTAGAGAAAATCCTTCGACACCTGTCTGAGGAATAATGAAGCACAATACAAAGTCAGGATGGATAATCTCCGAGCAAAGCACTCAGATAACGTCAAGGTCCCGCAGGAGAGCTGAATATAATAAGAAATGATCCCACCAAGAATCCATTCATCCACACCATCTCTCACTGCTTAATGTCATGAGCAGAGACTTCCACTTTCCCTGTAGTGCAAAAAGCAGATCACTGCTCTACATATGACACCCTGTTTGATAAAACTATACACACTCACCACCTTCAGTAAGACGTGACTGACAGTGATACAGCTTTAAATCTTATCTACATACTTTTGTTCCTGTAACACTGTATATTTCATATCTCTCCATACATTTTACACCTTTTTTTCTACACAGAATATATTAATGTTTGATATGTAAAATATTTTCCACCCACACACTACCTGTTGGCATCCTTATGATATTAACCACTCCCTCCACTTTCATCGGCCCACATGCTGCAGTTTTAGCTGTCAAAAAGTGATATGAGCACATGAACTGGTGATTCCAGATCAGCACTGTTACCTGGATTTCTTTTGGCTTGTATGGGACACTGATAATTAAAGGAATTGTTTGACATTTTGGGAAATACACTGAGAGGACTGACACTACTTTTGACGTCTGTTTGTTACATATGAAGATCTTAGCTTAGCATAAGGACTGGAAACAGAGGTGAACAGCTAGCCTGGCTCTGCCCAAAGAGCTAACGCTAACTAACATATGTTTGTTGAAAGCGACTAAAGAAACTGTCACTTTAAAGAGAAAATAAACTCTTCCTTTTTCAAGTTAAAAGTTGAATTAAATAGCAATTAAAATACCCTAAAAAAAGGTTTGTACAATTCAGTACTATCAGGGTTTTTACAGCTTCACTTGGCCTTGTATAGTCTCACATAGCCAGACATATCTTCACTGTGTCACCACTTGAGAAAGGTCTGAAATCACCATATTACCATTCTGCTTTAGACGAAAAACGGTCTGGATTTTTTGCGTTTCTGTAAACCAATCACAACTGTCCTGGGCCGCGCCAGTATGCAGAAACAGGGTCCTTGCAAAACAGTGTTGTAGGAACACACATGGTGACAAGGCTAACTGTCAGCATCACATGGGTAACATACCTAACAATTATTAAAGGGTTTAATGACAGTCGAGTCGAGCTATTTTGGTATTAGTGTTGAGTTTGTTGGGACTTTTGAGTTGGGCGTCAGCCCTGCTGCTGTGTTAGCTCTTGCTATACAGGAGACTCACTAGGAGGAGAGTGGCTCCAATGACAGCCGCACCAGAAAGGTTACTGTTCTGGAGTTCTGGAGGGGAGTCAGGCGGTCCGGGGATCAGACCCCCCCCCCCCAATAATAACCCCCCAATAGAAGACTTTTTGCCAGAGTCTACATCCAGAGAGTCAACCTGGTATGACCAGTTGCTAATAATGTTAGCTAATGTTAGCAAACTTTTGGTAGGTATCGCACTGTATTTGTAGCTTTAATTGACATGGTGGAGTCAGTTCAGTGGCCTTATGATCCTTTCCTAGTTGTGCTAATCCTGCGCAAATAAGACGAAAACAAGCTCTGTAATTCTCAAATGCACCCCTAACTGTGCTGCAAAGCAAATAGCCTCTCGGTGCTCCTGTGCTGTTTGCAAGGTTTTAAATTAGGTAATAGGCTATGCACACATTTGGTGCAAAGTCAGCCATTTTCTATCAGAAAATGTAAGAGTACAAATTACAAACATCAGCACTTATAGCCAGACGCAGTGACATTGAATTTATTAGTGTCTTTAAAAGAGATGGTAGTAAGTGAAGTGCATTTATAAGCGGTGTCATGCCCAGATTTTCCAGTGATCATGGCAGGCCAGGCATGTGCGTTTAAAAACGCTAACAGCACTGACAGACTGGGATTTTTAATCCCATTTACAGCTTCTCTCAGGCACATTTAAATTCCTTGCCTAAAGTTTTGAGGAATACCTCCGCATGTCATTGGTCAAGACCTGCAGCTTACAGTCTGAACATTTCAAATTTCTTTGTCTCTCTGTCAATGTCCTGCCTACTGTGTACTTGCCACAACATTTATGCTCTGCGACATGGATAATTGCAGTAAGATGCAAAAGTTTGTGAATTGGACCTTGAGATGGGGCAGATTGCAGTTGCAAGTGATGCGCAATTCATGGTGCTTTCAGTCGCCACAATCCATTCTTTGTAAATTCGCCCCTCTATATTTTAGCATTTACCATTGTACCACAATTGTGTCCACAATGTCTCTATGCCCGGCTAAGCTAAGTGAGTGGTGTCAGACTTCTCATTTAACTCTCAGCAGGAAAGCAAATACATGTTATAAAATGTCAAACTATTGCTTTAACTCACACATACACAATGATCATGATTGGCTTTTAAGAAAACCAAATTGTTCCCATCATTGCTAAATGAAGCTCCAGGGAGTAATCGAGTTCAACTGCTCAGTTTTCATATCTGATCAGTCTGCACAGTTGTTGTCACCCTAATCTATGGCAGAGTTACCAGGAGGTTACATGTTCACCTCACGAAGATTACACAAACAAAAGGGAACAGAAAAAACAAAATGGAAGAAGTAAATCCAAAATCATAGCAGCACATTTCCTGTCTCTGAAACAATCAGTGTCACAGTGAACCTGTAACAGACGACTAGTTGGCACAAAGGACGGTGTACAAAGTTTGGCCTCTGTCGGTATCTCTACACTCCTATAGTTTCATACAGATATATAAAATATAAAAAAAAATATATCAAAATAAATTACAACATATAAATAATTAAAACAAAACATAACAAAACAAAAGATTTGGCAACACTGAGTTTCTTCCTTCCTTGTTTTGTGGGTGAATATGTTTTGAAATGAGCTGTTGTATTAACTCGCTTGGCTTCTTGTCGTCTGCCAGCCACAGACAACACATATATTTAGTTTGTTAAAGTGTTCATGAGTCATTAATGAATGCCTGTTTGATGTGTACATATTCCTACACTGCACCTCTCCTTCTCATACTCACCACCATAAACGTTTTACTTTAACACTTGGTCTACTGAGAGGTAAACGGATGGCTGATAGAAGGTTTTTTTGTGTTGGTCTTCCTAATGAGAGAATAAAAAGGGAAAAGAGAGGATAGGGATCTATTTAACTCTGAACCAATCAGGAAGGAGAGTCATATAAGGGTAGACAGAGCATACAGTGTGTCAAGTGTCTATCACTCAGTTTATAGAGAGGGAATACTTATTTTCTGTCTACCCATGTTTCACTCCTCGTCACAGTCACAGGTTCAGGTCCAGTGGTCGATCTTGAGCAGCAAGAGGCAACAACAGTCTTGCTGGTCCAGTTTTAGTCTGTTTTGTCTGTTTGTGTGTCATATGTTTGTGTTTGGATGCTTTCTGGCACGGTTACACGTGGGAACAAGGAAGGAGGCTTTACATTACCTCTTCGTCAGGGGACACAGGATTGGACAGTGTGGGGAACAAGGTGGTGGAGACAGTAGGAGCAGAGAGATCACGGGCTGATGATCAGAGGAGGTCCAATCAATGCCACAATCTCTGCATCAAGTTAACGGTAAACACTGGAAAAGCCGAGGAGGAGGACTGAATTGGATAATACAGCCCCAGTTTACAGTAGAAGCTCCAGCGTCTCTTTAGCTCAAAGAAATCCAATTAAACCGACACACCCCGGCAGGTTTCAGTTATCCAGCGCCTCGGCGCACACCATGCTGCCATACAGCTGCTGTGGGTCCGGGTGTGTCAGAACCCGCTCCTCTGCCTCGCTGTCCGTGCTGCCCTCACTGTCGAGGCGGGCAGATGGGTGACATGGGCCGGACAGGCTGGGGTAAAGAGCACTGGGAGGCAGCGGGCTCGGGAGGAGGTCCTCGTCTGAGCTCAGGTAGTCCCCCTCGGCAGAAGCGGGACTAGCCAGACAGAGATCCTGGTAGTTGGTACTTCCACCTCCACTGCTGGGGGCTGCCTTCTGCCCTCGTAATTGCCTGACCTAAATACAGAAAAGAAGGTTTTACTTTAGTCGATGCAACAGGGAGGTTTTGTCTATACCTCAGAGGTATTTACAATCTTAAGGCAATGTCAATAAATCCCAAGAAAATTCCAACAATCTGCTAGTTACCCAGTCTGTGTCACTATTCATTCCTCGCCTAGGTCCAGACCTTTGAATCTGCCCACTTCACAGAGAAGTTAAGTTACGTTACTAAGTTACAGTTGACTAATTCGTCTGGCATAATGATATGAAATAGTGGTTTCTCAGTTACAGCTGGGCACTCTTGTTTTTTGCTAATGTTATTCAAAACAAGTAAACTGTGATGTGGTGGTGGGAACTGTGGTGGATAAGGCACAGATGGTGCAGCAGGTTGATGCATGTGCGATCAACTCAAAATAAACTACAGTGCCCCAGTTAAATGTAGTAAATGAAGATGTAATCAAGTACATCATCGTGGCTCATTGATGTGACTGCAGACAAATTGGAGCTCTGTAGCAAAGGGGTAATATATTGGTAAGTGAAAGAATTTTATTATAATATCATATACTTACATAATAATAGCCCAAGGTCTAATAGTCTATAAGCTGTGTGAATCTATTAGACAAACCTTTGAAAAAACATTATATGTCAGGTGCTGGGAATTTTTTTAACAGGTTGCCGGGTGTGAAAAAAAAAACCCCAGTGAAACCCACTGATCTGAATCTTGCTTACCATCTGAGGTTGTGCAAATAGGGCACTGGGGTCTTTACAGCTAAATCTGAGCACCTGCCTCTCCTGTTAGGCTGGGGAACTTGATGAGAAAATTGAACGTGTCAAAAAAAAAACAAGAAAGCTTGTGTGTTTCCGTTCCATCGCTGCTGACCAGCTTTCAGATTATAGCGGTTGTTCTTGCCTGGCAGAAGAGCTACCGCCACAGTTTATCTACACATGCATGCTTTTTGCGTGTTAACCCTGCATGTACCACAGTGACTCATGACAAATCTCAGAGGTTTTTGTTTTCCCCCTATCATACACTCAGGCTGGCTGTAGGGTGGGGGGGGGGTGGGGGGGGGGGAAACCAGTGGTTAACCAATGGAAATGTTTTGACTGTGTCTTGACTGCTCTTCATGCTACAGCAAAATAAAGACCTGAAGTCGGGCTGTTTTGGGCGTCATTTTCTATCAGTTTGTTTGCCAAATTGCCAAATTCCTGTCAAGCTGAATCACACTGAAGAGCATGAAAATACATGCGTGTAAAATCATTATGTAAAAGCTGTCGTCATGCATCATCGCTGTTATTATGACTCAATCGAAAGATGACTGCTTAGAGGAGGACATATACTGAGATTTTTTCTAAATGGTTCATGGCTTCCTCATCTGTACTCACGCAAGTTTCGCTCTCATTTATAAAACCACTGCTTTGATTATAAAAAAGGTGGTGAGAGTAGAAGAGAAGAGTGGAGCAGTAAAGGGCAGGGCAGTCTCATCACACCCCCTCGCTATATACACTTCCCTCCTTGTCACGCACTGTGACTCTCTGAATGAACAAACCCAGAGTGTATGGTGGGTGAAAAACTTTGCATCTCCCCAACAGGGTGGAAAAGGTCTTCATAAAGACAGACAGAGTGAGCAACCGTGTACAGAAGCCACACAGCTGTGGGTTCACCTGAGACAGAAAAAAGCACGTATTCTTTTGAAAGTCAATCATCTTTCAGGAGTAAAGTTCACTGTGAACCAAATGATGAGAATACTGTTGTTGGGGAGGAGCAGTGGTCTCTTATTACAAGAAATACACTGAAACAGCTGGGTGAGTGTATCTGGGTGGAAGTGGTGTCTGTTGTGAGGCTGCATGTAGATGACAAGATTCGTCTGTGGTGGTTAGCAAGACTGCAGGGTGTCTGTGTGCACTCTGTGTCTGTGTGTATGTCTTCTATCTGCACGCCATTTTGAAGTAGAACTCACCAGTCAACACAATCCTATCATGAACACTGTCATTAACTATGTGTTTGCCAGCTATGCTACTGTAAACCTAATTAATCATAGGCACATGGATTTTAACGGATCAATAACTGCTGTCAAGAAATATTTGGAATACATTTTAAGTCATCTGTCACTGCCTCAGATCTTACAACAATCTGCCAATGCTTTATATCACAAGTACCAGGTTTAATAAAACTTCTGAATATCTGCAAGCTGAAACACAGAGGTTAAGATTCAGATAGGTCTGGTCTGTCTTTTAATGACTGTTTCCACTGGTTGGAGAAACAGTCGACTAATTAGAGCTTAGTAGGTGGGATTCAGAATAGGGATAGACCATCGCCTAGGCCGCACCCCTATTGGGGTAAATTATTGCTCTTTCACACACAGGAAACAGGAAAACGCTGAATAGCTGTTGTTTAGCAGGTTGCCCAAGGCTTTACACTGATATCAGAGGCACATGGCTGAATGATGCTGGTGACAGTAACTACTGATGGACAGCTAAGGTTAGCTTGTGTAGGAGGCTGCTGCAGTACAGTCATACAGTATAGCACCAACATTTCAGCCTCAATCAAACATTTGGCTATTAACAGGTTTGACATTTACAGATGACACTCAGCCTAATGATACTCGGTGAACCAATCAAATATGTATGATATGTATGATATCCAGCTGCTGTGATACATCATCGATCCACTTGGACAGATGAAGACTGATGGGACATAACAGCAGTCAACCATAATTCATTAATGTATTGTGAACGCTCAGGTTTAGTCAAGGTTGCAAAATAATTGTTAGATATGTCTATAAAGCAGATGTTTTGGGAGAGAATAATTGAACACACATTACGTAGGTGCAAGGCTATCAAAAACAACATTAAGGTAAAAAGTAAGTAAATGTGCAAGCATTATTCTTTTCCTTTAAAACAGATGTTTAACAAGAAATCAATGCATACAAACTTAAATTATAAAATTATAATCCTTCATTCATTTTCCGTTATGGCTTATCCTGTTGGGGGTCGTGGGTGGGGCTGGGCTGGGCCTATCCCAGCTGACATTGGACAGGTCACCAGACTATCGCAGGGCTGACACATAGAGACAGAAAACCATTCACGCTCACATTCACACCTACAGACAATTTAGAGTCACCAATTAACCTGCATGTCTTTGGACTGTGGGAGGAAGCTGGAGCACACAGAGAAAACCCACGCTGACACGGGGAGAACATGCAAACTCTGCACAGAAGGGCTCCCCCACCCCGGACTCTGTGAGACGACAATGCTAACCACTGCACCACAGTGCTGCTGTCTATATGTCTATATATCGGTTTCCTAACCGCCCCCCCCAGAACAGTGCCATTTATTGTGTTTGTGTGTGTGTGTGTGTGTGTGTGTGTGTGTGTGTGTGTGTATATAATCCAACCTCATTCTTGAGCTCAGCGATCTGGTCCCGGAGCTGGTTGATGTACTGTCTGGAGTCTGAGTGGTTCAGCTGGCCCTGGATCAGCCCCTCCTCTTTCTGAAAAACACATTTCACACACTGAAGGTTAAAGTCACAGTTTCTTTATCATTACACTGTGTTGAATCAATCATCATACACACACTTCATGTATATACAATCCTTGCAAACACAGAGGCACATACACGCAAGACACACACACACCTGTATCTCGAGATCAGCGATCTTCTGCCTGAGTTCAGCCATGGCAGCCATACTGTCTGCTTCCCTCAGTCGCACCGCCATCACCTCCTCTTTACTCTGCATGTATGAGGGGAGAGAGAAGATGACATTTGCTGCTTAATAGCTGAACTCTTTGGATGTCGGTGATATACTGGATTTGAGTGATGGATACTGACAATGCACCATGAACTGTCTCGCTCCCTCCATCTACGTCCTGCTCTGTCCCTCCTCCCTCCTCCATCCCTCATTCCAGACCTCCTTTATTGCGTCTGTCCTTCTTTTTCAGATAAGAATCCAAGAATTTATAGACTCATTTTTCACCCATTTTTTCTGAAACATTTTCTATTTCTGCTCTGCAAAATCTACCTTCTTCTCTCCATCCTTCTCTGTCATCCCCTCCCTCTTTATATGCTCTTCATCCCTATTTCTGCCGTCATACCTTGTTGTTCGTCATCCAGTTTGTCTCATTACTGTATGTAAATATCTTTTATGTTTCATTAAGCCGGACCAGGAAAACATCGCCCTTCCCATCCATCAGCCTGTTCTCCCTGTTACTTCTCTCCCCCTCCTGCTAACTCCTTTTCTCTTTCTCCTTCCTCTCCATTCAGACCTTGCAGTCAGACTCGGCCTGCTTCCTTTTCATCTCGTTGAGCTGGGCCTGAAGAGCTTTGTTCTGATTGGCCAACATCTGGAGCCGGTCCTGCAGGGCGGAGCGTTCCTGATCGTTGCGACCAATCAGCTTGCTGTGGATCTGGTTCTAAAGTGAATGAAGGCAAAAGTGAGAGTGTGAGGAGGGCTCCAATTTATTATCAATTTCATCATTAATAAATTGTTGGTTTTGTGCCTGATTAATGAATGAATCATTAAATCAAAACCATTGTTTTTTATGATACGGCACATTTGGTGTGCACTCTGCTTTTGTGCCACATGCAGCCTTTTTCTAGTGGCATAAAAATTTAAATATTCTCAACTTTTCAATGCAAGGTTGTGGGACAATGGCAACTGCAGATGAAAGGTCGATATCAGCAGTATTTAATTACAGTGACCTTTATGATTCAAGGTCACCTCATTATTTAAATACTAATTGGCAAATGCATGCCTGGAGCTGCATGAGCAGCAAGATGAATCTCTCTGGTGAGTATAATGCCACTGACTCTATAAATAGGCTAGTTAGCTGTTGGAGCGTGTGAGAGCTACAGAGTATGTGAAAGGGAAGGGGAAGTTCATATCTCATTTCAGCGACGACAGGAGCGCGACATCTGCTTGAATCCATTTTTTTGCCCCCGTTAATCACATGTAATCACTGGGTTACGCACACAGCTCTGCTCTACAGGCATCAACTTAAAGTGATACAGTGAAGCTAGAACCAGTAAATATTGTTAAAAGACAATCAACCTGCTATCAAAGCTGTTTCTTACTGTTAATTTCTTATCAATTTTTCTGACTAATAATTTTAACACTAGAGAGGAGAAACACACCACAGGGATGAGCTACCTTCATTATTTTATCAATGCTGTTGCCATAAAATGCTTGAAACAAATCATAGCGCGTATATCTGTGTATGTAAGAAAGAGACTTACAGGGTTTGCATACCCTCTATAAATGACTGAGAATACAGTATGTCTGACCTGGCTCTCCAGCTGCAGGGCTTTGAGTTTGACCTCTCGGAGCTCAGCCTGAGCCTGGGCCTCCCTCAGTCTGACTGTCATCAGTTTGTCCTGCAGCTCGTTCATGGCGTTCTTTTTCGGGGATTCTTTCCAGTGGCCGCCCCCGCCACCTGTGCTGCTGCCACGGGACATGTGATGCTGCGGAAACACAGAGTAGCACAGCTGTTAACTCTCCTGCCCCTGCGCAAACAGGGCACATGAACATGCACACACAGGTAGTTTATAAGGACACAGCAGGCGTTTGTGAGTGTTACCTGCCAGCGTTGGTTGAGATCAGTGACAGTGTCCTGCATCTCTCTGAATGAACGCAGCGTCTCCAGCTCTCTCAGCTTCATCTGCTTCACCTCCTCCTGCAGAGCCGCCATGTTGTTCTCATCAGGCAGGCACGTGCTTCTCTGGAGGGAAATACAGGTGGTGTTTACAGTTCAGAAAGATTCATTAACTAGTCTACAGTTATGCTAATGGCTCTGTGAAGCCACATATAGGCACAACAACACTTTAAGCTAAAAGCTAACTGATGTTAAAGATATACTTTGTAGGATTTTCCTAAAGATCAGTGTAAAGATATACAGAAGATATCTCTGTCAATCATCACGTATGACCCACTAGAAAGTGTGTGTGTGTGTATTTTTCTGCAGAGACTCTGTTCTCTGCCTGTATTTTCTTATTTTCTGTGTTTGGGAAGTTTATGGGCGTGTGCTCCCACAGTGGTGGTAGCGCGCAGGTGAGGTTGGTGCTATATAAAAAGGTAGCCACCTGGCGCCAGCCTGTAAGCTGCAAACATCTAAGGGACAGAGTTCTGGAAAATGTACATATAGCAAGGTGAAACACTAAATGAGAATGAGTCTGGGGTTGGCCTTTACTTTCACTTTCACTGGTGAGCATATTTACGAACAGTAACCAGCAATCCTGCATAGTATACCTTTAAGCAAGTATAATATTTGCCAAACATCAGCATGTTCAATCACCTTAGATTTATGTGTTAGCAGGCCCAGCTGAGGCTGATGGAAATGCCATTAGTTTTGCAGGTATTTGGTCATAAACCAAAAGCTGCGATACCTTTGCCCTGATGATCATTGCAGAAGACATGTTAGGGGTTGGGGCTGCAGCTAATGATTTTTTCCACTGTCAATAAATCTGTTGATTATTTTCTTTTCTTGTTGTTTGGTCTACAAAATATCAGAAAACTGCGAAAAATAACCATCAGTGTTTTCCAAAAGCCAAAGATGACATCCTAATATGTCTTGTTTTGTCCAAAACCCAAAGATATTCAGTTTATTGTCATAGAGGAGTAATAAAACCACAAAATATTCACATTTAAGAAGCTGGGATTAGATAATTTTGACTTTTTCTTAGAAGAAAAAGACTTAAACCAGATTTTTAATAATCAAATTTGTAGTAATTTAATAGCTGACAACCAAACAATCAATTATTTAACTGTTGCAGGTCTTTTAAGGGGTCAACTAAGTCATTACAGTTCATTCTGAGGCAAACATGAATGTCTGGAACACATTTCATGGCAACCCAATCAATAGTTGTTGAGACATTTCACTCAAAACCATAAATGTCAACCTGTTGATAGCACTGGAGGAAAAGTCAGGACATCACCGAAGTCAGTAGGGTTCATTCTGAGGATGGTGAATGTTTGTACTAAATATCATGGCAATCAATCCAATAGTTGTTGACGAATTTCAGTCTGGACCAACAAACAGACCAACCATCAGACAGCTGCTTGTGTGACTAAAAAACAGGAGTTCCTGGAATATTAAAAAATAGTAAAAGCAAATAATGCCAGATAGAGGCATATTTGCTTCTTCTAGCTTTCAGTGTTATATTACAGTAAAATCATCATCGAGGGGGAAGCAGAACTGTTGTGTCTCAACACCTTACGAAATAAAACGGAAAACTTGAAATGTCAAATGTGCCTTTGTTTGAAAATAACTTCAACAGCTTACTTCGCAGTAAAATAATCTTTAACACTTCCACAGATACACACGCCTGCTGCTTCTGCTCATCTTTCACACTCTGCTTTCTCTCACACACTACGATGCGTGTGTGTTAGCTCACCTTCTCCAGGTCGAGGACCTTGTCTTGCATTTCCTTCAGTGCTCCCAGCAGTTCGGCCTCGCGCAGTCTGGACTGCTCCAGCTGGGTCTGCAGGGAGCTCACAAACTGATCTGTGTACTGAAACAAACACCACTGGTGTTAAACAGGTACATCATATAACAGTGCAGCGGGCCTCCATTGTGACTTTAGACATTTGTTGATCAGTTTTCTTGAAATTGTGTTGGTACACAGATATTTACTGACGACTGGGAACATTAGCCAACTGAGCTTGTTTAGGTCTCATGCACATTTAACATCCAACAGTTTTTGTTGTATTGTCATTTGCAGAGTCGTTTCAGATGACAGAGTTAGTCATTACTTCAGACTTAGTTCAGCTTATTACCATGGTGCGTCAATGGGTGTGAATTCAGTCCACAGACTGCTGCTGTATCGCTTTATCTTCCTGTTTCTTTTGTTTCTGTTGCTGAGAAATCTAACACCAATTTGAGTATTCACACACTGTCATGCACTCTTGAATCCTTGCATGTACACCAGGGCTGACAGAATGCTTTGACACATATATATATATATATATATATATATATATAGATATATATATAGATATATACGCTCGGGGTATGCCATATCACCTCGTTCACAATAATACCGGTCTAATTTTTAATATAATATTAAAAATACTTATTGCGATACTTGTGATTTTTCGACTTTTTTTTTTTACATATTGACGTCATACTGTGTTACCCATGGCAACAACAAGCATGCCTGAAAGCCAAATTATTACAGACTCCGCGGTGATTCCAAAAAGAGGAGCAGCTTCAGTAGTGTGGAATAAACAGTGGCATCCTAAATGTTTTATGAACAGCCTCAGACTTCTCAGACTGAGTTACCCTCCCTGCAGAGGGAACTCACTCAGCGCTGCACGCTGGAGTAATCATTTTTCATAAACCTTTGGTAATGTAAAGCTACACGAGGCTCTTGGCTCGACAAAAAAACTACATATGTGATGTGGTATATATATGTGGTAGCATAACAACCTGTCACAGGTTACAGCGTGATGATTAGAGGAGAAATGGCAGAGCATAAAGGTCTAGGTGGAAAAAAAAACAACTCAATCATTTAGGATTTTACTAAAAGAGAAGGAAATGGACTGTTTTGTATTTGGGAGCTGTTTAAATGTGTAATTTGTGATAGATTTTATTTGTTGAACTATTAATATTGTATAAAGAATCTGAATCTCACTCTGAGTTACTGTTGTCCCTCACAAACTAAAGAAATGAGAGATTATTTTTGTTTATTTTTTATGTAATTTTTGAAGGCAAAGTGTTGACATGTAAAACTATAACACCCCTTTTGTTGCAATTATATATATATATATATATATATATATATATATATATATTTATATATATATTACCAATTTGTCATGTGGTCAAGAATATCATTATTGCAAAAATACCCTCAAATATTGTGATATTATTTTAGGGCCATATCACCCATCCCTACTATTCTCAGACAAGGACCTTTAACCTCACTGACAGTTTTGTGACTCCGACTCTCATCTAATGTTGGTCACCAGCAGTCCAACACTACTGAAACTGGGACCCTTTGACCACACGAGACAGGCTAACAGATATGCTAGCAAGATGTCAAAGATGTCAAGCGTAGTAGTTTCAATTTTAATTTGCGATTTTTTTAAATTGCAAAGATGACCAGCATATCACAAATCAACAAGAAGCTTGGCAAATCACCTTAAAACTTTCATTAACAGCCATCTAACAAACTTCTTTTTTTGCCTGCAAAAACCTGCATGCTAACAAAGTTGCTAATTGTCACATTATTTTAGGTGCATCGATTGATGTCTTTGTCTCTCATTTAACTGCACATGTTGAAGCGTCGATTTATTGTAAACATTTCTCATTGAAGCTTCTTTCTGAGGGCAAACATTATTTTCTACATTTGGGGAGGGCAGAAGGAAATTTGCAGCAATACATTTGATTCCTTGGCCGCAGCTACAAAGCAAACAAGAGTTATTGTGCTATTCCTTAATTCTGTAACAAATGAAAAAGCATCAATCACAACATGCCACTTTAACCCCGATCATGATCATTTGCATCTACTCTGCATGTGGCAACAAAATGGAAAGTTCTAAAGCCTTTTAAACTATGCTGACGTTCCCACTTTTGTCTGTGCAGCAACCCAACTTCAAACATCAACATAATAAAGTTGGTAACAAGCAGCACTTCTCTCCCACTGACTCAGAGTGATGTTAGAGCGTAGACAGCTACTGTACATTTTCATGTCACCACATCAAAGTGAAACTACAAAGTCAGGGGTGTAAGAGCAGCAGAAAAAACAGAGAGGGCTGAGTGGAAAAACACTTTCCTACCAGGCAAAATATAAAAAGCTTGAAATTGGGCGAGTACATAGCGTGCATAAAAGTCTCTATTTGTCATTTCGTGCCTTTCAGTCTTGGTTATCAAAGAGGACTGTGAGTGTCTGGAGGTGTGTGAACTCTGGTGGGTGACGGGTGCCAGCAATCTGAGCTGGAATAAAGTCATCATGACATCATTGAGAGTGCTCACGAACCCATGTTCAAAACCTTAATAATAAATCAGTGACTTATATTTAAAGAAACATTTGCTTGACTCATATTTTTTGCTTGCTCTTCATTCTTTATAAATGAGCACAAAAAGAAATAATTTTTTATAAGTTATAATATATTTATTTATTTCATTTCTAAGTTTGAATTTTGTCACACATTCTCAGAGAAGAGTGATTTGTTGTTATTGTGTGATTGTGTGAACTGTAAATAATTTGTAAAGACCGGCAGGCTGGACCAGACCAGAAAGGTGTGTTTTTGTCTAGGTTAGCAAAGTGGTAGTTGGACCAACAGGACGGCCATTTTAAAAAACTCTTTTGTATTACTAACATTTATTACAAACAGCAGCTCCTACATACAGAAAAATAACTAAATGTTCCCAATGTTCCCAATTAATTTGTCCTCCAACTGCATCATATACTGTAGAGTAGCACCACATATCATATATGTGGTCCTGTGATTACATAATGTTTCAAAATCCAGTGATGGAGAGATATTTCAGATTGCTTTAAAATAACAGTACTACAATGGACTAGTAAGACACTCGGAGAGGGGAGCACTCCGCCTAGGCCAAATGCCCAATCTCGTTAACAAAAGTAATAAAAAATATGTGTATATATGTGTAATATGTAGACTCTTGCTTCACCCAGCCATTAAGTTTTATGAAATTTGGGCCAGTAGTTTCTTTTGATCCTGCTGACAAAAAAACAGAACCAAAAACATATTCTCTGCAACACTCCTTTGTAAAAGTGAAAGTATTATTTGCAAAATGTACTTAAAGTATCAGTACTTTGCCTCTGTGCACCATGTCTGTGAACACATGGATGCTTCACACAAAGAAGATCTATACAGTCAGCACAGTTTCCAAATGGACACCCAAGATCAGTGTCACCAATTCAGTATCTGACCAAATGTCTCCCCTTCTGCCCCTGAGATATGACACTGAATTATGATGACACAATCAAGTTGACCTTTGATCTTTTGGATAAAAAAATCATTACTTCATCATTCAATTAGACATCTGTGATAAGTTTTGTCATAATTAGTGTAAGAATTCTTAAGTTATGGCCAAAATCATGTATTGTGAGGTCACAGTGAGCTTGACATTTAACCACCAAATTCTAATCAGTTTATTCGTCAGTCCAAGGGGACGTTTGTGCCAAATTTGAAGAAATTCCCTCAAGGTACAGTACAGGCCAAAAGTTTGGACACACCTTCTCATTCAATGCGTTTTCTTTATTTTCATGACTATTTACATTGTAGATTCTCACTGAAGGCATCAAAACTATGAATGAACACATGTGGAGTTATGTACTTAACAAAAAAAGGTGAAATAACTGAAAACATGTTTTATATTCTAGTTTCTCCAAAATAGCCACCCTTTGCTCTGATTACTGCTTTGCACACTCTTGCCATTCTCTCGATGAGCTTCAAGAGGTAGTCACCTGAAATGGTTTCCACTTCACAGGTGTGCCTTATCAGGGTTAATTAGTGGAATTTCTTGCTTTATCAATGGGGTTGGGACCATCGGTTGTGTTGTGCAGAAGTCAGGTTAATACACAGCCGACAGCCCTATTGGACAACTGTTAAAATTCATATTATGGCAAGAACCAATCAGCTAACTAAAGAAAAACGAGTGGCCATCATTACTTTAAGAAATGAAGGTCAGTCAGTCCGGAAAATTGCAAAAACTTTAAATGTGTCCCCAAGTGGAGTCGCAAAAACCATCAAGCGCTACAACGAAACTGGCACACATGAGGACCGACCCAGGAAAGGAAGACCAAGAGTCACCTCTGCTTCTGAGGATAAGTTCATCCGAGTCACCAGCCTCAGAAATGGCAAGTTAACAGCAGCTCAGATCAGAGACCAGATGAATGCCACACAGAGTTCTAGCAGCAGACCCATCTCTAGAACAACTGTTAAGAGGAGACTGCGCAAATCAGGCCTTCATGGTCAAATAGCTGCTAGGAAACCACTGCTAAGGAGAGGCAACAAACAGAAGAGATTTGTTTGGGCCAAGAAACACAAGGAATGGACATCAGACCAGTGGAAATCTGTGCTTTGGTCTGATGAGTCCAAATTTGAGATCTTTGGTTCCAACCGCCGTGTCTTTGTGAGACGCAGAAAAGGTGAACGGATGGATTCCACATGCCTGGTTCCCACTGTGAAGCATGGAGGAGGAGGTGTGATGGTGTGGGGGTGTTTTGCTGGTGACACTGTTGGGGATTTATTCAAAATTGAAGGCACACTGAACCAGCATGGCTACCACAGCATCCTGCAGCGACATGCCATCCCATCCAGTTTGCGTTTAGTTGGACGATCATTTATTTTTCAACAGGACAATGACCCCAAACACACCTCCAGGCTGTGTAAGGGCTATTTGACCAAGAAGGAGAGTGATGGAGTGCTGCGGCAGAAACCTGGCCTCCACAGTCACCGGACCTGAACCCAATCCAGATGGTTTGGGGTGAGCTGGACCGCAGAGTGAAGGCAAAGGGGCCAACAAGTGCTAAACACCTCTGGGAACTCCTTCAAGACTGTTGGAAAACCATTTCAGGTGACTACCTCTTGAAGCTCATGGAGAGAATGCCAAGAGTGTGCAAAGCAGTAATCAGAGAAAAGGGTGGCTATTTTGAAGAAACTAGAATATAAAACATGTTTTCAGTTATTTCACCTTTTTTTGTTAAGTACATAACTCCACATGTGTTCATTCATAGTTTTGATGCCTTCAGTGAGAATCTACAATGTAAATAGTCATGAAAATAAAGAAAACACATTGAATGAGAAGGTGTGTCCAAACTTTTGGCCTGTACTGTATACTTGAGATATTGTGTTCACAGGAATGAGAAAAATGAGGTGACACTGACCTTGACCTTATACCATAATCTCATCAGTTCATTGTTGAATCCAAGTAGATATTTGTGCTAAATTTGAAGAAGCTCTCTCATGCTGTTCTTGAGGTATCGTGTTCACCAGATTGAGACAGACAAGGTCACAGTTAGGGTTGGGTACCGTTCATAATTGAAGCGATATGGTACCGGTATCTGGAATTCGGTACCGGTACCAAACGGTACCTTATTTCGGTACTTTTTAACCCTATAGGCCCTAGGCCTTTTTGGGGTATTTTTACTGTCTTTACTTTTAAGCTCATATCACAGTCATTATAAAGGTTACATACACATGCTATATCTTGTTTTTTCCAGGACAATCTGGGCTAACCAGATTTGCCATCATATCATGTCCTTCTATGTGCCTGTATTTTATATTAATTTTTATATCAATGAAAAAAACAAATTCTATTGACTCATTCACAAGTCAAAAATGTGTTTTATCTGAAGGAAACATGCAATATTTACATCTAAGATCATAGAAAAATAGTCAACCAAGTGCAATGATGTCCTCCAAGATAATATTTGTTTTTCAGTTTCAGTTATATATTGGGGAGACATTTTGGGCATTGGTGGGGGGGCACGTGTCCCCCTCAATGTATACGGTGACTACGGCCCTGTCAGCATGCATTAGGCTGCAGTTGTCTGGGTGCGCAAAGGTGAAGTGGCTGGTCTTGTCATACAAAGTTTGATGGAGTGTCAACTGGACAATATGGAGATATTTGCATCTTGAAAGCCGGACTACAAGTGTGGATAGACAGGGAGAAACACACGCAAGCCTAAGATGTGGTAAGATACGATATTCCTCACTATATGAAGTGACTGATAACAAGATCTGTATAATGGATTGTAAAGAAACTCGTCAAGTTTTTATTTTGTAGACAATTGATCTGTATTTAGAGCGTGATGGGATGACAGCACAATGATGTGTGTGGTCCTGCGCTTTCATGTGATATGCGTGGCATTTCTGTGCGAGCCTGCATTTACGAGTAATCCATCCAAGAGTAATGTGTGTGCAAAGCTGTATGAAAGCTCTGTTATACATCATTTTATTGTAATTTTTCGCTGTGAAAACATTGGATTACCAACAAGTGCTTGGCCTTGTCGGAAAGCTACAATTCTGCTGTTTCCGCTGATATGCGTGGCTTCTCGCTATGACGCACGGTCGCGGAGAAAATCCACAGAGAAAAACGGGTGTGAATTTGGACGCACTATGCGTCGTTCGGGCCCATAGTCTAAACTTCTCAGTTTCAACATTTTATTGAGAACATTTAGGAACAGTGCTGCATGTTAACTTTTGTCTGAACATTGTTTTTGTCGCCATTGTTGCTGAGTCTGAGGTGCGAGTCATGCGCTCTCGCTCCGCCTCCACCTCAGGTACCGAAATTTGGCACCGTTTCATTTTAAGTGAATCGGTACCTGGTAGTACCAACGTGAATCGATACCAAGTACAAAAAGTACCGAGTTTCGGTACCCAACCCTAGTTACAATAACCTTGACCTTTGACCTATGACCACCAAAAACTAATCAGCTCGTCATTGAGTCCAAGTGGAATTTGGGGCCAAATTTGTAGAAATTCCCTTATGGTGTTCTTGAGATATCGCGTTCACAAGAATATGACATAGGTACGGATGGAGAAGCCGAAAACATAATGCCTCTGGCGTAAAAGATTTGGTATTTCCCTTTAAACTGTGGGAGAAGTACCTAAAGTATCTTAAAGTTGTACTTATGCAATACTTGACTAGATGTACTTAAATCCACATATTTGATAAATTCAGAAAAACAGTTTTAGAACTGTTTTCATGCTAACTGTATGATCAAATATGGTTTATTAAAATTACCATCAGTAATATAACAAATGGGTGATCAAACATTTAAAAAGCAAGACGCAATGTTTTTAACCTAGCCAAAAAAAATGTCAGTCTTTATGATTAGACGGCTTTATGATTAACATTGTTTTGGCTCTTCTCTTTTTGTTTGTATGAAAAGTGCTGTACAAATAAAGTCTGGATTTCAGCTGAAGTGGTGACTGTGAATTTAACGTGCTGACTGAACTTGCACAGCCCTTTCTGGATGTAAACATCCTACAATTACAGTAAGAGCAGCACCATATATAGTCGTTGGTAGTATAATCGCTTTGTTTTAAATTCCATGTGTTGGAGTCCAGAGCTGAAACACAAAAACCCCCAAACTGTCCAAACTACAACAGACTGTATCTGTCTCGGGGCGGGGAGCTTTGCAGGCTTAGTGTATGAGTAAGTCAGTCATTTCCTCTGAGCTTCGAATGGAGACATGACTGTGTGAGTCGCTTCTTTGTTATTAAAAAAAAACAACAAAAAAAAAACACAAAATATGAAATGCAGGGGAAAAAAAAAATCAAAACAAATATCAATTAATAAACACAGAGACTTCAGGTTTGATAGCTGTTGGGCAAATAATTACCACAACTGTGTTTCCTCAGATTTTAACGTGAGGACAAAATGTTCTGTTAGTACTGTGCTGTTACCCTGGGTGACTTGTTCCTGAAGTGGGTGTGTTTAAATATGTGAGTGATGATGTGGCTGTTTGACTAACGCGGAAGAAGCACAGAAATGTCAAAAAATAAAATGCAATAAAAGCAGAATGATTGGCGAGTTTAAACCTTCAGTTAATATAGCCCATGTTAATGCACATCTTTGGATCTGTATCTCTGCACAGTGCATGTTCTTTAAATTCTTAATGCTGCGAATCTTTGCACATACCCCAGATTTTTTTTTTTTTTTTGCAAATGTGGAAGGAATTGTACTCAAAATCTTTGTTAAACCTCTGTGTTTAAGGTCAATATAATGTCACTACACACAAGCTGACAATAATATCACAGGAATAGTTCTAAGAAAGGATAAGTCATTCAGTGCTAAAAAAAATACAATCTTTTTTTACTTTATACGTATTATTTTCCCTCCATATACTAACTTGTCCCCAACACATTAACTGATCCAACAGACTAAAAAGTACAGCCTTTTCATTTGTTTTTAATCTCAACTTTACACTGCATTCCACCTACAAAAAACAGAGAAGAAGCTTTTAAGACGACAAGTTGCCAGTTGAGTAACTTCTCATTTTCATGCAGCACTGCTGTATCTATGTGTACAGCTAGTATATCTGGTCACCTTCATGATGTGGAAATATAAAAATTTATGACAATATTTTACAGCTCAGTTGTTTTTGTTTGATATTTTCTTGATATGAAAACTATCATTTGCGGTTCGTGCAGTTTGAGTCCATGTTTTCACCATCCTGTCTATCTTCTTTTTCTTCTCTAAAGCACTTTAAAACTTCTTGTGCTACTACAACTAAAGATAATACAGTTTATTCATAGAGCACTTTTCAAGACACTCAAAGACGCTTCACATGACAATAGTTAGTACTACAAAGCAGACAGTAATATGTTTCTATTCTATTCAATGGACCATTTTAGAAAGTAAATGGCTATGTGTACAATTATTCCAAAAAAGACAATATTCCTACTAAGCTGTTTACTAGTCTAATTAAAAAAATATCCCACTAATGCTCCTATTTACATGCAGCTGGGCACATTTTGATTGTCTTTTATCATGTTGGACCATGTGAGCACTGCCTTCCTCTTTCATGCCTTCATCTACCATTTTGAAAAGGTCGGCGTTGCAAAACTCGCTCATATTCAGAAATCTGTTGACATCCAAGTCTTTCATTATGTCAAAAAGTTGGTGTATTTGTTTTTCAGATCAGAAAATTGTACTTTTCTTTCGGGCATGCATCCCTCCTCAGCCTTGCAAACTGTTGGCAAGTTGGTTTGTGTACAACGTTTCCGTGACTACATGTAGAGCTCACTGTAAACAGACAAAAGGCCGTATGTCACAAACTGTGGAAAAACCCCAGTTGAGACGCATATTCCGAATGCGCTGTATACATAAATAAAGTTACTAAATACTAACCCACTAAATAATGTTCATAAAACCCGATAATACCGGCACATCCTACACCTCTCACATCAGAAAATAATACGCTCGGAAAAAGGCCTAATGTAGAAAATCCAAACATCATGTGCTGTTTACATGACCCGCATGAAATTCAGAACATTGTCATATTCTCATTAATAGTGGAATATTAGTGTGCAGGTAACATAATCAATGCTGTAAATGACTCTGTTTGTCACAGCCGGACTGCTGCTGCTGTATCAGACCAAAGATCTCAGTATCAATATCGCGACAATATTGTAGGACTGAGAGGACTGTGGGTGCTTTCACAAAATATACTTAAACAATAAGATTTCTGATAAATAATCATCAGTCAAGTGGATATGATGACGACATGGGTAAATAAAGTCATAAGGGAAATAATAGAACAGCTAGACCGTTATGTTCATAAAATGGCATCCTTTTACTGTAATACAGCCTTTGAAAGCAGGAAAAGACAACAGACAACAGAAATCTAAGACAATATGTAGTCTCACATCACAATATTGATATCCATATAATATTGATATACTGCCAAGTCATACGTGCTCACATTACAGGTGAGGGGTTAGGACGCAACTTTCATGTCCTCTGTATACTGAGAACTTGAGGGGTTATTGTCAGAGCAAACACATACCTTCCTTGTGGTTGGGTTGCAAAATGGGTCCTATATTGTGGTGACTTCTGCATTAAAATTTCAACTTATTTCCACTGAAATGTGAAGACAATCAGTGTTGCAATTAGTTGATTGAAATCTAACAGTGGCTGCTCAGAGTCTGACCTCAGACTGACTGTATGTTGTAAGATGAGCTGATGTCCTTTATAACAGTCTTTATAACAACTTTCTTGGGCAAATGTGCAGATAGATTATATTTAGTATTCAAGGAATACTTCAACATTTTAGGAAATGCACTTATTTGCTTTCCTTCCAAGACTTTACTGAGAAGATTGACACCACTCTTATGTCTTTTTGTTAAACAGCTAGCGCTCACAAACAGTTCGCTTAGCTGAGCCTACAGGCTGGAAGCAGGGGAAACAGCTAGCCTGGAAGTTTACACCACTTTGTATGAGTTTTATATGGATTAAACAAAGAAGGCATTACATATTAATAAGTGAACTGTAGAGTTGATTGGAGGATGATTTTATCACCTTGGGAAGGAGCCAGGCTAGCTGTATCTCCATGTTTCCGGTCTTTATGCTAAGCTAAGTGGCTGCTGGCTCTCGGGTTGTGTAGCGTTTACCCAGTGGTGATCGCTATTTGAATCTGTTATGACAAAAATGAAATTTCAGTTGTAAAAAATCAGCTTTAGATATATTTTGTATCTGACCAGGTGTGTCGTCAGATTAGACACGCTGCCCTGGCAAGCTTTGCATTTTCCATTGTAAATATTGCAGCAAGCGTTGTCTGTGCCAAGTTTTAAAAACTGTATCCGCAATTTTGACTGCTTTTTGCTCAACATCATCCTGACTCACTGCAACTTAGATAAGCTGCAAATTCACCACCAACTGATTTAACATGAATCGGTACTCGGTGATAGCAATGTAATTCAGTCGGTACCCTTAAAAGTACTGAATTCAGTAGCGAATCATAGCTTTACATTTAGCAAAGAGACACAAGAGTCATCTCCTTATCTAACTCTCAATTTTGCTAACACTTTCACACTATCTGTACTTTTTAGTTGTGTCTTTATTAGAGCCTGGTATCAATGGAATCAAGAACTACATTTAATGTTTTGCACACAAAAGCAGCCTTGGTTTTGTAATAATTTACCAGTTGACCGCATGAAGGAGAAGTGCAGATACACTGCTTGAGAGAAAATCTTCCTACATAAATCTCTTGCTCAACATATGTTAGGGAAATTGACATTTTGCCTGCCGTCATCCTCTGTGTTGGAACAATCGTTTTAGTTGCTCCCACAGTGTTTGTGCACAGATTGTGGGTTGGTGTTTACCTTCTGTTGCTGCAGCTCTCTGATGGTGTCCTGCGCCTTCTCGAGGCTCTCGCTGGCTGTGTTGCACTGCTGCCTCACCACCGCCAGCTCCCGCTTGATCACGTAGTTCTCCTCTGCTTCCTGCGCCCTCGTCACCTGACCCTGGGACAGCAGGGCAATGAATCAAGAGCAGCTGCTGAGTTTAAGTTTTAAAATGTAGACTATATACCAATATAGAGAAAAGGGTCATTATGGGCATCTAGGAAAGGCAACATTATTATGGTTAAGGGGAACCGTGCTACATAGCACACTTTTTTAGCCTTAAAGGAATAGTTTGACATTTTGGGAAGTATGCCTATTTGCTTTCTTGCAGAGAGTTGGCTGAGAAGATCAATACCACTTTTAAATATGTCCGTTATATACAGTGCTACAGCCAGAAACTGGTTAGCTTAGCTTAGCTTAGCTTAGCTTAGCGTAAAGACTAGAAACAGGGGGAAACAACCAGCTTGGCTCTGTCCAAAGATAAAAAAAAAGCTCCTGCACACAAATTAAAGGAATAGTTTGGATTTTTTTTTAATTTTTGTATCAAGTACTTATCTACAGTCGGTGTATTACATACAGTAGATGGCGGTCGGCATGCCCCCAGTTTAGAGAAGCAGGCAGGAGTATTGCCACAGAAGCTAAGCAATGTACTGCTGTGGACAGGGGCAATGGCAAAAGGTATTTTAGCAATTTAAAAAAGTCTCTCACCTAAAAAAAAATCAATATCAGTTTCAGTGTACATTATATTTAGTGTATTTTCACTGTTTTACCTTTCCATCAGACAGCCATTTCTGATGTGGAATTGAAGCTGTTACTCTATCCATGCTCTCTTCAAAGCCAGCAGACTCCTTTGACACAAACAGTAATTTTAGGTTGCAGAGCAAACGAGTTGCTGGTCTACCACTACCTCAGTTAGTTATTTAGTGTGTGGTATTGTGTGACCTTGGTAAATCTGACCCAATTCTTTTAACACCAAAGTCACGCAATAACACAAGTAAACTAACCAAAAGAGGTAGGGTAGATCAGCAACTCCTGTGTTCTGCCTGGTAAAATTACTGTTTTTGTCAAAAGAATCTGGTGGCTTTTAATAGAGCATAGAAAACAGCTTCAGTTCCCCATTAGGTATCACTGATGGCAGGGTAAAGTGGTGAAAATATTCTAAACATAGCGTAAACTTAAACTAATATTGATGTTTTTTTTTTGTTGATTGACTTTTTTTTAGGTGGCTAAAAAACATTTTGCACAGCCGTACATTACTTAGCTTCTGTGTCGGCACTTTGGCCTGCTTCTCCTAAAATTGGGGGCATGACCAAGCACACCAGCATGCACACCACCATCCACTGTGTGTAACACAGACTATAAATAAGTAAGGAAAAATCCAAACGATCCTTTTAACACATTAAATGTCTGTTGTTTAAGCCCTTGTAAAACCACATTCATTCATCTTCTAACTGCTTCATCCTCTTGAGGGTCGCGGGGGGGCTGGAGCCTATCCCAGCTGACATCGGGCGAGAGGCAGGGTACACCCTGGACAGGTCACCAGACTATCGCAGGGCAGACAACCATTCACACTCACATTCACACCTATGGACAATTTAGAGTTATCAATTAACCTAGTCCCCAATCTGCATGTCTTTGGACTGTGGGAGGAAGCCGGAGTGCCCGGAGAAAACCCATGCTGACACGGGGAGAACATGCAAACTCCGCATAGAAGGGCTCCCACACCCGGGATCAAACTGGCAACCCTCTTGCTGTGAGGCGAGAGTGCTAACCACCACACCACCATGCCGCCCTTGTAAAACCACAATGTAACAAAAAAGATATAGCATGTTGATTAATGAACTTGGGCGCTGGTAGGCAGATTTTTTTTTTCCAACTTTAGACAAAGCCAGGCTAGTTGTTTCCCCTGTTGTTTCCAGTCTTTATGCTAAGCTAGACTAATCATCTCCCATTGGTAGCTTCATATTCAGCACACAGACATAACAGTCTTCTTACTGAACTCTCAGCAAGAAAGCAAATAAATGCATTACCAAAAATGTCTAACTGTAATATATCATTCACATTTTGGTGAGATGTATTTATAATGAAAATGTGTAACAGTAATAGTAGTGATGATTATAAACTCTTACATGCCACATGCGGGGATTGTACAACCTCATTAGACCATATTTCCGTCATGGATAAACAGTACATGCATTCTGGGTTTACAGGACGGCCTTGTGGACTGAGCAGATATTCAGCAATACTCTTTTCATGCACTTTTAGCTAGTTGTTGTTAATAAGAGGGAGAGAAGCAGTGCAGTAGAGCAGACAGAAGAACAGGAGGAGGAGGAGGGAGCTGTGAGTAGGGCAGAGGACAGCAAAGTCAGTGGGAAAGTGGCTCACAGTACTCTACCTGTATCAGTCTGTCTGCAAGAGCGGCACTCTCCTTCAGCGCAGCGAAGAAGAGGAACAAGAGGGTGAAAAAAGAGATGAAGAGAAAGTGAAAGCCAGTGGGACACCAGGGAGGATAACGCCACAAGAAAACCCAAGAGGAAATTCAAGAAGGAGAAAGAAACGGGATCACAGGCTGAGGAGTCAATCATTCGAAACAAATGTAGAGGAGAAAAAAGAGGCTGCAGAAAACAAGTGTTTCAGAGAGGAGGAGAAGATTTAAAACGGCAGAGTGCAGCAACCACAAACACACTCATACACACTTCAACAATAAGCTCCTCAGGAAAAGAAAACCGACAACAGAAAATAAGCTCAGGAACTTAAAACCACAGCGTTATCTCATTACAGGAAGATCTGATGATAACTTGATGAGTCCTATGATGAGCATTCTGGATGTTTCGTCTCAATGGTGCTGCACAAACCTGATTTACTTTAGCGTTTAGGTAAGCTGGAATCAGAGCCCATCTCTTACCTTCTCCAGCGTCTCAATCCTCTGCTTTAGCAGCCTGTTTTCTGTGCGTAACCTCTGAACAAAGACAGAAAGGTACAGAAGAGTTATATCGCCCATTCACTTTTTAAACACTATTAAAAGTGTCAATATATCCGCTTCATGCACGAATACATACAATTTGCACACATTGTTGAGCAGACACACACCTTGATCTCAATTTGCTCCTCCATTTCCTTGTTCTTGATCGTGGTGTATTCTTTCTCAAGTCTGGTAAAACATAAATAAAAACAACACAGGATTATGCAGAGTTACCTTAACATTTAGAGGTTTGTTTCTTTTGTGGTGAAGAGGAACTTAAAGGTCCAGTGTGTAGGATTTAGGAGGATATTTTGGTAGAAACTGAATGTAATATAATAGCTATATTTTCTTTAGCGTATCATTACTTAAAAACAAGAATGATTGTTTTCGTTACCTTAGAATGAGCCGTTTTTTTTCCTATATAGGGATCAGGTCCTTATCCATAGAGATCGCTGTTGGCATTGCCCTACCATGTTTCTACAGTAGCCCACAAGGGACAAACCAAACACTGGCGACACATTTATGTTTTCTTGTTGGCCACTGTGGTTGACAAGAGTGTCAGAACACGTTTTTTAAATGTGAAATGGCTTTATTCAGTTTTTTAACTGGTTTAAATCATCGGGTACATTTGTTCTGGAGAGGAAGACACTTGTGCAGATAATTTGGCTCCCGCTAAAAACCTTCTGAACGTCTGGATCTTAAGTTACCAGAGAAAAAAGGTGAGCACGCGTTAGCAGGTGCTGGGCGTACGGCCCATAATGTCAGAGGAACAGTGATTCGTAACAGGAAACTGCTTTATTCAGTGTTTTTACTGGCTTAAATCATGGGGTCGATTTGTTTTTACATAGGAGGAGACCTCTGCAGTTGATTCAGCTCCCAGTAAAAACCCCCTGAACAAAGAAAACTGAAGCAACTCTGACCGGGAGAAGCTTCAGCTGGTTGCAATCTGCAATCCTCATCGTTAGATGCCACTAAATCCCCTTTAATCTTACACACTGGGCCTTTATTTGTTGGTTGCTGTGCTTCATTGATTGGTGGTCTGTTGTCATTATAAGTGCTTTTAAGCAAAAATCAGAAGACGATAGCTCAGGAAAGGGCATCTTCCCAACTTGACAAAAACAAAACATGCACACATCAAACAGGATGTGTGTGTTTCAGAGCCAACACCTCACCATTAGTAAGACAGAAAATACAAATCCTACTGGGCTACATGAAGTCCACCTTAGTCTTAGTAGTTGTTAGTTGTGTAATGAGCGCTCTTACTTCTTCATCCTCTTGGGGTTGTATTTGACCTGGTAGGCCCTGAGGATCAGCTTGTCTGGGCAGCTGTCAAACTGGTGGGGGATCACCTTCTGGAAATGCTGGCAGACCCAGAGGGAAGCACACACAAGATCAGAGAGCTCAAGACTGACAAAGATGCTCACTCATAATTTATGCAGAGGAGCGGCTGAAGCCCCGTGGCGAGCCAGCAGCTGCTGTATTTTTGGAACTCTGATGTGTCTGTTATAGTGTGAATCACAGACAATTAAATTTATATATTGATCCATCAATAAGCTGAAGAAATTATGTTTACAGATGTATCTTTTTTGAATTAAAACATTCCTTATTTCATTAAGTGAGATGACTCTTCATTTTTCATTCAGGAATGTCAAATTCTCTGGTTTCGGCTTCTCAAATTTTGCTGGTATTGGCAATATTGGCTGCTTTTATTTATCATATTATGATAACAAAGTGAACATTTTGTGAGTTTGGACAAAACAAACAAAAAATTAGAAGGATGCTACTTGGGCTAATGGCCATATTTTCACAATTTTCCCACATTTTATTGACAAAATTGTTGTTCGATTAATCAAGCAAATAATTGACAGAATAAAGCTACAGTTGGTAACTGAAAAAACTTGTCATATATTGAGTATAGTGACTGAAACTGTCACTCAATTCTGTAAGACATACATGATACAGATAACGTGGAAAATGTTGCTCTTTATCCTCCACACTGTTACTGGATTGCCTATTTCTCACCACAAATGTTTTCAGAAACATATTTTAGTGTACTGTGACCTGGCATGTTGTAAATAGCTGACCATGGTACCAAGCACCGCCCACCAGCCGGATCAACCGTCTCATTTTACAGCTAAACTAAAATATTTTTTTGAAAACATCTGAGGTGAGAAATAGGCTATGGAGTAACCGAATCTGTATTTATATTTGATCAGTTTGACCACAGTTCCCGAGCAGTAACTGAAATGATTGACAGCTGGATCAGATCTGATTTGGTTTTCGTTCATTTGTGTTAAGGTCATTAGAAATGCTACAAGGCAACAGAGTAGGCACAGGAGTATGATTATTTTCACAGATTATCTGTCTCATCTAATGCTGTGTGAATATAGTAACAGGTACAGCAAATATGACAAAATATGTCTAAATGTCAAGGAGTTAATTATTTCCTGCATGATTGTTAGCACAGCTGTTCCATCCAGATCATCCAGATACACAGGACTGTTTTTAACAACAAGCTTCATAAAGTGTAAAAATCAACACCATGCCAGTTTCTCATCTCATATGAAACACTGATACAAGCATGCTATACAATCACTGAAAGTGTCCTGGTTTCTGTTTCTGTTTTGAATTAGTGAAACCAAATAAAGCCTCCTTTTATCAGAGCAGATCTGTCATTCAGGAAGCTTGCGTGCAAAAGGTTAAGTGGGACGTTCAGCCTTTGACTCTGAATCTGTACATACAATTCATTTCTGTAGCGTGCCGTATAAAGCTGCAGCTGCTTACCTGGGACATGCCCTCCATGTCTAGCTGAATGAGGTCAGTCTGGTTGTACTGCAGGATGGCCAGGCCCACACGGAAGATAATCTCTAGACCCTACAGACAGGTCGTTTTTTTTTTAATTATATGCGGTCAGTAAACTGAAAATAACATAACAGTCAAACACACATTCAGACACTTAAACACACACTCACAAAATGTTTCCTACCTCATACATGAAAATATCGAAGATGCGCGTGGCAACAGGTAGGGGAAGGAAGGTGAGGAAAAGGGTGAGAAACCAGGAAGAGGCATACATAGATGTGTGGAAACTCTGGGATCGAAAATGGACGTTCAGCTCTGGAAGTTGCTCCTAAGGTGAAAAAAAGAGCATGATTTTAAGCCTCAAAGGACACATGAAAAGAAAGTGATGTGCTGAAGAAAGTCACTTGCTGGAGATATAAATGAATGATTTGCTGCCCCTCTGTGGATGTTTGTTACACTGCAAGCATTTTATTTGCTGACAGACTCTCCTGCTTCCTCTTTACCTGTAGCAGATACTCAAACTGGTAGATGCAGAGGCCCAGTTCAGCCATGCTGGGTTTGAACAGCTCCCTTAGACGGTACTCCTGCATCAGGCGCACAAAAACACAAAACGCCTCCTCCTCGGGCATCTGGGAAGAGGTGAGTGAAGTTCCCTTGTTAGGTATAAATCAGACATTGCTTATGCTGAACAGTTTATTATACAGTGTTTCACATATTTCTCACATAACCTCTAGAGACAACTAATCCTGCTACATAATCAACAGTCTTTGTCTTGTAGTAATTACAGTAACCTAGTGGGATTGATTACAATGAACCTAAGACAAATTGCACAGGGCCTTGAGACAAAATATCCTCATTATGGATCATTTTCCTGAAATACATGATTATTACCTGCATAAGCAGCAGACCAACAATGAACGCACTGCCTTGGCAGTAGCCCACCTCTCGATCCACCAGAGAGTACGCCTGAAAAACACAAGCATATTACATTTCTTATGTGCTGTGTTTACAGACAGCAGCAGATGACATCTGAAATCCAGACCGAACACTCAGACTGTGGGTAACAGGATCAAAAAGCCACCAGAGGTCTGTTCATTTCCTGCACAGCTGAGCTACCAGGGAACTTGACTGACAAGTGGACGGTCAACAAGCTTGTTTCCATGGCTGCGAACGACACATCCCCACATTTAGTTGCTTCCCAACAGATTTTGTCTCATGAACAAAATAACATCAGGAAGGTAACACTCAGCCTGGCAAATGCAAAATGGAGGAGTTAATTACAGCCAATCAAATCTTTCCAGTTTGATGCATCTGTTTCTGAATGACAGCAGGAAAAAATGTTTCAAAATGTCACTCTGATTTGAATATTGTAACTGTTGATCATTAATATTACACAGCGCTTGCCTGTCATGCTGAAACACATTGTTTGGACAAACACTTAAGCCAAATCAGTTTAGTCAAATTATCAACATAATGCTGGTACCAGTTTCTCAAATGTAAAGATTTGCTGCATTTCTCTGTTTGGACTTGGTCGGAAAAAACAAGCATTCATTCAGGCTCTGGGAACTTTTGATGAAATAATTAACATATTAAAGATAGCCAGTGGAGTTTAGCACTATGCATTAATACATTTATAAGTGGGTCCCATTTTGTTTGTATCATGCAGGCACGTGAATATGCAGGCAGAGCAATACCGCACACATTCTTGCTGCCGTTTTCACCCAATTCTGCTAATCAACAGTTGATGCCACTGAAGCACAAAGAAACAACGGCAGTGAGGAAGAAGACTGCAAGTTAGCAAACAAGGATTTAACAATACATGACTGATGTTTGTCAGGCCTCAAGCATACACATAATTCACTGTAACACTGAAAGTAAGCATTACTCTACAGGGCAAATTTTATTGAAAGGAAAACTATTGTTACATCCAACTGTTGAAAGGTAAAACTACAAACGACGGACTTTTTAGTTCATTGCCAGGGGTTGGCAAGCTAACAACTATCAGGACCGTGCCTCTTCCAATATAAAAGTGCAGCTGCAGATTACCGGTAAGCTATGCTGTGTTGTCTTTGAGGGTTGTTAAAATTTTTTCTTACTCGAAAAAGTAGTCAGGAGTGGAAAGAGAGTAAAAGAGAGAATTGTTGCATCCAAGTAATGGTCGGGAAAACCTTGCTGTGAATTCTGGCATCATGTTGGCTAAAATGTTGGTGACATTCTCATGTAAACAAACACACATGTAAGCACTATGGGCAATACTGAGAACAGCAAAATGATCAAAGTCATGTCCATATATCGTACAGTAATTAGATAATTATCGTGACAGGCCTATTGATAGGAAATTAAAAAACAACAAAGGTCCCTGTCAACATTACAAATACATGTTCAGCATCTTGAACCTGAAGGCCACCAAGACACCTGATTGTTAACATTTTAACAACATACTGTCTCTACTTCCAGAACCACAGGAGAGGAACAGTACCTAATTTGGCACTTCAAAGTGCATCATCTAAGCCTCATAGAGTGAATACCAAATGGCTACACACACAGACAGACATTTATTCCAAAAGACCTAAGTCTCACCTTTTCATAAAAGCTAAATATCAAGCCTGAGAAAGCCCGACCTTGAGGTGACGGGAAATGCTGCAGTGCTCACCTTCATGACGTTGAAGAGGACCTCCTGCCCCAGGCTGTCCTGCCCTTTGAAGAACTCATGCTCGGGGTAGGTGCGGGCGATGTCTCTGCGGATGAGCTTCTCACAGGGCGATGACATCTTTAGCAGCTCTGAGTATTGGTTCTTCACTGGCATGTCAGTGGCGTTGCCCAGCAACTGCCACACGATGGCCCGGAAATGGTGAGGGATGCCCTTCCTGATCAACTCCTGGAGGGCAAAGAGCAAGACATGAAAGACGATTAATACCTTGCTCCTTTGTGTGGTGAGGGATGCAGGTTTAAGCATCTCTTAAAGAGCAAAGAGCAGGCAGATGAGAGAAGAGGAATCAATTATAGGATGATGAATAGATATATTTACAAGGATAATTTAGTATCATGTCCTAACTACAGCCTCTCAGTACATTTTGATGCATCACTCTTCACAATAATTCTTCACCTGCTCATGCTTTTCCCAAGCCAATCATTAAAGCTACACTCCATGTAGAGTTTGCAGACAGTCTGCATCATTTTGCTCGGTTTGTCTGCTCCCCCATTTTGCCCTGACTCATTTTGCTGTCCCTTCTCTCATCCATCTTCTCTTCCCCTGGGTTTTCTCTTTTTGTCACAGAGGGCACACAGAGGAAAGGAGGGGAGAAAGAGGGAGAAGAGAGAGGTGTATTGGTGCAGTGCAACTTAAGGCATTGGTGTACTTTAATCAGATTAAGAGTATTGTATTAAAACATGATTCAGGCCCAAATCAGACAGAACGCATTTTAGTAGCCTGGGGTGGCTTTTTGTGATGGTTTTCAAAGAGACTGGAGCATTTTGCTTGCTACTTTTGCGTTACTGAGTGCCTCGCGTTTTTCCACTCTATGCACCTCGTGTTTTTGCAGGAGCACCCTGAACGCCTCGAAGCAGAAAAAACTTCAACTCAGAGCAAAGTAAAAAGTACCCAACATCACTGCCATTTTTTTGTAATTGCCCAATCAGACTGATTGAAAAGTGGGCCTTGTGTTGCTGATGACAAGTGGAAGCATACATGGATTGTGTGAAGCCAACCATAGCTCACTTTTAACTAGGGCCGTAACGGTACATGTATTTGTGTCGAACCGTTCAGTATGCGACTTTTGGTTCGGCACGACCCTGTACCGAATTACTGGGCGCAGGATAGTATTTTATTTTATTTAGTTTTATTTTAATTCAGTTTCTGCGAGCCGAACCATTTAAAATATCTAGTTCCCCGATGGACATAATTAAGTGACGAACCGAGTCCGACCATAAATCTCCGCTTTCACTTTGTACAGTGCATTCTCGCATTTTGACAACATGGCAAGTGAGCCTGACGAACCTGAAGACCCACCCGCAAACCTTAAGTCTTCCGTTTGGGAACACTTTGGTTTCAGGGTAAAATACGAAGATGGAAATAAACAACTGGACAAGACAAAAGCAGTGTGCCGACACTGCAGAACAGCGGTCGAGTATGTACTTGGAAACACGTCTAACATGCTAACGCATCTAAAGCGACACCACCTGAGTTTGAACGTTAACCGGCACGACTAGAAAAAGCAATCTGGTGCAAACTATGATATCGTCGTCGTTTAAAAAGAAAGAGCGTTTCCCTGACCATCACGCTAAAGAAATAACCAGCGCCATTGGAGTTGAGTAAAATTGTTTAAGCTGCACTTTAGATATAAGCATGTTTTGTTTACTGCACTTTAACAAAGTGGGAAAGCTAAGTAAGTTCCTAGTAAAACTGAATTTGAGCAGGCTTTAAAGTTGACCAGCTGCACTATATTTTTTATTTTAATTGAGTTAAACTGTTAAAGCTGAAATGTATATTTATATTTTTCATTCAAAAAATGTGTTAAAAAAACAGCAGGATTTTATATATATATTTGTTTCATTCAAAAGTTGTGTAAAAAGAGTTAACTGCTGTGGTGGTATGTTTTAATAAGGTTACCAATAAGTAAAAGATATTTAATAGTTGTCTATTTTTTTCATTACTGTACCGAAAAAAAATGAACCGTGACTTGTGCACCGAGGTACGTACCGAACCGTGATTTTTGTGTACCGTTACACCCCTACTTTTAACGGTGCCCAAGGGAAGCTGCAAAACATATCAAACTAAGTGTAGCCTCGACTACTTTCTAAAGTTTTACCAACTGTAATTAGGCCCGATGACTGACGGAAGATTGTGAAACTGTCCCCAGCTCATCCTAAAATAAGCCTTGAATGGACCATCATCAAGTTCCTTGACCAGCCAGTGGTACTGCTTGTGATTTATCTTCTTTTTGAAGCTCTCATGTGCCCACACAGATCTCCACTTCCCTGCGACTTTTGGGAACATCCTCTGACCCTAAGCCAAAACCAGAGCAAGTACTCTCTGCCTGTTAATTTTTTTGCAGGTTTTAACATACAGATTTGTGAGTTTACTTCAAAGCAAATAGAGAATAAGTGAAGGACAGGTGATTTGGTGGTTGCCTAGCAACAACAACAACGACCAAAAAAAGGCACAGCTAGCTGCAAAAAGCACTGCGGTGCGCTGTCTGACCTAGGTGTTAGGCAGCGCTCATTGAGGTTTTCTTTCCAGTTTTTGGGGAACATGAGCAAATATAAGCCGTGGGCCCTCAGGCAGAACGGAGCTACATTTTTCTGTCACACACATGCACATGGGTAAAAAGGACGCACTGTGACCTTATGAATAAAAACAGATGGATATAAATGGCCATCCAGCCTCTGCATGAATAGTGCAATGAGTCAGGGATTTACAGGGCCCTCTTTCTGTGTTGTTCCAGTAAACTTCCTGTGAAATCTGACCAACAAGATGTAAAAATAAAATGAGGAGGCTGATAATCTTCTTATTGATGTTCTCATTTTTAATCATTATTTGATGATTCATTCTTTGGAAAATGCTGCCTGGGACAACATGATCTTTAATTCATCATCTCCAGTCCCTGATCCTCACCTTCAGGAGTTTGTCCTTCTTGCGCCTCCACTCTTCCCACTCGTTGACGATGCGGCCCCACAGGATCCAGGTATCCTCCTCCAGGTGTGACAGGTTGGAGGAGGCCGAGGAGCTGGACACTAGTGAGGAGCCACTGTTGCGCCGTGAACCGCTCATCGACCGCATGGATTTGGAATCAGCCTCCAGCAACCTGTGTGAAAGGACAGTTTATGAGGACATGATGTAGACGTTGTCTTACACACGTTGGTGCACACGCTGGAGAGTGACAGGGAGGCTAAGATGAGCATTAGGAGTCACAGCAGGCAAATATGACATTGAGGCAGATTGTGACATTGCAAGGATCAGTGGAGTTTGTGCACAACCTTGCAGAGGCACCAGACGCCTCAGGGCTTGTTACCTTAAACTACAGAATCAGAGGCTGACCCATGAGGATATTACACACAAAGCTGGTCGGCTATTAAAATTTTAAATTGGCAAAAAAGCAACAATATGCCTTTGTGCATAGGGTTAGACTAATGAGGGAGCAGTTGGCCTTTAATTGAGCTTCTAGTGAGTCAAAGCAATAAAATAAACATTCCATTTTATCTATATTTTATATCTTTCAACCTATCCCAACATTTGAAATTAATATACTCCATTTCTGGGCACAAAAATCCTAGAGTTAGATGTTTAGCAAGCATATAGCTTATTTGCATTAAAGGTACAATGTGTAGGATTAAAGGGAATATATTGGCAGAAACGGTATATAATATTCATAACTATGTTTTCATTAGTTTACCTGAAGCTAAGAATCATTGTATTTTCGTGACCTTGGAATGAGCTGTTTATATCTACATACAGAGCGGTCCTCTTCCACAGAGTCTGCCATGCTTGTTCTACAGAGCCATTAGTGTTTTTGTGTCGCCCACTGTGGTTTTACACGCTTGGCACACAAGAGAAGTTTTAGTTGGTTTCAATTTGCAACCAACTGAAACTTCTTCCATTGCATTTTCCACCCAATACATCCTAAACACTGGACATTTAATACTTTGTTTTACATACTGTACAATACAAAGTCCATATTGTAAAGGTGGTTGGTGGAGTATGGGGCACTAGAGATCGGGCCATATTTCCAACACTCAGTTCTACGCTGTCTGCATGAGCATACAAACTATTGGTTTGTATCCACCTTATTTTTCACGGAAACACGGAGGCAAAACAGAACGCAGCCAGCTTCCGTTTTTTTGTGCGACACTTCCGGTCCAGCACTCTTACCACTGTGTAAATGGGAATCCCCTTGTTGTTTACCTTGCTGAGTTTAGCTATATATATGTATATATCACATTTTTCACATCACTATATCACCGTTTAGACTAATCTGATGTTTGTAAAGTCTATAAACACAATGACTGAACAAACATTAGTATTTTCTCTGTGTGTAATTAATAACATGGTTATCGTAGATTAGCTGGGCTAACCGTTAGCTGTTAGCCATTAGCCGTGTCTGTAATAACTCACTAAACTCACAAAGTGGCCCGTGAAAAAAATATTTTCTCCAGCGGATGTCTTAGTTACAATATGATTGAGCTAATTGGAGTAGTTTCATGTCGTATCCGACAACGGGAGGCTTTTAACGGATGACGATCCTGATGTTAACATTGCTGCTAGTGTTAATGTTAGCTGTCCCTGTCAGCTGCAGCCACTGATGCTTTCTAGACATTGTGATTTCCCAAAACTGAATAAATACCACACATAGCAACACAAAACTGCTTTGTTAGCTCAATCATGTTGTAACGGCTGGATGGTTGATGCGTATATGCTGATTCGGGTGCTATCAGAGCCGATCCGCGCATATGGCTTAATGATCAACTCAGTCAATTAAAACAACCCGTCCTGTGTTAGGAGTGTATGTCGCTGACAGAAAGAAAGAAAGAAAAGGGAAAAAAAGATAGATTCGCGTTTAGGGGGAATAAATTTCCGTTATAATGGAAACGTGGGCACAGTTATCTAACGTTATACAAAATACACAGACTAACTAACTAACTAACTAACTGATTGACTAACATAAACAACTGAAAATTGAAAAAAAAAATAGCTTGCACCGTTAGCTCCAGTAAGGGAAAGCATGAAGGAAAGCGGCTGACCGGAAGTCACGCACAAAAAAATGGAAGTTGATCACTATTTACTTCCGTGTTTGAAAATAAGGTGGATAGAGATAAAAACAAAGCTTGTGACTTTGGTTTTGAGATAATAAAAGGCTTGTTTAGCAGAGGCATTTACTAGCCGAGTCAGAAAGTGTTTGGATCCGCTTTTAGGTCTGGAACCTCCTGTCTACGACGGGCTTGAGACGTGCCCTCATTGAGGACTTGGCTCAGTCTATTCTGATCCCGTTTCATTCAGTGACTGCATGCCTTTGCTGACGTTGACCCCAGCAGGATTCAAACCCTGGACCTTCCGCATGGATGATGTGTGCTCCAACCACTACACTAGGGAGGCCCAGCCGAGTCAGAAAGTGTCTTGTAATGAATTTCACAAATAACAATAACAACAAATAATAATGTTAAAGAATAGGTTGAGATTTTGGGAAAACCTTCTTTTGGTAGGAGTAAGATGAGGAGATCAATAACCACTCTGTCTGCACAGTAAATATGAAGCTACAGCCAGTAGCTTTTAAGCTTAGCCAGTAAGCCACTGCTCCCAGCCAAGAAGTAGTCACAAACATAACCCCTCATTAAACCATACCTTCTTGTTTTCACACCTTGGTTTTTGTGCAGATTAAACAAACAAGTTAATTAATAAGCTTTAGAGGTGCTTATTTGCTTGATTTTGTTACCTTAAGACAAAGCCAGGCTAGCTGTTTTCCCTTGTCTTTCTGCTAAGCTAAGCTAAGCTAAGCTAAGCTAACTGGCTCTCGGCTCTAACTTCATATGTCATGACAGATGATAGTGGTACTGAGCCTCTCACCTAACTCTTTACAAGATAGCACATAAGCGATTTCCCATAATGTTTTTTGCCTTTAAATGTTTTTGATTTTTTATCCTTGTGTTCCTCAGAGTATGGGGTGGCAGGAACATGATGTGATTAAAGAGACCGCTCTTCATCCAGAGGGTGTTAGTTTCAGTCCCACTTTGACCCCGAATGTCTGCTTCTCTTAAGTCACTTGACTCCTACACCCTGCACTTTGACTGCTCTGCTCAACCATGTGATGGCTGGAAGAAGAATTGCACACTATGAGGCTCCTTACACAGTGCTCTACAGTGATTTATGATATTCTGAGTCCCTGCTGGGGTTAATAAACTCTAATCAAAACTAAGTGTATTTTTCAGCAGTGGTACAAACGTGAACAGACATTTCCCCCAGAGAATATGGTGCTCTTCGTTGTGTGGGATTAAACCTTACCTAACGCAGGGATTAAACCTTACCCTAGAATAGAAAAGTCACTTTCTAAAACATGACTGTAAAACCAGGTGATTACATATTACCCCAGAGGAAACAGATCCTGAACTGGTTAAATAATGAGCCTCCTGAAAGAACATAAAGTAGCATCCAGGGTGCATGTTTGATATCATCACAATTATATTGCAGTGATATATAATGTATGATGGACCCTGGATGCAATGGGGTTGTGAGTCTCTGGAAACAGACACTGATTAATGCTCTTTTTTTAAACCACTTCTCTTTATTTCTTCTTTTTGTTTAGGGGGTGCCTAAATCCCTGTGTAATGAACTGCCTGTGTTTAATTGGTGGCCTCATCCCAGTCCATCTGTTCTTCCTCTTAAATCAAATGTTATAAAAAGAAAAGTTGTAAGAGCATAAATGCTGTTATAGTGCCCAGGCAACACGCATTTGGATACAAATAGAAGTAAGTTGGTGATTAAAGACTTCACGTTCTACAAATGTTTTTTTTCTTGCTCTGGACAAACTCTGAAATAATGAATTTCAATATAATTTGCAACATGCTGCCAATAATATTGCTATGTGAGTGTTGTTTTTTGCACTACAGTATCTTGGGCCTCACCTCAAACCTGCAGTCTGCTATCTGTCTGTCTCTTTTGCATCCGCCAAAGATGGTCTATACGGAAGGTGTGTGTGCGCACATATATATACAGACACACAGTATATTCTTCTTTTATTTCTTCTGTGGTATGCCACTATGCTCAGTACAATAAATGCTGCCTCCACCTGACCAAGTGTGATTAAACACAGAAAGGAAGGATCTTGAACCTGTATTGATGGATAACATTTTTTGAGGAGGCCCCTCTTTCATACGTTGGTGGGGACGTGCCCCTCAGTCCCCTGTAGCAGTTATGGGTGTGCGCCACGGCCTGGTTTAGTGATTTTATTTTTAGAAACCTCACCTATTCAGTGTTTTTCAAAACACTACCCTATATACCCATTTTTTGCTATTTAGTGTATTCTTCCAAATGTAGGGCATGCAGATTTTGGATTCTAGGTCAAATTGACATTGGCTTGTGGTCATTTTACACCAATCCCTTTGCACTGGACTGTGTACATACACACCTTGAACAATCACAATGTTTCAAGCCCAAAGGGGTTTGTGTGTAAACGCTGCAAAATACATAATTACACTATTTCTCCAGAAATCACTGTGCAAGTGCAGCCTTACAGCACCTGAAACAATCCACAGAAACATTTGTATGCTTAAATACATTTCGTCAATTTTAATTTTAATCTTCTCATACTCAAAAGTAAGACTTTAAGCCTCACAAACATACAGCAGTTTTCTTGTATTTTCAGGTACTCTTGAAAATCAGGGAAAGATAAGCTCTTGCATGGCTTGTGATTTATTATTATAAGGTGATTAATTGATAACAGTCAGTGGTGTAGTTATAGCTGATGTGGTGGGTGCACTTCTAAGTGGATGGGTAGGTTCTATCTAGCTTTCTTATTTCTTGTAGCATCTATTGTCATTTTACAAATGACCGCAAGAGATCATACCTTTCATCCCCTATAATGAAGCTGTAATTATCTCCCATGTTGGACCATCTCATTACTGAGTTGCTGTTTTAATGCTGCCTTCAACCCTCATTATTTTCTGCACTTAAGCTTCTGCAGCTGAAGTCAAATTGTAAATGCACTTTTAACTTGAAATATTTGTCTCTTCATTCATCTATATGCTTGAGCTTGAGTTTTTGTTTGATCGAAAGATTTTACTTCAAACGTAAACTATATAAACTGTTCTTCTTCATTGTTGGGTCTTTAGCTAAACTATTCTTTATTTTAAGTTGCTATTCACCCCGCTTTATCGGGTACAACTAACCTGCACTGAGGTGACACAGTGTTTACTTTTGTCACAATTGTCACACATCCCCTTTGCATTACATCACAGTTATGTGACAGTTATTTCCAGAGGTCGAATTGTTAATTTTTAACATAGGGGATGCAATGTAGCTTTGATTTTTTTGCGTGCACACATCATCAAATATGACAGCACAGATGTGCAAAATTAAATAAGATAAAGAAAAATAGCAGGGCCTATACCTGCTGCCTTTAAAAACACAAATAATGCAGTAGTACTGCAATTGCAATACAGACAAACATTTTAGAGTATAAATAAGAGTAGTTCTGAAATAGCTGTGAAAATTAATCTTCAAGTCACTCTTATCCTATAGACATTTCCTTAGCTGGTTATAATTTCTCCTTACCTGTGCAGCCTTGGGCTGATAATTGGTGCTGCTGTCAGGTCCCTGTCCTGATACCTGCCTTGTTTCTCCCTGTCCCTCTTCTATCTATTGCAATAATATACATAATAAATGTGCAAAGCAAAATTCATAAATAGGAATAGTAGTGGTGACATAGCTGTGGAAATTAATCGCACAGTCACTTTTGTGCTCTAGATATTTTCTCTCAACCAGTTATAATCTCTCCTCACCTATAAGAACCCTGCATGATCATCCTTGCTGGCCTCTGGTCCACTGTCTCCTCCCTGACCCTGCTCTTTCTATTGTGGCAATAAAGATTTAAAAAATATATGCAAAGCAATAGTGAGCACAAGTTCTTATTAAGGAGGAGTGGGTTTATTCTTAGCATGAAACTAGCTAGCAAGGTATTTAACATAGGTAACATTAACATTAGTGTTCTTGTTAACTAGCTTAACTTGATATATTGGCATCTATTAATTAGTCATCATTTAGCTAACATTATCTACATGCAACAGCATTACTCAACTTACACCGTTTGTTTGGAAGAAACTGTGCAAGATTTTTTGCTTCTTGCTGGCTGCTTTGCCCAACATAGTTAACACAGCGGCACTGCCCAGTAACACACATCTCGTCTGTACGATTGATTCTGATCACAACATGACAGCATGTGTATGCGCCTGGCGCCATATACTCATGGTGCGTTAAAAGACGGCTCGGAAAAACACGTTACCACATATGAACGAATTGAACGGTTGCAACGGCTGTAAAAAGTGCGGGGAAGGGAAGGCACAGATACGGGAAGTGTGGGGGACATGTCCCCTGTGTCCCCCCCTCAAATTACGTCCGTGCCTGCACACACAGATTCTAGATTAACAAGGGGGATGCTTTTTGGTCAATTTTCTTTTTTTTAACAAGGAGGATGGCATCCCCCCTCACCCCCCCTCAATTCAACCACTGGTTATTTCTTAAAGAAAGTGCATCCAACCACATGGGTACCACCCCAAGATTCCAAGAATCATGCAAGAACATCAACTTCATAAAATATGCTTATCTCTTTCAGGTGCTACCTTTATTTAGTGTTACTAGAAGTTTAGTGGTCCTGATTTAACACTCTAAATTTGGAGTAACTTTCTATACAATTGTTCTGTGATTTTAAACACAGGCAGACAAAGACAGGCCTCTCATTTCTGACTGATGACTGTTGATCTTACCCACTAAAGTCAAGCGCCCAGAAACAGTGCTGGGCTTTGAAGCCAATTCTGACATAGTGGCCAAGCGGTGTAATTATAACTTTTCTAAGCGTGACAGCTGCCTCGACATAACTTGTTTCACTACCTGGATCTGATCCATTCGGTCCGATAACATTTGCGCTACTGAGCAACTTCCATAGGAATAAACAGGGCCCCGCCTCCAACACTGTATCCAGTTTTCTTTATACATGCATGGCTGAAAACTGTAATTAGCAAGCTCACTGAGTAAGCACCATGAACTGAAAACACTGCCTCCTGCTGACTTTTTTTTAAATGTTTCTAATTAGTTTTAGAACCAGAACCTTGATAAAGGGTCTTAATTATATACTTGAAACGCTGACTGCTCCCAGTAGTGGCTTCCAAACGAAGATAGTAACGTGACGTGATAGTCATGAACAGCTTATTTTTTTATCGTAAAACTGTAAAAACTATTGGCTTTTGTTAATAATGTGCTCCTTAGCCTTGTCAGTAACAACTGGTAACTGTATGTATTAAGCTAATTAGTGGGGCATGCTAACAACTGCATCTTGCTTTAGAGCTGATTTGAGTCTAAACATAACATTTACCTACTCCTTCAGTATTATGGTTGAACCTGCGACTGTACAACTGCAATAACTGTCTTGTTTTCACTCCAGCAGTTTAACTTGATAAGAAAAGCCACTGATCTCACCTGTTCTGCTCCTCCAGTTTGGCCAGCAGCTCCAGTTCATCAGGACTCAGGTTCTCTGAGTCTGCTGGGGAGGCCGCTGGTGCGGACAGCACTGCATCATGGGAAGATGAGTCTGGGCTGAGCACTGGGCTTCCAGTTGATGGGGGGTCTGGGTCCATGCCGGGAGGGGAAGATGGGCACTCTAGCTGAGGGGGAGCCCCACTAGAGCCCTCTCTTTCTGGGCTGCTGCTGGGTATAGACATGGTGGTGACAATGGAGTTGGGTGGGTGAAGCACTGTGGGTGCGGTAAGAGGGTCTTCCAGTCTCACTGCTGGTCTCCCCCCTTGGTGAGCCTGGCTGGTATCTGATTGGCTGCCTGGCAGGCCGTGGAGCCAATTTGATCAGAGGTCTTCAAACCTGTCATGGATGCAGAAAAAGCTCAATGAAAATGGGCAACGTGGTGGTTAACTTAGTGTCACCAAAACTAATGTGACAAACATAACAAAACCTGTGGCTACACAACACGATGCATCCTGCTTTGTTACATTGTACTCTTAAAATAAGAGTGACAAATGACCATTTCCAGAATGGATTAAACGGGATTCTTTTTTTTTTTCGATTAATCGTTTCATCTCTAAAATGCCCATCATAATTTAGCAGAACTTTGAGTGACGTCTTCAAATTTTGCTTTCGCTGACCAAAGGTCTAAACCTAATTATATTTCATTTACAATGATATAGCTAAAAAAAGCTCATTATTGCTTCATCAATGGCTTAAACGCTGCAATGATTCTTGCAAAATTGCTTTGCTGAATGACGCCCACCCAACAGACAAACACAAATGAGTCAAACAAATGAACAAATGAATGAGGAATCATTTGTCCCCATGTACATACATCCTAATTCTTCACATTTTGTGCTCTCAAAGGTGTGAGATGTCATGTTCGACTTAATGGACTGAACACAAGTCACTGGCCAAACTTTTCCAATCCATACTAAGATGCCAGTAATGCCCCTCCACACCCTGGCTCAAGTATCTGCTTTGAAGGAGTGGCCCTTAGTCACTGTGATGACATCATCCTGACTGAGAGCATCATGGTCCATCACTGCAGACTCAGCTAACAGAGAGCTGTGTTTCTTCACACTAAGATAGATGTTTGCCCAGTGATGCCTTACACAGAAACAGTGTTATTGTTGACGTGTAAATAAACTGTTGCGATCTATAACCACTGAGTTGCATTTCTTTCATCGCTATTAAAGGCAGCAAGAGATCAAACTTGTCAGCTGCAGTGTTACACGCATCATGACCTGATGCGGTGTTATTCAATTAACATCAGACCGTACGGCTTTCAGGAGGACTGAGCCATGGTGACTGAGTGATTAATGTGCATTAAGAGATAATAAATTGATCAGATCATGAATAGATGAGATGAATAAAAGTGAGTGAATGAGTGAGTGAGTGAATTCAAAGGGATATGGCAGGTGTCACCGAGCTTATAAAGAGCTGAAGCTCGGGTTAGGAGTTAGGGAAGCTTTTAATCATTTCCCTTTTCATGTATACCCAGGTATGAAAAAAGCCAGTAGAAAATGTACGCAATTGTACTGTTGGTCCAAAGGCACTGTGAATACTCTTCTTTGACTGGAGGTTTTATGTTTGTGCCTTCAGAGTTAAAGTGGTTGCTTCTTGTGATTGAGAGCATACGCGGGAAAGGCATTTGTGTCTTGAGTGCAACATTTAACTCGCTAATGTTAGGCAGCACATCTAGACTTGGTGCTTTGCTCTCCCCCATCATGATCAACTTAGTAAATACATGCATAAGATAGATCAATCAATCAATCAATCAATCAATCAATCAATTCTGATGACTGAAAATTGATACTGCTGCAATTACTGATTCTGCTTTCTACTGATTCTCGATTCCCTTATTGATTCCTGATCAATTGGCATACATGTGACTTAGGTGTGCAAAAGCTCCACTGCTTAACTGTTTTCTTAACCAAAGAAAAAACTCTACTAGGCCTGCCTGTGTGGCGCTAATGTTATTATAACATAGGATATTTATGCTCAGTTACAGACATGGTGCTTGGTTGTAAAGCAATGTAAAATATTTGGCATTCCTTGAATTTACACCCCGAAAGACGCTCAGTCATATTGATGTTTCCACCCTTACTTGAAACTATCATTTCACAGACATTACAAGCAGCACTGTCATCTTTCTCCATGCAATAGGCCTTTTTCACAGCAGACATTTTGAGTTGTCACAGCCGGTAAAGCTCAGGTGTTGCTTATAACACTAGCTGGCTCTGTTATATTCGAGTGTCCCAGTGAGAGTGATGCTGAGCAGGCATGCACGAAACAGCACCCTGACATCAAAGCAGCTACATGGAATTCATCATTCGTTTTATTGTTTAAACCTGTGCTTTGCCTACTGTGACAAGTCAAAATGTCTTCCATGAAAAAGGCCTATCAAGCTATGTTTTGGACCGTTTCTTCCTCTCCGCCATGATGCCTTCTTGTTACAAGTTCACAGCGGCGTATACGCATGAGTTTCACGTCATTTGCACAACATATGCACACAACACACTGCATCAAGAACAATACAGTTAATTGATCGACAAATACCATATTGAACTGTCCATGTATTAGAAAACTCAAAAACAGTGCAATGACAAATTGATTTTGGCCATGTAATCAACCATGAAGGTTGAGAGAAACATACAGATGCAGGCAAGGAGAGCAGAATAGCCTGCAGGAGAGGAGAGGAGCATAATAACAGTCTGAACAGGGAGAACACTGCATGGGGAAGAGACAAGGACCACATTCATGCACAGAAGCCAGCCCAATCAAAAGAGCCATTAACAAGTCAATGAGACCAATCACATTTGTAAAAGGGCTTAGCAAATAACATGAATCTGAAATAACATCCCTTTCATGTCAAATAATTCCACCCATATAAGCTCATGGTAAAACAGCTTTCCCTTTTTTAACAGTAGTTATTTACTCAAGTTACTCTGGTCAAGCTAAACTACCCTGATGTGGCTGAATTTGCTGCAACAGTCAGAGCTGACAACGTCCGTTTCCCTTTTCTTTTCAGATTAAAATCATCTGACAGACGGGGGAGCCTCAGGCAGTGATGCATCTGCCTTGGCAGTCACATATTCGCCTCGAACCCAGCAGTGGAACTGAGGTGAGCTCTATGATTGATAAAATTTATAACCGTGTCAAACACTTGTGAATGTTTTCACCTTGATACCAACACCCAGAGAGCCTTTAATAAGTGGACAGTACAGTAGGCTCATGTTCCCATCCTTGGCCAGTCTGTAATACTTTAAAACAAAGGCACAAGAGAGAGAAACCATACAATATATAAAACAATATAACAGCATAAAGGCCAGCTCTCTCTGGACAGAGTTCGAATTATTGTTGAGGGATCTCTCTACTGCAGATCCACACTGGGATTTAAGCTGAGTGAATGATTATTTTTACTGAGCTGCCACAGTTTTCTTCTTTCAATCAGGAGGATGGAATTATCCATGATACAGAATCACAATCCATCCATTAATGGATAATAGTGTGAATTAAAAGTGGATGATACTAAATTTGACTAATCAGAGCTCACAACTGCATTAGTTGAGTCCAGATGAAATCTAATCAAACCTCTTCTTCTGCATCTGTTACTTCCAAGCTGTCTATTCCTTTCAACAAGAAGCCAAATCTCAGAAAACCATTCTGACCTTTGTGACTTAACTTTGAGGTCAATAAAATAATTGCCTCCTTTAAACTTGTCACTTTGCTTATGGTGCTTGTTAAAGATGGTATGATTTGGTCTGGGAGACAAAAAATGAGAGTTCTGGGTTATGGCTAAATGTTCTCTAATACCCTTGGCGACCAAAATTAGCAAGTACATGCAAGGTTTTTGAACGCGGGTAAACCCACTAAATATAGGCAATAGAGTCATTTCCCACGGCCAGTACGTGAGTATGCCTGAATGTTTTTTTTTTTGCATGACACATTCAAGGTCACAACAAACATGCTGGAAAACAGGGCTAGTAAATAATGGAAAATAGGATGGAGGACAGTGACAATACCACAATGATTATTCCTTGTTTAAATATATCTGTTACTTATTCAGTCTTTAGGGTTAGGGTCACGCCTCCGGGATACTACCAGCTGATAAAGACACGTCATGACGCACGTCAGATGACGCTTCTGAAGAAGACTGAAGTGACAGTCGAAACATGTCAAGGTAAACTACATCTCCTTAAATACTCATTGTCTGAAAAAAAAGAAACTTTCTACACTGAATCTAATTTGAGTAGACAAAATGAACCTATTTACACTTGCAATTTTGTCCAATCACAGCAACTTAACTGTGAAATGAGACTTTACTCCGGGAAGAGAGTGAGCTCTATGCCTGGGACAGAGTCATTTACACGTAAGGATGGGGGGAAAAAAATGATACAGCATAGTACTGTGATATTTTACATGGCAATATTGTATCGATACACAGACGCCAAGTATCGATCGTTTATTAAACACATAATTCATGAGATACATAAGGGTAATAAATCGCAATATGTTGCAATATATTGCATCGCAATACTCAGCATGTCGCAATAATACTGTATTGTGACCTAAGTATCATGATAATGTTGCATTGTGAGTCCTCTGGCGATTCTCACCCCTTCACACAGTGACAGAGCTATCTGTTAACATCACACAGCTAAGCTTATTGACAGGGTTAACAACAGAATTGAGTCGTTTTGTGTCGATATGAGTTTGCTGGACTCGTTTAACAGCTTTGTGTTGGATGCAAACCACTGTTGCTGTGTTACCTCATTCTTACCAGGAAGAAAGAGCAGATGTAAAACATATACTAAATCTGTGGGAAACACTGGATACTCATAACAATAGGGTACAAATCAGAGCGAGCATTGCAAGTATTTTCACAATTTTCACCTGCCCCCGCAGTTTCATTGCAAAAAAAGCCTACAAACATCGCAACATGCATTGCAATTTTTTAGAGAAGCTGCCATGAAATCAGGTATTTAAGGTCGCTAAAAATCCCCCAAAAAGCCTGTGAAATCCTGGAGGGACTGACTGCGTCCGTATTAGATCACATTTTTCCCACAGCCTTGAAGGGTTTAACCACTATCACAATTTACTGCAAAACAGCAAAAAATAAGCAAACAAACAAAATCAATACCAGCTAACTTTATTTAAATTTCATAAAAATAGGCCAACCTTTGCCCAAAATAACAAAAATTGAGATTCTGTTGGGACAGGAATCTGGACTTATCAATAAGAATGTCGTGGGAACTGCATTTAAAAAACACAAGTGCTATGAAAACATCTTAATCATCAGCCTATTAACCACGACAGTACAAAAGAGGAGATGCTTCAGAGCAACACAGAGAGCTATTCAGCTGTGTCACTGTGCTCTGACCACACTGTAAAAGCTGTGAGTCATGTGGACGACAGCCGAGTGCTTCCAAAGTGGGAGTTTTTCCTAGCTCCCTCACACACGCAAGCACGCACGCACGCACGCACATACACATACACGCACAGGGTAATGGAAGGACATAGTGAAGGTCTCTGACAAAGCAAAACATGCCAGATTTTCTGAGCTTGGCTGTTGCTCTGTGTATGACAGGCTTCCTCTAATGTCATTGTGTACTTGGGAGAAACTGCAGAGGACTGTGAGACAGTCGAGGGGGGTTAAATTTTAATCCATATTTAAGTGGATTACAATATGTGTATTTACAAGTATGTATAGTGTGTACGTGCGACATGAAAGGTTACCGTTTAGCATGCACACTCACGTCTGCATGCTTGGTGTATCCGTGTTTATATTCCGTGTAGTTCCACCTCAGTATGTGCATGTGTTGACACACTGTTGTGTGATAGATGCATGCCCAGTTTTGAGTGTTTATGTTTAGTCTGTCCTTGACTGATATCGCCATGCACAATTATGGTATTGTATAAATTCTACGCCTGAACGCATCCTCTCCAAGCTCTGACTGTCTACTGAAACAGACAGCGCTATTGTTTCCTCCTCTGACCCCCCCCCCCCCCCCCCCCCCGCGCACACACACACACACACACACACACACACACACACACACACACACACACAACCTCCAGTAATCCAACATGAACCCATGTCCCCTTTGCCCCTCCATGTTTTAAATGTTGTATACGTGTTTTGCATGCAAACCCTTGAGCAGGATGGGTCTGATTTACAAAATACTTTTCACTGGTGTAAAGACGCTTTTCACGGTCTCCATTTGGGCTTGGGTGACGTTAAGCTAGCCTGGGGCAAATAAAATAATGAGTGTGTAAAAAAAGAGTACCCCTTTGCTCACTTCATTACACCAACAAACAACAGCTCCATCTACATTTTTCCTATCTGTGAAATAAGCAGTGACGTACAGTCACATTACATGCTATCACAGACATTCTGAGGCGTAACTTATTTCCCAAGAGGCCCGAAAAACCCTCTTGGAGAAAACCTGACCAGCATTTTATGAAAGAAAAACACAAAAATCAGCTAGTTTTCACCGGGATCCCGACCTTGCTGATGTATCACCCCCTCCCTCTTCTCCTCCCCCCTGTGTCTATGTGCACATGTATTTTGCCCTCGGGGCCTTCCAGCCCTGACATTAAGGGCGACCCCTTTGTTAATCCGTAGCTGCTAACCTCACTGTTGTTCCAGCTCATGATCTCATGTTTGGTTACTGACACGTGGACTGTTCATTTCCATGCTATTCATCTACTGGATCCACGGTCCTTGTGACTGCTGTTGGGCTTGCTGCTGCTCAAAGTGTCTCATTGTGAAGGAGGGGTGTGTTTTTTTCTGATATTCCTGCTGAAAGCTCTCTCTCCCTCAGTGTTTGGGGAAGCCATATCTGGAGTCAGAACGAATGTATTAGCTGAAACCAATGGATGGAATTAGGTCTTTGACACACTGGCGCAAACGTATTGACAAGTTAAACACGCTCTACATATAGTGCGCAAGGGCAATGGTGTGTGAAGCAGATAAAAAAATCAATATGTGCATGATGAAAGCAGGCTTTTAAATTTAACTGTACAGCATCTGCCTGACAGGGTGAAAAGTAAGAACATCTTTCTTTATACTTCTACTTCACAATATTTCAGATGGAAATATTCATTCATTCATCCTCTTGAGGGTCGCGGGGGGGCTGGAGCCTATCCCAGCTGACATCGGGCGAGAGGCAGGGTACACCCTGGACAGGTTGCCAGACTATTGCAGGGCTGACACATAGAGACAAACAACCACTGACGCTCACATTCACACCTATGGACAATTTAGAGTTACCAATTAACCTAGTCCCCAATCTGCATGTCTTTGGACTGTGGGAGGAAGCCGGAGTGCCCGGAGAGAACCCACGTTAACATGGGGATAACATGCAAACTCCGCACAGAAGGGCTCCCACGCCCGGGATCGAACTGGCAACCCTCTTGCTGTGAGGCGAGAGTGCTAACCACCACACCACCGTGTCGCCCCTAGATGGAAATATTGTACTTTACAAAATTTATTTAACAGCAATAGTTTTGGGTTGGTTTTCAGATGAAGATTTTACATACAAAACATGTGATGCTTTGATGAGATGAAACAGACCCAACACACTATGAGTACAGTACAGTTAAGCTTGACCCACGACCATATTGAAGTGCCACTAAGCCTACATATTAGTGCAAAAATGATTTTGTATTTTTATATAAAAGAGTATTTAGCATTGTACTCCTAAAAAAATAAATAAAATCAAAACCAATGCAGCAGAGCCAGATATATAAATTCTACTACATTCCACAGTTTTCGTCCTTGTCAAAGCCCGTTCAGTCAGAGGATCAGGTGTGTTATGCTAGTAGCAGCTAATGTAGCCTTGAGCCTTTAGCCTCACGCAAAGATGAAGAGCAGGCTGCAGAGGTCTGGTAAGCTCATTTCTGTCCAACTCCACATCCCCAGATTTTTGGCATATTCAAAGTTGTCGTTTTGTTCGGTGTAAATGTTCCCCTTTCAGTAAAATTTTTAGAGTTAGCTGAAATAGAGGACCAACAGAAACCTGCACTTCAAAATGTAACTAACAGTATTCCTTCTTTTTTTCAGCAGTACATTGAAAATAACAGAAGGCAGAACTGAGTATATTTCAATATCTGTTTATTAGGGGTGTGCCATATCCTCTTGTTGATGATAATACTGTATATTTTTTAATATCATATGAAAAATGAAATTCATATAGTGATACTTGCAATATTTCAGTTTGTTGACATATTGATGTCATACTGTTTCCCATGGCAACAACAAGCGTGGCTGAAGGCGAAATTATAACCGACTCTGCAGTGGTTCCAAAAAGAAGTAGAAGAAGTTCCTCTCTCGCCGTGCACACATGGGGAGTCATTGTTATCAAGTAATTATACCTTTGGTGATGTAAACCTATGTGACGCTCGCGGCTTAACAAAAAAGTACATATATGTTAATGTGCAATAGTTATGGTAGCATAACAGCCTGTCACAGGTTACAGCGTGATGCTTAGAGGAGGAATGGCAGAGCATAAAGGTCATAGGTCAGAGTATAAAGGTCATAGGTCAGAGCATAAAAAACAACTCAATCATTTAAGATTTTGCTAAAAAAAGAAATAAATCGTCTGTTGATTCATATTTAAAGATCCCAGGGTACATTTTTTTGTATTTGGGAGCTGTTTAAATGTGTAATTTGTGGTAGATTTTATTGTGTTGAACTATTAATATTATATACAGAATCTCAATCTCACTCTGAGTTACTGTTTAATTTTTACTGAATATGTGAAGGCAAACTGTTAGACTGACACGTCAAACTATATCACTTATTTTGTTGCAATTCTGTTTTTTTTATAATTAATAATAAAATATTTTTTATCATTAATTTGTCATATCATCAAGAATATCATTATCGCAAAAATAATAAAATATATTATATTATATATAAAATATTATTTTAGGGCCATATCACTCATCCCTACTGTTTATTCATCGCAACATTGCAAGTAGGCCTAATATTGTTTTGGCGATATCCAACAATGTTATTGCATATCACATATTTTTCCTCATATCATGCAGCCCTACTGTGGTTATGGTACTTTTACTCAAGTAATTGATCTGAGTACTTCATCCACCACTGCTGCCTGACATACTCTACAGTGTATCAGACTGTACGCTGATGGAACATGGTTTATGTTTATGTCTTTGTGTACTGGAAATGTCTACCTACTAACCCATCATCCCTCCAGCATCATCATCACAGTAACAACAGCCTGTTCTCCAAAACAGCCCTCTTGTACAAACTGTGCTGTATAGATTATAGATGTAATTGGTAATTCTTTTACATGTGTGCCGTGCAGGAAATGTTTTCTGGGATTTGTCCAATAAGAATTCAGTGTGACATAAAGCCTGAATGAGGAGGAGACACATTCAGGACAATCAAAGCAACAGCGACGACCAATGTTTTCCAGACTTGATTCCCTAAATCTACCGACCACATTCATTTTATGTGACTAATGCTTTCCTGCTCCAAATTTAGTTAGTATCCCTCTCCAGATGATTCGGTTCCCCTGAGTGCCACTGTGAGAGGAAATTGTCTAGAAATAGCCATCCCCACAACCCATCAATTACTTTCAAGTGCAGGCGACTATATTGCTCTTTTCCGCCACTGTATGGTCAGTGCATTAGTCCTAATACTGCTCAGATTATTTAATATTTTATCACTAAAAAATGCAGGATGAAACAGACTGCAACATCCACTAATCACATGCTAATCTCAAAACTGGATTACATGAGTGTGTCATAGAGGATAACTGCTACAAACTGTGTGCCACCACAGGCACATAGCCACTGCTTAATGTGACGCCTAAGCAATGACTGACATTAGTTTTCCTGCTGCATTCATTATATTATCTTTTTTAATTTCATACTTTCCCAGCAGCGCCGTCACGAACACTGATCAGTAGCCGAGCTGCTGTTTAATCACCCGTTCTGATTACAAACATCTGCTGTTTGCATTAGAAATGGCTGCGAGAGAGAGGGAAACAGTCACTACGAATCCACAAACAACGTCTCAAAAATTAGATTCATTTGAGTGTTTTCTTGTATTTCATAACGACCTCAAGCCTCCTGGGGAAATGAGGAAACTAATCAAATTTCAGAACCTCAAAAACCTGTTAACTTCCAAATTGTTTACGCCAAAGCACAGGCACAGTGACGGCCCATAAGCTGACAGGACACATCACGCTACAGGTCGATTGTGCAAAGGAAGCATCATCCACAGCCCAGTGTGACAACACAGGTTTCAAAATGCCTCGGTAACATGTCTGTGTTGTTAATCATACTCCCACAGATTCGCCCCGCGGTAAATCATTCCCTCATGCTCATTTAAAAGAATACCTCGACTAGCTGATGAAATGCTCCGACCTTTTGTGCAGATATGCCGCATGTTTGTACCTGAATACCTCATACATCATAGATATGGTAATTAAAGCCAACAGAATGTTAGTAATGACATATGCTTATGAAATATTGTTTGGTAATAGCCACTTATCTTAGCTGGTGACAGTGGTGAAACAAAATACATTTACTCAAGTGCTATACTTAAGTGCAGCTCTGAGCTACTTGTAGTTCTCAAGTATATCCATTTGATGCCACTTCATACTTGCACTCCACTCCATTTCAAAGGGAAATATTGTACTTATTTACATTTATCTGACAGCTGTAATCATTTTTCAGATTAAGATTTTACATAAAAAACATTTGAAAGTCCAGTGGTTTCCAACCCCTATAAAAATCAGTGCCTAGTTGAGGCACTTGTCATGTTTAGATGTCTGTGAGTTGTTAGCAGTTCCACCGAAGGGACATTCTTCTCAAATAGTTTCCTATAAATAACGGCGTGATGCCTAAAGAGGAAAAATTACCCAGTATTTCACAATAAAGCAAAGATTAGAGGAAACTCCAAAATCTGAATCTGAATTTTGTGTTCTTTTTCTTCTTTCCTTGTTCATTTATCATCTCATGACCCCTCAGATTCATCTTGTGACCCTTTGAATCACCAGACCAGCTCGCAAATGGGAATTAGTCTTGAACCTCTCGGTTTATTTTTGATATCCAAGGGGCATTATCAACAGCCTGAGATTAAAATGACTCTGGATGCCAATGGATAGATCTACAACCAATCAGAGCAACGAAACATATTACATAGAGCTAAGCAACGGGAAAATGTAAACAGATTACAGCGTGCAGAGATGAGCTGTGAAGGTGCAGAATCAATATGTCTGTGAACAAGTGATGCCTTTTTGGCCATCGGAATTTGAAGATAAAGGGTGTTTTAACTCCCTCTACTAAAATATTTGGTAACACTTCACTTGAATGTATCTACATAAGAGTGACATGACACTGTCATAACTATGACATGACACGGTCATGAACCTGTCATGAACATTATGTACATGTCATAAACGTTTATGACTGCTGTCATTAAGTGTCATTCAGTTTTTGTAGTTGACATTGTTTGTGTTGTCTTGATTATGACAACATATCATTAATTAAAGTGGCATTACCAGAAGCTGTCTTTGTCATGACAACTTGACATTAAATTTGTTTGGGATGTCCATATTATGACAACTTGACATTAACCAGGATGACATTACCAGAAGTTGTCTTTGTCATAACAATAATAATGATTATGTCAACTTGTAATAAAAACAAAAAGAGGTGCATTTCTTGTTTATGTCAAGTTGTTACGACAAAGACATCTTCTAGTAATGTCATCCTGGTTAATGTCATGTCAATGGCATTTTGAATAAGGACATCCCAAACAAATTTAATGTCAACTTGTCGCGACAAAGACAGCTTCTGGTAATGTCACTTTAATTAAAGTTACAATGTGTAATTTACATGGTTGTTTATTAGCAAATATCAACTATTGCTTTCATAAATATATATTTACTAAAGTGTAATGCAATTCACATACAAATGGAAGCTTTCTCATAGGCTTAGAATGATTTCTCTATATATACACAGGCAGGGCGCGGTCTGCTGGAGGCTGCCCTCTTGCGTCGCCATATTTGAATACAGTGGCTGAAAAGGATATACGTGTTTCGCCTTTCGTGTTTACCTAGAACTTGCCGTCACTGGAGACAGAGAAGGTGAAACTCAAGCCGGGGCGCTTCTGCGTGAATCTGCTTTGTACTTTTATGATTCTGTCGCACTTCAAATGGAGGACCACACATATGTTTTGCCCCGTAAGAGGGAAACCACGCCACCAAATAAAAGAAAAAGATCAGATAAGTGAGGACGGGACAAAACGCGAGTGAATATCGGTGTTGTTTATTCCAGGTGGAAAGAATTCCTGAAGGAGAAGGATTTCACAAGGGATGCGGAGGTTGCCTGCTTTCTGCTAGACAGGTAATTCAATCTGATATTTTAAAATCATTTTGGCTTCATGTTTGCAACTACTTTTCCCTCTCGTCTAAGTTCGAGTGAGGGCTACGTTTACGTGCTAACATTATCCTAGCCTTGGCTAACGTTATCCCAGAGCTACAGCTAAATGGTTAGCCTAGCCTACAGCCTAATCTGTTGATTCCTCTCGCGCTGCTGTGAAGGCTGCCACCCTCTCCTCCTCTTCCCTCTGGGTAGCCGAGACACACCTCTTCACCTGGCCGTTCCTGCACCGCTTCTACCACCTCGCCCCTTCCTCTCCCTGGTCTTCCTCCTCTCCCTGTGTCCTGTGGAAGAACACTCTGGAAACGCATATATTATAATCGTACCAACCTATATTTGCCGCACTATGCCGTGACTATCACATAAAATGTGTTATTTTAGCATTACTGTGCTAATGCTCATGTTATCAAAACAATTAGAAATAAAACACTCCTAACATATTATCTCACAGATAACCTATATCTCACTGGTAAGCTATAACATATTGTAACATGGTTTAGATTCCTAAATAAATATTCACCTTGTCGCTAGATACTCCTGAAAAACTCGAAAAACTCTGCTGTCTGCGCAAGTCTTTTTGTCCTACGAGGCCACCATCACTTACCCAACAGGAGGGGTGAGTGAGTGAGCGCGAGTGAGCGCTGCAATCTAGAATTTGACTGCTGATGTCACTGTTACTCACCATTTTTACACATTGAGGCTTTAATGTCAAGTTGTCATAATCAAGACAACCCAAACAATGTCAACTTGTCATTACAAAAACCGAATGACACTTAATGACAGCAGTCATAAAGGTTTATGACATGTACATAATGTTCATGACATGTTCATGACCGTGTCATGTCATAGTTATGACAGTGTCATGTCACTCTTATGTAGATACCTTCAAATAAAGTGTTACCAAATATTTGAAACAATAGGTAAGGCCAAAACCTACAACCTACAAAACCTGCAGCCTACATGAACAATAGCGTAGAGAGAGGAGAGCTGTGGAGGAGCTGCAGTCACACTGAGCTTGAACCGCAGCAGCCAGGTCATCACGCTGCTCCCTGTTTCCATGTGTCAGCAGAGGAAATAAAGTGCAGTACACACAGACCAGGCCAGCACCAGAACAGTAAACCAACAAGCCAGCCAGTAAGACAAACACGAGCCAGAACAGATGATCCTGAAGGCTTTAGAGGAACAATGTTTGTTTTAAAAATAAACCATTTAACAGTAAAACTTCGACACCTTTGTGTTGATGGTGCCTGACGCCTAGTACAGAGCATTAGTGAAAAGAAAATTTTAGTGATCAAAATGCAAAATTGATCTGGTTCCAGCTTCTCAGATGTGAATATCTGCTTGCTTTCTCAAAACGATCACAAAACGATCAGTTGTATATCAATGACTCACCTTGTGTTACTTGAATTTTTGAAGATATCTTTGTTTTCACATGCCTTCACAGTAAACAAAGAATCCAAAAAACATGCTTTATGTAAAGTAAAAGGGGGCCATTTTTATAACAACAGCAAAACTATATGACTACATCTGTTTACAAACTCAAAAAGCTTGTGCAGTATAATCTAGTGCCTGACCAATATGGGATTTTTGAAACTGATTCCGCTGCTAAATTAAATTCAGAGAGGAAAAATTCATATATAGTGAATTTTTGAGGTGGAATGAAAACAGACCTTTTCTATTTGGACTGTGCACCAATTTTGCACCGATATGAACATGCAAAGGTGCTCAGGAGGCTGCTTTCTTAAACAAATAACTCTGTTACAGACTATTTAACACTGCCAAACATTTCTACAAATAAGCATGACTGGATTTGCTAGATCCCTGGCTTATCTTTGTTTTGCAGGTATTACAGACAACTGCATTACCGTCTCTGGAGAAGTAGTTCCACACCTTACTGCCTTTTCACTGTGGCTTCTCAGCCATCTGTAGGTGTTAGAAGATAAATTGGTCGGGCTTTAGTGTAATCCAAGTCTCATTTATCCAGCTGTATTGTCACTACTTCTAAAACACATGCATTATCGCCTAAACCTTATTATTTAAAACACTTCTGCATAGTAGCATGCCTGGGCAAGTGTGTGGATTTCAGCAAAAATCCATGTGTTTGGGAAGTATATTGCACGAGTTGTGTGAGAGTTTGTGAACAGATGTTTTGATTTAGTTTTGGTGCTGTTAAACGTGGACCCCTATGACTTTCTTCGTTTTTGGATTGTTTGTTCAGCGTGGATGAATGCGAGAAAAACAAAGCTTTCAAGAAGTTTTCTTAAAGAATTCAAGGGTGAGTATGGTCATTTTGTGGGTGAAGTATTCTTTCAAGCCACTAGTGGAGTGGATGTTAGATCTCATTGAAGCTCAGGAAAAAGACGTAGCATCACCCTTATTTGCACAATTTATCAAAAGGCAAATGTTGTTTAAGGGGAGAGAGAAATCAGTCAGTCTATTGTCTTTGTCTACCAGTCAGTCTATCAGTCCTTGTTAATGACCTGCACATGTGGCTCCTGTTTGTCCCTGTTCAACAACCAAACACAGCGGCAGACGATAATAAACCTGGACAGCAGCAGGCAGACCAACTGTACAGTACAGGGAGAAGGCTGTGAGATGATATCCCTCCTCCTGTTCTCACTGGAGGCTACAAACACATGCATGCACAGATTCAAATCCATGCACACATACACACACACACACACACACACACACACACACACACAAGTGTACAAACAACTCAAAGACTGTTTATCCTGATGACACTGTCCAGAGCCTATTAGCTTACCACTCTCTCACACAAATGAATAATGTGGCAGCAGCAGCAGCAGCAGCAGCAGCAGCAGCAGCAGCAGCAGCAGCAGCAGCAGCAGCAGCAGTGAGTGCACAGGAAAAGGTTGGCTGGGATAAGCCGGGGTGTGCTCGCATGTCACAGACGTTGTATGCAATCTTTTGTGTGCGCGTGTGATGGGAGGATCAGATATAGAAGAAGTTTCGAGGCTGTGGCGCACAGAAACAAGGTCACCAGGATGTGAGAATCAGATACCTGTTTCCTTGACGGTGAAATGTGTGAGATGCCTTTTGCACGGTGAGTGGATTTCGTAGATAAGCCTGAGAGTAATTTCACTGTATCGCACACAAGGATATGATGAACGACCCATTAGTCAGTGGTACATGTCCTTAGTCATGGGGCATTTAAGCCGTAATCACAATCAACAGAGTGAGATAATTAATTCCTTGAATAGTTTCCCCACTCCTAAAGAAAAAAGATAAGTGCCTGAGGGAGCTCTTCCATTTTGTGTAGTCAGCGGTATCTTTAACCCTTCAACATCATACCACAAAAACTATGTCAGCTCTATACTTTTTATTCCACTCAGGAGGTAATGTGATATGTGCCTGGCCCAGATTTACAGCATAGATTCATTTAACACAGCGGTTCGAGAGAAGTGCTGGTTTTCTGTCTTACAAGCCAGATGGATTTTTTAATCACTCACTGATTAGATGGATAAAGTAAAAACAGCTTGATTAAGGGCCAAAACAACACTGACCCAATGACAATTCAAGCTAAGATGACCAATAAACGTGCAGGTTGGGGCTCGGTGTCAGTGTTGTGTATCAAGGACAGCTCAGGATATCTGGATAGAAACACACAGGTGGATACAACATGGTAACCCCTCTGCCATCCATCCACTGTTGCTACTGAAGCAAAAAGGCATTTGTTAAAGGTGACAATGACTCCTACAACCCTTTGTCCTTACTTTAAGAGCCTGTAATCCCACTGACAGGGATGTTTGGACATGACAGCTCATTATCCCGGCCTGCTGTTTCTTGAGGATGCCTCAACAACAGGCCTACATGCTCTGCGGTCGGCTCATGGCTCGGCTGGATCAACATCTGTGGCCAAAATGACACATCATCCACTCTGTGCGGCACCAAATGTCCCGGCTTTCCACAACAATGCGATTGTGTAACGATATTAAGAATGAGGGCGCAGAGAGCATGCTATGCCTTAGCAATAAATATGGTTTATGGGCTAATGAATGGGCCGTGTCTCCGTTGGCATGCCGTACAGTGGAATTTTTCACTGAGATAAATGGAGCAGACGGATGGAGCTGCTGTTGATGGGGCTTCACAGTGTTTTGCTATGAGGGCCTGTGTATATTTTAACGTTGAATTGAAACAAGCTATGAAGCTCTCGGGCCCGTACATACGCTTCACACGGTAACATCTGATATTCCCTTTAAAGAAATAAGCACCTCAAATAGATAAATAAACATTAAAAGCCTACCTGGACTCCTTTTCCATAATCAGAGCGGTGCGTTTATGGTCGCTCCCACATCAGCCCGTCGTAAACGTCAAACGTATGTTATGTTACCAGCTAATTAAAATCTTAATAGATCACCGAGGACAAATACAGAGAGACCGTCCAACGCAGTGCCATCGTCCTGCCGCCGCTCGACCGGGAGGCAGCGCCGCGTCGCACAGCTGGTCGCGAGCCCTCTGCACGCGGAGAGGCTCGTGTGTGTGTGTCAACTGAACTAGAGGAGGAAAATATTTCTGTACAGATCCGCTAAAATAACCATGACAGCCGCGCGATGTAGCCTGCGGTTCATCGGAGATACGGCATAAACAGCAGCATCAATCATTACCAGCGAGTCACACAGAGTGGCTGGCGTTCTGTGCTTCAGTTGAGCACGAGGTGGGGCGCACCAATCAGGTGGCAGAATGAGAAATGACTGACAAGTCACGAACCAATTGTCTGCTCAGACTGCGGGATCCTTTAGAAGGACAACAAAGGTGGCTAATCAGCATAGAGCTTTATTTTGCAGGGAGGCGGGATCAGCAGGTGTCATACAGCGGTGTCAGCTTTAACGGATTTACTGTGTATGACAACTAAACGATTAATTATGTGACAAATTAGGTTGTATGTGATGATTTCAATTGATTTCTGGCTTTGTGAGTGATTATGCCATAACAACAAACTCCAGTCTTATATCTAAGCGCCTGTGAACTGTATGGCTATGTTTTACTGTTATTTCTTTAAAAAAATTAACTTTATTTTGATTTTTTGCTAAAATTAGAAGTAGACCTACCTGTTCTGTGACACCTGAGCTTGTCGTTAGATTGGCAGCAGGTAGCCTATTGCACAGTGGTGAATGAAGGGAGTACTCTAATACTTTACTTAAGAAAATATAGCTAAAGGCTACCACACTGTAAAAAAAATACCTGCATTAAAATGTTACTTATATGTAAATATTATCAGTAAAATGCACTTACAATGTTAAAAGCAAAAGTGTGGACTATTATAATTAGATTATTTGATTATTTTTGCTTATTCAACAATGTCATTTTACTTGGGGTTTTGTAGCTATAATATACTGTCGGATTGTTGTTTAATCTGAATTTGTTAAGTAACTAGCCTATAGCTGTCAGATAATTTAGTGGAGTAAAAGAAAAATGTTTCCCTGTAAACTGTAATGAAGTTGCAGTATCCTGAAAAGGCCTTTAAAAGGAAATATGCTAATAAAGTTCAAGTAGGCTACCTCAAAATTATACCTTAGTACAGCATTGGGTAAATGCACATTGCTACATTACACCACTGTCACTGTTTTAATGCAGCATACACCATGTGACTTTGTCTTTTCTTTTTTTCTCTCCCTCTTTTATCTCTTTTATGTTCATGGTTTACAGCCCCCTGAGCCTACAACACTGTATTCAGTAGTGGATTTATGCTCAAACAATTGACCAGTGTTAGCCTTCAGCTCCTGAGCTGAATGTGCAAACCACAGAAACTCACTCACATTGAACAAGCTCAGATGGGACATAAACGAGGCAAAGACAAAGGCTATCACACATGAACTGTAGTCATTTTCAACATAAGCTTGTTAAAGCAACACCACAGCCACTGTCATCACATCTAGGGCCTGGATCTCTAGCCCAGGTAGACCACTTCCTGCATAAAAGAGACAACACAAAAAAACCTCAATGTGTGACTTCAATACTAGTGCTGCTAGATAGAGGACATCCAACTCTATTGCAGTATGAGCTGTAGGATGGTTGGACTGCAGGGGATGAGATGCTGCAGATGACCTATACAGTGGGGGAAAAAACAGCTCTCAACCTGAGATACAACAACAGGAGGCTGTGAAAGGAGAGGAACATCTTGGCCACAGAGCTAGCAGAAGGAAGGTGGCCAAAATATTTATCTGGTAGTGAAACATTAATTTTGTACACATTCCATTAAAGGTACTGGTAACTGAAGGTTTGCTTGTAATGACTGGTATTGCAAAAACTGTGGGAAAAGACATTAGTGGAAGGTCATACTCATTCAATCACCCAGTTTTCCTTTTAAGAACTGTGCTGAATTTAAATTATAAATAAGGATTTGATCCTTCCACAACAGCAGAAACAAAGATAGGGCATCTTTAATTCAGTTCTGATTAGATCCCTATATTGGTGCTTTTTAACACAGACATGCCTTGAGGGATGTTCTAAGCTTTTGTACCGAGGCCCCATGTGACCAACATGAGCAAAGATCATTCATAGATCATGCATTTAATGATAGCTGTTACCTGGCCAAATGTCTTTACTTTATTGCCATCAAGTGGACATATTGGATACTGCAGCTCCCAATGCTCTTGGGGCTATTGTAGCACGCAAATGTTGCAAATGCTCAGTGCTGCATGGGAAATATCATGAACATACTAACTAGACTAACAATGCAATAGCTAAATAATCATGGCACAAGACTTTCACTCTCTTAAAACATCCTATCATAAGATAAAAAGGTAAAATTTCCGTCGAGAATATTATCTGTCCTAAATCATAAAAAAGACACTGTAACAGTAGTCCATCATAAAAAAAAAAATCTAAAGCAACAAAAGGCATAATAATAGTTTATTAAATAGTGCTATTTTGGCCCTTCTCCCTGACCGCTTTGATTCTGACCAATCACAGCCTTGGAAAAGTGGCGACGGTCTGCATGCTGCAGACGCTTGTGACGCACAGATGCGTTCAGATGATGTCACAAATAAGGGAATATTGATTTACAGTATATAGACAGGATTATTTGACTGTCATATAACAGGAACATGGAGATGTATGACTTTAAAGTTACCAAGGAATTGGTTTAAGCGGCGGAGAATCCGAAAGCCATGCCATCAATTGGTGTCAAAATGATTTTTTAACGATGTAGACTTTTATATTTGTAAATCTCTGACATGTTAGTGCCATATGAACCATCTCGGACTCTGAGGACCTCAGGGACCGGCCTCCTGCTGGTGCCCAGAGTCAGGACTAAACATGGGGAATGAGGATTCCAGTTTTATGCAGCTAAAATCTGGAACAGTCTTTCTGAAGATGTGAGACAGGCCTCTACTCTGACAATGTTCAAATCTAGGCTCAAAACAGCTCTATTTCACTGTGCATATGACTGAAAGGATCTTATCTGCACTCTTCTCTTTTAAAGTTCATTTTATAATGATTATTTATGTTTTTATTTTGTATTGTGATTTTAATGCATTTTCTTCTTCTGTAAAGCACTTTGAATTACTTTGTGTACGAATTGTGCTCTACAAATAAACTTGCCTTGCCTAAATCTAATGGACAAAATTACACCTCAGGGTTTTGTGTGTGTAAAGTAAAACAACGCCCTAATAATTTTGTCACAGGATTCATTTTGTTGTCGGGCAAAACCATCATAACACGTACTTTTTATAGCCATTGAGCCACACCATGATTCACACTACATCGAGAGCGTGAGGTTTTTCGAGGTGTACCTGAACGCACCATACATGTGTGCTCACTGTGCTGTGAATCCTTGATATCTCCGTAGAATCACGCACATTGACATCGGCGGGACATTAAACATCACACCAAGGTATTGTGCCGTGCCTTCGTGGTTTTTCACAGTAAATTCGCCAGAATTTAGATGCATTTAATTATAAATTGAAATTTCTTTTAAATACTTTGTAGAAGTGGCTCGAGTTGGGGCTTTGCGAGTTGCTTCGGTAGCCAACACGCTAGCTGCGTGATCATTAGCTTTGTTTTGAGTTAGCCAATTAGCTTTAGCTGTTTAGTTGTAGTGCGAATTCTTGTTTTTCTGACAATTCATCCATTATACACTACCATATCCTGTAACAACGTTATGCTAGAGACGTAAGATATCCCGTATAGGTAAATAGTTGGGTTGGTTAAAGTACTTCGTGAGCCACTTTGAATTGTTAGCTGCTCGCTTGCTAACTAGCCGGCTTGAATGAAAGAGAATGGCGAGGATCGCTGTTTCTGCCGGAGCACACCGGTCGGCCATCATTTGCAGGCAGCCTAATTGGGAACGGGAACCATTTATCACGTTTGTAGCTTAAGACTGCACGAATAGAGGTTAATATTAACGCCCCCTTCCAAGAATTCATTCATTCGTTTTGTTGCGAACCGCGACTGCGGCCTGCTAACTTTAGCCAAATCATCCTTCTGCTAACGTAAGCTAACTCGCGACAGCTGATAAGAGTTTCGGATCATTTGGGCACCAAGCTGGTAACAAACAAAACCAATTCCTAGATTAACTTATCCTTTGAAACAGACTTTATCAGACATATGAAATAACGATGATATGCATCACCAGATATGAGAATTTATGAAGAATGTTTGATTACGTTGATTTATCTAAGAGTTATCATTTGAATTTAAAGAGACTACTCGGCCTTCATCTCAAATGTGAGCTTGCATCCTGAAGAAGACTTTGACACAGTCTATTGTTTGAGCAAAGTTTTGAGACAGATATGCTGATATACATTGTGTTCATACAGATGGCTGAGACCGACGTTGATAATGAACTTTTGGACTATGAAGAGGATGAGGAGCCCCAGGGAGCCCCTGAGAGTGGGACCCCAGCAAACAAGAAGGAAGTGAAGGGGTCCTATGTATCCATTCACAGCTCAGGCTTCAGAGACTTTCTCCTCAAACCAGAGCTGCTTCGTGCCATTGTCGACTGTGGTTTTGAGCATCCCTCAGAAGGTAAAGGCAGTTACGGGTTGTTTAAAGTTAAAAAAGGACATGGACATATGCTCCATTTGAAGCTGTTTATATAATATATCCATAGCTGTCTCTATAAATATAATAAATTAAGGTCTACACCTACACATAAACTCCCTTTTTTCGTGTGTTGTCGTTATTGATTGTGTCATATCCTTGTATTTTCAATGAATCAGTAGATGTTTCTGAAGATTTCACTCACCTTTTGATTGCCATATTTTGTATTTTCAGTCCAACATGAGTGTATTCCACAAGCTATCTTGGGCATGGACATCCTGTGTCAGGCTAAGTCTGGTATGGGAAAGACAGCAGTGTTTGTACTGGCCACGCTGCAACAGATAGAACCTGTGGATGGTCAGGTGAGCTGGTCTTCATTGATTTTTGCTCGTCTTTCATGCTAAATGGTCACTATGTCTCTGTCTAGGTGGTGTTTATTACATTTGTACGATTCTGTTATGAAAATCGTACCTCCTTCTGATTACTTTTTGTAGCTATCAGATGTTGGTAGGTGTTCATTCTGTACTATTCTTTTAATTTGCCTAAGTCCTGTAATGTTGTAATCCTGGTTTAATCATTTAAAGCACCTGTAAAGTGCTTTATAAATACAGTTTATGAATATTACAGTTTTCAAATCTGAGGCCTCATGCATACACATGCAACATTGGATATGCATTGAATGGGTTTAACAAATGGACATACCATGTCTGTACACGAAGTTGGGAACACAACCTTGACAGGAGTATGTGCTGTTCACATTTATAGGGCCCTGAGTACAGACATTTTGGAGAGACTATGCAGTTAATAAAACTAATATTGTTACTCTTTGCATGCCAGGTGTCTGTCCTTGTAATGTGCCACACGCGAGAGTTGGCCTTCCAGATCAGCAAAGAGTACGAGCGCTTCTCCAAGTACATGCCCACTGTCAAGGTGTCAGTGTTCTTCGGTGGCCTGGCTATCAAAAAGGACGAGGAAGTCCTGAAGAAGAACTGCCCTCACATTGTCGTAGGAACGCCAGGTCGTACCCTGGCCCTCATCCGCAACAAGTCCCTCAGTGTGAAGAACATCAAACACTTTGTGCTTGATGAGTGTGACAGGATGCTGGAGCAGCTGGGTGAGTAAGAGGAACACAAGTGTTTTATAGTGGACTTTTGTGAAACAAATGGCGTTGGTGAAGGACATTGGTCAATATGTAAGGCTGGGAGTTTCCAGTTGATTCAAGTATTGCTCTGTAAATTAATTTGTCTCTTGTTAATGTCATGTCATCTTCTCCCATTGCGCATATCTTTACAGTCTTTGTCCATAACATTCTCCTTATTCTGAGCTTTAAAACCAAATCCACGTTCAAAGCTGTCAGTGTACATTTATGTGAAAATGGGTTGTGGGTGTTATAATTACACTGTGATCTAATAGTGAGTGAAGTAATCTGTATTTTTGTTAAATAAAAGTGAGAAAAAAAAATCTAATTTTCAGAGGTAATGAGCATGCTTGAATCAAAATGCAATTAGTGTAACTTTGGGAATTTTTATTTTATTTTTTTTTTCCGACAGACATGAGGAGTGACGTCCAGGAAATCTTCAGGGTGACACCCCATGAGAAGCAGGTCATGATGTTCAGTGCAACGCTAAGCAAAGACATCCGCCCTGTCTGCCGCAAGTTCATGCAGGATGTAAGTTATTATCAAGATTTACAAATGTTATAAATCCAACCAGCCGTGCATCATTCAGCTGTAATATAGCCTCTTTTTTTTTCCAGTGTATTTATTTTAGCAGAGATGAAAGGACCTGCAGGCTGAGATCTGAGATTGTCGTTTACAATACGCGTTTTTATCCTTTTAATCTTTGTTAATGAAAATTGATCATTTTTTTCCCCATTGGAATAAATAGTTATAGGCCTTGTTCGTATTTCTACTACAGGAATATTGTTTATTTCATCTCATATATTCAAACTGTGTTGCACATGTTGACATTTCAATGTGTGCTGGGACCAGTGATGTTTTTTTAATGGATTCTCCTTTTTCATGCACGTTCACATTACTGTAAACAATAATTATGGCGAGTGGTGGCCAAAAAGTGAGAGAACGTGTACTTGTGACCGGAGGGTTGCTGGTTCAATCCCTGCAAAATGAAAAAGGAACAGTTGCTTACTTTATCAGTGTCCTGTGCATGATTGCAGTTATTAAGATTCTCTTGGTTATTCTTGTTATTAGTTATTAACACGTGAGATAGTTTGGGTCGTTTTGTGTTTGTTGCAAAGTCCCTCTAAGCTTTGCCCACTTGTGGCTGTCAGTGTCATAAGTGGCCATATCAAAGGGGCAAAGTGATCCTCCTTGGCAGATTTGGCTTGGTCAGGACAGTCAGTACTCCTGGCTCTGCTGCAGTCCAGGAGAACAGGTCCAGTGAGCCACCATGCACAGATCATTTGTGAAATTCAAACTTCAGAAAATTGTTTGTGTGTGAGAATAATGTCTGGCTCCTCTCTCTTGCTGCGTAGCCCATGGAAGTGTTTGTGGACGATGAGACCAAGCTGACGCTTCATGGCTTACAGCAGTATTACTGCAAGTTGAAGGACAGCGAGAAGAACCGAAAGCTTTTTGACCTGCTCGATGTCCTTGAGTTCAACCAGGTACTCAGCCCAATATTTGCTTCATTGTGAGATACTGAATCAGATATCGATCATCACATTTGAAATCTCTTTGAAAAGGCATAATTTTTGTCCTGTAGAGGGAGATATTTATGTTGATTTCAGCCTGTCTGTATCTCATCAATGTCTTTGCCATTCCCAGCAAAAATATGCAAACCTTTTCTTTTGGCTGCCTTTTAGGTGGTGATCTTTGTAAAGTCAGTGCATCGCTGTGTGGCTCTGTCCCAGCTGCTGGTGGAGCAGAATTTCCCTGCCATCGCCATCCACAGGGGCATGGCGCAGGAGGAGCGGTACGTGCCCTTTGATTCTAGCATTTTTGCTTATACCTTAAAGTCAACAGTAATTTTTCCCCACCCAAAATCACATTAAACAGTAGATCTCTGTTGTTGAGGAATTTAGATCCAGATTTATATGTGAAATGATATTGATTGAGAGGTTTGCAGTTTATGGTCTTGGTCTCACTCTGAAATATCATCTTACTTATTCCCCTTCCTGTTGTTGCTCATCCCTCCACCCCAGGTTATCCCGGTACCAGCAGTTTAAAGACTTCCAGCGGCGAATCCTGGTTGCCACCAATCTGTTTGGCCGCGGCATGGACATCGAGCGAGTCAACATCGTCTTCAACTATGACATGCCAGAGGATTCTGACACATACCTTCACAGAGTCAGTCCAGCTATTATATAATTTATACTTTTTTAAATCAGCAATCTGTTAATTTTACAAATAAAAATTATAAGCTGGGGGGTTGTAGCTTGTGACAAATGCACCAAAACCCTCCCTAGAGGTTGTTCAGTCAGTGTTTTATAATTTGGGAATAGTGATTACAATGTAAAGAGATTAATAGTAAAGTTGGGAATAATATGATATTATAATAATAATAATAATAATAATAATAATAATAATAATAATATGATTATATATTCCCTTTTTTGATGATAGAAAGCCTGTGGCTTTCTTGTTTGCTTTTGAGAGGAGCCCATTTTTGAGCCCCAACGTCTTTCTCTGTACCTCAGGTGGCCCGTGCTGGCAGGTTTGGGACCAAAGGCCTGGCCGTCACCTTTGTGTCCGACGAGGCTGACGCTAAGACCCTGAACGAAGTTCAAGACCGCTTTGAGGTCAACGTAGCAGAGCTACCAGAGGAGATTGATATCTCCTCCTACAGTAAGTTCTGTTGTTGCTCATGCCTGGCCAGAGGCTTGCCACTTTCAGTTGCCAAATTTGTATACATGTGCACTAGTATTCTCATATTTAAGGTTTTTTTTCTTCGCATAACCCATTTTTTGTTGACACATTTATACATTATATCTTGTTACAGGTATACTATGCAGGATTGTCAATTACTGTTTGTAAACAAGCTTGCCAGTGAAAGTAAAGGGCCAACTCCAGATTCACTCTTGTTTGGTGTTTCGCCTAGCTATATTTGCGTTTTTCTGTCACTGTGTCTCTTGGATACCTGCTGCTTATGGCACCTGGTCGCTACCTTTTTATAAAGCACCAAGTTCACCTCAGTGCTGTGGGGGTACATGCTCATATACGTCTTTTAGGAATATCCTGCATAGTATATCTTTAACATGGTGGATGCATTAAGAATATCTGCTGTCCTGTTGTTACTGATGAGAAAACATAGAAGCTAAATGAAGTGGTGTTCAGGCAGCCACAATTTAAGGTGTGTTTGGATAACTCTGTGTGGATGGGTGGGTGGGGGACTGGCAGCAGTTTGCAAGTCTTCCATTTTGAAGACATGCCTGTACAGCATTAAAAAACCTGTGGTCTTATTTATAAAACAATGTGTGGGATCCATACTGAAAATACACGTACAGACAATAGCCAAAAATGGCGTACACCAAAAATTATTGGACAATAACTTCCATAAGGCTTCCACCCCACCATCTGTATCGCCTGTTTCCCATCTCCAAAATGTTCATAAGAATGGGTCAAAGTTTCTCCCATAAATCTAGGTTTATAAATCACAACTTTTGTGTGGGAAGGGGTGTATGCCTCTTTCAGGCTTCATTTTGCACGTAGGCAGTGTTTATAAATGAGACCCCTTGTCAACATTATCACATGTCAGGATATTGGTGTGCATGTCAAACCTAAACCACACCACTGGATTCAAATATCTGGTTGTAAAACACATGAAATGACACATAAAGCAAAGCATAATTACATTATTACTGATCTGTGAAATCCCATTCGATAGCCAGTGTAAAGATACATCACACATACTGTGATCACACATTTTAAGAACTTTCCCTTTTCTCTTTGCAGTTGAACAGTCCAGATGAGTGGAGAAGCATCTTACCAGTGAAGATCATGTGTGACCCATGGTGTTGCCGTATTTTGGTGGAGGAATAAACCCACTCAACATTTATTTTAAAGCCCTCCTCGCACCATATATGTTGGCAAGTTCATAATGATAAAAATGTTTTTTTTTCTAATTTTTATGTCTTTGCAGGGTGCTTGTTTTAGTGTTTTCCTTGTTAAAACATGGACGTATTGTTTTGGTTGAACAAATAAACTTTTTATACTTTATTTAATGGTGTTTTTTTTTTTTTTTTGGCAGTCACATTAAACATACAGTTACACTGCCCTTGTATCATAAAATACAAGCTGTGTTGTAGTTAATTATCCTTACAAGCAGAGGGCACTATCATCATAGTTTCAAGCACATAGCCACACAGTTACCAAACAGTTGGCTACTTAAAACTGGCTGCCAATTTTGAAACAGTACAAGTTGAGTTAACATAAATCCTTGTGTGAAACATGAGCTCAGCAGACAGTTTGGGGCAGGAAACGGCTTTTTATCACATGGATGGACCACCAAAAACATGTGACAGCTACACTTGAGCCACAGAAGTGTACAAATGTGACAAAAAGACAAACTTGGATCCAAATAAAGAAAATATATTTACAGATTACAGTGTGATCCAAAGTAAATTCTCAAATACAGGGTTGTAAGACATTTCTCTACGCTGCATTTAATGCACAAACAAGAAATCAATTGGCATTGGTCCAGTCCTGTCTGAACGCTTGTGTCAGTTCCAGATAGCGTTCCTTATCATTTGAACAGTCTGTGAGTTAAAGAGGAACCGTGTCATTCATTGCTGTGTGTAGATATAAATGGCTTGTGTGCCAATAAAAGGCACCATCATGCAGTCTGTGCTTATGTTCATGACATGCTGATTTTACACATTTTAAAATAAAAAAAAGTCTATTTTCTTTCTACATAAAGCTGCAAAAGATTATTTTGCTTGTTGTCACCGATTTGTCACAGTGCATTGTGGGATATGGAGTCATGACGGTATGTGAGGCTGCTGTTGGCAGGTGAAGTGATCCTTGTGCACTGCTGTCGTAGTTCCCAAATCTCAGTGCTAAACAAAGTGCTTTGTTGCTCTTGTAGTGTTTCTCCTCTCAGGCAGATCTGAGGGTGTCAAAAAAAAAAAAAAAATTCATCCACCCACACCTGAACTAGCAATCAGTCCAGAGTGGAGGAAGTCAAGGGGTGCTTCAGGGCTCTAATTTAGGTCCCATGTCTGTTTGAACAGGAGCGGGCACGTGTACAATCTGCTCCGGTCATATAATAAGATCACAATAAAGGGTTGCCTTTATGATTGAGAAAAAAGGCGCTCCTGGTCTTCACTCACTTAGAGCCAGATGAGAAAAATGGCCCCTAGTCCTGAAGTGTCTTTCTTCATCAAGAAACTTGACCTCATCACATTCAAATAAAATAAAAAAAATCCTCCTCAGTACTAGTCTATAAATTGGTGTGTATCTCCGTACATCCACTGCTGTGGAGGGAGGGCCACTTCATTGAGGTGACCACAGTCGTCGCTGCATTTACACGACTGGATGAACATGGCAGACCTCTGGAAACGCTCACCGTCTGGGCAGACAAAGGTCACGGGGACGGTGCGTGTGCGGCGTGGCGAGCAGCACCGTCCGTCTGTGCACACACCGCAGTAGTTGGGCCGGTAGAGGCGGACACTCACACATTCTCCGTAGGACAGGCGGATGGGCTCTGGGGCTTTCTGGGTCGGGGAGCACTTCTTCCCTCTCTGTAGTGGAATGATTAAAGTCAAACGATGAGTGTCACAGTCTGGATAATAATGAGTGTTGTTCCTAATTGGCTTCAGTAGCAAAATCCACCAAAACATGACGATTGTCAATATATAAAACATTTCTAATAAGCTTTGATTTTTATCTGCCCTGTCCTTTTACGTAACAGCAGATTTAAGCAGCTTTGCACTCAGAGTCATTAGTTTCACATTAAGAGGGCCCGACTTCAACTTGTTATGCCAAAGCAGGGAGTGAGAGAGGGATTACTTTTAGATTTAAGTGATTAATTTTAAGATTAAACATTTTATTTAAAGATTGAGTGTCCTCCTCTGTTAAACACACTGACACCTTTAATTGCTCTTGGCACCAGAGCTTTTAACTCAGTCGAGCAGAGAAAGGAGCTCTTAGTGTGTGTGTCCAACATGGGAGGATTAATATAGACACACCACTTCCCTGGACTCTGAGTACACAGACGGGGCCTAGCTATGGACAGTTGCTTGGCAGGAATGCCGGGGGTGGGGGACTATATTTAAAAAGGCGCCTGCTCGCCACCAAAACACAGCCGAGTATATCAGCACTGCCCAGTTCCCACTGGATGCAGAGCTTCCCGAAAGTACTGCTAAAATAATCTCTGTTCTTAAGCTCGGGATAAAGATGGCTTTAGCACTAAGAGCATATTTACTCAGTGCTAGAACTTCTAATTCTTCACTCTTTGCTGCACAGATTTTTTCAGCCTCTGCTCTTTAGTTTAACGATAGAAACAAGCAAAGCAAAGCAAAAATGAGCAGGCATTGTTTCCCCCCGTGTAGTCTGACATGATAGATAAGAGGTGAAATAATTCCTCATTGATGTGTGTTATCACAAGGCGTTTAGGTTTCACTGTGTGAGAGATAAGCTGTTGTGATAAGAAGCCCTTCTGGCAGTAATGTGTATAATCGACCTCTGCTCTCTCTCTGTCTGTCTCTCCATTCAGTTCAAGTCAAGTTCAGTTCAGCTCACCTTGGCTGGGACTGTTAGGCCGTGGCATGGCCGTACCGTACAGATTCTCGTCTCTCTCTCCAGCTTGCACTGAGGATTCTTGTTGGTGATGCGAGAAGAAACGCCCATCCCACAGCTGCGGGAACACTGGGACCAGTCAGTGATCTGGACTGGGCACTTCTTCTCCTTCAGATGGTTCCACACTGAAGAGACACCAAGGAGGGTGGAGGGCAGGGAGGAAAAAGAAAAATCACACATATCAATGAGGACAGTGGTTCCCAACCTGGGGGTCTAGACTCTATCAGGGGGTCACAATAGAAATGTGAGGAATCACATAGGGATTAACAGGATAGAAAAGCAGAAGTTAATATATTTTCTTCTCTTTTTTTTAGATTTTCCTATGAGCTTTACTTTTTAAAGAGCAGTGTGGTTCTACAGAGAGCAATATCCATATGTTGGTCGGTCCAATACTTTGGTCCAGATTGAAATATCTCAACAACTATTGAATGGATTGCCATGAAATTTGGTAGCCTATTTAAAAAGGTACAGTTAACTCCAAAAATCAAATACACATATTTTCCCTCTTGCCCGTAGTACTATTTATCAGTCTTGATCGTTTTGGTGTAAGCTGTCAAGTGTTGAAGATATCGACTGTAGAGATGTCTGCCTTCTCTTGAATGTAAAGGAACTAGATGGCACTCGGCTTGTGGTGCTCTAGAAACCATGACCCTGTTACCCAAGATTATCCAAAGACCTAGCTATGAGCAGTTTTTATGTAACTACACCTGACAATTGTGTCGCTGTGCAGAAGGAAGCGTGCAGCTACTCATGAACGAGAGGCCTGTGCTCTTGACAGGATGAGATGTAAACATTAGTGGCATCCTCCTCAGCTGAGCTGTAATGTCAGCTAGCTCAGTGGTGCTTGGTGAGCTAGCAGTAGATGTATGCTTCCTCCTGTGTGGTGATACAGTTTGGCAGGTGTAGTTCAGTAGAAGGAAAGTTTTGAGTGACGGTTTCATGTGGGAACTGTTTTCTTTCTACCAAACAACATGCGCAAACCAAATCTGCTAGCTCACCTAGCACCACTGAGCTAGCTAACATTATACCTCAACTGAGGAAGATGTCATTAATGTTTTCATCTCATGCTATCATGAGAATGAGTCTCTTGTCCATGAGTAGTTGCACGTTTCCTTCTACGCGGTGATACAGTTGGTGGGTGTAGTTTGGTAGAAAGAAAATAGTTCCTACATGAAACTGCTCACAACAAGGTCTGTGGATTATCTTGAGTAACTCAGTCATGACTTTTGGAAAGAGACACTGATGTTGACTTTGGCAAAACAAGCCAGGTGCCATCTACTTCCATTACATTTGAAAGAAAGCAGACATCTCTACAGCCGATATCTTCAACACTCGGAAACTCACACCACTACAGGTAAGAGGAAAATATATATTTTGGATTTGGGGGTGAACTTTAACTTTAACATCCATAATACCCAGAGGATGAATCCTGATGACTTTAGTTACTGGTGACTTGGTGATCCCTTCATTTCCGCCTAGGACTGACATCAGGTCATATCTTTATTTGTCCAATGCTTTAGTTATGGCATTAGCATTTAGCTCAAACCACCACTGTGCCTAAGTACAGTCTTCCAGAGGATGGCTGCAGAATCTCAAGTCTGTTTTCGTTTGAATGGTTGAATAAGTTAATGTGGCAGTCTGAGGGAGAATAATTACACCTCAGTTGAACTGGTCACAACCTGTAGACCTGCAGCCTATTACAAAAGGTCACAAACTGCAAAGCTTTGATTTAACACAAGACAAAAGTTTTGGGAACCATTGAATTCTTTACCTGTTTTTATGTAATGTTATATTAACAACATTTCAAATCCAGCACCCAATTTAAAACAACAAACAAAAAAAAAGTGAGTCAAGCAAAGGTGATAAATATGAAATATTCCCCCCTAAAGTCTCCCTTTCTCTCACCAGGCAGGTGCTTGTAGCCATGTTCACTCTCCCAGCCGCTGGACTTCACGTCTGTGAACTCATTGACCAGCTCATTGTCAGGCTGGTGCGGAGCAGGCTGGTGCGGAGCAGGATGGTGCTGGCGTCTGGGCAGTTGTTGTTGTGGTGGAAGCACCTGAGATGAGAGATAAGATAAGGAAAGATGAGACAGCGCGGAGGACTCATCTGTGCCGCGGTCACGTCTATCTTTATGTGTCTTTTTTCCACAGTATTTCCCCCCCCGCCGCCCTGATTGTGAAGGGATTACCTTAGGGCAATCGGTAAGAAGAGAGACACTCTATCTGCATGAATCTTTTGTTTAATAATGATAAAATTCGAGATGCTTCAGCTTCATAATTGTGATGATTTGATGCTTCTGTTTGTGATAATAAACTTAAAATCTTTCATCTTGAAAAAAGTAAAAGTAAAAAGTAAAACCAAAGTGGCAAGTGATAAATTGCACCTTCATCATTTGATATTGCTAAACAAATTCCATAAAATGTTTCCAATATGTGCCATGTGTGTCAGTGACTTAGATAGAGTATCTTTGAAATGGCATGAAAAAAAAACAAACCTGATGCTTAGGTGGGAGCTGCCAGGTGCCCTTATGGCAGTCCACGCTGAAGCAGCACTGCCCGGGTACCCTGACCAGCTGTGGGTATGGGCAGGATGGAGAGGCAGGTGGCAGCTTGTTGGTACAGAGAGGAGCGCAGCCAACAGCCCCGTCGATGCAGGTACACTGGTGTTTACAGCCGGCACGGAAGCTCTCACCATTCTGATAGATCCTGCCATTGTACTCGCATGTGCGTCCCTCTGATTTTGCTGAAAAGGTACATTCAACAAAACATTTTATGACTCACAAACTGCAGGTTGGTCATATATGACTGTTGTTAACCATAAAGCAAAGGGGTATTCCTGGCACAGTCCATAGGTTAGTTATCTCAGAAATGCATCTCACAGTTCCTACACGGACATCCTTTCAACTCTAAGGGGACTAATGGTTAGGCTTCTGGATACAGTATGTTAAGAATTCACCACATGCTCCTATTTCAACAGCTGTTGAGCAACTCCTGACTTTACCAAAACACACAAACAATGATCGCCCCCGCAACAGTACACAAAACCACACAGGACCACTGAGATCGAAAGGTCAGTGGAAATAAGGACACAGGAAGTGTCAGACTCCTTGTCTCCTAAGCTCGGAAGAACCAGCTATTCATAGTTTGTGGGGCAGCATCGGCATGGTGCAGATGGAAAGTGTATTTTTATCTTTGAAACCCCCTGTTGCTGCCATAAAACATCTACTACTCATTAAAATACCCCGTCTTGTCCCCGGATGTGCAAGGTTACATGTTGCTTAGTCACTAAGTTGTGACGGCTTTTACTGTATGGAAAGGAGAATCTAGTAAATTCCATTTCCTTGACATCTTCTGTACATTGCATCACCTTTTGGCTTTTATACTGCGTCACACTCACCATATTCATCTTAAATATATGGCTCTTTTCCATGCATGGTAATACTATGTCCTCCATCAGGTGAGCAGTGCAAATAGCTGTAGAAGGCAGCTATTTTCTGAGTGAAATTCCTTCCCTCCCAACATAAATTCTCTCTCACCTCGACAGATGCCCCAGGCCATGGTCACATCGTTGCCGTAATTACACTCCAGCCCTTTGTGGTGGTCGCAAGGCCTCATGGGGCTGCAGTCCTGGTTAAGCTGTGCAGCGCACACCTTGCAGCACCCACATCCATCTGGCACAGTGCTTACTCCTGGAGGGCAAATCAGGGGCTCTCCAGGGCAGTCACACACTGCTGGGCAGCTAGCAGTCACCTGGCAGGGTGAGGGACAGAGCAGAGAGGAAGATCACATCATCAGACATGAAGCAGATGATGAGTCATGCAACATTTTCTACAGGAAAAGAAAAAAAAGACCTCCAGAGCCGTGTTCAAGCAGCATCAGAGATCTAGAGCAGCATCAGAAAAGGGCTTTTAGACATTTAGATAGAGAATTAAATGAGCCACAATGCTACACACAGACTACTTGACTGGAAAATTCAGACAAGCAGTGTGCAAAAGTCATCATCAGTGCACTAGCACCAGCTTTTCCTCCAACATCAAAGTGTGAGGAAGAGCTGGTACATTCATTTTTGATCCTGTGTCCTCTCTTAGGCTCCCCAGGGTTTGTGACTGATTTTGAATTCTTTTACAGACAAAGCACTGCGGCACGCCTCTACAGTAAGTCAAATCACTGCTGGCTGGTCAGCCCTGAGTGTCTAGACAGCTCAGGGTTTGTATCCAGTCCCCTGCTGGCTCATGGTTTGAGTCATCGCTCGGCACTAGAGCCAACTTGTTCCAGTGGGAATCCACATTTCACTGTGCTTTATAAAAGGAATAGGCATGCTGGTTACCAGAGAGGGACAACCAACTTTAGAAGAACAGTATGCATTGTTATATAAGCAGTGCAGGAAGTCCATTTCCCAAACTTTGTACCCACTTGTAGGCTGACAGACATTTGTTTACACCAGGAGATGCGTATGCTGTTCAAAGTTCAATCACATTTATACTACATTTTCCATAGGAGATCACACATTAAATTAATCTTAATCTTTCAAAACACTCACTCACAGCCACACGTGCTTCAATCAGGAGAGAAACATCTTACCTGTGTGATGACGGCTGTTGTCAGTACAGTCAGGCAGATCAGAAATGCCATGATTAACCTTTGACAGGTTCAAGACAAACACAAATAAAGACAAAATAATATCTACAAACTACAATCCAATAAACGGTTGTTAGTCTTAAGTGGTTTCACGCTGAGCTCCAGTCTCTATCGGACCGTAGTCCTTGTTATTCTACCGAGATAAGTGTCTTAACTCTAATTTATACCCGCTGGTGAGCCTCTGGCAGGCCCCGCCCCTTATCCGTGCCTCTATCCAATCGGCACGGAGGCAGCAGCCCAGACATTCCAAGCGGGCGTGGCCTCACCGCCAGGATAGTTCCCTGATTGGTGGGCGTGTTTTGGAATGAATGCAGCCATTCATAAAAATCTCAGGGCCTTCTCTGTATTTATTTTATGGGTTAAAAATTAAAATGTAACAGCCGCTTTCAAGTCACACTCAGGCACATTCCTGCTTTTGTGGCCACCACTTTCTTAACACTAAGTAAATATATTCAGCTGGGCCAGACAGCATGGTAACATTAATAAGACCTCCACCTCTGGGAAAAAAAAGACTAAGAAGGGGGGAGGAACTCCCTGGAAATGTTTTTCCAGACCAGTGTAGGTGCCAGGAGAGAAAATCAAAGTGGAGTGCATTAAGCAAATAGTAAGATAATACCAGTTGTCAGAGAGAGTGAACACATCTCTCTTTGTCTGTAACCATCACAATCTAAAGGAAAATGTGTTGCCACAGTTTTGAAAGGCACGTTTTGATTGTTTTGCTGTTCATCTTAAATTCAGGTGGGAGGGCTGCCTCTGACTATTATTTCTAACCACATGGTGCTGACATGGGAATGATGAGGATATGATCACTTGGAAAGAATGGTGGCGTCCAGGGTGAGAGCGAGATTATTATTCTAAGGGCAGCTCATATGAGGGTTGGCCTCCTCCTCCTCCCTCCTCCCTCTCCTCTGCTGTCTTCCTTTTCAACCACAGGTTTGCAGCCACACCTGCCCTGACACAGAGACCTCCTTTGATGAGAGAAATGTGATAGGCAGAGGCTTGAAAGTTAGGTTCCAGCTATGAAGGTTCATGTATGCGTGCATATTTCTGCTTTAGGAACTGAGAAGCCAAACATCTCACATGGTTTCTTACATGGGGGCTGTGGCGGTGTTAAGCGCAGGGAAAACTCTGTGCTGGTGAATTAGTTAAACCTCATTCTCATACAGGTGGTAGTGAGAAGTAACTCATGTTTAGTTTCAGGCTTTAAACAGGTGATTGATTTAGTTTTAAGTCTGGGTCAACCTGTGCATCAGCAATCTAGCTGAAACAGCTGAAAATGGGCTAAACTAAACCCCCAACTATTAACTGATGCACGTTACTTTCTTTTTTTTCCTTTTTTTCTTTTACTTTTCCATTATTATTATTATATTATTAATATAACTCATCAACATTGTTATTATTACTGTTTATTTATTTTCATTGTATTTTATTATAAAATTATTTATTATTATTTTCATCTTGTTTATTTATTAAATATGTCTAATTTGTCCACTGTTTGTACTATGTCACCGGACAAAAAAATAATGAAAAAAAAATCCTAAACGAAACAAACAAAAAAACAAAACAAAAGATGAACATTACCTAGTGCAAACAAAGAATGGTATTCTATATAATCCCTGTATAATATATTAAATTTATCATTAATATAATATTATCAATATTATTAATTGTTAATATTATTAATACATTTTAAGATAATATTTTATATTATAGTTTTCCACACAAAATTCTTAACTACTTATTTACCTTCTACTATTTTCTGTATTGTACATATTTTCTTTTGCATAATTTTTTTTACAATGTTCCCTTTTAATTTCTTTGTATTCTCTCTTTTTTATTTTATTTTTGTCATGCAAAGTAACTAAGTAACTTTTCCTTCACACTGCGCTGTAAATCTTTGAATCTTGAATCTAAATCATATATAAGAGAACAATATTTCTGTCATTGGTTGGGGGAATTTCATGACTCGTGCTATACATATAGACGAACATCCCTCTTCTTCTATGTGACAAATGTTGGGTGATTACAGTAACTTGCCAAGCAATGCTCTCTCATCAATGCCCTGATGCGGTTGCTCCAACATGAACCCTCCTAACAAGGGAGAGGCAGATGAATAAGAGTTACAGACATAGTAAACATCCCCAGCTGTTCATCTTTCCTGTTCCTCCCTTCGACTAAATCTTTCTCCAGCCTTTGGCAGGTTTTGCAAAAGTTGTGATTCACCGAGCTAATTTCAGTCCTGACAAACCCTCACAAAAACAAAGAGCCTTTAAATCAGTAATGACGGCGATTCTAAAATTAATGGCATTCCTGAAGGTGGGGGCTGCGTCTTCAAGCTGTCGACATACAGACAGAAAAACTTTGCAGAGGTGGTGAGGTGACTCTCGAAGTAAGAGTTCAACATTTTTGTTATTCACTTATTCCTTTTCTTACTGAGAGAATGATGCTGATATAAAGGCAATACCACTCTCTTGTCTCTAACTTTGTATTTAACCAACAGATATGAGAGCAGTACTGAACTTCTAACTGACCTGAGTTCAACCAGTATTTTCCTTTGTTGAATCTACTTCAGCTTGAAAGAAATTCAACTAGCTGGTCGGCCCCCTTTTACAACCAACATCCATCTTTGTTCTGCAGATACCTATCTGACATTAGAGTCATGACTCTTAATTTTAAAAAAGGAAACCACCTCAGGAAGCTGTCAGTCATCGCTCTAATGGTGTGACCAAGGAGACAAAGTCACGGCCCATCTATTTTAATCCCCCTGTGGTCATGGTACAGGGGCAGCTCTGAAAGTCCTGCGGCTGCTTCTCTTTCCAAGTTCTCCTCTGATGCCGAACGAGAGGAAATCAGAGATGTAAAACTAATCTTGTGTGATGAAGGAAACCAGTCTTTTTTCGACAGGGCTATCATTCACCATATGTGAGCACTGGTCATTGAGAAGTCCTACGGTTATTTTTATCCCGTCTGCATTGTTTAACTGGGTATCAGACAATTATACACTGTATCACGGCACAGGCCAGGCTGTCCTCTGAGTTGTGAATGACTTTTCTCCATGCTCAGATTCAAACCAGAGTCTGAGTCACAGTCGGGGTGAATTTGCTCCTAATTCAATCAGGAAGTGTATCATAGCTTTGCCACAATAAGGTTCTTACAAGTTGTCATAGTTTTCAGTGTTGGTCGAAGTATTCAGTTCCTATACTTGAAGCAAAATATGAAAAATATGCGTAGAGCGTTAGATGATAAAACTGATACTGCTCTCATACAGTACCTGTCTGTTCAGATACGTCGTGGTGGGGGGATAATTAGGCTCAACTGTTTCCATTCTTAGCTAAGCTAAGCGCCTGCTGGCTGGAGCCTTGTATCAGCCCAGTCACCAGAAGAAAATGTTGGCACTATAGTTCCTGCAAACCACAAATACATTATATTTGCACGTTTCATAGGCACACTATCAATATTTCTAGAGTGACTTAGAGCTGACTGTGTCATCAGGAGGTGGAGAGGGTATTGGACGGTGTGTCACCTAGGCTTGACGCCAGCCAAGCTGCAGACCACTGTTGGAGACACTGTTTTCTAGCAAGTCATCGCTGTGTTTCCCCTGACTTTCTAGCCCCTGTGGTTCTTTTTCCTGGGGCTTTTTAGCCCTCGATTGTGGGTGATTTTTAGGGACCACTTCCTGTGTTTCCAGTGACTTTTTAGCCCCCAAACATGGGTGTTTCTTAGGGACCTCCCCTCTCCCTACTAGGGTAGCGGGGAGGCCTACTGCTGTGGATCCACTACCCTAGTACATTAGGGTATACTACAGGTTTTTTATTGCACTTTTTATGATTACCTCCTGAGCTAGTGCAACCTTAAGGAGCTTTTATTCTTTTAGCCTTACCTGATATGATAAAGTTGATGTAGTTATTTCACCCAGTAGTCCTAATTGCACTATTATGTTATTCAAATCTGTGCCGTGCATGCGTACTACATGGTTGTCTGCTGTGTGTCTTGTTTGTATATGATAGTTGCATCTGCTATGCAGCTATGTCACACTATGTGCCCAAAGCAAATTTCCTGCTTGGGACAATAAAGTTTATCTTATCTTATCTTATCTTATCTTATCTTATCTTATCTTATCTTACCTGTTGCTGTGTTTCTGCGTTTTTTTAGCCCCTAATATGGGTGTTTTTAAGGACCCGTTGCTGTTTTTTTCAGTGGGGATAGTGGCACAAAAGGCGATTACTTTCACCGAGACATTATCATTTTTCCAGAGGGGAGTGTGTCCCCAAAACCAGGTATTTTAAGCCCAAACCTAACCAGACGTTAAACACAGCGTTGTTGAAATGTAAAGTTTCAACATATTTTCTACATAATAAGGTCGTCAAGCAGACAGGCCCCTACATGACTATATTTATTATAGCCTAAATTATTAGTGATGTGTTAATGTGTGAGCATTTGCATATTGTCCTGTGCTGACTATGTATACATCTCAATCTAAGTAGCCTGTAACTGCAGCAGTCAAACAAATGTAGTCGAGCAAAAACAAAAAAGTGTTTTCCACCACTGAGAGTTTTTAAATGAGGTGAACTGAGTGTGATTTGACCCCAGACTTGGTGTAACTAACAGACGCCCCTGAAGGATCAACAGTAACGAGATGTTCTGAGGAGATATGGAGATAGCAATCTAATACACAGTCTGGGGAAACAAGTGATGTCAGAAGGGCGAATGGCTGGATACTGTGCTGTTTCTGTCATGTGGCCCGTCACCTGAGAGGTGCACACTTTGCGCAACACAATACACAGAAACATCAAGGGAGACGCAGCTTAATGAGAAAGGGCTGATGTAGGAAAACAGGAAACGTTTAGAGAACAGTGAATAAAAGTGGGTGAGTCAGAAGAAAGACTTAAAGGTGGAGGGAGGGGAGGAGAAGTGTGTCGAGGAGGGGGAGGTGACAGGTGTTTCATGGTAAGAGAGTTTGTTTTTTCAAGGGGAGGAGTGAGCAAGTGCCCTGCTGCCTGGTCTGGTCTGTCCCGATGGGGTTCTGGCAGTCTGGCAGTATGGTATTTCACATAAAAACAGACTGCTGGTATTTCAGCCCATACCGCTTTTAAGGTCACACGAACCAAATTACACGATACTAAGGTCATATACTTTAGAATACATAAATACACACGGAGAGACGTGAAGAAATACACGTTACATAACATAATTCTAATGTAATTATCCAAATGGGAGCATGAAATTGAGCTTTGTGGAGAAAAGTCATGTCCTGAGAGAAAAAGGGCGGAAGAAAGAGTGCAAATGGTGGTGACAGGGTGATTAAACTGGTCTCTCTGCTGCGACAGTGGAAAAAGTTAAGCATGTGGGAACCCCATTTTTGCGTGTGTTCAAGGTGACAGAAAGGAGAAAGGTGTGTGTGTGTTATTCTTTTGAAAATACCAAAACAGAAGCCTGAGTTTTGACGATCCTTTACAGAGACAGAAACATGTGAGAAAGCTCAGAGTGAGACTGTGTTTGTGTGAGTAAGCCACACTCCTCATATAATATTATAATGTGTAATGGGATATGTGCTAAATCTGGCATTGGCATATGGTTCCTGTGTTAATGAACTGTGCAGTTCAAACCCACAGAGCATCGTAAAGTTACATAAGAGAGCAGGACTCAGCTTTCTGGAGAGAAGAGACAGGCCTGGCAGAGACTGACATCAACTTAAATCAAAGACAGCCTCCTTGGAGCAATTTCTCCCCCTGGTGGAAGTATCAGAAGAAAGTAATGGATAAAAGAGACAACATCAACTCTTATGAGGAAGGTTTCTAAGAATACAAGTGTCCAGATTAAGATAAAAACCTTTCTTAGATCACCTCTTTAATTATGAGATGTTGCTTTTTGGGACTGCTTTATCCCTGTCATAACATCAGCATCTATCAACTTTTCAAACTTTGCACTTTTTCCAGTATTAAAGAGGAACACCACTTAAATTAACAATGCCAATTTGTTATTTCCACGACCATGGAAAAATGCAATCAGTGTTTGTGAACATTAGATGCTCTCTCTCTCTCAAAGGCAGGCATCAGAGAAGTGCCAGTGCATTCATGTGCTCCTTGGATGGCCCCATTACCCAAGTCAGGAGGTGGTTGGGAGGGGTGTTCATGAGCTTTAAGTCGTATTGTCGAAAATCATTGATGCTTCAAAGAAGATGTGTTGTATTTTATTGCTCAGAGCATTAAAAACACAAAGCTCTATATAAAAAGGTGCTGTTTCTGCACCAGTACATCCCCTAAAACTACTAAAACGTTGACTGACGAATGCTAATAATCAACTTTTCTAACTATTTAAAGCCACTCTACGTGAACAGCAGCTAATGGTTACAACCTTAAACCATTTTACAAATTACATGTGAGCAAAAATTGACATGCAATATGTGAAATAATAAAAAGTTTATCACCACCACCTGAACATTTACTTTCTTCCGCCATGTTTTTGCATTTATGATGTCAACATGCAACTTTTGCTGATTTTCTGAGTTGTGGTTCTGACTTGAGGGCGATCACATGAATTTTCCCAGTGTTGAACTCATTTTTCCAGTAGCTCTGACACCACATGATTGCAGGGTATATTTCAAACTTGTGATGCTTTACACTCTATGGCATCACAGATTTGAGTTTTAGCACTTGGATTTGGATTTGACGTTGTTTACTATTTTTCTGGACCATCTCAGACCACAGGAAAAACATGAATTCTGAAAATGAGAGTAGCTCTCCTCTAACTTGCCATACAGTGAAGACTTCCCTAAAATCTCCACAAGATGGAGCCAAACACTACAACATAGAAAAAAGTACATGCCTCCAGGGCAGGTTTTCATCCAATGCTTAGCACAAAGGTACTGAGCTGTGAAGTCAACATTGGCAGTGCAGACACACAAAAGGCCAAAGGAGCACCATGAAACCTGATGTTGATAACCCGTCGCTGCTCAGTTCAGCTTTTTCCATGGCTTCAGTGTCAGAGACGGGTGTTAGGACCAGCGGTGGGCAACCATGTGTCACTGAAAGACAGCAAATTTTGACTTTCCAGCCCCACCAGCTGATTTAACGTCAAGCACACATCAGAAACTTGAAGAGTATCACCCCTAGCCATTGTTGGGTTACAGGTCTACATGATCATGGTCTTATCAGATAGTTTAATGAGAATACCCACTGTTAAATGTTGCTTTCACCTCTCCTCCTTCACTTGTCCACCCTCCCTGATATTTAATTAAACTCTTCTCGACAGACTGTGAGTAGGTGGCGGAGCTGAGGGATACTCTCTCCCTCTTTTTCACCTCATCTACACTATTTCTATCTATATTCCCCCGCCGCCCCTTTCTATTTCTTTAATTCATTTCTTTTCACTAAACCTCCCTGACTCCCTTTCCCTTCTGCCTCTCCCTCATCATTTTTCTCTTCTTTCTCCCTGTCTCTCTCACCCTCCTCCAGACTGTGACAGCAGAGCGCAGCAGCTTTGAACCTGGTTTTATTCAGAGCACGCTCTTGTCTCCCATCACCCACGGTCTCCTGATTAGACTGCCCCCCCTTAGCAGTCACTGGGGCTCACAGCAGCCGACTGACAGGGAAGGAAAAAGCTTTTCCCAGGCAGAGAAGCAGCACTGCCTGAAGACTTGTAAGCCAAATATCCTGCTCGTCTGGGAGGTGGGGATTACCCTTTGGCCGGCTGCTAGATCCTTCGTTTCCCATATGGGAGTATTGGGTTTGAAAACCACAAATATGGAAGCTTGTTCTACATAAGCTGCTGTAAGGGCAGATGTATAGGGAATGTCGGGATTTTAGCCCATGGCACTTAACACCCAGTTACATGAAAATCTATAGCATTACACTGGAAAAAAAAAAGATTTCATGCTGGTTGGAGACATTCGCTGGCCTGCTGGCAAGTGTGCTGTTCAGACTGTTCAAGAAATGCTGTGCAGCCCCTCAGCTACCTTAAAGCTATGTTTAACCATTCATTTACCTGCCTCAGACGTACCGTATGTAATGCTCACAGGCTGTGTGTATGGAGAATAGTGCCACAAAAACATCATGTGAATTTAGACCACATTCCTTTTAGCTATCTTTCAGTTTGCGCCCGTTACAGCAGAAGTAGAGAATGTTTGCACATAAACTGGTGGGAATGGAAAATGTAATGTGATATATAAACACCTGAGGCCCGTGATTTATTGTCCTCACCCATGACTGTGTGCTTGTTCTCCAATTTAGCAGGGAGAATGTTAAACACCTTGCAAAGTGGTGTGCTAATTACAACCTCAAAATCGACAAGACCAGAGAGCTCACTGTAGACTTCATTAGGTCTTGAAGCTGGAGACACACTGGTATTTACATGAGTAACATCCAGGTGGCCCTAGTTTCCACTTGTCGTAGGTACCTGCCTTAAATGTTATCAGCCCATTAAATGGCTGTTATCAGTTGTCATCAGGAGTATAGATTTTATTGAGGTAGTATGGCCCTATTCTGCGTCCCATATCTATGTTTATTGTTGGGCGGTGTAGTAATTATCATGTGAGCAAAGGAATAAGTCAGATGATGTAGTATAAGGAGCAAAACAAACACTTTCAACCAAGAGACAGCTGTTTATATCCCGTGTGAAACCACTACACTTATGTGATGCACTTAACTTACCATATGGACATGACGTAATGTGACCTAGAGTGACGTAACAAATGTAGTTATTTTAAGCCAAATCACAATCTTTTCCTGAACCTGATGAATGTTTGATAGGCATCATCTTGGCCACTGGTAGGTGGAGTTTGCCCCATCTGAAGCATTACAAAGGTAGTGATAACAACTGATCATGGCCAACATTTGAAACGGGTGTTGTAGGACCTCACCAGAGTCTCTAATTCTTGATGGGGTAAAGATGGCCCAACTCCCCCACAAACATCCTAGTCAACTTTATAGTGCTGCACGGAGAGAGAGTATCCTAACAAAAGCCATGTAATGGGCTATTAAAACTGCACAACACATCATCACTGCCAAGGTTCATCCATTCATGACAGCTAGATACAAATTTTTCACTATTCTGCCCTCTGGGAGGTGCAAGTGTCAGTGGGCCCTGACATGTTTGGTTTGGAGCAACTGTAATTTACTGTAGTAAGTATAATAATCATCATCAGGATAAAACCTTTTACTAACTGTGAAGTAAACAACATTCTCATCAACCTCAGCTACTTTGTATGCTAATTAGCAAACACTATCGCATGCTAACACAATAACATCTTGAACTAAGATGGTGAACATGGAAAACATTATACTTGCTTAAAATCAGTGTTAGTATGTAAAGGTAGCATTTAGCTCAAAGCTGTTGTACCTAAATACAGCCTCACAGAGGCTGTCGGCCCTTATTGCACTACTCTATATGCAGTATGTGTACAGTGTAAGCAACAGTGTAGCTACACTGTAATTATCTTGCCTTTTAAAATAACTTTGAACTATTTTTAGCAAGCTGCTGTACACCCATCCATGACAATAAAGTTGAAATGAATTAAATCCCATGCTTCCTCCCCTTTGCCGTCTTCTTTTCCTTTTCTCCCGAACCCCCTCCTCCCTCTCCATCTGTCCCCAGCTGTGCACCCTCCCTCGCTACTTCCCTCCTTTTACCATCCCTCATCCATCACTTCCTTTCCACCTATTCCTCACATGCACGCATCCTTTTCTCCCCATCCCCATGGAGATGCACTACAAGCTGACAACGAATGTAACCTTCCATCAGCAGCGGCAGACTAACACAGATATCTCAGTCTGCAACATTTACAGATAACCCACATCTCTGCCTCCACCCTTCATTTTCCTATCCTATGTTTCCTCATCCTTTGCTTGCTCCAACCCCGATGGAATGAGGGTCTTATGAAGATAAATGACACCTCTCCGCTTCTTTGCCCTACTCCCATCTGCTTCGTTCGCAGCTGCGGTGGGGAATTCCCCTGGAATTCTTCCATTCCTGCCTGACAGGTTCACAGCATCATCTTTTTTGTCCACAAGGAAACAGTGAAAAAAGGCTTACGCATGGTTGGCTGGTGTAACTGAAGACATTAGGCAGCCATGATAGCGATTCAGGAGCTTGAGGCTCATCAGATTTCAATTACGGGGGAAATGAAGTGAAAATCTGAAGAGGCTTTTTGATAATGAAGGTTATTGAATATTTTTCTGACACTACACCTCTGAAATAACTTCGGTTCAAATTAGATCAAATATGTTACTCTTTGATAATGGATAGGGAACATAAAGGAATAATTTGGCATTTTGATAAATACACTTTTTTGCTTTTATTCAAGTTGTATGAAAAGATTGTTACCACTCTATATTAGGTGTGTATTAGGTTACAACTAACAGCTTAGCTTAGCTTAGCACAGACACTGGACACAATGGAAGTCTTTCTATCAGCAGCTTTTAGCTCGGTAATTAACACATTTTTATCTTGTGTAATGTGTGAGATATTATTTTACTGTTCAACTATTTCTGGCAAGCATCGGCGATTCCAAGGCACCCATAATTGGATGAGAGGGTGGAGCTGTGGAGGAGTGAGGTGTGGATGTGACTGAGAGCCTGAGGTGATGCGTAGCAGACAGCCTGTCATGTCACACCCTTAATTATGCATAACTTTAACTCTTAATAAATTTCAAATGGGTGAGTTTTATAAAGGTTCACCCCCCATACAGTTATCATGAACTGGAAAATGAGCCATAAAGACCAAAATCATTTGTTGTTCCAGGCTGTAAACATCTTTATTTCTGCTGTAAGTTTGGGAATCTTAACATGGGGCTATGGGAGTGACAGGCCCAAGTGGCCATTCAGTGAACTGGAGTTTTTGGCACCTCTGCCTAGGCTTCATTTTGCAGCCGCAGAGGATGCTGCTTGCTGTGAACACCAGACCAAATCTGGTCACAGTATCAATTAAGAAGAGGTCAAAGGTCATTTACTAGTAGTCAGCGGAAGGCAGTAGACAAATCAAGGAAGACATTCACATCTGACATCACAGACCATATTTGAACATATACAGTTTTTACCATCTCCACCTCATGAACACTTAGACCACCTATTATCACATGACTGGAGTTACATTGTGACACCTAAACAAGTTCTGATTAGTGAAGGAGGCCACGGTCGAAAGAATACTGACGTAAGCAGACCTTGTGTTTACAGTAATTTCAAGTTTACTTAATCCTATGCTTTTCCTACTGTGACAAGTAAAAATATATTCTGTCAAAAAGACCTCATGTGTTGTGTATGCAACAATCTCAAAAACAAAACGTTCACCCTGGTTGTTGCTGTGTCTAAGAAATTCTCCACATTTTCAAACTAAAGTATCTAAATCCATGCACTGTATGCAATTTCAGTTTCCTGATGAATGTGATACTCGAATGAATGGATAAAACAAAAAAATACCATGTTGTTACTTCAATTCCCCTTTCCACATATTGAGCAGAAGGGCATGAATAAATCAAAGAATGAGCAAACTCCTCACAACTCTGCAGTCAGGAGCGCTTGTGTGCATGGGAGGGTACGTAGGCGCATTTATGAGACGGAGAGGGAATGTTTAATTTAAAATGAAGACAGAAAACAGCCTCAGAGGAAAGCAGTCTATTCCACTCGCTCGGGCACCTTGAGCTACTTACAGAGGCAGCAACCCTGAAGCCCAAAAAATGTATCAAGGACGTGCTGCAGCCTTCTTTCTGCTCACCAAAAAGTGATAATACATTCAAAGTCTTCACTTTTTAGAATGAGGCAATATCTCACACAGCCAACATGTGTCAAACAGTGATGATCCAGCAGTCACTGCAGGGACAGTGTGATCAGTGAACATTAGGTTTAACTGGCTTTCTGTGTACACAGATGAAGATAGATGCAAAAATAGATGCATGAGTGGATTTATCAGTGTGTTCAACAAACAGAGCACTCTGCCTTTGCCCTTCTGTGTCTTCTTTTTTTTTAATAATCACTGAGCAAAAACACAGACACATTTCTTTTCCAAGTGCTGAGTCCAAAATTGTGAGGTGAATTTTTACTTTATTACATTAAGAAAAAATACAATGTTTTTAGTCCAAATGGGTTCAAGTGTTACAGAGTCGGACCTGGAGATGTGCACTGATTGTGTGGTGGTAGCCTCACCCATCAGAGAGACTAAAGGCCTGATCATACCAGGATGTAAAGCGCCGAAATTTCATGGCAATTTCAATTAACTTCAACAGAATTAGCGGCTCTGCTCAAGGAGATGACATTAATCCACACAAATGTTCTTTGTCAACTTTAACAACATGTCCTCATCCCGATTTGTCAAATTCTGCCACTTGGTCAGTGGACTTTATGTCTACATACGATGTGTTATATCCTCCTCCTCCTCCTCCTCCTCCTCCTCCCTGACACCTTGTCATTTTATGCTTGTTGCATGCTTTGTATCTTTTAAAAATACACTTATGTTTTCACAGGAAGTGTACAGTTTCTGCTCACTGGAGACAGTCTTTTTCAAAATAAACTTAAAACATTGGCAAAACACCTCATATTAACATTAATTTCCTTGTGCGAGAAAAGCACGTGGTTTGGTTTAAAAAAAACAAAACCCTCATGGTTTCACTTTACGTTCACACGGGAAGCAGACAGTGGTCTCTTGGGTAAAATTTAGGGCTAATTGGACACTTCCACCTCACCTCCCACTTGCTCTGTAGAGACCTTCCAGCTCCTACATTGTTACTGGCAGCATTTCCAAATTATGCTGTCTGGCGGTGTTATAAACTGATGCACCTTTTGCTGGTGGTATAATATGCTGCTAGTCAGCATTATAAATTCACTCCACCTGGCGGCATATCATACCGCCACGAAAGGTGCCTTTTTGCATCAGTGTCTGACAGTGAAATCACTGACAAAGCAGCAGTATTTGATGAGTTTGGAATCAAGTTGGGCTGACTTAAACTCTGGTGAACTTTGATCCGTGAATTTGTGCCACTGAAACACTGGGAGTAACTGAGCTGATGCCATGTAGTTGCTGGTGGGCAAAACACAGGTAGTGCTAACGATACTATTTGAACCTAATCACTGTTGTTATGTCAAGTTGGTTGCAGACATCTTTAGCAAGCTAACAGCCTGTCTTCTGTCAAACTCAACCTTTAAGTTGACCCCAGGAGTGTCGATTGGGTAAAAATACATGTTGCCAAACTCTAAATCTGGCCGAACAGCAGGATCTGCCAATTCATTCATCAAATAACAGGAGCCAGGTCAAATCTGGTATACTGCAGTTTAGAGCTGTTACAAAAGCTTGCATCGCTTTTAAGGTTTAAGGCATAGTACCTAAATTGCACTTCCTCTGTGTGGGTTGATCATTCTTTTGTTGATCAGATCATTTCTATCAATCTGTGGGGCACAACAGCTCACAGTGACTCCTCGCTACTTTGCTAGCATTGTATTTTGTGTGATGAGAATGATGCTTTTGTTCACCAGTGCTATGTACTGTTACTCCTATAGCAGCTGTCTTGAAAGTGCTGACCTATAAGAGGACAGACAGCCTCAGAGGAAGCCATCGTAGCTTATTAGCTGTGTTGCAGCATCCACTCTTTTTATCACCTTTTCTGTCGTATTTTAAATAAACTGTGTGAACTTCCCGTTAGCCACCATGATAAGCTAATGAGTTAATGAGTTTACTACCTGACCGTTGGAAAGCTTGTTAGCCCGGAGAGCTTTATTTTCCTCTTCAGTAACTTTTTATTGAGCAAAATGGTACGCAATGGTGAACAAAATGCCAGGAGGGATGTAAACAGCAGTAGAGAGAAAATAGAGCTAAATGGACTTCATTTACATAGCACTTTTCTAGGCTTAGCGACCACACAAAGCGCTTTACAACACAGGCCAGCTTTCACACACACATTCATACACTGGTGGCAGAGGCTACCATGCAAGGGGCCTCCTGCTTATCAGGAGCGACAACCATTCACACGCTCTCTCACATGCTGATAGCACAGCCATCAGGAGCAATCTGGGGTCCAGTATCAAGAACACTTTGACAGGCTGTGGGGACCAGGGATCGAACCAACAACCTACTGATGAGTGGACAACTACTCCACACCAACTAGTGGCCAAATAGTGAATCAAAGGATAACTCGCTAGCTACAGCAGTTCACCAACTGGCCCTGTGGGTAGTCACTATGCCACCAAGCATTTGGCCCCTCCTGTTTCACATGGACGAGCAAATGTCACTTTGCCAATGCTGCCCAAGACTGTTTATTCAATGACATACATCTGAGACAGTTTTATAGTATGTGATAAAGAGCCAAGTTGGGCTCGAAAAGTATTTTCTCTAAATTTAACAGAGTGAAACATTTTAAATGAAAGCTTCTACAGTGCTGTGAGACCTTGGGAAGTAGACGTAGTAGTACACACATACCTATACATACACACACAGGTTCAATGCCAAGTTCAGGCCTTGCACCAGCTGTTAATGCAGAAGTGCAACCTACAGATGAGAGAGGAATGGGTGGTGTATGGGTGGGGATGAAGGCTAAGCTGGCCATCTCAGCAAATGGTACCACTCAGTGGGCACATTGGGATGTGCAATTATATTTTCCTTTTACCAAAACTGAAACATGGTAGGAATGAGGACATTTGTGAATAGGTTTCTTTGATTTCCTTTGATGTGAAGAGCTGATGCTTAAAAGTAGTTCATAAAGTGATGATGTGCTTGGAGCAAAGTGTTTGATGAATACTTTTTGTGCTTTTTGCAAAAAGAAGAAGACGTTTATAGGGAGAAAGAGAGAGAGAGAAAAAGTGTGTGTGTGTGTGTGTGTGTGTGTGTGTGTGTGTGTGATCACTGGGATGACAATGGGCTGAAAAGCACATTTTCTGTATGTCTCTAAGTGTAATAGAATTTAGCACCATGAAATGTCTGAGAGGTGTGTTAGATGCAGTATTTCTGAGCTTGCAAAAAGCAGAAAAAAGAAGCAGCTCCGCACTGTTTGATCCCTATGTCAGGGCCTCCTTGGCCAGGCAGAGAGAGGAGAGAGGAATGTAACGCTCCTGGCAGCTCTTTTCTTTCTTTTGCTCCATGAAACGTAGCTCTGTAGGGGATGGACCAGAGGTGATTGCACACACAAACTAATGTAATAGCTGGGTGTTGACCCAGAGAAGAAAAGCCGTGTGAGAAGGGATTTCCCCTCCTGGCAGCTGTCAGTCAGTTTTATGTGAGGGTAGATGTTTCGTCTGATTTTACATGAAATCAATAAAGATAGTGCAGCTCAGCTTTGCCTGACATGCAACCTTTCCCTTGATGTTCTGTAAATTACTGGCAATCACAAACAAACTATTTCTTCAGTTCAAATGTGTATGCACACTCCTTCACCTTTCCTTTAGTTGCATATATTTACAGTAAAAGCAATACAACCACAGTCTGATTGGCTGCCTACTGAGCAGCTTCACTGGAACAGTAGGGGGTTAATGCTGCTGATGAAGACTTACATTATCTTCTTTTAAGAACAGACTCAAGGCATTTTTGTTTAGCTGTTTAATTCATTTAATCTGCATCGTGTCTATGTACAATCACTATAATGTCTGCTGTTTTATCTTTGTGTTTGTATAAGATAGTGCCATACAGATAAATCTAACCTGGAACTTAATGAGGGGAGGCACGCAGTGATGTTTCACCTTTTCCCACTCAGATTTATCCTTTTATTTAACTTCTGGGCTACTACTGTCATTAGAGGTGTACGTGTATACTAATATGATGATGCAAAATTTACTGGTGTGTTTGTGGTGCTTTTTGTCATGTCTTTTTGTGAGTTGTCCCTGTGTACATTGGGATTTTGGACCTTTGTGAGCTGCTTTACAAACAAAAGCCTAAAGCTTTAATCCAAAACAAGGAAAAAACACAAACCTGGCATGTATTTGTATTTTTTCTTAACAATAATTTAGAGGCGCTGAGGCTGGGCCATTTCATTTTGGACATTTTATAGACTCTGTGTAGTGATTAAGCTCCTAATGTGGCTGAAAAACTCCCCAAAAACCTAACTAGCAGAGCAAATGTTCTACTGAGACCACAGACTTTACAAAATAATGGATGTAGTCACCATGACATCACCCAGTGGTTTGTGGAATCCTGATTTGAAGGCTCGAGTTTGGCATTTTAAGTGTGCTTTGAGTGGCATCTTGGGTGTTTGGAGTTAGAAGTGATTTGGATGAGAGGGCGTAGCTAACCCTGGTGCTTCTTGCTAACTTGATTGGCACGGTGCATTTACAGTCTTTGGCTGTGTTCAAATGGGAATCTTGAGCTCCTGTTTACATCATGTGAAACTGTGAGCATGAACTTGGAGCTCTCAGAAAATCTCCAACACATTCTCACTGCCACCTCGTCACATATTGATGTTTTGGTCATGGACTTTTCATGTCCACATACGACGTGCAAGGTACCCTGGGTGTGTTGGTTGTTGACATTCTGGGACACAGTGTCAAGTTCTCTTCTTTCAAGGTGGAGAGGAAATTTTACGTTTACATACAGTCTCTTTCAAAATAAAAACACTACGTCGGTACAACACCGAGAATTAACGTTTTTTTTCCTTCAGCAACAAACACATGTGGTTAGGTTTGGGAAAGAAGAACAGGGTTTGGCTTTAGAATCTTACCGGCCGCAAGCACCTCTCTCCTGGGTGGAAGCTGGTCTTTGTTGGACCCATCCACTGCCCCTCCCGCCTGCCCCAGTTGGACTTTCACTGCCTCAATTTTCGCTCTTGTCCCGCCACATTTCCCGCCTTTTCTTGTTGGTTTTTGACTCTGCAAGTCACTGCCCAAGCAATGGATTCCGACGACTTCGGAGTGAGACAGTGCTCAAATTTCTACTTACGAGATTGTACAGTAAATACCACAACAGCAGGGCGTTCATATGGACTCATCTTCAGCATATGGTTAACTGTGAAAATGCTAATGCTAATTTTAAGTAGCAAAAAACTTGCTTAAAACCATTAAACAAAATGTACTTATCTTCAAAACCCAACTTCTGAATCCTGAGAGGGTCTTTTAGTAAACCAAACACTGAACCTGATTTTCATAGGTGATCAATTAACTGTGATGACCTGAAAATGCACTGAAATTCTTTAAGCCTTAATAACATTTAAACGGGCTAGTTATGAAAAAATGAATTCAATTTTTTTTTCACTTTCAAGTTGGCTTCATTTTCTGCCTCTAAGGCTGCAGCTCGGCTGAGAGTAACAGCAGGCTTCCCTGAGTACGCTGTCAGTGATTTCCACAAACAGAGGCATTGACACTTGACCAGTGCACATCAAAAACTCTGGAGCTAGAAACTTGGATATTAGGGGTTGCCATGGATGCATGTAACTCCCACTCAACTGAAATACATTATTTAGATTATACTTGAGTGACATGTTTTTGTTTTGCTCCTACTGTAAGTGCAGTAGGTTTTTAATTGTAAATGAATTAATTGTAGTGACTGAGCTCACATTTCTTGTGGTTGTTGATTGCATTATGTTGTCAGTTACCATATAAATAAATGCTGTTGTATGAGTGTTATGAGTGCAATGGGGTGACTTAGCAATTTGCAGCAATTTAGCAAACTTGTGACTATATTACAGGGTATGTTTAAGAAGTGACAACATTATGGTTGTCATGCATTCATACTATCATCCCTGGCTTCATAGGAAGCAGTAGTTTGCATTTCCTCTATGCACTCTACATTTAGATAATTATTAAAGAAATTAATTAACTTTTGGAAGTGCATAAAGTTCCACTGTGAGCTCCATGCTTACCCCAACAGCTTGACTTACCATAACAAAGGGATGAGGCTTAGTCAAGAGTCAGTTACACATGTTTTAGGTTTGGGAGGACCCTGAACATCACATCACATTCTTTGGAAGTCATTACTACAAGGTGAGGGTTTTTTTTCAACAATGAATATGGCAAATACAATTACTGTGCCCCAGCAGACACACTATCAGTCAAGAATCGTGACATGGAGAGTTCAAAGACTGAACAAGTTTATTTTTTGTTGAGCTGTCAATGTAACTTCTTATTCCAAAACAACATGACTTTAATTTGTTATCACTGCCCAAGAGGGGTGGAGACAAAAGCACAATGTATACAAATATCAGTAATGAGACAAGATTACCGAACATGTAACTTGGCAAGTACAAGTGCCCAGGTACCAGGCAATCAAATAAGAAAGTAAGACAGAATAATAATATCCAACAAAAATGCAAATTTAAAGTTTAGATTTAATTTTACATCATTAGGTTGTGTAGTCTGACTATTTTTTACCCCAGATCGTTTAATTGGATCTTAGTTTGTGTTAGCTACATTTTGTGTATGTGTTGGCAGCTACTGACTTCCATATTCTGTACACTGCAGTTTATATCTTGCATTGTCTTTGGCACTAGAAGATTGTTGACCACAGACTCCCAATTAGATTTATCCATGGGGGGGACCCCAATACAGCAAGTTCAGAAGATGAAATTACTCGGTGTCAATAAATGATCGCTTAAACTGGTCAGATCACATTGATGCTTCTGTTATAAAAATGGGGCAGGGTATTGCTATGTTAAGGGAATGCTCTCATTATGTCACGCTGTCCATTAGGAATCAGGTGACACAGGCTCTTGTCCTTTCACATTTAGGATATTGTGTTGATGTGTGGTCTTGTGCTGCAAAAAAAGATATCAAAAACTTCAGCTTGCACAAAACAGAGCCGCAAGGCTAGTTCTGAACAGCATTTTTAAAACCAATGTTTCAAAGATGCATTACAGTCTGTCATGGCTGACTGTTGAGGGGCGATCAGCATCTAGTCTTCTAACATTTGCTCGAAATGCAATGGTTGATGGGAAACCAGATTTCTTTACAGAACAACTAGTAAAGATAGGTTCAACACACAACTATCAGACTAGACAGGTTAGTATGGGTCGTTTAGAACTTCCAAAGCCGAAATCAAATTCATTAAATAACACAGTCATCTATAGAGCCAGTACGCAATGGAACTTGTTACCTATGTACATCAAACAAATCAAAAGTGAACGGTTATTTAAGAAATCAATTAAACAAAAGTTAATGAGAGAGACAACACAGGAGGAAGGATACTAACTGTTAATGGTTTTTGTTTTCTGTTTCTTAATCCAGAACCACAATCAGTTTAAATCCTGGTACATGAATTGTGTGATAACTTCTGTATATGTATGGTTTCAGTTATATGTCACTTTGATTAGTCTGTTTTAATGTGTAACTTTGTCTAGACGGACAAGGTGTCGGTGTCTGTATAACATGTTTTTATATTAGTGTTTGTAATGGTTTGATTTTTGTTGTGGACCCCAGGAAGATTAGCAGCTGCTGAGGTGGAAGCTAATGGGGATCCAAATAAAGAATAAAAGAATATCTTGTGATACATGCCTTTTTAATTTACCAGATACAGCATTCTGAATCTTTCAGTGGCAGATAAAGTTGAGTTTGTCCTGACAGTCCAAGTTCTCCCACAGTCCATCTTTGGTTAAAGCTCCACAGCGTCTCTGTTTTGGACACTGGCGGTCCTGAGCTCCATCTCTGGACCAGGCCTGGTACACCAGAGGGTTATTGTTCACCCAAAACCAGCGGTCCTCCAGGTAACGAAGGCCGATCCACACCCACTTGGTGATGTGAGCTTTCTGGATCTCTCTCTGGGCCAGAAGGCGCTCGTTTTCAGAGAGGAGGCTGGTGAGGTGAGTGTGGTTTTCTCTGCAGTACTCCAGAGCGTCCTCCCACGTCATCCTCACCTCCACTGCCTTAATACTGATGCAGTAAAAAGGCTTGTGTTTGGTTTTTCTGATATCATTCCATCTTCCATCAGACATGATATGTCCAACAGGCTCATTATCATTCGCATTGTCTGGTTGCCCTCCTCCCCAGTTATTGTATGTAACGTAGCCCCCTCCTGACCACTTCCAGCTGTTAATGTTGCTGGGATCTCGATGGAGACCAATCCATCCGTCTGTAATGTTTACACCTGCAGCCGCCACGAGCCTGTCTTGATCACTCTGACTATCAGCAAAGGAAAGATCGGTGTAATTTTTTCTACAGTAAGTCTGAGCATCAAGCCACGGCATTCTTATAGGAACAAAAATATGTGTCCCTATTTCTCCCTCAACAGCTGTGCAAAGGAAAAGTAAGAAGATGGTTGTCTCCATGGTTGTTGGTCTGTAGCTCAAGCTGAAATTGTTTTCTTTGGCCGCTCTCTGTGATGGTATCAATTAAAGGTGAAATATAATCCAATACACCCTTTGTCAAATTCAGTCTCCTCAAGGTCCACAGTATGTGCACTGAAAACAGAATCTGGTTTCCACACACAGCCCTGGCTCTGTAAATGGGGAACAAACAAAGCGGCTCAGACAGAGCTAGCCGGCTACTCTCCCTGCTCTTCTTTCTTGCCGATGAGCGACGAAGCCACACTGTAATACTAATAAAACATCAGAGATGTCACCGGAGCTTCTGAAGGAGCAGGAGGGGTGTATTTGTTTGTGTGTTGAGTTCAGACATCAACCCTCTATGTGCAGAATTGCAGACTCCACCTCCACCAAAAGGATGCGACTTTGCATGCGCTGGTTTGTTTTACAAGCAAAAAATATCTTCATGGTAGACTTAACAGCCAAAGAGAAAAACAAATGACTTACACAAACTCATAAAGGATACTCAGCAGAACAGCAGGTAGTGAAACCTAGAGTTGCATTGTAGCTCCACCTTTGTTGACACTGGAAGGAGTGGTATCATGGCACCATGGGTGGATAATGAGACAAGCAACTGTAACTGCTCTTTGTAGCCATTTTGTGTCTCTTTGTAGTTACTTTGTGTGTCTTTGTAGTCGTCTGTTTGTAGGATTTATTTTCCCTTTTGGTGTCACTGTGAGTCCCTTTGTGTGTCCTTGTAGCTGTTTTGTATATCTTTGTAGTTATTTAATGTTTTCTTTGTGGTCATTTTAAGTCTCCTCCTGGTTGCTACGTGTTTATTTGAGTGATGTGCATGAAGCGATGTGATCTGTATAGAGAAGAAGCAGTTTCCCGTTCATTATCATCTTCATTGAATGCTTGTAAAATGAATACTGTTTGACAATACATAGTTTTTGCAGTGATAATCTTAGGAAATTACATTATAGTTTTCACTGCAGCAATAACATCTAATTTCTAACTACAACTTTCCATTTCCTTTTATATGAAACATCCTTCAGTTTTGATTAGAATGAAATTTCCATTTCAGGTAAACAGGTTTGAATAGAAATCTAACATTATCAGGCACAAATGAAAACGTCTTTTATAAGTTAGTGCTACATGAGAAGACTCATAATGAATACTTCATGATGTTTTCTCCAACATAATGACAGCCTGGTGATACAGCATGCTGCTGTTGGTTTTATGTATTGAGAGCTCCACAGCTGAGACTTCTGCAGCCATCCAAATACAACGAATGTCAATGAAATTTCATTTGTTGTGCTTAAATCATTGAAAAATGCACAACAAGGTCTAACTCAGTTATATCTTGACGAAAACTCTGTCTGTGGGTGTGTCTGTCTGTGTGTCTGTTCCACGTTTTTCTCCTCACTGACTTGGTCAATCCATGTGAAATTTGGCACAGTGGTAGAGGGTCATGGGAGGATACGAATGAAGCAATATTACATCAATTGGCCAAAGGGGGACGCTATAGCAACTGATTGAAATTGCAAACTTTGAATGGGCATATCTCATGCCCCGTATGTCCTAGACATGAAACTTTGCACAGAGATGCCTCTCCTCATGAGGAACAAAAACCAGTTTGAATTTTTGGAAAAACACTTAAAGCTATAGTTGGTAATGTTGGAGAGCTAGCAAGATTTGAAAGTGGCACCTCCTCTAAGCCCCCCCCCCCCCCCCCCCCCCCCCCCCCCCCCGTCAGTGCTCCCTCCAAAGCCACGCCCCCACAAACTTGAACGTGCATCCTGCAGTACACCGACAAAGAAGAGACCGAAAGGCAGGGATTGGTCAGAGTTTTTACAGGCCTGCAGCTGCCACAGAGGTTGGATTTTTTTCGTTCATTTTTCTTAACACATTATGTACTGACTACTCTCAGGATGGAAGGACCATTTCACCCAGTATAACAAAAAGTGTTTCTGAACAGGATTACCAACTATAGCTTTAAAATCAATCTCTTCCTAGGAAGTTTGACCGATCTGCATGAAACTCGGTGAACATAATCTAGGGACCAATATCTAAAGTTCCCTCTTGGCAAAAGTTGGAAAACTTACTAAAACTGAGCTTCTATAAGGCAATGAATATTGCGGAGGGCGTGGCTCATCACATAAAGGTGTATAACATCTCAAGGGTTTCACCGATCACCACGCAACTTTGTAGGCATATGACCACACATAATCTGAGGGGACCCCTCCATTATTGACTCCATCATCTAATTTCTTATCTAGGCCTAACCGTCATATTGATTTTTACTAAACTTGGTAGATATGTAGAACAGGACGCCTCAAGGTGACTGGAGAAATTTAACTCTAATTGGCAACTGGGTGGCGCTATAACAACAGAACAATGCTTAAAAATGGCTAAAATGGGACCGATTGCTGTGGCTCCCCCTGTGGCCCAATGTTTTGTTTTTTTGTCTAATTTTTGGTATGACTAAGTCATACCAAATGCTGTACATAATCACAGAAACTGTCAGTGTGTCATTCTGTCAGTCAGTCATTCTGTCTGTCCCACATTTTTCTACTCACTGATGTGGTCAATCTATGTGAAACTGCACATAGGGATTGAGGATTGGCATAGATAGAAGGTAACAAAGTTACCAATGGGTATAGACTAGTATGGTTTATATTTTCTACCAATTACCAAAGAATTACCTAATTTCATTCAGCTGGAAGCACATCTGACAGTATAAAGCTGTTCATAAACAGTTTGTTTTTTACACATTCAGCAGACACAGAGCTACATTATCATTCTTTTAGAGTTTTTGAATCTTATTTTGGTCTCCGAAGAAATTGGCTCTTTAGCTGCTAAATGCTTGGTCTCAAACTGTGTCTTTCTAAAGTTTGTTTCCAAGCAGGTAGCATTAACGTTTTTTAGAGCTTTTTTTTTTTTTCGCTGTAAACAGCCGTGTGCTGCTGGAAAAGTCCCTGATGAGAGCGTAGGGTGTGAACCAGAACATGTTGTAGTTGTAAAACTAAAGCAATAATCCAACAGATCAAACAATCTATAGAGTTATGGGGAGCTGCAGAGTCAGGCCATAATTCATTATGTGCCCCTTTCATATAGAAATAGTCATGTCATCTATTGTTAATATGAAAATATTGATTAGTGCAGCTTAAACGTGATTCTACATACATACCCCATACACTTCACGCTACCTCAGCACTCTTTGTTCACGCTGTGCTGAGCAGTTTGGGGTGCTTGCTGACATACTGCATGTCTGTATGTAATGTAGTGCAAAATTATGTAGTGAGGGCAGGGTGTGAATTACAATTTAAGGGAACACATGATAAAAAAAAATACCTTATTCCTTCCAGATTAAGTGTCAGGGACACCCCTAGAGCTTTAATCAGCACACAGAGACAAGTTCAGTGTGTGTGGGCGTATGTTATTAGCTCAGTGTCAGTGTTTTCCCACACTCTCATATGCATACTGAAACAAAACAACTCATACTGACATGACTGAGGCCATTCAGTCAACTTTGGCCACAAAATGAACACAAGTGGCTCCACACAAGTAGCCTCTGCACTCACAGCTATGACACACACATACAAAATATTTGACTGTGCCCAGGAGTAGTTTGATTCAATGCCGCCTCTGCTGCAGCTGTCTGCGCCTGCTCCAGCTGAAGAAAATTATCTTTTTGGAAATGACACACAAGAGATCCGCTTTATCTGAATGAGTGTGAAAAGTGTTATTGCTGATAGAATGCTTTGTTACATTTCACTGGGATTTCCTGTGGCTTATGAGTTAAAAACAGAGTCCCCACGTTGGCTTTGACCGCGATGTTGAATCATTTAAATAATTTCTCATCATTCAGATGGAACTGGTTTAGAAGCTGGCCATGAAGTTCATTACTATACACAGTGAACTTCTTATTACTGGCTTTCCACTGTCTCTAAGTGGAAAGTCTCTTTAACCCATTAGTTTTAAGTGTCCTCTGACACCAGTGTCATAAATATACCATACAGTATGAAGAAACCATTCTTAAGGCCTCACAGTCTCGGTCTATTAATATGACAAGTAAATCACATGGGTACTATAAGCACTTGAGAGGCCATGCTCTGTTCCAGATTTACAAGCAAGCCAGGGCCTTGGACAAGAAATTGATGTTCTCCTGCTCACCGGAAAATAATTATGAATAATGACTCATGTTGAGGAATCTTAACAACAGCACAGAGGAAAAATCACACGACATTCTGCACTCTGAATAGTAATTATGAATATAAGATGAATAATTGCGATCTGGCAGGTGTGAGAGGAGTATCTTGGTGAAGGAACACAAAACACATCAGGGCTATTAAAATGTAGACCGACATCGGTGATGTGTTAAGACACATTACAGCAGTGCTACCATATGTCTGCTGTTGAATCATTACCGTCAGTGTAATATAGATAAATGCATTCACTTCATTTATTATTTAGTTACACATCATCACATATGTGAAGAGTGGAGGGTGCAAAGACAGCAGTTTCTTTTAGTCTGACTGAACCAATTACAGGAAGCCATAATCAAATTGTTGCCATTGACTACGCTTTTGCTCCTTTGTGCCAGTGATTCATGAAAATAGAGCCCCAGAGGTCAAAGGGGATGAAAGCATATTGTGTAAATGAGACGCTCTGAGTTCAAGGATCTGACGGTTGTCTCATGAGTCTTCCTCTGTTCTGCTCTCAGTGCTTAACAATAATTCAAGAATGCTAATTGGGTTATAAAGATGAATTAGTAGCTCTACTGTGCATATTTCTGTCTTCTACTTGGACAGGACTTGCTTTTAGCTTAAAGTGAAGAGCGCAGTAAGTAAAATCTTTACCTCTTTACCTCCTCTTAACCTCCTGTTTCTGTTGTTTCTCAGCCTCTTCCCAAGTGTGGCGCAGAAAACATAATCACCAGTGAAGCAGTTGAGTTTGTATGTTCATTATGTTTATTTATGAGTGTGTTTATTTATGAGTATGTATGTGTGTATATGTGTGTGTGAGAGTGTTTAAGGAGTGAAGGGGTCTGGATGCTCCCTGGCCCCCGGGCCAACTGCATTATTCAGAATAGAGATAAGAGGCTCCACACTCTGGACCTTTCTGATACTGCTTAACCTCGGCATGGTTATACAGTAAACACACACACACACACACACACAAACACACTCACTCACATACAACCCTGTACTTCTATACTTGAGAGGACTCTCATACCCTTTTTACACCACAATTAGTGCATGTATGCAGGTATTTAAATGTGGGGAAAAACAGGCAATAGACTGCTTTCATATTTCAAAAGGACCAAGGGTCTGCAGCAGTTGATTATGCCTTTTTTTTCTGGTATGTCATGTTGGACATACACAGATGGGCTGGAAAACAGCTTAGTAAACAGTATAAAGCAACATGGAGGACAGTAAAAATGTTACAGTGGTTAGCTCTTTGTTATATCTGTTACTTATTCAGTCTCTTGGACTTGGTGCAGACTAAATTTTGAATGATGCTTGGTCAGAGACTGACGGTATTTTGCGGCTGCCCGTCATTGCATTGCACCAGTGTAGAGGCTAAAATTTGAGTGTCCACCCCAGTGTCGTACTTCCATCACTGCTGACTGCAGCCGATAAATACCTGTGACCGCTGCAGAGTCATTCATCCATGGATTGAATGCTGATTGCGGCATCTCATTAAAATACAAAAGCCAGATATTAGTGGGTGTTAGTGAGTTTTCGTCCAGTGGGAAAGGGGCTTCATTGACATAATGCAACCCCTGGTCTAGTGTTTCTCAACGAAGGAGGGGGGTGGTATCTCCCCCCAGAGAGAGTTCTGAGAGCATTTACGTGTGTCTGTTTTTAATGCCAGTTTGCCCTTTCATTCAAATGTACATTTTCACACTTTTATCAGACTTGCTTTTACCACCATCCTCAGGAGACAATTTTTTTATTCATTTTTTCCTGAATCACTTGTGTACAGCTTTTCATTGCTTTCTATGGAAGGGCATACGTCAGTGCTTTGGACGTGCTCCTCCATCAAAGGGCGCATCTCAGTTCTTGCATGTCAAAGGCTATCCTACTTTTGCGTGGGCATGTTGGAAAATCAAGGGCAAGAGTGCTTTATAGAGAGATGGGGGACTTGGCCGAGATTACAGCTGCATCCGCTTTGCTTTTTTTTGAATAGCAAGAAGTTTCATCTCTAGGTCAGTGGTCTGTGCAGGCGGCTCTCCTTGCACTTTGTTAGATCTATGTACCACAGCTGAAACTGACTTCTCTGCAACCCACAGGGGAGAGGGTGGCAGAGAACCATCAAGCGCAGGGCTTACACTGACGTTCAAAGCAATTTAGCTTATTTCCTTCAAAAGTTAAGATAAATAGCCCTATAATATACATATTCTTATGCTTTTTTCCAGTAGCTTCAGACTTCTTCCTTGCGAGGTTGCTCTTGTTTTCTGTTGGGACAAACAAGAAGCAGTCTTATTAAAACTGCTTTCTGATTGGCTGTGGTTTGTAATCAGTAATGACTCCTAATTAAAGTTTTGATGTCAGATTTCTAACCCTTGCATTTGTTTAACACTCATGAATATAATTTCTATTCACATGGTAATCAAATCTCTTATTTGGCATTCAAAGACATGCTTTTTTAATGATATAACTCAGAATAATAATCAATATTAATATTCAAGGAAGACAATTAGTCTACATTTTAATGGATGGTGGACAGTGATAGTGTAGTGGTAGTTGATGTGGTGGGTGCACTACTTGGTAGATGGGTAGGTTACCAAGGAGGAAGTGGATATACTCTCCTATATATTCTTGTAAACAGCCAGAAAAAGAGGTGGGTATACCCTGTATACCTGCGTATACCCTTGGAAATGTGCTGGGTGCTGGCCCAAAGAAGTTGAAAACCGCTACCCTGTACCCTGACCTTAACCATCACAACTGCTGTGAGTTCATTCATTCATTTCCATAACTGCTTATCGTGGAAAGGGTGGTGGGGGGGCTGGAGCCTATCCCAGCTGACACTGGGCAAGAGGCGGGGTACACTCTGGACAGATCGCCACATGATCTCAGGGCTGACACATAGAGAAACCCAACCAGTCATGCCCACATTCACATCTACTGACAATTTAAAGCCACCACTTTACCTAACCTGCATGTCTTTGGACTGTGGGAGGAAGTCGGAGAACCCGGAGAAAACCCACGCAGTCACGAGGAGAACATGCAAACTCCTACTGTAAACGCCTAATTCCAACCTTTACGCTTTTAACCATACCCTAACCTTAACGTAATTCTAACCTGCGCCTTAAAACCAAGTCTGAACCCTCAAACGGGCCTTTGAAGGTCTGTCTGAAGATGATATTGACTAAAATGTCCTAACTTCACAAAGAAGTCCTCATTCTCAAGGTCTAATGCTCAAACTGGTTCTCACAAATACAGATGTACAAGTACACACACACACACACACACACACACACACACACACACTCTTACACACACAAATACACAAACACCCTTTACAGAGGCCATCTGATAGCCTACTGAATAACCTTCAGAGGCAACACATTGCATGAAGGACAGAGGAACCCACAGGTATTCAGACTCTTCAGACTCTCTCCTTTTAAAGCTTAATGCTAATCCCACAGTCAGTCATGGCCAGCCAAAAATATTTCACAGAACATGCAGGAGAACTCATCTTAGAAAAGAGCCACACTTGGAAAGTTTGCAGTAACTGATGATGTAATAACCTATGCAAATAGCAGACTTGTAAATAAACAACAGCAGAATAATGTACTGTACTGAGCTGCTCTACAGTTAGTTATATATTAATTTGTAAGGAGTGTTTTTAATGTAATAACACTGATTAATAATGCAATCACTCCTCAGAACCTCAGTTAATACATTTTTTAATCAACATTACCACATCATCGTGTCGCACATATGTACTGTTACGACTCTTTGAAATAATACTCTCAGGGTTAATGTGATATTGTGACACAATTTATACATTATTATTTTTGTCAAAGCCACTGGGGGACTTAGAGGCCAACATTAGTAAGCTAGATGAAAGGGAACTATATGTGCACAGCATTTGTGGCATTAAAAAAATGCCAATTGGACTTCTATCACTGTGTGTTAATTTCATCAGTGTTTATAGTCCAGGTGATTGGCGCCAAATTTGAGGCGACATGCTCACTTTTTCATAAAAACATGAAACCTCGTACACTAGTACAGTTGGGAGTCCTGAACATTTTCAGAAATTGAACCATAAACACAAAAACACCTTGTGGCTGCAACAGTGTGGCGGCATTTTACTTTCTGCCTTAACTGAATTATGTATTTTGCGTCATATCTCCTCAACCAAACATGCTAACACAGAATAGGTGATGGTCAAAGATAACAATGATACCTATACAACATCATAAACCACGTAAATAGTTTATGGTGAATTTAGTGACATGAGAAGAAATCACAGTATCTGAGAACCAGGGCAAGAATTTATAATATCAATCGTGCTGCATGCATGTTTTGTAGAGTTTCAAAAGTGTTATTCTTTTGTTGCTGAACCCTTACAATACAGTGACTGTAAAGCACCTGCATCTTAGCTTAAAAACAATGTGCCAAACACAAAGATTTACTTAAAAAAACCCTTCAGAAACACATTGCATTGTTTTGTTGTTGAACCTATTTACTGTCTCCTTCACAGTCGCCTCCACACTGACACAGATCTACACACTTTAAGGAGTTTTTTTTTTTTTTTTCATCTCAAGTGCTTGGATCCAACAGTGTTCTCCCTAGGTACACTGCTCACTTACATGCTATTATAAAAAAGTGAACGTTATTTTCACATGTCACCTGGATTATTACAGAAACATCCTTGCTGATATTTGTCTTTTTTGGAACATAGGGGATTAGACAAGATAGAGTAGCAGAGACACAAAATCAGTCAAGATTTACTTGTGATTTTGTGATAGGTAATGGTGTAGTATTACTAAAAGAAAAACAAACACAAAATCACTGCCTATGTTGCCGTGGAACATTTAAACAACACAACAAAGAGCAACTTCAAGTGTTCCTCTTTCTGGGAGGTCCAAGTCACTGACCCAACACTACATGGTTACTTTTGTCAGGGTCATAATGTGTGTAATTGCAGGTCTGGTGGAAGGTCAAGTGAGTTGTCTGTCCCAAAGGCTCCCTTGAGGTCAGATAAGCCTTACCTAATTAACCACACACACACACACACACACACACACGTAAAACACACAGAAACAAACAGATGTATGAGGCCAAACCTTTAGCAGGCCAAATGATCATCATTAGGCACAATCAAAGCAAGCGTTTAGCCAGTCAATACGACTTTTAAGGGTGACTTCTACACAAATAGCACTAATAAGCACAACAAAACCCCAAAAACTGGTAAATATGAAACACTGGAAAACCTTTGTCAGCTTCAAGGTGTGCACTCCTACTGCCACTTAGCTGTGCAGCATGCTAGCTTACTCACAGCTGTGTGATACTGCAGAGTAAAGCCCAGTTTAGACGAAGCCATTTTAGAATGTTGCAAAGAAGAGTTACAGTGGTGTGAAATGGCTGTCTGAGCTCGACTCAATCCGACTGATGGTGTAACCTACTGTTGGGGTCTGCTATTTGTCTCCAGCCTGTGTTCTCCTCTGTTTCCCCTTCCCTCCTGTTCTTTGTGTTGTGCTGTCTCCTGGCTGGGCGGGGCTCCCGACCTCATCACTTCCACCTGCTACCATTCCCAGCTGACTGTGATTCCACTGATGACCTCTCCACTTCTCCTCCTGCTGCATTTAAACCATCAGTCCGTCCGTTAAGCACTGCTTAACACCTACAACTCAGCTGGTCAAACTGCCGGGGGTTGATTTTAGAACGTAAAGCACATCTTCTGTGTCTACAGCCTATCGACTTGTAGTGAAGTTTGCTGGTCAAGTCAAAATGACCGCAAACAGCAAGTTTGCTTGCTGTGGCAAGCCCTCTTTTTACGTCTGTCCATGTCCGACAGAGGGTCACTGCTGCTTGCTGTATGTGCTTATGCCCCACCTACACACACATTCTGTTGGCTGATTAATTGGTGGGACATTGAGGTCGGTACATTGAGGGGGTGGGACCAAACCACAGTTCCATCTATGGTGCTATGATTGGTTAGTAAGCTATTTTGTTTTCCACTGTTGGACAATTGCTGACGTGCATGTGAGCTCAACTGAATATATGAATTATTAGTAGCTAAATGAATCACCAAAAAAGTGTGTATCTCAGTGTAACAGAGTAGAGTACACGAGTAAAAATAAAATACATGTAACAGAGTAAATGTACACATTACTACCCACCACTGCCTGTATGAAATAGTAACAGATGGTGACAACCTTGCCACACGATCTTTAAGACACAAGCCACAGGTCCTGCTGGTGTCATTATGACTCACATGCAAATGGCTTCATTACCATGGTATGAGCCCTGCTCTCTTCCACATGAAACAGGTGATTAGCTTAAGTAAGGCCCGACTTCTCAATGACACATAGCATGTTAAAGGCAGCAGGCTCGATCCTCACTCTGAGGTAATGTGTTCAGTCACACAGAAATTATTGATGACGACTTGATTAATGTACATGTAAGCCTGGCTCAGGATTGAAATATACATGCATACATTATATATGTGACTAATGCTGGACTCATCTCATTGCTACTTCCCCCTGGCCCATTCGTTATGATTAATCACACTTTAAGGGAATGTGGGTAATTACCTTTGAAAATATTCATTTGCAAGGTCACAGGGTGTTCGCTATATACTAAAAACATTAAGGGTAATATATACAGTCCTTCACCTTGTGGGAGTAGACATCATGTGTGTAATAAGATACCTAGGTTTTACGGTGTGAAGAAATCAGAGGGGAGATGTAGCAGAAGAACACCACCACCACCACCACCACACAGAAAGATCTTGAGAAAAAATTATCTTTGCGCTTAAGTGACATGAAGAGAGTAAGTGTGTGAGAATGTGTGAGTAATCTACAAAAACATTCTTCATCACCACACACTGTCATTTCCCCCTCTTCTTATCTCCCAGCAATCATCCCATGCTTCAGCTTGTTCACACTGTGTGGTAGCATCAGAGGAAAATTCAAGCTGCATTTGCACCAAACTAAAGTAAAACATTGGCTCAAGATATCATGAAGCTTTTGTGCAAACATAAAAAAACACATCCTCTGAGACACTGTGGAGACAGAAGAAATAGAACAAGAGTTTTCCCTATGCATATATGTGTATATATATATATATATATATATATATATATGGGATGATGTATATATATACATCTATGGCTCACGCACACCATGCACCTGCACATGCACACACTGCATCTCAGCTAGTTGTAAATTTCCTGCTGATTTTCAAGGATGACTGCAGTTTTCCCTTAAGAAAGCTTTGCTGCTTCTCCACCTGCTCCCCGCAGTCCTGTGGAGCCTTGGCAGAGACAGATAGCCCATCCAGATGTGTCACAATCTGGGTTACATACAATACCTGCAGTCACGCCCAACAGATTGTTTGTAATTCATAACGTGCATGTTGCTTGAGGCTTGATTCATAGACTGTATCTTGTGTTCTGTCTGTTACCCCTAAGGCCAAATTAAAGCTCACTTACACTAAAGTTTAATGTATCATATAATAGTATATGGTTAGAAGATATCAACAGATTTTAAAAAGTTTTATATATTAGATTTTCTATGGTGTCCTTATATGTATTCCTTCCATTCACTAACCTTCATATTGTTTTCACATTGTTACAAGAAAAAAGCTAATCTACAGCTACATTGGCAGACCCATGAGGCTGTAATGCTCATTATACACAGGAAAAACAATGGTTAGATGAATGAAACATGGGTACAGAGGCACAACAAAATCAATAAATAAAAACAAATAGCTGTTTTCTTTCTGTATACTTCTCATGTAACCTGGTTGGAAAAAACACTTGGTTTACTGAGCAGAGCAGATACAATGTTGGTGGTGATTTTTGGTGGTTGGTCAGCCTGGTGAGAGCAGTTTGGTCAGCCTCAGATGTTCTCCAGACACTGCAGAGCTGCTGAGAGGACTGCTGCTTCTGAAGACACTCGTGGCTGTGCTGGAAGCTGGAGGCTGTATTTTTGGATCTGTCATAACTCCCACAATTGTCCATGCATCAGCAAATGTTGAAAAAAAAGATACTTTAATGAGAATATTAAAACATTTTTCATGGAAGTCACCAAATTTTAAACTGCCACAGTTTCAAATCATGTTGAAGATCTATTAAATTCTTGCACTTCTAAAATTGCAAATGTAATTGATGCCATTGCTCCTGTTAAGGTGAAAGTGATCAGTTATAAGCAAAAGGTCACATGGAGAAACACTCATTCTGTAAGGGCCCAGAAAAGGAAGTGCCAGGCCCAAGCACAAAGAAAATTTGAAATCTATTAAGAAAAATTATGCATTTACAATCTGACCTTGAGAAGTGCAAGGCAATCATTTTTTTCTGAGATCATCAACAAAATCAGTAACAACTCACACGTTATTTGCTTCTGTGGTCAGATTAAATAACCCTCTGGTTCCAATATCTCCTGAACTAGTTTCCACCAGCAAATGTAACAAGTTTGCAGCCTTTTTTAATAATAAGGTTCAAGGCATCAGATGTGCAATTAGCTCCTTAATGCCAAAGAATAAAGTACCATCACTGCAGTCTTTCTAAGGTAACTTGTTAGGTATGACAGAATTTAAGCCAGTCAGTGACACATCGGTCTATTTCAGACTTACAGTTTTTAATTAAAGTTGTTGAAAAAGTTTTCTACTCAAAAATTGCAATTGCAAATTAGCAACATCTTGAAGCTGAACAATTGCTTTGATAACTCTCAGTCAGGTTTTTGGGCCCCATCACAGCACTGAGAGTGCACCCATAAAGGCAATAAATGACATTCGCCTGAACACCGACTCAGGCAAAGTCTCTGTTTTCATGCTGTTGGATTTAAGTGCTGCTTTTGACACAGCGGACCATACCATTTATTACAAAGATGAGAAAACTGGGTCAGTCCTTAACTGGTTCAAGTCATATCTTGATGACAGAAAGTACTTTGCTTCAGTGGGTAACTATAAATAAGAGCAGATGGCTGTGACATGTGGGGTCCCACAGGGGTCCATTTTGGGACCCCTCTTGTTTGTTCTCTATATGCTTCCATTAGGCCAAATCATACAAAATAATAAAGTAGCCTACTATAAATATGCAGATGACATGTAAATACACATGTCACTTTCACCAGGTGATTACGGACCTTTAGAACACCTGTGTCACTGTACTGAGCAAATCAGTGATTGGATGCATCAAAAATTTCTCCAACTCAATGGAGATAAGACTAACATAACTGTCTTTGGGCCAAGGAAAGAACGACAGAGTGTCAGCTTTCACCTCGAATCCCTCTCCCTTATACTAAGAATCAAGTAATAAATCTTGGTGTTATCCTGGACCCAGACTTAAATTTCCACAGCCACATCAAATCTATAAATCTGAAGTTTTTACACTGGTTACTTGTCATTCTAAATTTTAAAAATCTTGCTGCTTGTGTATAAATCACTCTGTGGCTCAGTGTCCAAATATATCTCTGACATGCTTGTGACATATGAATCTTCTAGGACTCTGGGACATCTGGGGCCAGCCTATTGTCCGTCCCAAGAGTTAGAACAAAACATGGAAGCAGTGTTTTGTTATCATGCAGCATAATATCCTACCAGATGATGTTAGACAAGCCCTAACACTTTTAGGTCACAGCTAATAGCATTCCTTTTTTCCCGAAATAAATGCAAACCTATTTTCAAACTTGATTTGAAACCATTTATAATGATCTTTTTATCTTTGCAGATCTAGTCTGCACTTTTGCTTTTTCAACAATAATTTTTTAAAATTGTAAATCACTGAGTAATTAATTTTATCTTTTATATATTTCCTCTTCACTCTTTTATTTTAATCTTTTATTATGCTTTATATTTTAATACTCTGTAAAGCAGTTTAAATTGCCCTGGTGTATGAAATGTGCTATACAAATAAAACTGCCTGGGCTTGCCCCACAGGTGGTGAGGAGGGCTCACAGGAGCCATATAAAAATGGCATTTAATTCAGTAAGGAAGCTCCAATATAATAAGTCCAGTAAAATAGTCCATATCTTAACATGTATCCAGGCAGGACCAGGTAGGATTTATATTGTGGGTAAAAGTAAGTGAATGTGGGAGCTTGGAGGAAAAGTTGAGTGAATAAGAACTGATTTCTTCACAGAAACTGCTGTTGAATGTACTAAGATCTCGTTATCAGGACCAAAGTTTCCTCAACAGTCACCCAGTACTTCCTCTCAGGTCTAGAGCTTCCTCCAGTATGACATAAATACGGAGTGAATTCTTTCTGTCTTTGGCCATCACCAGCTCGTGGTCTTTCCCTGTTGGAGCAGCTGGCAGTGGAGGCTCTCTGTAGATAATGGTCTCTTCTTCACATCTTCAGCTTGCAAAGCTCCAAAATCAACTTTGATGTCGGTAATTAAATTAAGGCAGGCCAATGTAATCCAGCTCTATCTTCACACTCTTTTTGTAGATATGCACAAGTACAAAATCTCTACTCACATGGATGTTTGACAGGGCTTTGTTTCAGGGTCAACTTTAATGATTTGAAAAGTTTAATAATAATAATAAAAAAAACCAATATGACAGAGCCTATTTCGTCAAAATCTGAAATATTTCAGCCCAGAATTTCAGTTTTCATGTAGGTCTAGAAAATGCGACACATCACATACATATCTGATGCTGTGTAACGTGATTATGTAACAGTTTGGATGACATTTTACAAAAAGTTATGCACATGGTCTTTTTATATGAATTAGCGCCCCTACCAGTTGAGTCTAGGAAAAGAATCATGGTTGGGCTTGACGTGACGCAACGTGACGACCCAATGCTACACGTCTGTAACTTAAAATAATTAAATGCTGACCTTTGGTTTCAAACAGGACACAACCCCAGTCTCTAGGGTCAAAGTCATTAACATCATGTGGAAATATTACAATTCATTCCCTCAAAGGTTAAACTTTCACAGTAAGCCTATTCCCCAAAGACAAACTGTGACTGTTGCAACAGTGACACAAACTGGATGTTTTCCTTACAGCAGTCCTTTTCAATGTAAAAAAAACCCAACCAAACAAAACAACAAAAAAAACCCTAACAACTAATAATGCAATCAACCCTGACAAATAGGTGCTCACTTGTTTCCATAACCCTGCAATCATCAGCGCAAATGACAGTCAGAAAATGCAAAAAGAGTAAGCCAAAGATTTGCAACCAATCAGAGATTTGCATATCAGCTCATGGAAGCTGACAAAGTCAGTGTGTCCTCTGTGTCCTTCACTGACCCTGTCACCTGCGTCATTACTCCTGGCACTTCTCAAGAGTGAGCTTGGGTAAAACAAGTCAAACCAATCCTAACCTTAGCTTCTTGTTTCTTTTGTGAGAAGACTGACCTCTGCACAAAAACAACAGGCTCCCTCTGATTGAATTCCTTCTTCTTGATCAGAAGCTTGAAACAAACTAGTTTCAAAAGCCTGCAGAGAGGGGCCAGATGCCATAATCTGTCAAATGGCGATAACAGCACACTCTTTATGTCCTCAAAGGCAGCCATTGTGCAGCTCTTGTTTGTACACAGGAGGTTGTTTCATAAGGACTTTAAAAAGAGGGCTTACGAGAGGATTTCTAACTCTGCTACTACCACACACCTGGCCAACAACCAGGTCTTACTCCTAACTTGTCAAATACTGCAGTTGGTCAGTAGACCTCAGCATCAGATGCCAACGCACTAAGGCACCTTTAGCAGTGGCATGAGACGCAACTTGCCATGGCACTTTTGGATGCTCTTAGCAGCTGCTGTGGTATAAAGAGTGAGAAAGGCTGCATAGGGTGGCTACACCCATCAATCAATCAATCAATCAATCAATCAATCAATCAATCAATTTTATTTATAAAGCCCAATATCACAAATCACAATTTGCCTCACAGGGCTTTACAGCATACAACATCCCTCTGTCCTTTGGACCCTCACAGTGGATCAGGAAAAACTCCCCAAAAAACCCTTTAACGGGGAAAAACAGTAGAAACCTCAGGAAGAGCAACTGAGGAGGGATCCCTCTTCCAGGACGGACAGACGTGCAATAGAAGTCGTACAGAACAGATCAGCATAATAAATTAACAGTAATCTCTATGACACAATGAGACAGAAAGAGACAGAGAGAGAGAGAGATGCAGGACAAACGGTAATGACAGTAGCTTACAACAACATTAATGAAAGTAATAATATTATAATTATAGTTCTGGCTACTGTGGTACATGTGGTATGTTGAAAGTATATATTAATATCTGATAGTATACATGTGTGACAATAATCATATGTGTATAATAACAGTAGAAGTATGACTAATGACTAATGATAACAGCAGCAGCAGGAGGCATCTGGCAGGACCACGGCAGCAGCACAACCACACACGTCACACTATCCAGGCACCGCTGCAATACGAGTTAACCTGAGAGACAGTGGAGCACAAAGGCTCCGGAGAAGAAGTCGAGTTAGCAAGATGCAGTAAGAGAGAGAGAGAGAGAGGAGAGAAGGTGCTCAGTGTATTATAGGAGGTCCCCCGGCAAACTAGGCCTAAGTCAGCCTGACTAGGGGCTGGTACAAGGCAAGCCTGAGCCAGCCCTAACTATAAGCTTTATCAAAGAGCAAAGTCTTAAGTCTAGTCTTAAATGTGGAGACGGTGTCTGCCTCCCGGACCGCAACAGGAAGATGATTCCACAGTAGAGGAGCCTGATAGCCGAGACTTATGAGACCACTGTTCCTTTCCTGTGTGAAATCCAAAAGTAAATAGAGTTACTTTAATATAAACACAGCAAGTATGTCACATGACATACTTTGTTGCTTAAAACCAGAGGAAGTAAACTTAAAAACAAAGTTTTAAACCTACATTATGAGTTTATTTTGAAAGGAGACTGTATACATTTAATGAGACCCACTAGCTATAAAAACTGAAGTTTATTTTAAAAAGAGACAATGAATGTCACGAGCTAAAGTTTGGACGCCATCACTGAATGTCCAAAACTGTTGCTGGAGGGGCATCTAGACCATTAATGTGTAGGTTGATTAACCAAGCGTTAGTATTTGTAAGGTGGGAGTGAGAATGTGTTGTGGCTAATTGCTGCAGGGAGTGAGCCTGATTGTTCGATTGTTTGCACTGTTTAGACTCAGCTGTACTTTTATCAGCTGAAGACCAAGGTTAGTGTTATTCATTATCTGGAGACCTTGAATGTCTATGCAGTATTTCATAGCAGCTGTTGATATATTTCACTCTTGGCAAGTGGTTTTAAACTCTGACAATGACACAACTTTTTAGCTTAAATTTTAAATTCTGGCAATTGGAACCATTAAAAGCATGCTCAATTAGCTATTATCAGTACATGTTTGCAATTCACCCATAGATGCACAGATGACAATCACTGGATTTATGTCAAAGAAGAGTTCTTGAATTAAAAGGAGTCTCTTTTTTTTCTGTGATTGTTAGGCATATTTATGTACGTTTATTTAAGATGAATCATCTTAGATAATGTTATTGCAGAGAGTATAAGTCACCCTGAATTTAAAGACACGTTTCATCATGTCTGTGTGTTCAGAGTTGACTGAGTAATGACTCTGAGAAAGAGTGCGATTTTGACTCAAAGGGTTTTAAAGTACTTTAATTGCTTCCATGAGCTGCTCCAACTGCTGATTGAGTTGATAAACGGGCCAAATCAGCTGCCAAACTACAATAACTAACTCTCCCTCGTCTTTACGACACTGGCAGGCACCTGTTCCTTTAACCTCATGCAGTATCTTCACCTCACATCTCTCCCACTACATTGCCCCCCACTTGCACCGGCTTACTCACGTGCCACAAAACTGCACTAGCATAGCCTCAGAAATTGTAACAGTGTTAGAAACAGCTGATAACAAGATGTCTTGGCTCTATTTTTATTGGTATCTTTTGATATACTATTCCACCACCAACACAGATAGAAACAGACCTAGCCTGCCTTTTCTCCACTCAACTCCTCTCTCCCTTCTGTGCTCCCTACCCTCTATTCTGTCCTGCTCTGATAGCCCTGCTTCTGTTAATCACTTCATAGTGCAGATTCACACACATACACACACACACACACACACACACACACACACACACACAAGGGGCCAGGAATGGGAGTAATGAAGCTGGCTAAATGTTTTCTGCCAGGCTCTTCATCATGTCACCAAGGCGACCTTGGCTGGAGGTCAGCCCGCCGGAGACTGAATCAGACTGAGCAGAAGGGGGGAAGGGACGAGTATCCACTGTGTGTACACTTACACAAAAATTAGTATGAAGAGTGCAACAAAGTGAGAAAGGGACAGATGATGTGTGTATGTGTTAGTGAAAAGAAGAGACATCTTATCGCTGTCAGTGTGTCTGCTTTTGTGTGTTTTAAAGTTTCAGTGTGTAGGATTTATGGGGGGATACACTGGCAAAGATGGAATATAATAAGTATAATAAGTATAAGTATATATATATATATATATATATATATATATATTATATAAGAAGATGTCTCTTCTTTTCACTAACACATACACACATCATCTGTCCCTTTCTCACTTTGTTGCACTCTTCAGTATATATATACATATATATATATATATATATATATATATACTTTAGTCAGTGTATAATCACTTGAAATGAGAATAATTGTGTTTTCCTACCATAGAATGAGCCATTTATATCTACATAAGGAATGGGTCATCATCCATGGAGGCTGCCATGCACCACCATCTTTCTACAGTAGCCCAGAACGGACAAACCAAACACTGGCTTTAAGTGGGGACAGTTGCATTTTCATGTTGGACAACATAGTTAGCAGTCCCTCTGTGATGAGAGCATTGAAAAAACATGATTTCTTGATGTGAAACCACTTTATTTAAGTGAATTATTCAGTTTTTACCATTTTTAATCACCTGGTGGAGGATAATTCAGCTCACAGTAAAAACCTGAACACTTAAGGAACTCTAACCACGAGAAGTTTCAGCTGGTTGCAATATGCAGTCCTCACCGCTAGATGCGCCACTTAATCCCCCTAAATCTCACACACTGGACCTTTAAAGGCAGAGAGAAAAGAACTGGGAATTATGGGATAATACAAACAAAGGTATAATGAAAAAGCTCAGAGAGGGAGAATAAGAAGACAAATGAAGAGGAAGGTAGAGAAACTGAAATGTTAAAACATTGTGTTGGATGATGAAAAACAAAATACAATGATGACAAGACCAGGAGGAGAGATATGAAGCCTCGGTGTGCGTGTATGTGTGTTATAGATGCTGAAAGTATCCATTAGGCACTCAAATGACTCCACGCTGCTTTAACTTTTCATAAACAAACCAATTTTTCTTCCTTCCTTTGCTGCCGAACGTTCAGCTCAACCAGAGGGGCTGAAGCATTTATAACACTAGGTGAGACACTGCACAGTCTTTAGATACTTTATATCTGCCGCTGGCACAGCCTCACTGCACTATCTTGATATTCAGCCTCTCGCTTCTTTGCATTGAGAGATACAGTATATTTAAGCTTTGCAGAGGTTTCCCATCTGTGTTACACCCCTCTTTCATCTCCTATACAGGAAAGCACAAAGAGCTTTATAGCTGCTGCATTTTACATTCATTGCGGCATGCACACACATCCTCCTGCTTTATTATTTGAGTTTTATAGGTTATATTTATTGTGTTGTTTGTTTGAGTTGTTTTAATGGGGTACAAGACTCAGGCCTTTGACATCTCCTGCGCAATGTCTGCACTCATATTTATGACTGCTTTAGCCCTAATGTGAAGAAATAAACTTCTTTTGCCTCCAGCTTCTACCTATAAAAAACACATCAAAAACATAAATTCAGCACTATAACTAACAAATTGTAGAATAATATGTATGTATTTTCAGCTCCAGGCTTGTAAACTACTACTTTAAATCTCGTTTCAGTGTTTGTACAATTAGCCCATGCCAAAATGAATCACTGACTCCCTCTGTAGATGTCCTGCTTTTATTATGCGTGCTAAACTGTTGCTCTTTTCCAAAATACTAAAAAAAAATGTTATTGTTGTACACAACATCTGCCTAGACATAGAAATTTCCTCCCTGTTACTTGATCCTCTACCTAAAGAAAAATCTTCTTCCTCAGTATGCAGAGGGTTTAGCGTCCACCTTTCACCAAACACCAATAAAGCCTGTGTACCAGCAGCAGTTTCAGCCCCAAACCTAAATAAATTTCCCTTGATAGCCTCTGTCTCCCTCTAAACCAATATAAGTCCATCACTTTAAAGTTTCTCTTCTTTCTCCCACTTTGTGTTTACAAAGTGGACACATTCAAAAAGGTGTGTGCTTTAGAAATACACACATATATATATATATATATATATATATATATATATATGGGATTGTACTGTTTGCTGAGCTGCAGTCTAGATTGGGAAAAGGTTATTAAAGGGAACTGCAGCAGAGAAGGTAGCTGGAGTATTTATTGTGGTTGGGACAGGTCATAGAGAGCCCTCACTGGAAAGACTGGGATGTATTTCATAGTGAAATAAACTGTAATGGCTTTACCCTCTGAGGGGTGACCTTGAGAGAGAAGATGTGTTTGTATGCTTTTGTGTTTGTGTGGTCAGACTTATATGAAACGACTGAATAACATGCACTGTACCTGAGAGCAGGATGCATGACCTCGATGGCCATTTGTCAAGAAAGCTACTCAAAGCAATAATTTTTAGACTGTCAACTTAGCCAAAAATATAAACAGTACAGAAAGTAAACATTTTATAGTATACACAGTATTAAAGCCCAGTCTACTCAGGAACTAAGTCCATATTAGACGGTTCTACACCTCACAGTTTATGTCCGATGCCACTGTTCAGTGACAATGTAACAGTAGCCTGCCAGGTCGTCAACCTGGCAATGCTTTGTAGCCCCTTGACATCTCATAACAAAGCACAGGACACCCTTTAGTGTATCTATGAGACGCACAGCTGAAATACTTTGTAACACATGGTTAATGTTGTGAAACAGTCACGCTTAGGATGAGGCAACAAAACTACTTGGTTAGGTTTAGAAAAAAGATCATGTTTTGGGTTAAAATAATATTTGCTATGTGACTTAATATAACATAATTATGTTTCGCCGGCGTTGGTCTGTTTGTTGGTCTGTTTGTCTGCAAAATAACTCAAAAAGTTCGGAACGGATTTTGATGAAATTTTCAGGAAAGGTTGATAATGGGACAAGGAACAGATGATACAATTTTGGTGGTGATCGGTTGAAGCGAAGTGGATAAAATAATAAAATGGCGGGAAATCCAAGCTGCTTGGCGGAGGTCTGCGCTCTCCGAGTGCTTTTTTTTGTCATGTTATGTTACGTAACCCATAAGTGACGGGTTTTGTTTGACACATCCATTTTCCCTTTCTCCTGTCCTATGTGAACGTTCTTGCTCTTTATACTACATCAGTTGCTCTCAGCATCAAGTATTGCTGTAGATGGGTTCACTTTGGAGTTAGTTGAAAGCTGGGTGCATTTCATAAAGACGCCTAAGGTTGTTTTTGGCATTGATATCACACGCTAAGGGGCATGACAAAGCATTAGGTAGTGAGGTAGAAAGTACTGCAGGGGTGTGTAGGTGGACATGTAATCTGTCAGATTATTATTACAGTCTTTACCGAACCTTAACTAAGTGTTAAATTTGCCTTAACTATAGTTTATCTGCCATGACCATGATGTTTTCCTCATCTCAACTGTATCAGTTTGCCAGGATTGACCATCTTGTCTGGCATTTGGTTTGAGTATTTAATGAAGCAAAATATTTTGCTAGTATGCTCAGTTTTTTTTTTTTTTTAGATATTTTTATGGGCATTTTTTGCCTTTAATTGATAGGATAGTGAAGTGTGAAAGGGGGAGAGAGAGAGGGAGAGACATGCAGCAAAGGGCCACAGGCCGGAGTCGAACCCGGGCCGCCGTGGCAACAGCCTTGTACATGGGGCGCCCCCTCCACCACTAAACCACCGACACCCCGTATGCTCAGGTTTTAAATGCTTGTTGTCGTCATTTAATAGTGTATAGATGGGAGGTGACAGGAAACATGCAACACGAATCGACCCAGGGATTCTTGTGTCGAGGACTGTCCTTTATTTTTGAGAAAATATTTCAAGAACAGCGTAGTAAACCTCCAAGTGAGGTGTTCATGCTAAATTTGTATTTTCATGTCATTCCCCATTTAGCCCTTCCTGAGAATACCGTAACTTCAGATGACATGTTGCCGTTGGCCCATCTGACCCCTGTTGTCCGTGAATTATATCACGACACATCTTTTACCTCTGATGGCTAAGCAGGCAGTGAGGGGAAAAAGTGTCATCCAGCTTGTTAGTTCAACTTAAAATCATACTGGCTGCGCTGTGTATTTGAAGTCAAACAATGACAGCCTAATCCACAGTCGAGCTGACAGTGACTGCATATAAATAGAGAGAAATGGAGTTTCTGGGCCGCAGTGTAATGCAAAAGACAGAGCCAAAAAGACACTGAAGTCTTCTTAACTTTTTCTTTGGTGTGCCATAAAATACCTCTAATAATATAACGAACCTGTGGCTGACTTATGAAGTAAAACAAAGTTGACATAGAAACATGAGACACACCTCCATGAATGCCTGAGCACACAGATGCACAGATACTTCCTACATCACATTTCCGGCCCCCTTGCTCTGACCACACTCATCTTTGAACTACACACAAGTTTCGTGACTGCATCTTGCACTGTTGTGACATTACCATGGTGACAATATCTGTCCACACATGAAGCTCAGCAAAAGTTCAATCAGGAGGACTTTCTTAATGCTATATCCACTCAGTCTGTATCCCACTCCCACCACTTCTATCAAACTTTGCCAAGATCTCCTTCAGCCATTCATGTTGCTGCTGCCAAACTTTAAATTTGTTCTCTCTGCTCCTGTCAGCTGTCATTTTCAGCAGAATTGTCAAACCCTCCTCCACCCCATTTACCTCAAGTCACCTTATCCAGAGCCCAGGATGAGCTCATCAAAAGCCCACTCCTCTTCACATCCAGATCTTCAGCTCCTTCATCATCTCATCTCATCACTACTTTTATGGCAGTGGTCTTTACCACCCTCCTGGAATAGATGACATCACAATGTGGTCTAATTTGCACTTTTCACATTTCTCATACTTATGTGCACATGTAAATAGATATTCTTTTGTCTCAGAATGAGTCTCTTTTGATTAAAATAGGCATAGACAGGTCCCCTCAATAGATTTAACACATGTACAGGTATGCCTCTCAATAAAAACATGAAAATAAGAGAAGAATTAATAACATTAACACCATAAATTAATGCAGAAAAGGCAAAAATCAGTGCATAAAAATTAATCAGAAAGCATGAAATTGAGTGTTTGAAGCTAAAATGGTCTGGTGGAGGACCCCCAAACCCCCTGTTTCATATGTGTCTCTCTAAGTTGTAACAGAACCTACAACCTTGTGTCTAGATATAGCCAGCCAGCCAGACAGACATACTGATAGACTTACGTATTAACACCTGCCAAAGTATTCAATAACACTCCTGTGGTTGTTTCCGCTACAATAGATATCCAAAAACAACATTTTGCCATGATGCACACACAGGCTCATGAAGTTAAAACCATGCCAGCCAGCAATAATCAAGATGGAGACCATCAGACACGTCTTGGTTCCTGGACAGGTCAGTTCCCCTAGAAGTTTAAAATCTTCCAACAACATTTGGAGTAAGAAGAGGAAAAAGACACTGGAGGATCAGGTGTCTGCAGCCATGGAGGCTTTATCTGTGCCAAAGAGGAAAAAGAAGAAGAAGGAGAAGGTAATTAATACCACAGAGACTATGGGGACACTATTGACCATCTCTGTCCCTCCTTGCACCAAACACAGCTGAGTACAAACTCTGACAACCAGTCATCTTTCTGCTCTCACGCTTTGGCAGCCTCCTGCTGTACTGCGCTGTATATTCACACCCTCTGTGCTACAAACTACAAAGACCACAGTAACTACTTTTTCAAAGCCTAAAACAAATCTAGTTGAATATCAAGAACGGATTAAACTGTGCAGGAGACCTCACAGTTATACACACTCTGTTCATAAGAAACGCTGAAAGACACGTAAATATACTGTTGACATGACAGCAGTATATAGTATGCCTGCAGTTAGTGGTGTTAAAGTTCTGTAGCTGGATAAACAGTATAGATGCTGTCATATTGTTGACTAAAAGTTGTTCAATGCTTAGGAACCCCTCCTGGGTCAATCTTTAGGCTGCTGTGGAGGATGAATCAATCTCCTCCTCCTAGAAACAACAGAAACATCAAACTTCAGGTCAATCATTTCCCTGTTGCTTTGACTGAAGAGGTAACAATGAGAAATCATTAAAGGCTATCTCCACAGCAGTGATTGGAAAACCAATGCTTTGCTCCGCTCTGTGTTTGTGCAGAATGGTGTGGACCTGAACAGATGGGCCTGTTGATGCATGAACTGGCCTGCATGGCAATGTTACAGTATGATGTTGTAAAAGAGATCTTGGAGGCTGTGGAGTACATTGCTGTAGTTTTATCCAACATCTGGTCCTGTCTGGTTGAGCTCATCACCTCAGTGCACCACGAGGGAAACACGCCGCTGACGGAGCTCTTCAGGGAGATCTCTCTTTTAGCTCAGCATGTTGCTGGCACAGACTGTCGCAATGCTGTTCATAAAAATTCATACTCATGAGTATGAACCGTAGACTGTATATAAAGATGGATGACGTGTCTCTGCTTCCTCCCATTGTACAAAAATGAAGCCAAAATATCCAAGATATGGCTGCTGCCATCTAGTGCTGGTGATGTTTTTCAAAACCAGAGTCTGCGCAGTAAAGATCTGGGCGGTGTCCAGTTCCCGCCCATACATCTCCAACTAATTGCAAGCATTGCCATTGATTGCGATTATGCTCATTAGCACATACAGCCATCAATCATGACATCTAAATCCATTCGTATAGCATCAAATAGCTAATTAAAACCAAACTTATCAGAAAACGAACACTTGAACAAACATCAGTCACACTTCCAAAGCAGAGATCAATGTTAGCTTTTTGTTTAACTTGTCCTATTGCCAAATTTACTTGTCCAAAATGAAAATGTAGGTCTTTGATAAAACAAATAAAATCAACAGGAATTTGAACAATTACCATAATTTATCAAGGCACAAAACAAACAATTGATAGGTAGGTAGCAATATGTAACCATGACATGACTGAGACAGTTCTACCTTAAACATCAGATCATTTTATTGCCTGTTTTGACTGCCACTTGGTCAGTCTTAGGGGGGGTTGGAGAAACAAATGAAGCCACAAAAAAGACGGTCCCTTGATATTCCATTGTGCATGGAAGATCAAAGCTGCCACACTGTCAAGAACACAGCCTCTGATTGGTTGACAGACTCAACCCAAGGCATGATGGGTTGCTAGTGGATGGCTCACAAAAACAGCAACTGTTTGCAACATGGAAAAATAGATAAATAATGACAGAAGACATTCAGAGATCTCGTTGGAATGACAGTTAGCCTGTTCAATTCTTGGTGGTGAGACAGACTCAAATACGCAGCTCAGCTAGAAGAGCTCTGCTTACACAGTGATACAGCATGTAATTTATTTTCAGGTAATGTTACATTAGACATCACATTTATATTCCACTTGCCCCTAACACAGACTTTACTGGCCCAGGGCTAGTGTTAATGTCGGGCCCTGTAATGTGAAAGCCAAGATTCTGCCCACTGTTGCTCACACAGTAGATGATATTTGTATTACTTTGCTTGCTAAATATTTCTCTTATATTTTTGAATAACTCTCCACTGATGTTCACTCTGTTTACAACACCATTATGTGACAGAATTTTGCTCTCATCTGCATGGACATTGCACTTGAGCTGTCACCTGCTCGCTGGGTACACACGTGTGTATTCATGAATTATGTTTTTGTGAGTCTGTAGTGATGTATGTTATAAATATCTATTCTCGTCAGTTCCACCCATCTGCAGCTCTCTACGCTCTCACCTCCCGTTGAGTTACTGGGACAGATCAGAGTAATGGAAGAGAGAATGAATCCAGACACTGATCAGCTCTCCCACTGGACTCAACAAAAACTCTACTAAACTGTATAAAATCCCATTACTCCAGCGCCTGTGGGAAAGGAGTCCAATAATGTTCATTGGGATATCTGTTTTAGAAACTGTTGGGAGAAAAAAAAGTATGGAGTGATTATTCTGTAGGGATGCTGAGTGTTGGGTCAATCTACCTGAAACCCATTACCTGTTTGTTTATCACTCAGTTTGTTGCTTGTACTTTGATGGATAATGGGTTTTCCAAACTGCATAATTTGTACTGAGCAGCGGTACAACAAACATGCAGAAAATCCCTTGAGATGTTTTTTTTTTTATGTATCAAATAGATATTTGCTTGTGTTTAATCCTCTTTTTCAGTAAATGTGTCTAATACTAAAATGCCTGATGAGTTAAAAAGCATTAAAACACAAAGTTGGCTTTTCAGAAGGTTTTAGGTATTCTAGATACAATCTTTTTTTTTAATGTTAGTTGCTTTTGTTGATTTGAAAGTCTTTATTATATTTTAAGGTCTTCTTTTTTATAAAGACATTCTGATCAATAGGCTGTAAATGCATGTTATTGGTGCCTGATTTATTGCCAGACCAATTCCCAGTTGACCTATGGTTAAGCCCCGCCCTCAAATGCAATGAGCCAATCACAGTACGTATAGCCATTCCCATACACTCAGACATTCTCTGCCTGGACGTTCATTGAAATGCATTACATTAAGTCAGTTTTGTTCGGTTTCATGAGCTTTTCCGAGATTTGAAGTTTAAAAATTGAAAAACGGTGTGCATGTATGGCAAGAATATATTTTAACATTTAATCGCTAGACTGGATATTAATTACTGATATCTGCAACATAATTTTGCCTAGTCAAAACTCTTATTCAAGATATCTGTAATTAGATTTTGACTAGTCAAAACTCTAATTACAGATATCTGTAATTCAGTTTTGACTAGTAAGATTCAAACTACTTTTGCCATTCATGTGTATGGGGTTTGTCATTATAGATATCTCCAATGTAGTTGCGGATGTCTGCAATTGTTATTTCGGATATCTGCAACTGAATTGTGGATATCTGTAATTCCAGTTTGAGATATCTACAATTTAATTTTGACTAGTCATAATTCAAGTTCAAGATATCTTTAATTATCATCAATTGAAGATATCTACATGGTCCTTTCTAGATATCTTGAATTGAGTTTCAGATAGTCAAAATGACGTAGATATCTTGAATTTGAATTATGACTAGTCAAAATGATGTTGTAGATATCTGCAACTGAATTATGGCTAGTCAAAATGACACTGTAGATATCCGCAACTGAATTATGACTAGTCAAAATGACGTTGTAGATATCTCAAACTGGAATTATGACTAGTCAAAATGACGTTGTAGATATCTCAAACTGGAATTATGACTAGTCAAAATGACGTTGTAGATATCTCAAACTGGAATTATGACTAGTCAAAATGACGTTGTAGATATCTCAAACCGGAATTATGACTAGTCAAAATGACGTTGTAGATATCTCAAACTGGAATTATAGATAGTCATAATGTAATTGTAGATATCTATAATGACAAACCCCATACACATGAATGGCAAAAATAGTTTGAATCTTACTAGTCAAAACTGAATTACAGATATCTGTAACTGTAGTTTTGACTAGTCAGAATGACGTTATAGATATCTTCAATTAAAATTCATACTAATCAAAATGACGTTGTTGATATCTATAATGGTAATTCCGGATAGTCAAACTTAGCGATTAAATGTTAAAACGGCTTGCCATAGTGCATGGGGTACATGCAACTCTGACACAAGATATCCTGAGAGGCTGGGCGACGGGGGGTATTTTTTACCCTTTCCTAAACCACATCTCAACCGAGAAAAGTGTCTCCTTTGGATAAAGTTGTGTGGTAACGTTAACATTAGACCACAAAATCAACTCAACGTGAATAAGATTAACAATGATGTCTACATCTGTTTTAAGGTAAGTCAACATCGTGTTTGAGGCAACATATTGTCACTTTGCTGGAAAGAAATATAAAGTTTTCTTTAACATCTCTAGCTAATGTTAGTTAAAGTTAGCCTAACGTTAGCTCCTAGCTGCATTGATCATCATGTCACCTTGTTTGCTGGGAGTTCATTACCCTATTTTGTTCTAGTTTTTGTACTTTGGTAGCCTGAGTGTCAGACTGAAGCTCCCAGAACCTTCAGTCTGACATGGCTTCCATTGAAGGCAATTTACAAGGGGGAGGGAATTTGATTTTTTCCCTAACCAATCAGTAGAGATCAACGACTCACCCAGAATCTGACATCATTAGTATCCATGCCTCGGGGGTGCCGAAAACAAGCGAGCATTGCCCGTTTAAAATGTCTCCGTCGTCGTGCACGCCCAGCTGCATCGCCGTTAAATCCAGTTTAGCAGCTTCCTTAATTTGGTCCTCCATTAACACGAGTAGTGGCGAAATACCTCGATAGCATCGTTAATGTGGTCCGTAGGATCTGTAGCGGTCGCCATTGTTGCTATCCTCACCAGTTGCCCACCGGCGTACAGCTTGACATCAGCGTGGCGCTGATTGGCTAATCGCTAGACCCCCGGCGTTCATTGGTCCGTCCAGCGTTTGGACGAGATAAATCGCAAATTCATTGAAGTATGCCAGACCAGAGATGCAAGCCTACTCAGTTGAGTGGGCGGGGTCTATGGTCTGGAACCAGGCTAGTACTTTGGTGATCGTACATCATTGTTAGCTGTTGTCGAAAGGGCTCTAGTTAAGCTAACGTTAACTTCTGGAGCTTAGCTTCATTAACTTATCTGTAATCGCAGAGATAACGGGAACTGCCCATTAGTTCGACAGCCCATTGTTCCGACCAGTTCTGGACTCATTGTTCCGAAGTCCGTTCCGAAATCATCATGATGCCCTGTGGTTAAGGTCTGGTTAGGTTTCTGTACAAAAACCACTTGGTTAGGGTCAGGAAAAGATCATGGTGTGGGTTAAAATGAAAAAGAAAGTGACAAACACATAAGCCGTGAGCCTGCTCCGCCTCAAACCGGTCGCGGCGCACCATACGCCCGCCGCGAGCCGTTCAGCACCACGGACAGTTAGCGCTGGTCACTGAATGTTGATATTTTGTCCAAGTGAGTGGAGGGGAGCGTGGCTTAGCCATAGGTCAGTTCCTCCAGTAGAGATGTCATGAAGGGGGGAAAATAAGTGATAGAGGACAAACCTTTTTATTTTTTTTTTTTTTTTTTGTATCAGGGTGCAAACATGATTATTTCTGCTGTAAAGCTGAGCATTTTAACATTGGGGTCTATGGGGATTACCACACTTCTGGAGCCAGCTTCAAGTGGCCACTCAAGGAACTGCAGTTTTTAGTACTTAAAATTTGCTTTATTTTTCAGCCCTGGAGATTGCCACTTGGTGTCTGCAGGTCCTTAAAGGTCTTAAAAGGTCTCACACATTTAAAACTACAAGGCCTTAAACGTATTTAATTGTCTTAAATTTAAATGCTTAAATGCTTTTAAGTCATGTCACTGAGAGGATTTCTGGTGTTGGTGCTACAGGAAACATTTTAAAAGGAGGGAAACACTATTTGACTGCAGAACAGATTTCAACACAACACTTGCACGTCCTATTTTTGTCATCTTTATGCACTTAGATCTCACAATAACTCTGCATCATTAAACAAAGGCTTCGCTAGTGAGCCTGCTTGCTAGTTTATTTCTTTGAGTGGTAAGCACAGAGAGCATCACCAGTGTCGTTTTACCTTACTATTCATTTTGAACTGACATCAATGTGTTTACTTGGAAGGAGTATTTTTTCGTATTTGGTGTGTATCTCCATTGCAAGTTTGGTCTTACATTTTATATAAAGTAGTATTAAAAGTATTTAAAAGTCTTAAATCTAACTTGTTTATACCTGTAGACACCTTAACAGCTGTGCATCAAAATGCCTCTGGACTGAAATGGTCAGACCTTCAACCATTCAGAGCAACAAAACATGTGGTAACGCTGAGCGATGGACAAATGTCAGCACAGCTTTGATGGTGTAGTATCAAAATGTTTGTGAATGAGTGATGCTGTTTTTTCCATCAAAATTTGAAAACAGTACTTCAACAGAAAGCTCCACATCAGCTGCAGCCATCTTGGCTGCTTTCCAAAACAACATATTACTCACTCCCAGCTTGTCAGATATCGCTGCTTGTTCAGTGGACTTATGACATCTAAATATGACAATGCAGTCCTTTTAAAAATAAACTTACAATGTCGGTAAAACATTTATTGTACATCTATGTATTTCCATTTATTTCCTTGTACAGCAAATGGATGTGATAAGGTTTATGCAACAAAAGCATGTGGTTAAGTTTACAAAAAAAAAAATCATAATTCTGCATAGCATTCATATCGGAAGTGAACGCCGGGCTGCCGTGTTTGTTGGACCCATCCACCTCCTTTCCCGCCTACCCTATAGAAACTCTCCAGCTTTTTAAGTTATGTTGTTTTCTGGTGCCATTTTAAATTGTCCGGCGGTGTTGTAAACTGACACCACACAATGGTGTACCACACTCCCATGAGAGGTAGGCTTTTCTTGTTGGTGTCTGATGTGGAAATCACTGACCAAGTGGAGGTATTTGACGACTTCGGAATGAGAACGAGTTGTCCAAAAGGCCCAATGGTGATCCTCTTTACTATGCTAGATATGTGCATGCTGTAGTGTCACCAGCATAAGGGTATGCAAGCTAAAAAAAATGGCATCATCATGTGCTTTGGGTAAGCACTAAAGCTCTGCAAGTTGTCAGTCATCGTATTAAGCCTGGCCAATATCAGATAAATGGCTGTGATTGGCCCGACTGAGTCTGGTTGGCTAGAAAGCATACAATAAGGATGACATAACAAACAAACTATACGACTACTTCAAAAATGTTGATGCATGTTCCTGGCTTTGAGAAATGTATATCAGAGTGTGTGAACAGTTACACATGCATTTGCACGTGTATGTTCAAAGACCAGAGACAGCAAGAGAGTGTTTCTTGTACAGAAGACTGGTGCTCTCTCAGTCTCTGCCTCTCTCTCTGTCTGTGTCTGTGTGTCCCTGCAGACTTCAACTCTCCAGAAAACAGGAGTGTTTCTGTTTGAGTGTGTGCATATGTGTTTGTGTGTGCATGTGTGATCAGCGTATCTGGGTATGTTACTGACTTAATCAGAGGGCTGCGTCCTGCAGAGAGCCTCGTTGCCTCACACCGAACATCAGAGGCAGTTGCTGTGGCGATCTGTCACCATGGGGACACGTTTCTGCTCTGGGGTTCTGTAATAAAATGAATCTCTACCTCCACCATCCCCCCCCCCCCTCTCTGATTCTCTCTCTTTCTCTGGAGTTCTGTAATGAAATGAATCTCTCTCTTTAGGATATGGGTCAGTCCGCCTCCATTTCCCCCTCACACCCCCCAACCTCTACTCCCTCTATACAATCTGGCTGAGATGGACTGCTCCATCACTGTCACAAGGTGCCCAGATTGGGTGCCAAAGCCACTAATAAAGACAAGAAACACATTTCACTGCCTTATAAATACTTTTGCTTGGTCTGGCCTCTGCAGATGGATGTGTGGTTAGATGTGTCTGCAGGTGTGTGTCTTTGTGTGTGTGCACTGTAAATATACTATATATCAAAATATGGCTCCAGGAAATTTAGCCCCTATCTATTCAAATGTGTAACATTCAACTTTCTGCAATTAAGGTCTGGAAGAATATAAAAGCAAAATGAAACTTAATTGCAAGCTCAAGTCAAATATAACCATGCCTTCAATTTCATTTAACCTCAGAGCACTGCCATGAGAAAGCACTATAATATTAGGGTGATTTAATAATAGTTGAGCCAAGATGATGTTAGAATTTATAGGATAAGACTTAAGACATTTGCAGCAGTACACAATCTGAAGATGTAGAAGGCAAAAAAACTACCTAAAATATCATAATCAAGACAAAACTGCAAACAGTGGATATGTTACATTGTACATTATTATGCAGCTGATAACACATTAAGACTGTAGTTAATGTGTCATTTGGTTTAGGCACAAAAACCATGTAGTTATGGTCAAAGAAAAAAGATCATGCTTTGGCTGTAAATACCCAGTTTTGAGGGCACAATCCTCGTTGGAAATGTGGCAAAGTCTTGGTAAAAAACACAAACTGCTTTTCATGGCTTTTTCTTCAATTAGGGAGCAGAGATGGATCATTGAAAACACTTATGTTTGGTAAATCACAACAGGTTTTGTTGAGGTCTGCAGCGTCAGAGCCGTCACACCCATGCGTCACACCATCCATCATCCCCTCACCTCCCAGTGACAGTCAGCTCACATACTTTGTCACTTTAGAAACGTTGATATGGTACGTATGAAACATACAAATGTAACATATTTATGGTTTGCAGAAGATTACAATACCAACATTTTCATCTGCCCACTTGGCAGGAAGTTACACTCAAAAGCCTTAAACTAGAAACAATATCTAAACTACAGCCTTATGGCGCATTAAGAGTCTTACCATACTAAAGATGGGATGGGTTTCTTTAGTGTATTTCAGTGGTAGGCAAATAGTTCCAAATATGGGCCAAATCTGGACCTCCAGAAAAAAACATTTGCCCGACCATTAGTGAATGAAGTTTCCCTTTTCATGGTTTGCATCGAAACATTTACATAATTTTTCACGGATCTATTGCAGATACTGATATCTGGCTTGTGTAAATCTCAATAAACCTGACCTTGTAAGACCAAATCTGAAGAATACTCTGCATCTCAAACACAATTAATTGGCAGTCTACTTAACATGGTGTGCTGATAATTTTTTTTTTTCTGAGGCAATAATGGCCGGGTCACTGTTTTTGTGGGAAACAATTAAAATTTGAAGTCTCATAGGGCACTCTTAGAAATGAAATGATACATTCACTTAATTTGTCAACCAGTTCCACAAAACTGTGTTGAATAAGAGGAGAAAATTAGAAAATTAATTACTACTACATGCTGTTAAGCAAACCTCACGAAACTGTCAGAACCAAATGCTGCTTCACAGTTATGTTGAATTAACTTAATGCTCTATTGTTGAATTTAATTGAAGAAATACATCACCCCAAAACAATCTAAGTTGTAATAGGACTCACCAAGGCTATTGTCCCAGAAAACATTTACAATAAAACCTAGAGAGACAGCAAATACGTTAAAAAAAAAGAAAAAAAAAATTAAAATAACATTTCCGTGCAGCATTATAAAAATGTCTTGCAATCTGCAGTGTCACTTCAATGTGATATTTGTGGAAATAGTTTGGACATTTCATTTAAAGGGGCTGATTCATACACACTTCAACCCAATTAATTATCTTCTCCATCTTGTCTTTTGGCTGCTCCCTTCAGGGGTCACCACAGTGGACTATCTGCCTCCCTCGTTGGTCTTTGACCAATGGTTGTCCAATTTCCACCAGCACCCCGCTGGTTAACAGCACCGGAGGCGGTCGTTGTTAACCCAAGCCTCGACCAATCCGGTATGGCAGACATGTTTGTTTGACTGGCATCAGGAGTACACAGAAAGTGCCCCCCCAATGGCTGGTTTAAACCCAATTAATTATAATATGTATAATGGATGATATAGTTTACATCATATAGCACCAGGGACCTCTATATCTAATACCTCTAATTTTGAATATATTGGAAACTGATACACCTACTGTACTATAGGACACTATATATAAGCACTTCATATTTTAAACAGGTCTAAGTACTCCTAAAGAACTTGTACTCATATGATGTAAACATAAGTAAAACAAAACAAAAACAATGATACTAAGTAATTTGAAGCTGTTGTAACCGAGGCCCCCCTGGCACACCTCAACCCATTTCTCTAAGTAAGTGACCCCAGTAAACACTGCTGTTAGACATCAAACTCTGGCTCTGACCTCTTCACAGCACCTTAATTGCGGGTCAACAGGGTTTTTGACTGGACAAATTACAAGTCAACCCCTATTTACTTGATTAGTTCCTCCTACATGGGCAGAGTGCCACTTGGCTCTCAGAGGGTCCCGCTGCCACGATCCAAGTGATTACAGGAAATGGACTTTGGGAGATGAAGTCACTCTTGAACAAGTCGCGTTTAATCAGCAAACTAAGATGAGATCACACAAAGCTGAGCTGTTTATGTATCAGAGCAGTCGTGAGTGACACTGTTGTCTGATTGGATCAGTTGTTGCATTAAGTCATTTTGATTCTGTTTGGATGTAGCTTGTAATTAACATCCCAACATGAGCATTGGACACTGCTGTGCGTCTGAATAGTGGCTGTAAAATGGGCAAGCTTCTGCATCAGAGAAAATGCCTGTAACAGAGTAAACACTGAGATTATTGCACATAAATAAAATATACAGTTTGACACTATCTGTGACCCTGTTAGCAAATGCCTCGAGGCTATAATTAGAATACACACCATGTAGACTGTGACAGTAAACGCTGCTGTACACCAGTTATGTATCATGGCTTACAAAGCTCTGCACACTCACACTGTGTTCAGTTATTCTGGAGCCACGCTGCGAGTTTGCTAACTTCTCTGACCTCCATACCGACTTAAAAGGTGTGAGCTAATAGGTGCCGCACAAAGCTAACAAGAGAGTCACAAAGCTGTCAATTAGGCACCGAAACAGATCAGGAAAGAAATCTAATCTATGAAAATACTTGGTAAACACCTGTGTGGATGCAGCACTGTGCAGATGCTTCAGCTTGTGAAGATTATTCTTGTAGTCTGGCTGTTGATGATGTTATTTATAGCATCATAGTTCCTATTGTGAGAGTGGTGATTTTGAAAATCTAATAGTTCCCATGAAGAGAAATGTTTCCTAGTGCTATTTCTTTTTTTGTGTATCTCCTGGTACTCCAGAAATATAAGAGCGAGTGTGGAACAATTGTGACAGGAACGATGCAGCTGACTGTGGGGATATATGCGCCTGAATGCACCAAACAAGTGGGAGATACAGTATCCATTTTTTGTGTCGGTTTTCATGAATAATTTTCACAACAGTGCAGAAAATAAACTGAGCCAGAGTGAGACAGGCCGAGAGCTGCAAGAATAAGGAGAGGCAGGAAGAGTCAAGAAATGATCACTGAGTAAAAAGGTGAGCTACGGTTTGTTTTCGTCAACTCAAAATCATCAGTCTGCCTGGATATTTGTTGTAGAATACATGTTAATTTATATATTTACATACTTGTTGTATATGAGTGGTGATGTTGGTGATCTCTCTGGTTTTATCAAAAATAGAAATGACTGACTTCCTTTAAGTTTGCGTGCTGACTCCCATCCATATTCTGTGCAACGTTTATGCCACACAATGTGTTTTAGAGCATTAGGTGCTGTCCACAGTGGCACCCCTAGTAATATTTCAAAGGGATGTCCAGATGGGGCCACTGAAAATTTCAGGTTGCACACCAAAGTTGTTACCCAATTTCAGGGATTTAATTATGCTGTTGAAGTGTATGGGCTAGTTGAAAACTATTTCACTATGGAGAGTGAAGGAATCACATACGGATATCCTTTTCCTTAAAAAACATACAACTTAAATATAAAGGAGTACATTGACTGTAAGGGACAAAACATTTATTGGGAACAACCCCTCTCATGTTTTGGGGAGACTCCCGGGTAGGGTACCTATTTTCATTCAGATATCTTGAGGTGAGAGGTCAAGGGACCCCTTTGAAAATGGCCATGCCAGATGTTCCCTCGCCAACATTAAGCCTAACTTTGGAACATTATTTAGCTCACTTCCTGATGCTGACCCCGAGATGGTTGGTACCAATGGATGCCTTAGGTTGTGTAGTTTGACAAGATACCATTATCTCTGTGGTTTCTTTAAATTTGAGCGACACAGCCTCTTAAAGACAGAACTTTCGGCCTCCAGTAATCTTTGTTGGGGGGACTAGTGGAGGTGATGACCAATCAGAATTTGGGGGGGAGGGAGACTTTCTTAAAGAGCAGAACTTTCTGTTCTTTAAAGGTTCCCAAGCCTGGCTGAAAAGCTTGCCAGGAGTTTCTTTTTTTCTTTTAACTGCAGATTGGGTACATTGAGCACCTTCCAACCTTTGTAGTGTTCAGTGAACTCATCTTCTTTTCAAGGTCGATACCTCCAGAAGATGACAAAGGTTGAAGAAAGTTCAAGATTTGACCATCTGAGTACAAGGAGGGGGAAACAAAAAATGCACTTCAGGGGCCTCATGGAGCACAACAACAATAACAACAACAGCAACAATGACAAAACAAAAAACAGTTGTCAAGGTTTTGTATTACCTTATTTTCTTTTTTATTATTCCCTTGCTTTGTCTTGTTCTTTTGTGGGAATACGCTCCTTTCAGCACAACAAAGACACAAAATCAATAGTTTGACACGCTCTTGTTTTGAAGACACTGTGTGACACCACAAAAGATAATTGTTACTCCTGTCCTAAGTACAACTTAACAGTCTTGCAGTATATATACAAACTTTGTATAAACTTGAAACTTATCAGAAACACCCTTTAAAAATAATACAGTACCACTTCATACAGTACAGCATCAAACTGTACAACAGCACTGAGTCAAACAACTAAAGTAGGACTCTCAACAAAACTGCATATATTAATGAGACAGTATTGCTGCTGTATTTCATCAAATTACATCATACAGGTATTTCTCTGCTTACTCAGTGTGTAAGCTGGGTGACGGTGTAATCAGCATGTAATACTCCAAATCGCTCCTCTAAAAGCCTCATCTTGCAAGGTGCTAAATGCAAATTTCTGATATCCTTTAGCACCTGTTCACACAGTCGTTACCCTCTGCTTCTTCAGCGGGCTAATGATATCACAACAGAGAGGTGCCGAGTAAATGAGAAAGGAAAGCTCGCCGCCTCGGCACAGACAGGGAGGTCTATTTTTACCATGGCGACCTGCTCCCAATGGTTGCCAAGACAACCACTGCGCCATTGTTTAATCACATTTACAAAAACAAAATTATATTGGTCCTGTGGAGACACAAGTGTGACTGACATCCATTCCCATAGAGAGGGGGAAGGAAAGAACAGCTTTTAATGATGGGTAATAATTTTATTTATCTTGAACCACTTAAATGTTCCTTTCTTCCCCTTCATTTGGGCTCAGTGTGAATCTGTGCTGGCAGTGAAAAGTCCGTGTTAGCATGGAATTTGCCACAGTATTGCCCCTCTAAGAAACTTATGCCTAATAAAGATGTTTAGCTAAAGTGCTCTAACTTTAGAGCTAATTTGAAGTATGTGGGTATCTATGAGGGAAGTGTCTCCTGATTGAGCTGTGCTGAATTAGTCATGGGAGCCACAGCGCTGTAGTGAAATCTTGGAGCTCCATGAAGATAGCTGCAGCCCTGCAGTGTCGGGTTACTGCACGGCAGCCCTCCTCAGCTGGGGAGAGGCACCCTGGATGGATCAGTGCTGGAGGAGGCATGATGTATTGACTTTCTTTTTGTAAAACATCCTCTGATTTAACCTGCCTCCACACGGCAGATGTTACTCTTGAGTACTGGTTGATTTACTTATCTTCTGCACCAACCAAACTTTGCATTAACTGTAGCCAATTACCCAATTTCAACATGGCTTTCATTTTCATTTTTTAGCAAGTGATTCACTCAGTCCAGTTCATGAAACTCTGGTTGCTGTTATCCCATAGTGTTACTGTATGCATCATCTCACCTGAAATAAAAACAGCCCTGGCTGATGTCAGAGGATATTATTACACTTTTATGAAATATAATATTCAACACCAGGGAGACTCCTTTATTTAAGAGCAAAGAGCAGAGCTTACCAAATCCAAGTCCAAGTATCAAACCTGATGTATGTTTCACAAATAATCAACAAAATAAAGAGTTCCTCCTCCTACCAAAAAAGAATTTAAATGCAAGTGAAACAACAGTGGATACTTTAATCTGTATTCAGTTAAAGATTATTAGTTGGGATGTGTCTCTTTAATGTATAAAAATGTAGTTAGATTAAAAATGTAATAAGTGATGTAACTATTACTACATCAGAATAATGTAACTTATTACATTTGATTACTTTTTCATTACTTTTCTTACAAATGTTTTAATCTGGGCAATAAACTGATAAATGCAAAGCAGCAGAATCATTGTTACATTCTATATATATAAACATTTGACCAAAAAGAATATATAGAATAATCAGTTTTATAATCACCAACATTTTGATCAGTATTTTTAATTTTATGACATATTTTTCTCTCAGTGACTGATTACAATACATTTTTTTGTAATTTAAATACATGTAACAAGTTACTCACCAACACTGTATATAAATATATATAAATGCAATATTAGCAAGAAGAAAAACATTTTGTCCCTTTGCCTGCGATCTTATGTATAATTAGGCAAACTAAAAATCAACAGACTGTCGAGTTATTTTAAGACACTGGAAGGAAACAATGAGCTAGAACTGAAACAATGGGTTTGTGCAATGGGTGAAACAGCATCTTACAAATGTATGCTTAGTAGAATAAGTGGCGATCGGGAGGAAGGGATGTCTCTGTGGGACTGGTTCTGGGCTTAAAATTAAAATGGAAGATAGATCTAAATAGATATCAGTCTCCTCCACGACTATGGGATCCTGTAGTTGGACTCAACATATATGAATGACATGTTTTCCCTCTGGTGGTTTGCTGTTTCTTGTCCTCATGGATTTATTCATTTATTATGACTGGATTTATGTACTTAAGTTTGACTGTCATGTGTTTTGGTACCCTGAAAACAATAATATATCTGTCATGTACAAAGCCTTTGGAAAACTGTGATTAAAAATAAAAATATGGTTACAATAAAAACTGTTCAATAAATAATTCAAAATTTAAGGCATAAAAACCATTAGGTTTTCCTTTCATATGAACAGATGTTTGCTTTTACAATCACAGAGCTATGACTGTGTAAGAATTGTAATGTGAAAAAAAGTTCGAACTTAGTTGTAATGAATTGAAATGACATTTAGTTTTGATGGTTTTTTGTTGTTGAGCTGAGTCTTAGGGAGCCACTGCACTATCAATCTTAATTATACTACTTGGAGGAGAGGAGAGGCAGATTTATTGGAATATGGCGTAACTTTTCATTGGAGGAACGTGCCAAAACTGTGGAAGAAGTTGTCCAAATTTTCAGAACACATCCAAATCATTTTCTACCCTCCCAATTTAATAAAAACGTGCCCAGTTTGGGAGAATATAATGCATCAGTTAAGTACATTACACATAAAATGCAGACAGCAATGCACGGTACCTCCAGAATTATGCAGCCAAGATTATTTCAGTCTGTTCACAGCTTTGTGCCCTCTAATTCATGCTGCTAGAGAGAAACAAGTAGGGGTAAGAGAGGAGAGACAGACGGATAGAGAAAGAGAGACAGACAGAGGGACAGAGAGAGAGAGACAGAGGGACACAGAGGGAGGGAGGCTGTCATGAGTTTATGAGCCAGAATGTGGGTGGTGATATTGACTGGTGTTTCATTACCCTTGAATAGGCTATTGATCAGCCTGTTATGAAGCTTTGTGTATTTCTGTAAAACACACATACACACACACACACACACACACACACACACACACACAAACACACTGTGCTGGCAATAGGCTGTCCATCAACGTAACGATTGAGTGGCAGACACTTGGACGTTTTGTCTCTCTCTCTATCACACACACAGATGCCCGCACACAATCACACAATCAAACTGGTGTACAGGATTCCTCCCACACCCTGCCTTTCTCTCTCAAACGCACCCACACACATGAACACACACACCAACACACAATACCTTCAGTCTCTCTCATCTGCAGCCTCCCATCACAATGCTATCTCCGCTCATTATGTCTCCTTTGTGTCCTTGCCCTACTGCCAAGAGCGATGGGGCCAGAGCTCCTATTGTTCCAGGCCCTGTCTGTCAAGTCGCAGTGTCGGCTTATCAAAATGAACATTACCATGACACTGAACCCACTGGCATCTCAGATGCAAAAAAAAGGAAATACCAAAGGTGAGCTGAGGAAAGACACAAAGCAGCTTCACATAATGGTGTCTTGACATTTGCAGAGCGACAGGTAATAGGAGGCTAATAGCTTTCTTGGTCTGCAAATGTGTGTGTATGTGTGTTTGCATATATGTATTTATTTATTTTTTACCAGTGTGAGCTTGTGTGCATACAGAAAAGATTGCATACATATACGCAGCTGTTTTATCTAACTTTGTCATAAGATAAGTCAATGGCTTAGGCTGTACGATTTGACATCATTTTAGAAATGTTGTTTAATTCTAACTCCTACTGAACTAGTAAACTGTTTGCAAGTTAGCAGCACCAATAAACCTACTGAGTATACACTAACACACTATTGTCACTTTGATGCAGCAGCCACCAACTGAAGTACCAAAAATACTACCTTAATACTCTGAAATACCAGTGCTATGTCAGTGGACGTAAGATGTTGATGCAAAAAGGCACATTTCATGGCATTATGAAACGCACCGGCCAGTGACAGTTTGGAACGACGCTGGTAATAATGTGATATAAGGAGCTAGAAAGTCCCTATAGGCAGGGTGGGAGGGGAGGTGGATGGGTCCAGCAAACCCTGGACTTTCACTCAGGAGCCTGCTGTTTGCTTCCCGTGTGAATGTTGAGCCGAACCATGATGTTTTTTTAGACCTAACCATGTGCTTTTGTTGTACACGGAAATAAATGGAAATACGAGGTCAACGTAGTAAATTTATTCTAAAAAACCTTTTAAACCCTAAGCCTATTTTATAGGCCTCTGCTCGAAAATTGCATACCCATAATGAAATGATTATATCTCTGCAACCACAAGGTCTATTTGAATACTTTTGGTGTCATGGTAAAGGGAACACTTGTGAGATTTGTTAAGATGTGTAAATATCAGTATATGTGTTGTATGTGAAGAGTAAATGAAGATGGCACACAGCACAAATGAAATATTTTGAGGTTTGCCTAAAAAATAAGCATTTTCAGGATGAGTATCCCTTTGGAATGATGCAGCTGCAGCTCTAAACCTCTATCACATCATAGTACAATATGTGAACATTAACTCTGCAAAGGTTGATTCTGATAAAGTGAAGCAGAACAATATTAGAGAGGTTTTAGTACAGAAAATTCAGAGGAGCTCTCCAAAATTGCACCATGTTTGCACGTGACTTTTGTCATGTACAATCCTATTTCTTTCATTTTTTGTTTCTGTAAATCCCTACTGATGTTTAGGATATACACATACAACTGTCCGTTTCGTTTTTTTCCTCCGTTTCCCACTCCAAAACTGACCAGTACACATCTACTACATTTGAACCTGAGTTTCTATTCTGTCCTTTGGAGGCTCGGATCTCCGTGATAGCTTGGTCGATTTGAGTGATTGACACCTCGTTTGATTTGTTAGAGCCAATAGAATGACGCTATACCCACTAAAACGAGATTGACAGCACTTTAAGCCAATCAGAGTTAACAGAACGTGTTGTGGGGGAGATGTCGGCTGCTGTGAGTAGTCATTATTATGCTTATCCCCGGAACCTCCGGCCGTCATTTTTCGCCCAGATTCATTTGAATGATGGACAACATATCGTTCAATGGGAATGAAGCATGATTTAACGGCAGAATGAGCTTTTCACGACAAAAACAACAAAGGTAAGAGAAATATTACAACTATAGCTCAGCAAAACGATTTCTGTTGTTGTTCTTTGGCCTCTATCTCTCTGATGCTTTGGTGTAGAGTGCTTTGGCGCATATGTGTGGAAACAGTGGCGTCTTAGCTTTCATTTGAGATGAACGGCATGTGTTTTGATAACATGTGGTCGAGTTGGAGCCCGAAATATACCGAGTGGGTTGGGATATCGGTGATGTATGGAGTTGGATTTGTTGTTGTTTATTTAGTTGTTGTTTGAGCTGTGTTTGGGGCATGTAAAAAGGGTTTTTACAGCCTTGTAGCCCAGGTTCTGCTGTTTAATTTGATGTGCAACATCACTATATTGTTCATGATCAGTGCATTGTTTCACACTGTGTTTGCAAATTCGCTCTCAAAGTTTTTGGTTTTAAAAAAGACTGCATACATTCCACGAGCAGAAACTGTGCTTTTCCTCTGAAAACGGAAGTGTATTGAAAAGACACAATGTATCGAACAGGCATAAATTGACACGGCGTCCTGCAACATCAACAACAGACAGAGGGTACCTAGCGCGTCGTTATGTAGAAGTGAAAGTCCACTGACAAAGCGGCGGTATTTAAGGAGTTGGGATGAAATCATGTTGGGGTCACAATTATGTGGAGGCAGCAATCCCAAAAAAAGAGCTTTAAAGTCCCTTTCTGCAAAAACGGGTCAGTCTAAGTTGTGATTCCATCTCTCGGTTTCCTTTTCTTTCTCTCTCTCTCTCTCACACACAGGCACACACACAGGCACACAAACTAGCAAGTTAGCAGCATCAACAAACTAGCTGCATATAGGCTACACTGTACCACTGGCTGAATGAGAAGAAGGATACTGACAATGGGGAATTGCCTTATGGCTCTGCTTCAACTGTGCGAATCCTGACAACAGCTGAAAAAAACTCTGACATGGCAGAAATTAATTCAAACATCCAACAGACATGAGGAGCGGTTGATTGGGCCGTGATTGGTCCTTGCTCCCCCCTTTATACTTCAAGGCAAACGATGCCCAGTGAAGCTGAAATTGGGTCCAACTCTGAAATAAGTCCCCCCCCCTCCCCCCAAGTAACATTTGCCCAATCACAGCTTAGTAACCAAAGTTAGAGACTGCAGGTCTGTCAGACTTTTGCTTTCTCCATTCAGCTGGATAGAAATGCCACAAACTGAAAAATAGTTGTAATATTGCAAAAAAAGTTTTTACTCTTGGCTGAGGTGGAAAAGTTGGATAATAAAATAAAAGCAAAATGGGAACTTTTTGTAAACCATGTGTGTGCTGTTCGAGAAGGGAAAGCTTGACAGGCATAGCAGTGGTAACTAAGTGGGGTGGTTGGTGCTGACTTTACAAACATGGCAGAAAAAAATGAGAGGTGACACTGAGGAAGTTTGCAGCGGCTGATGTAAGAAGAGACACAGACAAGGTGGTTGCATGTCAGCGAAAACATACGGCTTACAGTAAATGTGTGTTCACTTTATGACTATATGTATGTGTTTGTCTGTGCAGCTGTCAGTCAGCGTGTGTTGTCGGTGACTCGCTGTTTTAAAATATTCATTCATTCACTATTCCCCTCTATGCAAATTTGGTTTCCAGCACCAGACAATATGCAGAATCTTTTTCCATCTCTCCTTCATTTATACAAACGAACACACACACACACACACACACACCGCAGCAGTGGTCACCCTATTGAGAATTCAAAGTCACTTCCATCCAGCCTTGGACAGGACCGTGTGATTATGCTTTGCTCTGTCTCTGGCTTGACATCCTCTCTCTCTCCTTCTCTCTCTGTGTCTGACTCCCATCTGTCTGTCTATCTTCTCGGTGCCGCTTCATTGTTAATCAGTCCCATTTACTCACAGCGATCGCCAAAAGACCTCTGGCTCTCAGTATGAAGCTCTTAGTGTTGGCTTCGCCTGTAAGGATTGGATGAAGGGACCGATGCAGACATGACTGAAATGGTGGGGTGTACAGACATAAAGAAGTAAACAATCACATCAAAAAAGTGTGTTTAAATATATAATCACAGATAATCAACAATGGACAATAGCAGAGCCGGTATCCAGCATGTTCAACCCTGTTTTGGCTAAATAATTTCTCATTTATACCTATTTATACTTCTGTGTCCAGTACAATACTTAAAGGTCCAGTGTGTAGATTTATGGGGACATGATTGCAGAAAAGGAAAATATTATAAGAAGTATGTTTTCTTTTGAGTACATTCAACTGAAAATAAGAATTGTTGTGTTTTTACCACCTTAGAATGAGACGTTTATATCTAGGGAGTGGGTCCAGTAGCCCAGAAGAGACAAAACAAAACTGGCCATAGATTTGGCCATTAGCGTTTTCGTGTCAGCCACCTTAGGTTACAGCCCCTTGGAGACGAAAGCATTGGAAAAAGGTAAAACTGCCTACCAGTTTAAGTCACCAGGATCAGGAAATCTGTACAGGGTGAGGCTAGATTAACAGGTGACACTGACATGTAACATGAAACTGCATTATTCAGTGTTTTTACTGGTTTTAATCACCTGGTCCATTTGAGGCCGCTGCTGATAATTCTGCTCCTGGTCAAAATCTCCCAAACATTAAACACTAGGAGAAATTTCAGCTGGTTGCAATCTGCAATCCTCACCACTTGATGCCACTAAATCCCCCTCAATTGTACACACTAAACCTTGTTTTTGCTTGGATTGTAATAATTTTAGTCTCTATAACATGTGTAAACTTAGAGTCGGGACACATGCTGTGATTTTTGCAGCCTCAAATCCAGCGTTGTCAATGTGGACATGCCCAAAGCGTGGGCGTAAAAGCTAGAGTGATGCCATCACAATGCGTTCCCAAGTGCCCTTTTTCGATTTTTTTTTTTTTTTCAATCAGTCTACAATAGATATTAAGGACAATGTGATCATTTTAGTGCAGGGCTACCCAGAGCTTTGTGATCTGTCCCAAAGACAAAGTATAATGATATACACAAAACACGTAGTCTGGTAAACCCATCCAGATGATTTGGGCTCAACATGCTGTTTAACTCTCTGTGTCAGATTGGCCTCACTGCTGCCCAAAACACTTTCAGTGATAGATAAACTCCTTCAGCCAATAAGCAAAACAAAACACCAGAGCCAGTTGGTAAATTAAGTTGGTGCGTACTCTGGTTCTTATTTCTTGTTTTTGGCTTTATTTCTGCAATAACTTCACTTATGTTTACTCTATTAGGGAGTAGATGTCTTCAGCTACAATGCAGTCCCTGATTGGCTGCTTACATTATCATCTAAGATGCAGATCTGTGATTGGCCCTGATTTGATTTTAATTTCTGTCAAGTGTTTGGGGCGCCTGGGGAGCCAGACTGATACACAGAGCGAAACAGAATGTTGAGCTCACATTATCAGGATGGTCTTACCAGGCTACACATGTGTGTGAGCCCTTAAACTACCATTTTTTAATCCTGTATATTACTTATGCTTTATATGTGTAAGTATTTTAATACAACCTCAAAGACATCTGTCCTCTTAATTTTAACTTTAGATTTCCTGCATAATTTAAACTAATTCAGTTTAAGTCAAATTCCTTCCAAACTTTACGGCCAGCTCTGATCCAAATATTAAGACATGCAAAGTCATATGCAAAGACACGCAACCTGGGCATATGCAAAAACATATGGAGGCAGAGGTGCATAAAGGCAAAGTGACACACACAGATGCACAAGGACCCAAACACATACACACATACAGATGGACACCCACAAAAGTGCATCCCTGCGTGCCAGCACAAACACATGCACATACCGTGTGTACAAACAGGCACAGAGGTACAAAGGCACACACAAGGGCAGAGCATAACAATCCTCTTAAGTCCCCTCCTGTTGCCCTGAGCTTTGATCAGTATCCTCCACAGTCTACCGCCACCACACACATACACACTGTCTGCAAGGCATAAAACGACCACAGTGGAGGTCACACTCAAAATTTCAGACTTTGTGTGTGGCTGATAGTACAATTATGCACCCCTGCTTGTTGGCCAAAGTCACCAGATACATTTCCATATTCATGTCTGTTATTTCCAGTTAAAAAGGTCATCTGCTCAGCAGCTATTTGCATAGCAGAGGGGTACACAGGGAGGTGAGCCTTGGATGAGTCACAGAAACCCGTGCCAGGGATGCCTCAGATGTCTTAAGTTTTTGTTAGCCTCAAACTGAAGCTGTTTCTGTGCCAACCTAATTAGCAAATTCCTGAAAATAGCTGCTGTTACTTAGTAATAATAGCATTTTATATCCATTATCACCTAATGTAGAGAACTTTGTTTTGATATGTGCTATCTCAAGTAGCTACAAGGAGTTTTTTACTGGTCTAAATTTAACTCTGATGCTTCTATATGACCTGTGTTCGCAAATAAGACCATCAGCGAGAAGACTGGGTATGTCGGTATATTTTGGTATGATGGAAGGATTCACAGCACACAGACTGGAAGAGCCTATGTTTACGTATTCACAGGCAAAGATTAACAGTATGTTAGTCATTTAAAAGGAAGCAGAGGGAGGTTTTTCTTTAGAGAATTTTATTTTTGACAATATATTTTGCGGTTATGCTTGATAGTCAGGAGTCAGGATCAAGAAAGAGAAAAAGAACAGAATTGGCCTTAGAACGAAAAATGCTGAAAGGGACAGCGATAGAGCACTGGTGGAAACCTCAGTCAACCTTGGTCTGTCCTTCAACACAGGCAGAGAATTGTAGGATTTTGAAGGATTCAAAACAGATCCTGAAGTGGCCCCTTTCCTCCGAGACAGGTATGTAATATATCTATGTTATGTATAAAACACGTTTTGCATCAATATATAAATTAACGTTTGTAGCTAAAACAAAGTGTACTTTGTTTCCATTGTCACATTACAGTTACTGATCTTACACAAATAGACAGATTACCTCAATGCAATGCGTCCTGCAAACAGCTAGGTTTAAATACGCTGATAAGAGTGAGATGTGTTTCTCTTTCACTCGCATCCAAAACAAATGCACACACTAGCTAGATCAAGATCTGTATGACACGAGGCAGTGGTAGTCATGGAAATATAACCCCTTTTGACCACAGGGGTCACCAAAATCAACACAAAATGCAAATTCTTTGTAGTTCTTTTAAATAAAATAACAATCATACTGATATTATTAGTTTTATTACAGGTGGACCAATGGTGTTCTTGAGGTCAAGACTGACTGCCTCAAACTTTATTATTAGATAGCTGGGATGAAGATACTATATATACTAACATTTTACAACTAAAAAAGTTCTCTCTGATGGATAACCCATACAATAACAATGACATAACGGCCACACTATTTCTAAATGACTACAAACCTATCTCTGGTAATTCTTTAGTACAATTTTATTTACTCATTGGCTGACATACATCATCATGTGTGAGGTCATAAGGTCATATCAGGCTCTAATTATTACATTTGTAAAAACCCAGTACTGTGGCCGTAGTCACAAAGCTTTCTCATACAGAGTTGCTCCTAATGACGAAATACTAAGAAAATTCTTAGAATTACATTTTCTTTGTATTTCCCCTTAAAGTTAAGACTAGGTCCTTGTAAAGATTACAGTTATTCACAGAGCATCTTCGACCTTAAAAGAGCTCCTAAGGTGAAAACTGTTAGGAGTAGGGAGGAGGACTTTTAAGAGGCTAAAGAGTTTCGTAATCAGAGGAGAAAATGGATGAAACACAAAGAGGTCGGATAAATATTCTCCAAACACTGAATGATAGTGAGTAAATGAAATGCTACAGATTAGATTGCGCAGGGATAATATGGTTGATCTCATTAGGGATACACACACATTTCCCACCTACCGCTGTAATGCCAGAAATAAAGTGACCGACACTGAGTGATTTGGAAAACTGGAAAAATGCAACAGTGCAGCAGTGATGACTTATGAGCTGACTGGAAAATGTAATTCTGAGCACTTTCATGTATGGTTGAAATGATGCAGGAAAATAAATCTGGAGGCAGCAAACGTTCAAGGACCACCCAGTAAATTAAAGAAGCCGAAGGAGGGAGATGAATACAGAAAGAGAGGATAAGAGCAAAAGAGGCCTCACACAGAAACCTCTGCCATGCCGGAGGGGAATCAGGACCCCGTTTGTTGTTGAGCTGGCCTTTTCTTCTGCCTGCCTCAAATGAGACCTGCTGAATCCCTCCCATACTAACTCACAGTAGAGTAAACTATGCCTTACATTTGACTCCATAGAACAATTCCTTCATTTTTCATAAAATATATTTTAAAATATATTTTCTTGTAAGCCCTTGAAAGCGTGTGCGAACACTGTAACTCCCAAATGGCTGATTTCATAACTTCAAGGATTAAAATCAAGTAAAAGATAAGCAAACAGCTATAATCAGCTATCAGGAGACTGTGTTGATGGCTCAATAATCACATTAATGACCCTGATTAGCATTAGCAGATTTCTTCCCATTCAGCTAATTATGCTGCTAGCAAAGATCTCACTGGAGTAATTGGACAGTTTTTGTCAGTTTCTACACATAAATTATTATTTGAATTTGAAAGCTTGCTCTCAGGGATCATAAAGCTACCTGAAGTAACCTCCATTCAACAAACTGGACTGATGATGGAAGGCAACAAAACTTTGCAGAGCAGATTTGCTTTAATTATGAGGTCCATCAACATTATCATCCATCCTCACATCCACTCACAGTGCTATTTGCTCTCTCGTGTCCAAGATGCGACACAGCCAGCAATGGAAACGACTTACTGCATGATGTTCTCACAGCCAAGTTCAAAATCCACACCCCATTTAATCACTATAGTCATTATCCAAACTGAAGACTCATCCTGCCAGCCAAAACTCTAGTCTGCGCTCCATTAGGCGGGCACTGCCAGCCGGTCCAGATGGCCATTGCCGGGCTCAGCCACCATGTGGCCGGCTTGGACTCATTGAGACAGAGTGGATCGTTTCGCTATCCCTCTCTGCATCCATGCATGGCAAACACAAACACACACATACAAACACACTTCATACACAGACATATGAGAACACAAACACTGGGATGAAGACAAATGGCAGATTGTATCAGGGTCACCTTTGTTTAGAATCACAACTTTACGTGCTGTGTCCTACCAGTGGCACAGAGACAATATGACACTGCATAATGCTTCAGCATGTTCAGTGAAATGACGATATATGCTGATGATGTCAATTTGTCTAACGTCTGAAATTTTGCTATGCCATTCATACTGTAGTATCCATCCCTATAATATTTCTTTTATCCCAGGATTACATAAGGCTATATGGTGACGGAGGATTTTTTTTTATAATGCCCACTCCAACTTTTGATCATCAAAAACAGTTTTTTACTTACTCTTTTACTTACACTCAAAATGGTAAGGGAAAATGGATGCTGTTGTTAGCTTAGCCACAGCATGTTTTTAGCTTTTCATATAGTCTCAGGAGGTGAAATGTAATTAAGGTAAGGGCGTGACATTTCTGGTACACACTCTAAGCGTTGCACCAATCACAACAGACTAAATAGAGTGTTTCAGACAGAGGTGCTGCCTCAGTGGGCAGTATGAGAAAAACAATGTGTTTTTTGAACATCAAAGCACCCAAATCTATTCCACTAGACCCCAATATTACAAATATGATGCAGAAAATGAGCACAATAGGACTTCTTCAAAGAAATACATTACTCGCAAAATGACCAGTTGTATTTCAGACAGTCGTGTTGTGCTACTTTGAATGCCATAATGATTTACTGAGTGATTGGGGACCACATTTGACAACAGGAAAACTATCAAAACATATGTTTACAAATTATATACAGTACAGGCCAAAAGTTTGGACACACCTTCTCATTCAATGCGTTTTCTTTATTTTCATGACTATTTACATTGTAGATTCTCACTGAAGGCATCAAAACTATGAATGAACACATGTGGAGTTATGTACTTAACAAAAAAAGGTGAAATAACTGAAAACATGTTTTATATTCTAGTTTCTTCAAAATAGCCACCCTTTGCTCTGATTACTGCTTTGCACACTCTTGGCATTCTCTCCATGAGCTTCAAGAGGTAGTCACCTGAAATGGTTTTCCAACAGTCTTGAAGGAGTTCCCAGAGGTGTTTAGCACTTGTTGGCCCCTTTGCCTTCACTCTGCGGTCCAGCTCACCCCAAACCATCTGGATTGGGTTCAGGTCCGGTGACTGTGGAGGCCAGGTCATCTGCCGCAGCACTCCATCACTCTCCTTCTTGGTCAAATAGCCCTTACAGCCTGGAGGTGTGTTTGGGGTCATTGTCCTGTTGAAAAATAAATGATCGTCCAACTAAACACAAACCGGATGGGATGGCATGTCGCTGCAGGATGCTGTGGTAGCCATGCTGGTTCAGTGTGCCTTCAATTTTGAATAAATCCCCAACAGTGTCACCAGCAAAACACCCCCACACCATCACACCTCCTCCTCCATGCTTCACAGTGGGAACCAGGCATGTGGAATCCATCCGTTCACCTTTTCTGCGTCTCACAAAGACACGGCGGTTGGAACCAAAGATCTCAAATTTGGACTCATCAGACCAAAGCACAGATTTCCACTGGTCTAATGTCCATTCCTTGTGTTTCTTGGCCCAAACAAATCTCTTCTGCTTGTTGCCTCTCCTTAGCAGTGGTTTCCTAGCAGCTATTTGACCATGAAGGCCTGATTGGCGCAGTCTCCTCTTAACAGTTGTTCTAGAGATGGGTCTCCTGCTAGAACTCTGTGTGGCATTCATCTGGTCTCTGATCTGAGCTGCTGTTAACTTGCGATTTCTGAGGCTGGTGACTCGGATGAACTTATCCTCAGAAGCAGAGGTGACTCTTGGTCTTCCTTTCCTGGGTCGGTCCTCATGTGTGCCAGTTTCGTTGTAGCACTTGATGGTTTTTGCGACTCCACTTGGGGACACATTTAAAGTTTTTGCAATTTTCCGGACTGACTGACCTTCATTTCTTAAAGTAATGATGGCCACTCGTTTTTCTTTAGTTAGCTGATTGGTTCTTGCCATAATATGAATTTTAACAGTTGTCCAATAGGGCTGTCGGCTGTGTATTAACCTGACTTCTGCACAACACAACTGATGGTCCTAACCCCATTGATAAAGCAAGAAATTCCACTAATTAACCCTGATAAGGCACACCTGTGAAGTGGAAACCATTTCAGGTGACTACCTCTTGAAGCTCATGGAGAGAATGCCAAGAGTGTGCAAAGCAGTAATCAGAGCAAAGGGTGGCTATTTTGAAGAAACTAGAATATAAAACATGTTTTCAGTTATTTCACCTTTTTTTGTTAAGTACATAACTCCACATGTGTTCATTCATAGTTTTGATGCCTTCAGTGAGAATCTACAATGTAAATAGTCATGAAAATAAAGAAAATGCATTGAATGAGAAGGTGTGTCCAAACTTTTGGCCTGTACTGTATATATATGTATATATATATATATATATATGTATATATGTATATTGCAATGAACCATGCTTTAACTCAGCTTTTCTTGCCTACTGAATGTTCCAAGTCCAGTAGAATTACTTAAAGTGATCATGTCTGTCTGTTTTTGTCTTTCTCTTTACTCTCATGCAGATAATTGACATTTCTATATTTATTACATGAATAAAAAGTATTGAAATAGACAGCTTCATGCCGTGCCTAACAATGCCCCTTAGCTTTTCTAAAATCACTGTAAACCACAGGCTTATTGCTTTTTTAAAGAAGCATGTATTTCATATCCATTGAGACTCGCTGGCTGATGTACCATCAGTCTTTTAATAACTGTTGTCCATTGAACCCATGGTGTGAACCACAGAGAGCTGAGTTGGAGGCTTCATCAGCAATGAGATACATTAAAAAAAGGTCGCAGGAAGCCGTTTAAAGAGTGATGAGTTGTGTTAGAAATGTGAGTGCTCTAAGAAATGTTCCTCTCATCCACCATCTATAACTTCAAATGTTAAAGTTAATGTGAATGTAACATCTACTCATTTTGATTTTGGTAGCTAACGTTTTAGCAGACAGACAGGAAGAATGAGCAGAGCTGTTGAATACTCATGAAATATACAAGTATAGTGACATTTTCTGTGGTTCACTGAGCAACACCAATGCCTAAGACACTGCCTTCTCAAAAGAAAACACTGCATTTGCCCGCCTGATCACCAACAACTGCACAGCATAAAGCCAAATTGAAACAACCAAACTGAAGCACAAAAGAACCACAGAAATAGACCTTATTCCCTCTAGTTGTACTGTATGTTCCAGCAGTAAACCATATGAGCTGATTCACATCGCAAGGCATTGGATTTGATCATAAGGGAGTTCTTTTATGAACTGTGTGTGTCTGTGTGTGCACAGGCATGGATCTAATTAGGATTCAGGCAGTTAATGGGCAGGGGCCTGATGGTGTGTGATTGCCTGGGTCTAATGTGCAGCAGACTCTCGGGGAACATCAGCCTTCATGTCTACACACACTTTGGAAGGAAGCTGCAGTGGCGAAGCAGGCTTCAACTTTTTCCTATTTCTTTGTCCTTCTTTTTGTTTCTCTATTACTTTTACATAACAACACTCACACCAACCTTAAATTTGGCTCACACACACACCTACACATACACACACCCACACACACACACACTGCCTGATGAATAATGGCTGAAGTGAGGGGCGTAGAGGTTATTCATTTACAAAGCACTTCCTCTTCTTTCATCTCCCTGTAGACGCATCACTCTCACACTGAATGAATCCCAAGAGACACAGGTAAGGATGGAGAATTTAATATGCTTAATATATTGCTTATGAGTCAAATTAGGCACTCTCTCTCTCGCTCGCTCTTTCTCTCCTGTTGCCATATACTGTAAAAATGAAGTGGACGTAGCTGCTGAGACATCATCCATTGGTTTGTAGAGTGTGGATTTGGTTTTGAAGCCTTGAGTTTGACATTTGGCCATCGCCATTTTGGTTTTTCTGTGGCAGAGATGACTATATTTTTTATAAGAGGGTGGAGAGTCGAGCTTTGATCGGGCCCAAAAAACCATGCCCGACCTGATATGAACTGCACAGTTTCTTCCAAGCCCAACCCAAGTGTGCGCCATGGCAGCAGTTTGATGATTACGGCTCTCGGGCTACATGTTACGCACACCTCTTCCCCTGCTGGGGAGGCGGAGGCAAATGCTGCCAGCGAAGTCACTTTGCAGCCACTCTCATTTTCCATCCCTCTCTTGTGTGTGCTCTCTATCCCTCCCCTGGCTCTCCGTTGTGTTGCTGTGTCATTCCGTCACTCTCCCTCTTTCTCCTTTGCGGACTCGCCCTCTTACTCTCGTTCCCTGTTGATTCAGCCCAATGCAACAACTGCCAGTTTCATTAAATTCAAAAGAAGAAAAAAAAACACAGGTAAATTGATAAGAACCTGGCAGGTTGGGTTGGGCCCAGTTGGGCTCGGTCAAAGAATCAAAGCTGGACTGTGAAGAAGTGAAAGGTGGATCTGACTAATAAGTTAAGGACACTGCTGTGGTAGTGGCTTGTCAATCACAAGGTAGCCGTGTCCTACAGCTTACCATGCTTTATCCTCTATTTTACTTTAAATGGGACCATAATTTATGAAATGAACATTATGCTGTAATTAAAGGGATAGTGCACCCAAAAATGAAAATTCAGCCATTATCTACTCACCCATATGCCGATGGAGGCCCTGGTGAAGTTTTAGAGTCCTCACATCCCTTGCGAAGCTCGGCGGGGGGAGCGGCTAGCACACCTAATGGCAGACGGAATCCACAAAGTACCTCCATACTGCTCATCCGTAGTGATCCAAGTGTGCTGCAGCCCTGACATAAAAAGTTGTTTTGAAAAACGTCATATGAACTCTGTTTTTAGCCTCACTGTAGCCTGTAGCTCTGACTGCTTTTCTGTGCTCCGCGCTCACGTGTGCGTGCTTGTGCGAGACCAGCGAAAGCATGAGCTTTGCTCACTCGTGTTTACATCACGTGACACATGCACCGCAGGGGGAGACAGCAGTAACCACAGAGCTAAAAGATAATTTGCACTATGGTCTTTTAGCAAAGGACAGCCCAACATGTCTGAAGACTTTGAAATTGAGGAGGAACAGCATTTCTTTGTTGAGCCGTATTTGTTTGAGCCCGAGTATACGCACGGAACTCAGGCTACTGGACGAAGCAGCCGCCACAGCTCATGAGCCTAACAGCTCATGAGCCTAACCCTCAGCCAGCCGCAGAATACCGGAGTCGAGCACTGGAAACCTGGTGGTGTAGTTATTTCAAATGCAAAGCAATGCCAACAGATGAGGAAAGTCTTTGCTGCTCAGACTGGGAATTGGCGATGCCTGCACTTGAGAATCTGGACATCAGTACTGACAGAGACTGCTGCTCTTCAGAGACCGTGCATCACCGATCACCCTGAGCGCGCACACGTGAACGCGGAGCACAGAGAAGCAGTCAGAGCTACAGGCTACAGTGAGGCTAAAAACAGAGTTCATATGACATTTTTCAAAACAACTTTTTATGTCTGGGCCGCGGCACACTTGGATCACTACGGATGAGCAGTATGGAGATACTTTATGGATTCAATTTTGTGTTCTTGGACGTTAGTCTGGGGCGCCGTCTGCCATTAGGTGTGCTAGCTGCTCCCCCTGCCGATCTCCGCAAGGGATGTGAGGGCTCTAAAACTTCACCAGGGCCTCAATCAGCATATGGGTGAGTAGATAATGGCTGAATTTTCATTTTTGGATGCACTACCCCTTTAAGAAGACTTAAAACTAGCGATTAAGACCATAAACTCATTAGGAAAGTGTAAATCAACTGGGAAGTAGGGTCATTTTCTTACATACTTCTATACAATATGACTTATTTTTTGCAATGGAGTTGCCCCCTGCTGGACATTAGAAAGAATGCAGGTTTAAAGCACTTCAACATTGGCTTCACTTTTCAGACCCAGAGATAATCCCCAGGCTGCTTCTCAGTGGCACCGCAATGCACACTGCTACTTAAAGAACCCAAAACATAATGTAGACAGGGTCGAGGATCACTATGCAAACATGTAAAGTCCAATGTGTGTGTCTGCATAAATAGTACTTTTATTCAGGTTCATGTAAACGTCTGGTTTGGCAGATTCAATATGCCTCAGCTGTATCTATAGCCACCATGACTGAGTAGAAAAAGATAACAGCTCAGAGTTTGATTGACATGTGACCTTTGGGAAGTACAAAAGCACCACAGCAGTTAGAACTTAGCACCACAATGACTGCGGATAAACAAAGGATTTAAAGGATTACTTGAGTAAATGATGCAGCGTGGAAGTTTGCATAGAGGACGGGGAACAAAGAGCTTGTTAGCAGAGAGAGGCGTAGGGGTCATAACTTCCATATCTATTACAGAGTTACATGAAAGTATTGAAGGATGATCTGAGCCAGTGGAGGGGAAAACAATCTCTGCATCTCAACAAAAATAAAGACAAATAAAATTGTCAGGACACCAAACGGTGACCTTCAGATGATTTGGATCACTGTGTTCTTTAATCTATAGCCATACGTAGCGATGATAAGACACATCAATATGAATGTTTCTATCGATGCAGAGCATACGTGCCCGTTCTTTAAGTCCCATCAAGTACATAAAATGCTCCTCTTTCATTCAACTAATTTACTTTCTTCATCTCGAACTCTGCCAGCGGAACTTTATTTGCCACACACACACACACACACACACACGCACACATAAACAAACACACACCTTTTCCCTCCCCTGTTACCCTTCCTGCTGTGCCAATGTGCTGCTGTTCTAATTAAAGGCATATTTCCATTGGGGCACGGCGGCTGAGGTCATAACACCATCTGAGTGACAATAGAACTCAGACGGTGTTGTAGCTCCATCATTATGCCATGCCAAATTGCACCGCAGTCCCCCACAGAAACACAAACACCTATGCTTATTAATAAAATCCCTGTGACTGAGATGGAGGGGGGTATTGTTTTGTGTTTCCAGAAGGTGTTTATGAGTTCACATAATTAATGTGTGTGTGTCTGGTGTTGATAGGAATGTTTGTATTGTTGTTTTTAATGTGTGTGAGTAGTTTTGTTTGTGTGAAAGTGTGTCATTATGTGTGTGTCAAGAGTTACTACTCTTATTAACATGCTTCTCTATTAGAGCGAGATCTAATGCATCTGCATGGGAACTAACGGCAACAGCTCACACTCAATCAGCATCTTTGAAGTGTCAGAAGAAATAGTAACCAGCTGTAGCATGAACATAAGCACATGTTGATCACAATTGAGAGGGACAGGAAATGGTTTCATGATATTCCTACCTAACAAGAAAATGGAAAATTTGATCCTTTGGTAAAACATCATGATTTGAAACTTAAACAGCCCTCCACAGTAAATTTGTGAATTTATTGTGGCACTTATCAGTCTTTTGGGGGGGTAAAGTACATGTGTCTGATCAGCCTGGATCATTGGGGGGGCTACACCAGTGACGAGTGTCCCATTCCTGCTAATTTCAGATGCACTGGATTTGTCTGTTTACTTAAAGATTCATCACAGTCACTCTTTGAGCCTGTCTCCGCTGACTGCAAAATTATAAAAAATATGTCCTGGGATATATAAGGGATGGGTGGTAATAAAGAAAATATGTTTTCAAGGTGGATTTCTGTGTCCAAACTCGTGTAGTCACAGGGCCAATGTGAGCCAGACAAATCTGTACAACCCAATGACTGATATCTGTACATCATTATGTAGCGGATACGTTCATATGTACACATTCATATACTACAATATTTGACATGATATGATGTAAGGAATTTGTGGTTTGCAGAATCATACAGTGCCAACATTTTCTTCTTGACTGATCATTTTCAACTGGGTCAATCTACAAGCTAATGTTTTATTTGCTCTAGATGCACCTGGGCCCCTTCCACTTTGGACAGATTTCAGTCAGCCTGAGATGTGCTTGGCCAATCACAACCTTTTATCTAATATAGGGTGTGTTTGAGGCAACGAAAACAGCCAAGATGGCTGCAGCTGTTTGGATGTTTGAAACTGGATTACATATTTTCCCTAAAAGAAGACCAATAAACTGCACTAAAGGTTTTTTTTCTTTGAAGAAAGATGTCTTTGCTGTACTTTGCTGTACAGAATTGGCAAAAGTTCAGTATACAACTCATAATATACCAGCTCATCTCTGTACCCTGTAGTTATGTCCCATTTTTTCTGTTGCTCAGGTGTTATTTTTTTTCCCCACCCATTTTGCGCCAAGTCCCTCCATAATGTGCAATAAATGGCTATCTACACCAGGCAGACCTGCTTACTGGTCACTCAGCACCAAGTCACATATTGATTACCTGTTGAAATCATAAATGAACTGGGAGCTTCCAGACTAATTTACATTTGTAATTTGGTCTGGCAGTGTCAGGCTGGAATAACTCACTCATATTTGTCCCAATGAAAGAAGACGATGGATGAGTCAAAGAAACAGTGTGCTATGCTGTGAAACAGGAGCGCCAGTATATATAAAGTCCCTTCTGTTACATCAGGACACTGTATTGAGACACAAACATGTCAGCACTGTTCCACTCACATCATATCAGACATGTACACCGGTGCACAATGACAGTTACCTGATGTTTCCACACGTTGCTCAGCCTGTTTTAGATGTGACGGCCTGTTAACAAGCCGGCGTGTTCTGTACTGTGATGCTTGTTATACAGAATTAAGAAACAAAGGGCTTCACTACAGTCCTATTTTACAGGACAGAATGACTGGGCTCTCTGTCTGTCCTTTGTCTCTTCCTGCCCATCTGCCTGACTGGCTGTCTTTCCACCAACCCCCTTCTAAATGAATCCTTCTAAGACCCCTATTGTTCGTGGTATGGCTGCTCCACGGTTTATGGTGTGGGATCGTAGTCATTTATAGCACTCCGGCTGTGCGTCACCCAAACTGGGACGCTTTTCAGCAGAGCTGCTCAGAGAGATTAATCTGGTGGGGAGAAAAGGAAAAAGGGAGAGGAGAATAGCTAAGTACGAGACAAGTGAAGTGTCCCTCCAAGGACCTTAGCTGAGCACCTGTCTGCGTCCTGAAGTGATTTATTTTGTGGAGGGATGATAATACAATTTTAATATAGGGCAAAAGACTCTGTGGTACAATTTGACAACTCCTTGCTCTGGAAACAAGAGATAGTAGCGAGAGACAGAGCAACTGTATACAGAATTGAGATCAAGAGGCAATATAGATAACTACCGTCTTTTTATGGCTAAATAGCACTTTAGATAGCGAGCCTTCTGCAAGTGCAGTCACTTTATATCCTTGAAGGTGCTCTGTAGAGTTTTCTCCATTTGCATTACCTTCCTCATGAAACAGTTGCAAGGCTGAGTTTTAAAATATTTTTCAATTCAGTGTTGCACTGCTCTGTTTCTCTGCATGTTACTGCCACCAAATGTGGATCAGTGAAATAGCATAAACCCATTAGCAGACCTGTGTATTGCACAGCTTGTGTGCTTGAGTGTGTGCATATGTGTCCTAATGGGCATGCATGATACAGACAAAATGGGCACCCACTCAAAAAAATCGCTGCATATTACGACCGGTAAAAAACTCCTCAGGGTACTGTTGATTGCCTGCACAGACAAGTGCTAAAATCCTTCAATCCTGGTTGAGCTTTAGTAGTCTATTAGCACACCTGCTGTATATATATTTTTTAAGTAGCTGATGATGTACAGTACCGCATCACGTGTAAGACTCCACAGTATGCCAACTCCTTAATACCTGCCATGTGCAGGCACAGCCCTGAAATAAGTTGTGTTTACAAAGCAAAGGGAAAATAAAAGGCTTCCTTTCACTAGGATTTCCTCGTGTTGACACTGGGCCACCTCCATTCAACATCAATGCATCCAGCTAAGACACTCTGCAAAGTGCCCTTCCAGCACTGAGTCAGCGTTTGTTCTGTTAGCTGTGTTTTAAGTAAACTGTGGCGCTTCTGCACATCACACAAAATACATCTGATGCACGTACACCTGCATCAGCATACTGTATATGTGGGTGCATGTTTGCAAACTCTAGTTTAAGATACACACACATGCACGCCTACTGAACAGCGCATATTTTTTGACACACAAACACAAAGAAACCTTAGCTGACACAATGTTCCACTCTCGAAAAAAAAAAAAAGAAAGCTACTAGGCTTTTGAATAAAGTACAGAAGTTCAGAGGACAAACCAGGGAATGTTTAAAGGAAAAGATAAAAAAAGCAAAACACATTTGCTGCTGTTTGTTCTGTAAGACAAAGATAATGCTGCAGAAAGGTTGAGCAGTGACCCAGTTCCAGCAGATGTCTTAGTTTACAGTAGTATTTACACACTAGAAGGCATAGAAAGTATACTTCAACCTCAGAGGTCTGGGTGAACTTAAACGGACAGCACCAGAGGAGAAGGCGAAGGATGTCAAGGATAGATGGAGGACAATTCAATTCTTTTGTCCTTCCCTGTCATCAGGATTCGCCATAGTTAAAAAGCTATTTGCAGCTGGAAACAATATACAGTGTGTGTGTGTGTGTGTGTGTGTGTGTGTGTGTGTGTGTGTGTGAGAGAGAGAAAAAGAGTAAAACAATTTTCAGCTCCCCCACCTGTACAGATCAGTAGGAATCCACAGACACCAAAACACAAGTGCAGTATTACACAATCTCGAACACCTCACACACTCCGCGCTAGCACTCATCCCATCACATCTGCAGCGACGCACACACATAATCTCCCTTGCTCTTTCCTCACTCTCCCTCAATCAATAATCAGCACACAGGTGATTGGGTTTCATCTCTATCAGTCTGATTGTCTTAGTGATTCAGCCTCTGTAACATCTGTGTTCATCACGCTCACTGAAAGCGGACGGATCTGCCTCTCTATGCCTGAACTCAAAGGTCTCTTCAAAGGAGAAAAAATCACTATGGAGCCCACAGCTCATGATCAGATGAAGCTGTGGGGTGACACATGTAGTGTGTGTGTATGTGTGTGACTGTGGAGAGATGACATGATTGAGGCAATGTCCCCAGGGTGGTTAATAAGCCTTTTCAAGTTATACACAGCACAAAATGTTGAAACGTTGATAATATTCTGCAGGGAACTGACAATGGGGCTGGGTTAGACCCAGTGATGGTACATTTACTTAAGTATGGTACTTAAGTACAATTTTGAGATACCACCTTACTTGAGTATTTCCAATTTACGATGCTTTCTATTTTCACTTTGCTACATTTTTTGACAGGTTTAATTAGTAGTTTTTATTGTATAAATGCATATATATAACTGAAATGGGTCATTTGGCATGATGAGTACTTTTACTTTTACTTTTGGTAAGTACTCAGCCAACATTTGTATGTGGGGCCCCTGTGGGTAGCGAATGGGCTGAAAAATGGGCCCTATATGGGATTGTTCATGTGTTACAATTGGTCCCATGCCAATTGCCTACATAGGTGGGTTTACTCAAGTGGGCCCCAGATGAGATGCCCATTTTGGGTCCATACCCACTTGGTACCCAGGAAGCACTAGCATGACCATGTGGGGTCCAGTTGGGTAAAGCTAACGATGTGGGCAATTAGCATGGGGGCAATATGGAGCCCATGGATAATCCTATATAGGGCCCATTTTTAACTCATGACTTTTACTTGTTTTATGTAATATTTTTACACTTTATTTCATTTCATTTATTTATTTAAAAGGACATTGCACATTAATCAACATCTTTGTAAATGTGCCAGTGTTAACCATTAGGCTAATTTTCAGCTGCAGTCCTTTGGCAAGGTGTTTTGTTAACCATTATGACTAGTTGTAAAAAAGTCAGAATTAGTACTTTAGTATCGCTACGTTTACCTAAATAAAAGATCTGATTGTGTCTTCCAGCAGCTGATAGATCAGTATCAATATCTTCACTGTTACTTAACAAGGTGATGAAATTTCTCGAGATTTCACGCCATCAACTTTTCAGCTAATCGCTAATGGAAGACAGATCTATCTGTGAGGGGAAACAAGTAAAGAGCCTCTAAAGTCATAAAGGCGAGAGACAAAGCTCCATTTTATGGTGGGGATGTATTATATCTTTATCAGCTGAGTCTCTGCTTATCTTATCATCTGGGCTTAAATCTGTGCCAGAGAATGGTGAAATAGATGTTCAGGCAGTGTTATTGCAGTTTTTACTGAAGGTCTTCATCTCTTAATGTAATACAGAGACAAACACAGGTTACTGCTAACCTGGTCATATAGCTAATATGTTGCTAATGAGACATTCTTTGTAACTGTTAATTTGTTGTTGGGCTAACTGCTGCTGCTGTGACTCAATTGCCAGAATAAATGTTGGCATTGTTTCAGTAGGCCTGGCTCATTTATGTTTTCATGCCTTCCTGAAATTTCACAGGATACTGTATATGTGGGTGCATGTTTGCAAACTCTAGTTTAAGATACACACACATGCACGCCTACTGAACAGCGCATATTTTTTGACACACAAACACAAAGAAACCTTAGCTGACACAATGTTCCACTCTCGAAAAAAAAAAAAAGAAAGCTACTAGGCTTTTGAATAAAGTACAGAAGTTCAGAGGACAAACCAGGGAATGTTTAAAGGAAAAGATAAAAAAAGCAAAACACATTTGCTGCTGTTTGTTCTGTAAGACAAAGATAATGCTGCAGAAAGGTTGAGCAGTGACCCAGTTCCAGCAGATGTCTTAGTTTACAGTAGTATTTACACACTAGAAGGCATAGAAAGTATACTTCAACCTCAGAGGTCTGGGTGAACTTAAACGGACAGCACCAGAGGAGAAGGCGATATAGGTATAGGATATATGACAGCACCTGTGTGCAGCACCTGTGTGCAGCGCTACAAACCCCACCGCCTGCTGACCGGTGACTCCACTATGTTCCGTAAGCTCTCTTGGCATTTAGAATCTAATTAATAAACAATTACCTCACAACATGTCAAGAATGGGAATATTCCTACTCCTGTTTTTTTTTACTAAACAGAGAAATACAATCGTACACTTTCTGAATTTAAGTTTCTCTCTTCTACTGAACTAAGACTAGCTTAATGGTGTGATGTGCACTACATACAACACATCCTCATTACAGCCTCTCCAGTGTGAGGTTGTTAGAAAGATAAGTGTCTGTATTTTTGACGGTATTGAAAATCATACTGTTTTGATTTCCTAATTCCATGGTATACTGTAATTCAATGATACCAAGCCTACATTCCAGCAAACCATGGATACATTTGTATATTATTGTGCAGCAGATACATTGAAACTTTACATATAAACAATGCTACGGTTAATGTGTGGCAATGTTTAGGCACAAAAACCACTTGTTTATAGTACGGAAAAGCTCACGTTTTGCATTTTTCATTCACCACTTTGGGCTTCCACCATACTGCAGTGCTTTCCTGAACTCTGCTCTTTTTTACTGCCATTCTCCCTAAAACTTCAATATCTGCACCATTGTGACATTTTTATTTCAGCCTTGGCCACCATGGTCACAAATCCCTCGACAAATAAGAAGAAGAAGAAGAAGAAGAAGAAAAAAGATTTTTAAAAAGTGGGACTGCACTAAAGAGCCTCTGTCTGACTGAAGGACAATCTGACAATTGTGGGGAATCAGAGAACAGGCAGCCTTGAGGAAGACACAATAGCACCATCACCAACAGCTGAGAGCCTTTTGGTGGCCAAATCTGTCCTTATTGGAGAAGCAAGAAAGAAGTCTTGCTGGTATGGTTCGCTCCAGAGTGGGTGCTTTATTGTACAATTGTAAAAATTGTAGTGTTGTAGGAGAGAGAAGAGGAGAGGTATATACTGTAACAGCTATGTAGCCTGCATTATCTAGGCTAGAGGTTCTCATCCTTTTTGTATCAAGGAACTCTAAAAATATCACATATAGGGTCATGGACTCAAGATTTTACTTCAGGGACCTCCATCTGAAAGATGTTGGTTGTTAGATATGATTAGGACCAGAATTCTACGGTTGTTAACTACAGTTAAGGGGGATGTGGAGGAAGTGAAACCTATGATCAGAATAATCCCTCTTTGTAATTTACTCACATTGGGCTCACTTCAATAGAAAATTATATAGTGAAAATAAACTATTCTGCATGGGGACCCCCTGGAGCTCCTTCAAGGACTCCTGGTGGTCCTCGCATCCCTGGTTGAGAACCTGATCTAGGCCCTTCCTGAATCCTTTGTTTTCTCCAGCCATGCTTTTTTTCTTTACAAGGATGATGTTTAAGCCTCCAAAGGATGTTCATAAAATAATAAGTATTCACTCTGGGCCTTTCCCTTACATCATATCCGTTTATACAGCCACCATATGTAGCTCCTGCAGTAGGCAACCTTATGAAAAGTAAACACACCATTAGCCTGGATAGCAACCGGAGCCACAGAGGAATCACAAGACTAAATAATGAAGATGCTGGCCGGCAAAGCAAAACATTGAACTGAAAGTGCTCTGTAGAGCTCAGGGGAACTGCACAGTCAGGTAATAATTCTCGCTGGGTTCATCACTGAGTTGCCCCCTTACATTACATGTAATCATTTCACCATGTGTTAATATAAAAATATTGATGTGTGCGGCTTTAAAGGTCCAGTGTGTAGGATTGAGGGAGATGGAAATTGAATATAGTATTGTGTGTTTTTTCACATGACAATAAGAATCATCATGTTTTCCTTACCTTAGAATGAGCCATTTATATCTACATAGTGAGCAGGTTGCACCACCATGCTTCTGCAGTAGCCCAGAATGAAAAAACCAAACACTATCTCTAGATTTTTTAATGTGAAACTGCTTAATCAGTGTTTTTACTGGTTTTAAATCACTGGGTCTGTTTTGTTTTTGAGAGGAAGATACCTCTGTGTATAGTTCCCTCACAGTAAAAACATCATGAATGTCTGGATCAGAAATAAGGTGAGCACATATTAGCAAGTGCTAGGCTAGTGGCCTGTTTACAGCATGCTGAACAGCATCAGAAAAACACTGACGGCCAATTTCCACCAGATGCGTGTTGGTTGCATCTCCGCTTTGGCACGGCAGCAGGATTCAATTCTAGTCAATGTGTGTGTTTCCACCGGCTGCGGCTGTGCTGCGTTCCGGCTCCGTCTCAGCTCCGGCACTCCGGAGCCCTCCGCAACAGATACACAGGACTTCTATTTTTGCCGGACGCCGGAGCACAACACAGCAATTCAGCACAGAGCATATCGTGCGGGGCAGGAAGTCGTGCACAGAAACACAATAAAACATCCGGTTAATTTTCAAAATAAAATACACAGTGTTCACGGCGCACCGTACAGCAAACGCAGCCAGTGGGTATTGACGGACGGTGGAGCACGCAGCGGATAACCAGCGCTGCTGTTCCGCAACGGACACGCATCCAGTGGAAATCCGGCGTGACTTGTAACTTGAAACTGCTTTATTCAGTGTTTTTTTCTGGTTTTAATCACCTGGTCCATTTGTTTTGAAGAGGAAGAGACCACTGCAGATATTTTGGCTCCTGGTAAAAACATCCTGAACAATGAACACTAAAGCAATTCCAACCAGGAGAAGTTTCAGCTGGTTGTACTCTGCAGTCCCCAGTGCTACATGCCACTGAATCTGTATAAATCTTACACACTGCTCCTTCAAGTATTGGCGTTTTCCATTCAGTCAGTAAAGTCAGGGTTCCAAAGTTGACTCTGACCATCTGCAGAGTCACTGAGCCAAGTTCTGCCCTTGTTTCACTTCTTCATTAACAGTTGCAATGATGAAGAAGTCCTTATGTGCCAAACATTTTTAACAATGGCTGCCTTTAAAGAATAATTGCTTCTGGAAATGAATATGAAGTCTGATGGTTGCATAGATCTCTTTATATGATAATGACCTTGAAATCCCCTGTCATTAAGCTATCTAATTCAAGAACCACATCCTGTGTGCCAAAGTCTTTCAGTTACTCTCTTTGGATGAATGTCATCTTGTGAGGGCAGCAAGGTGCAATTACGCCTGGAGGCCTGTAACGTAGCTGTAAGCTGCACCGTGCCGCTGTGCCACAGGGAGTTTCCTTGAAGTGCCAGGTGGTTGCCTGGATCTCAATGACTGTTCTGTTTCCACAGCTGTTAGAGCAGTAAAACCTTTGCTGTAGCTGCTGGCCAACAATATCACCTTCCCTGGAGCAGCAGAGGAGAGACAGGAGGTGGGTATCCTGCAGCCAACATCCGTGATAGAGGGCACTTTGATTCCTGCGCTGCTCAGTTAAAAAAAAAAATAAAATAAAAAAAATCATCTGTACAACTGCCAGAGAATTTCACCATTATCATCCATGTTATATACAGTGATTGGGCCGCCATTACATGTTCCCTGTCGGGGCCAATTTCTGAATTGGAAATCACAGCTTTGGTGATGGCCAAATACATAATGGTTAACCAACTAACCCTTATTTTCTCACACACACTACAGTAAGAGGAGAGGTGGAGACAGAGGCTGGGGAGGGCAACTGGTGTTGCATCAGTTTAGCTTTCTCAGCAAGTCTCTCTAAAGCTGAGCACCACTGCATGCTGTGCTGTTGAGGTTGTGACAGGATTTTTCATGATGTGGCAGTTTGAGCCAACGTCAGTTTGTCAGAGGAGAACTTTCTTTGATGTGTTTGTTGACTCACATGAGACAAGTTGAATTATTAACTCTACCCCCTACCTGGACCACTGCCTCCTAATGCGGCGAAGAACGACTGATGGACTTTAACACAAGCTGAACTTAAAAAAAAGATGCTGTTTTGAAGGACATATTATAGTGCCCCTAGATTAAGCTTACCACTAGTTATTACTACAATATTCACTTTTTTAATTGGATTTTAGACACCTATTGAATCCCAAGTCATCTAAGGAGGAATACCTCTCTTTGAATTATTAAATATAAAGCAGGTGTTTTCAAAGTCTGACACTGTGGGCAGATTTGAGAAAATCAAAACAACTGTGCATATTGTTGCAATGGAGTCATGTAGTTAGCTGTGGGCTACAACTTCAGCCATGGTTTTTATTTGCCTTTATTTATTCACATTTTGATAAACTGACAACATTAAAAGTATGCCAAATTAGCTATTAGTAATTCCTGTTTGCAATGTACTCAGAGATGTACATACAATTCCACCACTCAGGTGAAATGACAACCTGGATAAAACATCTACAGGACATCATGTCACCACAACATCACGTGATGCTTCTGATGATGACGACAGACGCAGTTGTCGAAACTGTCAAGGTATGACAAAACAACACTTAAGCCTTTAATAAGAACCATATCAAGCTAAATATACCCTGTCCTGTTCTGCTTTTGCATCCTGAGGCTGCCTGAAAGCAGCAGGGTTAAAGAGGTGGCCTCTGGATTGTTTTTCATTGTCCCCGTGATCAACATACAGTACAGGCCAAAAGTTTGGACACCTTCTCATTCAATGCGTTTTCTTTATTTTCATGACTATTTACATTGTAGATTCTCACTGAAGGCATCAAAACTATGAATGAACACATGTGGAGTTATGTACTTAACAAAAAAAGGTGAAATAACTGAAAACATGTTTTATATTCTAGTTTCTTCAAAATAGCCACCCTTTGCTCTGATTACTGCTTTGCACACTCTTGGCATTCTCTCCATGAGCTTCAAGAGGTAGTCACCTGAAATGGTTTCCACTTCACAGGTGTGCCTTATCAGGGTTAATTAGTGGAATTTCTTGCTTTATCAATGGGGTTGGGACCATCAGTTGTGTTGTGCAGAAGTCAGGTTAATACATAGCCGACAGCCCTATTGGACAACTGTTAAAATTCATATTATGGCAAGAACCAATCAGCTAACTAAAGAAAAACAAGTGGCCATCATTACTTTAAGAAATGAAGGTCAGTCAGTCCGGAAAATTGCAAAAACTTTAAATGTGCCCCCAAGTGGAGTCGCAAAAACCATCAAGCGCTACAACGAAACTGGCACACATGAGGACCGACCCAGGAAAGGAAGACCAAGAGTCACCTCTGCTTCTGAGGATAAGTTCATCCGAGTCACCAGCCTCAGAAATCGCAAGTTAACAGCAGCTCAGATCAGAGACCAGATGAATGCCACACAGAGTTCTAGCAGCAGACCCATCTCTAGAACAACTGTTAAGAGGAGACTGCGCCAATCAGGCCTTCATGGTCAAATAGCTGCTAGGAAACCACTGCTAAGGAGAGGCAACAAGCAGAAGAGATTTGTTTGGGCCAAGAAACACAAGGAATGGACATTAGACCAGTGGAAATCTGTGCTTTGGTCTGATGAGTCCAAATTTGAGATCTTTGGTTCCAACCGCCGTGTCTTTGTGAGACGCAGAAAAGGTGAACGGATGGATTCCACATGCCTGGTTCCCACTGTGAAGCATGGAGGAGGAGGTGTGATGGTGTGGGGGTGTTTTGCTGGTGACACTGTTGGGGATTTATTCAAAATTGAAGGCACACTGAACCAGCATGGCTACCACAGCATCCTGCAGCGACATGCCATCCCATCCGGTTTGTGTTTAGTTGGACGATCATTTCTTTTTCAACAGGACAATGACCCCAAACACACCTCCAGGCTGTGTAAGGGCTATTTGACCAAGAAGGAGAGTGATGGAGTGCTGCGGCAGATGACCTGGCCTCCACAGTCACCGGACCTGAACCCAATCCAGATGGTTTGGGGTGAGCTGGACCGCAGAGTGAAGGCAAAGGGGCCAACAAGTGCTAAACACCTCTGGGAACTCCTTCAAGACTGTTGGAAAACCATTTCAGGTGACTACCTCTTGAAGCTCATCAAGAGAATGCCAAGAGTGTGCAAAGCAGTAATCAGAGCAAAGGGTGGCTATTTTGAAGAAACTAGAATATAAAACATGTTTTCAGTTATTTCACCTTTTTTTGTTAAGTACATAACTCCACATGTGTTCATTCATAGTTTTGATGCCTTCAGTGAGAATCTACAATGTAAATAGTCATGAAAATAAAGAAAACGCATTGAATGAGAAGGTGTGTCCAAACTTTTGGCCTGTACTGTATATGGATGATGTTAGTGTATGGCAGATGTTTCCATTCAGTGCTGCTGTAGCTTAGTGGCACACTGGGAACCAGCAGATGGGTCTTCCAGTTCCGGTGTACTAATTTGCACTGGTCATAGTGACTGACTCACATACCATTCCTTCTGTTGTGCTAACCTCAATATTTGTTTATTGTGTTTCCTATCATAGGCCGGCAAATATATATCCATATTATCAGACTTTGATCCTCTGCCTGACCCTTCCTGTGTCCAAGGCTATTCATTTCTTCTAAACAGTCTGGACTATTTAATAGTTCTATATCATCACACTATTATTAATATAAGCAGGAGATTTTAATACAAAGCGGTAACCACTGTATGTGAATGCATGAATGGGTCAGACCTGTGCAGCAGTGGATTTGAAATGAACTGTGATAAACAGGAACTTCTGTGCTTTGATTACACACTGTGAAACAACATGATCCTCAACCAGATTAAAAAAAAACAAAACATTAGTTGTTCTGAGCACATTTTGGTGAAAGTAACGCAAAAGTAGTGTAATAACTACTCTACACAGAGAGTAATATTGTAATGTAACTTGTAACTTGTTAAATGAAGGTAACTTGTAATATCTTATAGATAATATTTTGAGATCAACTTGCCCAACACTGGTGAAAATACATGTGTTTTGGAAGCACGACTATACGACTGGATAAATAAGGCTAGGATCAAACTGCACAAGTTGTGTGAGAGTTTGTAAACTGAGGTTTGGATATAGTTTTGCGTGACTCAGATTCAATCAATAAATCAACATGTTGATTCATAAATGGTCACTTTGTGAGTGAAATATTTCCTTAAATGATGTACTTTAATTGCTGCTCAGCTTGCTGGCTGTGTTAATAAAGATGCTTGGTAAGTGACACAACACCTTCAAGTATGACGCTCTAGGGACCCCTCTAGCGCCACCTCCGGATGCTAAGGAACATCTTGTCCTGGCGCTTGTTACATGCAGGTTTAGGCAACAAAAAACTTCATGGATAGGTTTAGAAAAAAGATCATGGTTTGGGTTAAAATAAGTACTTACTAATGCAACATAACGTGATGTACGTAATGTGACAGAGGTCACATACATACAGACTTTCTCACTCACTATACTAAAGCTGTTGCTCAGAGGGTCAAATAATGACAGGGCCTGGTGCATCTCTTACAGGCGCTAAAGGGTGCCTCGGTGCGTTGATATCTGACATGGAGAGCCATTGACCTTTCCCATGCATCAGTTTTTGACAAGTTGGGAGTGAGAACAGATTGGATAAATGGGCCAATAACTACCTGTTGTTTTCAGAACACTAGCATGCACCTGTCCCTTTCACCATTCTCAGTGTCTTTGCCTCATGTCTCTCCCTCCGCTATGTATGTTCAGTCCATTTACTGTTTTAATTTACACTAAAATAACATCGTGTGTTGCTGGTAAGGTAATAACATGACAGCCCAGTTTTGATTGACAAACAAAGTGAACATCTGTTGCCAAGTAAGAAATAAGTATTGAGTCCAAATAAAGAAGCCTGTAACTTTTTATTCAGGATGTGAAAATATTATTCAGGTGAAATAATCCCACTGAGGAGAAGTTAACATGTCAACCAAGGTAAGGAAATGCTGTTACAAAATTGACAAAGAATCGACAAAGTAAAATACACACTCAGAGAACTGCATCAAAAAGAAAAAAAAAAAACTTAACTTGAAGCAGTGAGATCTTGTCTGTGTGTATGTCCAGGGGGAACTACGATCCTCAGGCAAATGAGAAGAAGACAATGCCAAGCATGTCAAAGACTGTGTAGTCAGTCAGAAAACTTCAGCAGAGAGAAAATACACACTGGGACTACAGCCACCACTCTGAAAAGATCAACTCGGTGCATATGAAGGGAATCTGGAGTTCAATGTTTCCTCGTCAGCTCTGCAGAATTCAGATTATTCCCCGTCTCTGTCTGAGAAACCTCCACGGACCATAAAAAAGGCAGGGCGCTAAGCGTAGTGAATGTAAAGGATAACGTGACAGAAAATGAATTGTCCTGGGTGGCTGGCTTTGTCTCTTAGGGAGGGACAACATTCTAATATTGTTTTTCCACAACAGCAGTCTAAACCCAAATTCTGCAAACAGACAGACAACTTTCTTCCAAATCTTGCGTGCTATAAATGTCGTCACGGTGCAGCTACTCATTTTGTGGAAATCAGCTCTGCAAATTTGAACTGAGCGTTTTATAATCGTTTTGTATGCAAATAACTTCTGAGAATGTTAAACAAGACAGAAAATGGGGCCTTTTGTTCCCTCAATAAAGCCTGTCAGGCAGCAGCCTACAAGGCTGTCAGTCACAGCAGGCGATAAGGAAGCAGCACCACATTATAGGAAAGGCAATACCACAAAATGTCTTTTTGTTCCGATACTTTTTGTTTCTCTAATAACATGAATAATGGTGCATGTGCCCATGTGTGACAGCTTTTTGTCTTATTAAGGTGCCTTTAGTTCGATTTCAATTCATACCACCCCAGGCGAATGGCGTCCAATAACTCTTCCTGTTGACTTTATATGTAACCACCAGTGATATTTGCTTTGCATTCTGCGTAAAATCCCCTTACTACTCCATATTGACTCCATGGCCTGAGCACACTTGTGGTGAAAAGTGAGCAGTGTCTGTTACAGCAGTGAAACTACAATGAGAAAATGTAGTATTTATGAGCATTGTTACTTTGAGAACAGTGCAGTGGGGGCAATATTGGGGAAACTCCACAGGGAGTCCAAATCTGAGTGCTGGAGTTGAACAACAAAGCTGTATGTATCCTTCAGTTTGCTGTCGGTGGTGCTGGTGGTGTCCTCTGAGATGTCTGTCATGCAGACCCTGTACATACTACAGGGCTGTTCTACAGAAGTGTGTGAGCAATCTGACAGTTTAAGGTCTTTCAACAAACATGGTAGTGGAGCGTAGACATTGTCAAAGCCATTCATGAGGATGGAGGTATTCTCTGCTCTGAGAGGACGCCACAGAGCACAGGGTTAACAAGAAACATGGCCTTCTCTGTGTCGCCGTTTGATGTCCTTTATCCCAAATCGACAGTGACCAAAGCCTGCTGAGCCCCAGAGGCTGTCAACTGAAACCTTGAGCAGAGAGTTTAAAGGAGTGAAGGATTTTCTGTAGCAGTACAGAGACACAAGATACAAGCCAGATATCAGAAAGAGCTTTCCTGCCCTCACAGCTACACCAGCAAACGCTCTCACACCCACAAAACCTTTATAACTCTCTTGAGATGTAGAAAAAACACTACAGAAAGTAAAATCGGATGTGTGCTGACAAAGGTTGGAGCAAACGAACGGATGATCTGAACCTGCAGGTCAGGCTGCTGTTCGGAAATTCCCCTCTGATGTCTCCACGCTCTCTGAGAGGCTGGGTAAAGCCTGCAGGGAAAATAGTGTAGATCTGAGTAAAGTTCTCTGACTGTTTCTCACACTCACTGAGACAGTTGCATCAAATGTAAAAAGTTTCAGTGTTAGTGGGTCTGTAAGGAATCTGTACTTGTTTTCCCCCTCTGTGGGGGTTCAGACGAAGGTTGCTCGGATCAATCAATTATCGATCGTTATTGGCTTATTGGTGTATCTGTATGAATCTCAGCATTAGACTTTCTTTGTGCTCATCCATTCACAATTCTCTCCATCCTACTCCCACTGCTTCCTCTAATCAGCTGACTATGGGTGTTGACCCTTCTAGCTATCCAACAAAACTTTGCCACGATCTCTCTCCAGAGTCCAGGACAAGCTCAACAAAGGCTCATTCCTCTACTCATCCAGATCATCGGCACCTCTCCATCTCCCTGTCATTTCATCTACACCACCTCTACCACCACCAGCATCTAGACCCTGGGGGGTTCCCTATTTGACTATGGATCACCCTCCTTAAATCATACCATTTCTACAGGGTCTAATCACCAAAGACTTTCTCTCCTGATTGAAATTAAGGTGGATCAGCAGCACTTATCAAGTAAATGTGGTACAATTTCTCTGTGTGCCGCTAAAATGGTGTCACCGGTCAATGCCAGGCCATTAGTGAGCATCTGTCGCCCTATGTTCTTGTAATGTGTTCCACACCATTGGCACCAGTTGGCTCTTGTCCACCCACACTGAGTAAACACGAGTGCAGAATGAGTGAGAAATATATGATTACACTAATATTAGGATGAAATGTTTTGCTTAAAAGCCACAGAAATGTAAACATGTTTCCGTGTATAATGCACATATGGTTTTCAGGTACAGGCTACAAAAGCTTAAACTCATGAAAGCACAAGAAGATGAAGTATGATATGAGCTTATGTGCTGTGGCAATATTCTCCACCATCTGTGCTGTTTGCATATGGTCACATTGTACACTTTTACATTCAGTGTTGACATTTATTACAGGCGTTTTTAATGAAGAAAATGCAAATTCAGAGCAACCAGCTGTCCTGCTTTGTACTCAGGCACAGGGACTACGGGGAATATACTGTACAAATAAATAGCCCGAGGCATTAATACATAAACTAAGCTAATTAAACACTGTTAATATCACCTACAATGCGTTTCATTAATGTTTGTATCAATTACAATGATTTTGTGCCTGAAGCACTTGTGAGGCAGGGTCACCTCAAAAAGAATGTAAAATGTCAGCTTTGAATAAATGAAAATTAACTGTTGTGAATAGCCCGCGGCCAGCTTATGGGTCTCAGAAAGTCAGGAATTAAATCAATAAATATGTGACCTTGGTACCAACACCAGTGGGTTTGAAAAGATTTTCTGTTTAAACATGAACACCTGCTTCAGTTATGAGAATAGTTTAAAACCTGGCCGCTAAAGTTGCCAAGTCTTGGGTCAACAAACAGGGAGACTTAGAGCCAATACAAGTTGGAAAAGCCAGAGTAAAATGATAACTTGATCTTGACAAAGGTGAAGTCCAGGGCCATAAATATAGACAGTGTACTGGGGCCCGTGGGGTTGAGGGGCCCGATTGCCACCTGGAAAGGAAAGGTATTGAAGAGGTATTGAAACTGGACAGGTATGTATTGGCAGACCATTTCAAGTTTATGCTAGATGATATGGTTGTTTTACAGTGTTGCTGCTTTGGTTGACTGACAGACATGATTTTCTACCTATTACTTTTTTTATTGTTGTTGTTAAGTATCTGTCCTTTATGGCAGACTATTTAAACTTTTTCGTCTTTTTACTGTTTTTATTGCTGTTTATAATTCTTGATCGACATTGCTGCTACTTATTTTGTTTTTATGGACTTTTTTCATCACTTTATTGCAATTATATATTTCTATCCTTCCAGCCCACTGAATGTTACCTCAGGGCATTGCTGTAAAAGAGCTTAATGCTCAGTCAGATGATAATGATGATGATGAAATATGCCTGAGTTCAAAGAAGAACTCATTCTACATCAAAAATGGTGCAGATTTCTATATATGGCCTTAAAAAAAGGCAAACTCATCTCCATCATGGGGTTTCTGTTTTTGTAAAATAGTACCAGTCTATAACAAATGATATGCTTATTCTTCATAAACTATACAAAAATATTAACTACTATACTAACTAACTACTAAGTTAAACTAATGATTTCCTGTTTTCTTAGTTTTTGTCATACAGATATGTAATGATGATCACTGGGTAATACCTATGCTGATGTTGTCCAGTATCAAGTCTCTGTTTAATCATGTAACGAGACGATACAAATTACAGTTTGGTGCAAAATCTCTCAAGACTAGCTGGCACATCTGCAAGTGGATATAACATAAAGCAGCAGTGAGACACACTGTTGGTAATATTATATTTTTTATTTTAAGCCATTTAAACAAACCAGCATGGCATGACTACAAGTGGTCTCTTATTAGGAAAATATAAACTTAGACCAGTTTTAATCATCTGAATAATTGACCAGTGCTGTTTTTTTTCTAGTTAGGACAGTTTCTTCATAAGTGACTCAAAACAAATCACTGTTTTTTTTCCCTAATTATTCTTGACATGAATGATTCTGACACTTTTTTTGTTCTGTTGCAGTTATCCTAGTTCCCTGCTTACAGTCATCCAAAGGAGTCATCTGCTTTTGCAACCTAATAAATGATGAAGTTTTGAATGATCCAGTGGAAACTGGGAAGTTTTTAACCATCTGCTCAGAATCAGCTTGAGAACAGAAAAGCCTAACAAGATCTTATTGGTGTTTAATGTTTCTGTCAGCTGGGAGAGGGATCGACTCTCGGGACAAAACTATAATAAAAGACTTAAATGTGCATTTGAACGGAAAAGAGGAAAAAACTGAGAGAAACTCAGAAAATATCAACAACAGATTGGATTTCAGCAAAGCACAGGTCCTCCAATTATCCCTTCAGAGTGTTCTTACACTGAGATACTTCGAAAAATGTTATTATTCTCCGGTATATACTTAAATGCCCCAGAGACTATAATGCTGTACGGTAAGTAAATATATTTGGCTATCATTCATATGTGCGCACTGCGTCCCCAGTGGCAGTTTGTTGGCTCCAAGCAATCTCCTTGTATCCATCTGTACTGTCATGTATAGATGTATAGCTGGGTTATTTGTGTCCCATCCTGTCAACACAATTTTCAGTGTCCATCACATGTCTCCTGAGATTTACATCACCATGCTTTTATTTTTAAGTGGAATTTACAGTGTGTATGTGGAAGGTGGATACGTACATTATTTCCGATATATAGACCAAGCCAAACCAAGGCCACTATAATTGTCTTGTGTGTGTGTGTGTGTGTGTGTGTTTTCCCAGTCTGACTGTATCTACCCTCCCCAGCATAATCCACCATTTTTCTTACCACGTTGCCTTGGGCTGATCAAAGCTCCTTTCTGCTGAAGAGGAGTCCCCAGGGTCCACGCATTAATAATACCACACACACGTGTACACACACACAGTCACACACCCTCTGATTCATAACAATCCCGGCTATAATTAAAACTCTCATCTATTTGTTGAGAAGCACACATGAAAATGCGCTGCGGTGTTTCATAAACCAGAGGTCACTACTCAAAAATAGGTCATGAACATGCTTTGAGCTTGCACGTAAAATTCCATTAAGAAGAAAATAAATCTTAAAAGTGCACCCTGGGTTGGAACAATCACTTGAGCTTTGACACTCTGAAATTTCCATTTCATAGCTCTAGAAATTCCTCTTGTAAATCCGCTTACTACGTCAGTCTGTGATGTTCACTATGCAGAAGTAAGGGCAGAAGAGAGACCTTTGCTGAGGTTGAAGATGGACAGAACCAAGTTTGCAATTATCATCAGAGACCACTTAACCCCAGCTGGAAAAGTACACTCAGTAGAGGGCAGATCTCCGCCAGGTGGCCACCCGGGCTGATTGCAGCCACTTTAGACAATCCTTGTAATTTCAGCAGACACATTTCAGAAACTAATAAAAATACATGCCTTGTCTGTTTTTGTCTATGGCGTGTTGCAAAGAGCAGGTCGAGTATCCCTGCTAACAGGCATCGCATGTGAAATATAGAGACAATATAATTGTGAGGATGAATGTATGTTTAATAACTAAAATACAGCCAGAAATGTTTGATCCATGTCATTCATAACTGGACTTTTAACAGTAATCACTTTGTCTATGGGTCACAGCACAACAAAGAAGGAAATGACAACAATAAACGCAACTAAAATAGATGAAGGAATGAGACCATCTACATAACCTCATTACTTTATGACTTATGGTATAAGCACAAGGAAAAATGACCAAATCAACAAAGTCTACACAATCACGTCCTTTCCAGCTCCCGTACAGTAAAGATGGTGCTCATGACTAATTTTAATGGATCACAACATTTTGGGTATGGAATTAATTTGCAGATGCTCTGATTCAAAATGAGACGAAACCTTTCAGTTTTTGAGTCATGGCGAAGGTCTAAATGTGGCCTGGAACAGAGAAGGTAAAGCTTGTTGTTTTTAGCTGAGCTAATTTCCGGAAAAGCTGTGGCCCTTACTGGTCAAGAGAAGAGAGGAGTCATTAGTCACAGATGGTATAAAACAGTCAATAAAACAGCATACAATCATCCATTTGCACCCAAAATATGAGGCTGACTGGTCCAATAGTTTGTGACATTGGCTGCAGACAGACACATGCACACACGACCAAACATGATGACAAGAACTGATAAATATGTAAGTTGTAAGGAGCAACAGAGAGTGAGGGAAGTGTCAGTCGAGAACAGTCTTTAGACGAGAGAAGGTCTAATCAGGCAGATTTAGTGAAACACCTGTGTGGGTGCACCATGGTTGTGTAGGGACTATAAACAGGCCAAAAATAAAATCTGTCGCATAACCACCTAAGTAAAATCAGGCTTTAATAGCTTATGGGGACACGAGAATAGAGCAGAGCTATCATTAATGTTATTAGTAACACCTGTACTTTTCCTACGACAAGTCAAAATGTCTGCTGTGAAAGTGGCCAATGAAACTCAGTCTAATCAACCAAATGAACAAACCCCCCCTGTGCAGGTTTACTTTGGATTTGCAGTGCCTTTAATCTGAATGGACTGAAATATTAAGGCAGTGACAAAGCACAAGGGACAAACTCTGCACCATAATATCCAACAGAGAAGCTATATACGGATTAACTGACACAATTGCCAATTTGCATTACCATAAAATGTGTTTCTGTGCATCATGGTGTTTAGAGTGCTAATACACTGGGCAGTTTTGGGATAAAGTAGACATAAGTTTTACACTCTGGTGGACAAAGTTGCCATTAACAGGATGCAAAATGAGACTCTTGATAGAAAGAAATGCAAATGTTTCCTGCTAACACAGAGTTCTTATTTGGGTTCTGTTGACCTCATTAATGCTGCATCATCGCCTATAGACTGGAGCCTATTTGCTTTATACATTTTACAAGTTTTGAGAGAGGCAACACAGGGAGGAAGACAGAGGAATCAGTTTGGAATTTATGATCTGGACACAGTAATCTCTATTAGAAAATATGCATGTTTTACAGAAATGCTCTGACATGTACACTGCAGTGTTGCAATGAATGTAACTTAATATAACTAGTAAGTTATATTAAATTTTGTTTACTTCATATATATCTTTTTAAGTTTCCTTAAAAAGCTTTACTTGTATCTACATAATTCTATGAAGTTCTTTCAACTTAAAGATGACAAGTGAAGATTTAGCCTGTGGTGAAGTTTGGGTATCTGATTTGTTAACATGTTTAAGAATATATAAATGTTATTGACTAGTTTGCACCCAGCAGGATACAGGTATATAGCACAATGTTAGCACTCAGAGTGCGTTTTTGTTTATTACAGTTCAAAGCATATCCATAATATGCATAGTTTGATGGAACAGACCCTTTTTGGGCCGACGTCACAATAACGTCAGTTTGTTAGCTGGAGGCAAAACACGACTCACCACCACACGGCTGTAGGCTACATAGGAGTCTTTAAATGTCATCTTGTTGTGTTATTGGGAGCCAGAGTAGAAGGAGTCATGACTCAAAACTTAGATTTTATCGCATATCAGCCGCTACTGCCCATCAACAAAAACAGAGACTACTGTGGTTAAAGGCAGTAAGAAGAAAGGACTGGACGTAGGCCATCATCAAACATGCTCGCACTTCAGGTTAGAGAAAAAATATTTACTGTTGTAGGGATGAATGACGTTAAGTGTATTAACGGTTATCATGCCCTAATAATCAGAAACTGGGGAGGTATTAAGAGGAATACTGTATTTCTCCATAATGCTAACCTTTTAGCAAATTAGCTACATTAGCATCAATAGCAAAACAAGCCAGAGGAAACCGTTCAAGTCTCATCCTCCTTTGTAAGATTGGCATAATCAACCACAAAGCCGGCCGTCCCACCTTCAGCAATCCTGTCAAATCATCCATCCACTGAGTGAGAGCATATGGGTCAGCCACTCTGGTCCTGTTGGTCAGTGTTTTAAGTAACACTCCTGGTCCGGAGAGTGAGTGACCTGACATGGTGCATTTGTGAATTCAGCTTGATCAACCGAATGATGCATTACGACAGCGCTCCGGATTTATGAACGGTCCAGTTTGTGCCAGAGTGCTCTTGGAATGAGTATTTCTGAATGCACCACTCGCATCATCTTCCTCCATTGTCTACAACAAGCCAACAGAAATTGCTAGCTAGTGCTAGCTAATGCCTGTGGTGAATTTTTTTTTGGCTCCAGCTAAGCCCCGTCCATCAAAAAACATCATAGCTACTGTTTACTAACAGTAAAAGGATCTATTTTTTGGATTATTTAGCTAAGGCATTCAGTTTCCTAAATTCTGTTGAGTGAACAAACTATTCATGTAAATGTGATTGCCTCGACTTACTAAAGTTACTTACAGTTGTTAAGAACAGGATAATGTCATTTTTAGGTTACAACAACTTCACAAAATGAAGTAAATTCAATTAGATTTTAAATAAACCTAACTTTATATATAATATAACTATTAAGTGGTGAAAGTTATATTTACTTACGTTTTTCAAGGCAATTGAATTCAATTGGTTTCCTATATCTTTTTACAGTAAGATCAACTTGTTAGACTTTACAGTATAGATTTACAATTAGACCACCAATCTAAGATGAAACTGTACATGTTGGGCTTCAGGTAGGAGAACTGAATGAAATGCCGACATACAGCCTGACTGACACAAAACAGATGTCCAGACCTGCAGGCTGAGTTTTGATCAGAACAACTAAATGTATGGTCTTTGTTTGGAATTTTTTGGGTGAACACTTCAATTTACTTGTTTTCACATGATGGCTCCCTGTTGCTAATTGCCACTTTCTGTCTCCCTTTACTGTGTACTTTCTGTCTGGCTTGTTTGCTTTCGTGTTATGTGATCTGGTCAGCGTGTGAAGTGACAGGCATTCAAGGTTGACTCAGACATCAGACAGGAAGCGCTGGATGAATGTTAAAAGACACTCTCGCTCCCATCCTTTTCAAAGGAGCCTCTTCATCTCCTTAGCCCTCCTGCTGAGCACCCTCACTGGGCAGAGGGAAGCTCGAGGCCAGCTTCTCTACTGGCTCTCAGCTCTTCCGTTGTCTTTCATCATCCTGTCTCTCTGTTTTTCTGTCTTTTTCTCAGTTTAAAGCAATCGTTCCCTTGCTTCAAAACAAGATAAGAGAAAGGAGACAATTAGCAAATTATTCCTCTTAAATCCTCGCTGGTTACTGATTAGACCCTGCATTTTATTTTGAAATGTATTTGTTTTGATGCTCATCAACCTCAGAGGGCAACTTTAACAAGAGTCAGGCATCCCTCTCCTCAGATTGTGTTGTGACAAATTGCTACAATGATGCATTAGAAACATTAGCGGCACAGACGGCTTGTACGAGGAAAAGCTTTGGGCCGTGTTTATTGCTTCTGGACTGTTGCTTCTTAACTGCAGTGGAACTATATCTCTCAACTCTGCATCAAGACACACAGTGGGGGATAAACATACCTTCAACAGTATTCAAGTGACTATATTTCAGTGTGTAGCTGGTCTTAACAACACACTGGAATGTGGTCACTGAAATGATGTTAAAAAAAGCAGTTACATATGATTTTGTCAAAGTTTAATTTGAATTTAGTCTGGATTCAATGCAGAGATCTTTTCACCTGCAAATGGCCTAATTCAAACGTGATGGGCCCTGTAAAACAGTGGTATCCAAACTTGATTGTTTAAATCAGATTGTTCCTGGTCTAATTTTACCAAACACCGATGGCAGAAATGTGTTGCTCTGAATCTTCTGTTGATTTGACCAAGATGCAACGTACAGAAGCTGCACTGCTAACCAAAGACAATGCTAATTGTTTTAAAGTTCTTAAATGCAGACATTACGAAAAGAAAATTTGCAACTTTACACAATGGTCTATGAAGTTGTGGGAAGCCACTTGAGCTTTGTGCAGTATGATATGAGAATGGGTTATAATTACGTTTGCACCAACTTTTGTATTAAAACAGTGTGTGTTTGTTTGGCTGCACTGTAAACTGATACATCAGTTGCTCTTCTGTTGTATCTCTGACAAAGTAGCTGTTCATCCAGTGTTTGCTGTAGTATTAACTTGCTATTACCATGGAAACCTCGGGTGCCCCCAAATCAACTAGGACTCATGCTGCCCTCCGAACAACTCGAAACTCAAGAATTTCCAACCTACTACTGGAATAACTACAGTGGAATGTCACTTATAGTTGGAATTCCTTCCTACTTATTTTTCCTCCTTAGTTTCGTTTATATATGAAAGGAGGCTACAGTGCAAAGGGTTCAATTGTGCGTACACTTGCCAAAGAAACATTTTTTTTTGTTTATTATTGGCATCACCGAAATTATGAATGTAACCACATTGACGTCACCCACTGGATTGTGGATTCCCGTTCTGAAACCTCAAATTTGGCATCTCTGCTGTCTCCATCTTGTTTTTTTGGAGCCAGAAGTAACCATATTTGGGTGAGAGGTTGGCACTTTAGAGGAGTAGGTCTGACTGAGAGGCAAGGTCACTACCAGCAGACAGCCTGTCAACCAAATTACCATGCCCTCTCAGTCAGACCTACTCCTCTAAAGTGCCAACCTCTCACCCAAATATGGTTACTTCTGGCTCCAAAAAAACAAGATGGAGACAGCAGAGATGCCAAATTTGGGGTAACTTTAAATGGATAGTGCACCCAAAAATGAAAATTCAGCCATTATCTACTCACCCATATGCCGAGGGAGGCTAAGGTGAAGTTTTAGAGTCATCACATCCTTGCGGAGATGGGGCTAGCAATAAAACTCCACCTAATGGAGGCTGGGTGCCCCAGATTAAAACATCCAAAAACACATAAATGAAACTACAGAATATCTCCACACTGCTCGTCTGTAGTGATCCAAGTGTCCTGAAGCCCCGACATAAAAAGTTGTTTGGAAAAACGTCATTTGAACTCTGTTTTTAGCCTCACTGTAGCCTGTAGCTCTAACTGCCTCTGTGTAGACCGCGCTCACGTGTGTGCGCTCGCGCGAGACTGTGAGACATGGGCACCACCTTCATGTGTGTTCATGTGCTTTTGCTGGTCTCGTGAGCAAGCGCACACACGTGATTCATCATTTTTGGGTGCACTATCCTTTTAAGCCTAAATAACATTTAAACTGGTGAGTTATATGAAAAAAATCCCCCCTGTAAAGTTGTAATGAAGGGGAGAAATAGCTATAGGGACCAAAACCGTTTTTTGTTCCAGGCTGTGAACATGTTTATTTCTGCTGTAAAACTGGTATTTATAACATGGGTATCTACGAAGATTAACTCACTCTTGGAGTCAGCCTCAAGTGGTCATTCAAAGAACTGCAGTTTCTGGCACTTTTTGGTTGTCTTCATTTTTCAGCCCTAAGAGGTTGCTGCTTATCCGGGACATCTGAAGTTGAAAATTTCAACAGGGAAACTGGAACGTGGCTTCATGTGTTAACGACAGAGCCTTTTTTGTGCTTTAATGTCTTTTCAAAGTATTACCAGACTTGTGTTAACTGCTTATCCTCTTGAGGGTCATTGAAGGGCTGGAGCCTATCGCAGCTGACATTGGGCGAGAGGCAGGCTACACCCTGGACAGGTGCCAGAATTTTGCAGGACAATTTAGTGTCACCAATTAACCTGCATGTCTTTGGACTGTGAGAGGAAGCCCGAGTACCCGGAGAAAACCCATGTTGACACAAGATGACAGTGCTAACCATTAAAGAACCGTGCCACCGTGTCTCAGTATTTCTAAAATGGAGTTGGGAATGAGAGTATTAGTGTGCACTGTGTCTGCCACAGTGTTTCTATTGATAGAAGCACTGGAAGAGGCCAGAGTTTGAAATTTTCAAATTCTGCACATTGGGGCGTTATTGGGAAATTTAACCAAAGCTTAAAAGGTCAACCCATGCTCAAACTGCTCTTTTAAAAAGCTTAATTTCTTTTAAAGAACACCACCTGAAGCTTTCCCTTCAGCCAGCATTTTATTTATCACTGAGGCACCTCATGGCGCCATGGCTACCACTGTTGAAACGCCACTGTCAGAATCAGGCTTCTTTCTTTTCCATTCTCTCTCCCACTCGTTCCCCACCTCATTACCGCAGCTCCCTCAGGGGATCCTTATCAGCTTTAGCCGGCCTCACCTATGGCAGCTTTGAAAGAGTCTGGATGGAAGGAGGACAGACGTAGAGATGGAGGGATGATGGAGGAAGAGCTGGAAAAAGGAGTGTAGAAAGGAAAGGAATAGGTGAGGAGGATGCATGGTTGGAAGGAAGATAAGGGTGGAGAGTTGCTGTGGGGTTGCTGTGGGGAGGGTGGGCGAAGGAACAGAGATAGAAGAAATGCATGCAAATAAGTGCACACACACGCACACGCACACACACATGCGCGCGCGCGCGCACACACACACACACACACACACACACACACACACACAGAGCTCCTTAAGTGTTATCTGCACAGCCTGTTGTAACACAGCGCTTTTGAGCCTTCTTATTTAATACTGAATAAAGTAAAGAAGGATGGAGAGGAGGAAGAAGGAGAGAGGGATTTTCTCTCAGCCACTCACCTGGGGCATCTGTCATTGATTTGCGGCTCTTTTTGAGTGGCTCTTTTATTTACACACAACTTTATTTATTCAGGCTCACGTCTGCGCTCAGGAGGAGTCAGCCAATTACCTATGCATTATTGACGAGGATGCTGTCGACCTCTCGTGGCTTCGATCTCCACGACTCCTCCTTTTCTACCTCTCCCTCTTCTTCCTTTTTTTCCTCTCCTCCCATTACATCTTCTCCTCTCCCTCCCACATCATTTCTTTTGTCCACACACCACTCTTTCATCTTCCAGTTCTCCTCTTATCCTTATCACCTTATTACCTCCTCCTTTTACTTCCCTCCTCTCCTCTCTTCAGTTTTCTTTTTCTCTCTATCGCCCACTCTCCTGGTAGCTCTGGAGGTATTTCACTACAAAACAATTCATCTTATAGTGTGGGAGATAAACAGTGGTTCATGCATGCACACACTACACATTTTGATCTTCCTACTGTTCTCAACTGATGCTGTTCTAAATACAAAGTCGTGATTCATCACTGGTCTCCAAAGTTTGAACCCTGCTGATCTTCAGTTCTGGCACACTGGGGGAGATTTCTTTCCAGAGAGGGAGAGACGGAGAAGGCAGCACATCTGAGGCGAACAGGAAACAGGCTCCACTCCACCTTGATGTGAAAAGCCCAGCGGAGATCTGACCACATGACTAAAGGAGCTGGATGCATCCTCCTCCTCCTCCTCCTCCTCCTCCTCCTCCTCCTCTCACCACTTCAAAAGGATGTCGGCTTCATTAAAGAGCTGCGTCAGGAAACATGAGAAAGTGCTACAAAGAGATGAGTGTTTGTTCACATCTGTAGGGCCAGCCCGCACTTACAAATTCACTGAAAAGCTTCCACTTACTTCCAGACATCGACACAGTGGGGCGTGCGTGATTATGCACACACATATTGTTGTATAATCCGAGGCTGAACAGGGACGGCGCAGTGTGCCGAGGTAAAAGCCAGGGGATGAGGTAATTAGAGCCACACATACAGAAGCAGCTACAGTGTGGAAACAAATGAACAAACAAACAAACAAACAAACAAACTGTGTCAGCAAGACTGTTGTGCTAAAGGTTTGGTGGGCAAATTGGACCTCTGAGGGCCCTTGGAAAAATGACACACAAAACACAAACAAAACAGAGAGGAAGGGAAAGAGTAAAAAATGAGAGTTTGGATTTGGGTTGATGCTTCAGGTGACAGACTGTTCCTCACAGAGGCAAAATGTGTGTGTGCGTGCCTCTGTGCATATGCTGTAGTGTAATGTGTCCGTGTGTGCAGGCTACCGTGGCCACACGTCCGTGTGCCTGTCAATCTTCAGCCGAGGAACGGCAGATTCTGTCAAACACGTTTCCTGTGAGTTATATATTCATCATCTTCCTCAGCTCAGTAATTATTCAGCTGTGTACATCAATCTGTTCCTGTACTGATTAATTATTGTTTAAGCGGCATAAATAATATGCTTGGATGTGGTTCTAATTCAAATTCCTTAACAGCTGACAGACCAAATAGGACTGATAATAAGCTCATTAATGCTGCTTTGTAGATACAGTCGCCCACACAGTTTGAAAACGCTGAAAACAGACACAAACAAAAATAAGACAGAGATACGTATGACACACACACAGAACAGACACACAAGTACATTAAATATACTTTTGAGGAACTTGTGCGAGTATTTCCATTTTCTGCTACTTTATACTTCTGTGCCACTGAGAGTGTTTCACCTCTGTTACTAAGAGGATAAATTGCTTTCCATAAAACTTCCCACTTGTATTTAAGATGAGCTCCACCAGCTAAAACATTAAAATTCTGATTACGCATTAATGCATCAGTAATAATAATCCAATGATATATCAAGATATAATGACACTGTCTGGCGCCATTCTGACTGCATAATGGGTACTTTACTTTTAGTGCATTTAGCTGATAATACTTAGCAGTACTTTGACTTAAAACGGCAATAACTATTTTCTTCAGCCATTTGGGGACAATAGATTGATAAATGATGCAATTTCTTGCCAATTAATCATCTGTTAACTAATATCAGATTAACTGACCGGTTGTTTTATCTCTACACACACACCAACACGGAGGGCTAAGCTAAGATTGTGCGTAGCTCACACACGGTTTTAGCTGAGACAGCTGCGGGTGAGATGAGGGTAAACATTAAACAGAAGTTGCGAGATGTAACCTTATAACAAATACATTTTCACTGTACTTGTTATTATTTTTGCAGGCTGCACAGTGCTTTGTAAAATGTCAAAGAGCCATTTATAAACTTTATTTTTAAAAACATTTATGATTGATCATTCTTTTTATTTACATTTTCAGCCATATGTGGTAATACTTGTTGAATGTTTACTCTTTACAGTTGGTTTCAACATGAAAGCTATAGAGGAACCATTGATCATCCTGCTGACGTTTAAAAATAATGATGATTGAGATTTCAACATGATGATGGTTCTGTGAAATTGCTTTCTTTACTGTATTTGTCACTGACAGGCCCAATGAGTGGTGGAGCAGGCACAGGTATCGATATGCAAATGGATGTTTAAGGGTGTTTCTACATCCATTCATGTCGAACTGTGGGTGTGGAGATGAAGCTTGTGCATGTGCACCTGTGATAGGTTAAAAAAGATAATATATTAATCTGCAATAAGTTAAAAATCTGTAAGAAGTTAAAGTTCTGTCTCTGGTGTTAAAAAAGCTCATAGTTAAAAGAAACAATTTATCAAGAAACACACTCAGCTCCACAATGATTCAGATTTACAAAACAGAACAGGCCGACGCACTGCTTTAGAAAATCAGAGGAAAAGAATGTGCATGCACATTTCTATCTGTGCGTACACACTGTTTTAGTCGTGTATCTACACTGAGTTTTATGTATCTAGCCTATGGAGCGGGCACAAGTATCAATATGCAAACTGATAACTAAGGGCGTTTCTACATCCATTAATGGCAAACAGTGGGTGTGGAAATGAGGCTGTGCATGTGTGACCAACTCCGCAATGATTAAGATTCGTAAAACAGAAGCAGGTGTACGCATTGCTTTGTAAGTCTCACAAAAAGGATTGGAACACGCATTTTCGTCTTTGCAGTGTATACACAGCACAAGCTCACGCTGCTGTTTCGGCCAATGCTCTATCTCCACTAAAATCAAATCTAATTTAAATGGAAGGCCGCTCTGTTGTATGTCTGTTTTACGTCTATCTATCGATTTTCTCTACAACTGTTTATCTGATTGACTTCACACTTTGTAGGTGTATTGCTGAGGACCCAAGGAAGTGCAGTGTCATTTGCAAGCTCTTCAGATGTTTATCAGTAGCTCATTGTGTACATTCTGTGTGGTGTATTGAGAGGGGATCCCTATTACCTGTTACACCACAGGATGGCATGCTGGGTACATCTCAGTCTCCATTGCTCGCTACAGTGATTCAGCAACAGATGACGGAAGAGAGACCAGAGATTTTACATTGGAGTGAGCTCCAAATTTGATGCATCGGTAATAAAGCTCTAGCGAAAGTTCAGTCAGGAAGACAATACTTTTTCATGCTCAGGCTGTAACTATCTTCCTCATCTTGCTATTCACTCCTTGCACGCATGCTTGCGCGCCATCTCTCTGTCAGCCTATCATCTTACTGCTCCTCATTTTAAATGTTTCAGCTGTGAGTACCCTCCACCTCCCCATCACCACCTAGTCTTCTCGGATGCAGCCTCATTTGGCCTCATCCGTCATCAACCAAAGTTATCAGCCACCACCACCTCCACCAGTGTCTAGACTCCATGGGGGGATTTATCTTGCTGCCGCTCAGATGTCCTACGACCACAGATAATCTCCCTCTGGGGAGATCTCCTCCCTGGTGTCTAAGCGCCAAAGACTTAAAATAAAATTAAGTTAAAATCTTATCAGCACAAATCATCTGTTAATATGTACACTTATAATCTGCATTAAACCTCATCTTTATTGCATTCGTTTGTCTCTCCTGATTGATATGTAACCTTTAGGAATGAAATCTTATACCTTCACTAGGTGATGCAACTATGTGTTGTTCAGGACCCAAGGAAGCGCAGTGTCAAGTGTGAAGTTGTTTGGATGAGGGGTTCTTGAGGAAGCTGCAGGCAGTAATACCGCAGGCCAAGCAATCAGCCTGTTCTGAACAGGCACGTTTTCAGCCGACACAGCACTGGTTGTTAATAAAAATTTTAAGATCAGATGTTTGGATGATGAATCATCTCAGTCAGTCTTCTTTGTTGGGAGCCACACAAAGAAGACACAGTCTGCTACCATGCATGTGAACTGTGGAATCAGATACAAACAGTCACAGTGAAAATTAGAAAAATTTGCATGTACGCTCCTCTCTGTTGGAGCGCAAAAAGCAGCATCAGAGTAATTGTTTAGTGAGAGTCTTAGTCACGCATCGACTTCCTTTAAACAGAAGGCAGATGAGCTGTTTTCAGTGAAGGAGGCTTGATTAGGTATCACCCTCAGTGATCAGCCATTTTCTGTGCAAGTGTTTCTCACTATGGATTCCCCGGCATATAAAAAATGTTCCTCTCCCCATCTTCATACCAGGTGGTGAATATTACCATGATTAACTGGTAACCGCTGCTGGATATTTTTTAGGTTCTTAAGTCTTGATGGCACAATAATAACTGCCCCGCTGCAAAGAAATACCTCCCTGTCATTTTTATCCAAGACGGAGAACAAGTGTGGACCAACAAAGGGGCTGGTACTGACATTTAAACACGCTGACATGTTGTGTGTCCACTGTTTTCTTGCTTTACTTTGAGTGTTTGGTTTATGCCTTTCTGTGTGGATGGAGCCTCGAGTCAAAATTAACTGGAAACTCGCAGTTAAAAAACATTCTGCTGGAATAGTAGCCTGAAGGCATTCTGAGGACTATTTAGGTTCATGCTGTGTGGTGTATCTTCTCACACGTACACACACACACACACACACACACACACAAACAGTCTGTGTCCTTCAGAGGCAAGTCAAGAGAGTTTGTGTTGGAGGGGTTCAACAAAACCAGGAAATGCAGCTGCTGGATAAATTCCCCATCTGGCTCCTCGGCAGCCATGTGTAAAGTTTGTAAAGTTTGAAAGTCACCCTGAGAGCTGATAAAGCCTTTCAGAGAGAGCTGGAAAGCTCTGAGTTTATAGGCTCAAATTAATATCTGATGGTTGTAATAAAACTAAGCCCAGCCTTCAATGGTTCAGTTTCATGTGCCTTCATCTACAGTATCACACAGACATGACCTGCAGATACCGAAACTGAGACTATAAACCTCGTCTCTCATGAATTACGTTCATATTTAGATGATTTGTATCAGTGATTTATGTGCTTTGGAAAGCAGGAAGTAGTTTGAGATTAATACAGTGCAGTAAGCATGTCATGCTGTCAGTGGAGGCCTGTGTTCAAATCCTGAGTGATTATACTGGAAGCACGTATTTTTCACGTTTAACCAATCCTCTATTTTTACTAAACCTTAAAGGAACATTTTGACATTTTTAAAAAAAATATGCTTATTTCCTGCTGTGTTCCCCCCAAGAGGGACAATGCAACAGGGTGACCAGCTAAATTATTGTCAAGTTGTAAGTGTTGTTGACGTAGTTACATCATCACAGGCCTGACTTAATGAGAGTAATGATCACGTGAGCAGAACGACATGTCTTTGTATCTGTAGGGCTCCAGACTGGGAATATTTCATTGTATTTTGCAACAGGGAGCACCAGTGCAACCTGCAAATATTATCAATATATAAACTGGAGAGCTGTTAGTGTGTTTACAGCTCACAGTATATTGATCCTTACATGTCAAGGTGCAGCAGCAACAGTTTAACTTTGTGCAAGTTGTGGAAATGTAACTGTTTGCTGGAAGCTTCAAACTCACAAACAATACAAACAACAACACTCCTAGCCTGAGACAAGATGGGTGCTTCAAAATAAAAGCACCAGTGGTTCTTCTTTGATTTATTTAATTATAACAATATTTTATTTAACTTTATCATGACAGTAGCTACTTTATTTGACTTTAACTGTAGTTCATTTAATAATTTTGTATTTTAGTTATCAACAGTACTTTAGAAAGGATTTTAAGATATTGTGATATACATCATGTATCGCGATATAGCCTAAAAAAATCACAATATTATTTCTAAGCCATGTTGCCCAGCCCTAGTAATTTATGTTTCCTCCCATAAACCCACACAGACCAGTGGGGTCTGTCCTCTCTCCCTACGTGCTTCAGTCTCCCCTTCAGTCAGCGCACATACTCTATCTTGCACCGACATTTTACCCCTGTGGACATTCTGCACCATAGCAACCAGATGCAACCAAAGCATCTCAGCTGAAAAGTGCTCCCAGCTGGGCACTTGCTAAGGACCGCTTGGCGTTTTCAATTGGGAATAAACACCGTGGTGGACACATGGCCTGAGAGCGTTTTGTTCTTGTGAGTATGTGTGTGTGTGACATGCACGCATACAGTGATCAGCAGCAACCCACTCTCTGACAATGACACACCATGAGGACGGAGAGCGACATATGTGTTAACAGCCGCTGGGATTTAAATGAGACAGACTCAGGCTCCGTGGAGATGGAGGGCTGTTCTCAGAGAATGCCACAGCAAGCGAACACACCGTCTGCTGAAAGTTTGCAACTGACTTTACCAGCTGACTTCACTGCAAGCTGACTGGCTGTTGAAACTCACGTTCTAAAACCAGCTGCTGGTGACTTGACAAGCTGAGTCGCAGGAAACACCATCAGCCAGCCTGAATCGAGCTCAGACACTGCTGCAGCTTTTCTCTGCAACATTCCTAAAGGTTACATCTCATTGGGAATCTTTGGTCTGAACTGGGCTTAAGAAGCTACTGCAGCAAGCCAAAAAAAAGCCAAGCGCATAACCTACATAAAAACACACCATGTTGTTTTAAAATGTTCGTTTTTGTTTGGATAAAACAGAAAGGATAGAAGGTGTGAATTAGTGACCTTTAAAAGGTGCTGGTAGGCAGATTTTGTTATTGTAAAGAGCCAAGCTAGCTGTGTCCTTCTGTTTCCAGTCTTTGTGCTAAGTTAAGCTAATTATCTCCTGCTCCAACTTCATTATGAACAGACATATATATGAGTGGTAACAATTTTCTCATCTACCTAAGCATATTTCCCAAAGTGTTGATCTATTACTTTATTCCAAAACATCTTAAGTCCCTAAACCTAATCACTTGCCATGAGGTGATACTGGAGAAAAAACTGTACTGTGTTTCTGTCAAAACAAACAGCCAATGCAGCATTTTACCGGCTTTTAATTCACGTGAATAATTATGATGCAATGTCCTTACACATAATGCTCATCCATTTGATATTGGAACTGCTCTATTGGCCGCAGCTTGCTCTCATGTGCCGAGTTCACAGAGAGAAAGAAGTGATTTTCCGCACAGGGCCTAAGTGCTTTTTTATGATCATTGTAAATATTTCACTCAAGAAGATGGATGAATTGGGGAGATGAAAAGTATTCATTGCAATTTGAATTGCCTCTGGTGTTAAATTGAAATCACAATGTGCTGGTGAATAGGGCTGACATTTTTTTTTCCCATGCTGGTGCAGGTCAATGAGGATTTGATGAATCTACTTTGGCATTCACACTTGTGATTTATTATTCATTTAATTCTACTTTAGTCACTGGGATTTAGACCAAGAGCGCCTCTCTGTCTCTCCAACACACACACACACACACACACACACACACACACACACACACACAAATGTTTGATATGTATGACACACAGGTCATCATTTAATAGTTAATCACAGAGCTGTGTATTGATTAGATGGCCTTCACTACTGTTGTGGTTAATCCAGTCTGGCTCGAAAAAAAGTCCAAAAAACAAAAAACAAGCTTTCACCAAAAACTAAACTGAAAAAACTTTTTGAAGGTTATTAAATTTAAACTGACTCATCCTGGTGGCAATTTGGTCCTACTAGAATTAAGCATTTTGCATAGGCCTAATGTGAAATATACTGAATCATGAAAATTGAAATAATAAAAAATAAGCTGTTAATTACTGGTTTTATAGAAATAAAAACTGTCTCAGTTTGCACAGAGGAGAATACAGTGTACTTGAAGGCTTTCGGAAGATGTAGTGAGAAGGAGGACACAGATGTCAAAGATCTGGAGCACCTGGACATAGAGCCATTAATTAGGACTGACCTGGACAAACCAGGACGTCTGAATATCTCAGAAACTCTCCAGAGGACGGTGTGAAAACATGGTGTGGAAGGATCACAGCTAATCTGACCGAGATGCTACCAGGTGTTTGTCATTACTATCGGGATCATACTCTTTTATAATCTAAACAGCTTAATGTTCACTTCCTTTTGGCTCTGTTTTTGGTCTGCACCAGCTGTGCCAACAATGCTTTCACGCTCTTGAGCAGCTTTTTCACTGAACCATAATCCAGGCTGTTACAGCTGCTCTGATTTACTAGTTAAAATATGCTTAAAAGGGCTCTGCATAAAATTCAAGGCACATGAGTCGTCTGGAAAGGTTCTCAAATTGGAGGCAGCTGAGCGTGTGGCTAGCAGCTAACTGTGCTAATTCCATAAACAGCGCAAAACAACTGCAACAGTGCTGACAGAACTAACAGTGTAAACAAGAGGGAAATGGAGGCTTTGGTGATGATGCCATCCCAATGTCAGCAGAAACTGCTGTATGTAACTGGTGGAAAGTAGCAGCGATGAGCTAGCCAGTGGGATACACAGGTGCACTAACATGCACCTGCAGCCGGACAGGATGACCACAGCAAGCTGCAGAGAGGCCCAGATTACAACACACACAGAGGTAGTGTGACTTCATTCTCTGCTCAGGACACCATCACTTCACTATATCTTTACATAGCAAATGGTGGTTTGCTGCTGTATTAATGCTCTTGAATGTCTCATACAGAATTACATTTTAAAAAGTCATTAAACTATTGCCTTCAGTTTTTGATCAAGCAGTTATTCCATAATAAAGTATTGTAATTTCTATAAACCTGCCATTTTAGCTTTACAAGTGAAGTCCTGTGCCTCTTAGGAAAGTAAAAGCACATTGTTGACTTCCAGCAAATTACTGGCTTTTCATCTAAGATCCAATTTTTTTCTCCCCCTCTGTCACTTCTTATTGACAGCGTCGACCTGTGCTGGCTTTCGCCTCCATGTTTCTCCATGTTTTTCCACATTTCTCCCTGCAGTCGGATTGGAGGAAATGCAGATGAATGTGAACAGTGGGAGTATTGTAACAGATGGGTGTAGGAGCAAAAATAGAAGAAACACTCCAAACTAAAAAGATAGAAAGAACCGAGTGAAGACCAGACACAACATAAAACCGACCTCAACACTTTGATCCGTTCTGATTTTTTATTTTATGATTATTTTCCCATCATAAAGCCCGGAGGACTCTTTAAAAATCCCACTGAGAGCTCTAAAAGCTTATTTATTGAAAAATAATCTTGTACCCTTTATTTTTGTCCTCTGTCCTCCTCCCCCTTCTTTCTTTTTGTGACAAGAGATGATTGCATTGACCGATGTTGCCTCAGACTTGGGGTTCAGTCTGATAAATTACTCTGTCCATCATTGGAGGACGGGAGTAAAAGCGAGGGGAGATAACCTGGTTGTCCATCATCCTTTGTCCAAGTGCAGAGAGGAGATTGGATATTGACCCGAGGTTGCCTTCTCCAAGCCGAGATATTTGAAGACTCTGTCATCGAGTGACACTATAGTCCCAATACTGAGTTTCTCTGCAGTCACATGCTTCTTCATGTGCATATTTTCCAACTTAAACACCTTGTTTTCGGTGCGACACAGTTCCAGAAATAAAATGTTGCGTATCATATCACTTGTAAACCTCTTGTAGAAACTAATATTCTGTAGTCAGAGGGTTGACATGAAGGTTTGTTGGTACTCAGTGCTAACTCAGCCTTTGCCCTAGTTACCCTGGTATCATTGCAGTCCTGCTCTAGGAAGTCTTACCACTTTTTATCTCCAGCAAGTTACAATATAACAGCCGTTATAATAACTGCAATCAATCTAAATCCTCCCTTACAACCTGACAGCTATTCAGGCCTACTTTCACCTCTTCAAATCCATGCACGCCTGCTCCTCATTATCCTACATTACTGTTTTTGGAGGGGAGCATTTGTCACAGCTCTACACCCGTTCTGGCCTGTGGGTGCCTTCCAGTGTCCCTTTCCCCCCTGCCAATCTGTGAATAATTCTTGTGTGTCTGTCCTTCACCTTTCCCGTCATTATAGACAGTCTCTGCACAGTGCCACCTGGCCACGGCGGAAGTCCCTGCAGGGGCAAAGACGTCTGTATTTGGGGGAGTATCCTGCACAGCTGAAGAGGAGGGGTTCCCGCTGAAGGCCGCACTCCCGCCGCACCACAGAGAAGGCCGGAAGGATGTGGTTGATCTCGGAGTCTACCACCTCACATTGCACTTCCAGTCTGAGGGGTGAAACAGAGGAGCAGAGGTCTGTGAGCTGCCGAAAATAACAGTTCACTGGGGTTAATGACTGAGAAAATGTTCTGGTGTGTTCTTGAAAGAATAATTTGGAAAATATGAGTCATAAAAGATATTTTTATTTGAGACATGTAACAGCATAGTGGAATTAGCATAACCTTAAAATAAATGGAAAACAGAGACAGGAAAAAAAGAAATTTCATCACTTTCATCTCACTACAGATGCCAATTTGAAAAGAGAATGATGAAATTTAGTGGAGAAGCGACAGGGAAGTTGGGGGAAAAAAAACCTGCGAGGCACGTACGAGATGTCAGAGTGAGAAAGATAACTTGTGTCAAAAACAGACCTGAGCTACGAGGAGGAGTAACAGAACAGAAACAAAAGGAGAGCGGCACTGTAAACTGAGACAGGGCGGCAAAGAAGTAAACACAAAAGATACTTGGAGGATGAAACAAAAGCAAAAAATAAGAGCCGGAGCTGAAAGCAGTTGGTAGGGAGAAGTTTGGAGGACAGACTCAAACACCAGCAGGCTTTAAGTCTCAGAGCTCCCGAAAAGTTTCTGGTTCTACTGCCTGGAGCTGGTACAGTAAACTCAATAAATACCTGGTGAGATTCAGCCTCACCTGTTGTTAGTGTCAGCTAAGATAAGAGAAGTCTCCGTCTGGGCAGTGCAGAAATACATGATAGGCTTAGAGGCAATAACTTTGTGTGGATGAAGTGTAACCACCAGGAGCCTTTCAGATACAGATTTTTCTTTGAGGGGATTTTGATTTTTGTGCTGAAAGATGAAGAAATACCCAAAATTGCTTGTTTGTTTCGAATTCTTTATGCTCTGTACAGACATGACTGACAATGTTTTGACGACATATGATCTTCTGCAGGAAAAGCTAAGAGAGTGAGTACACAACGTCACACTATCAGAATCATTTTGTGGGCACAACAGAAGGACTGCGATGGAGGAATTGTTACTGTATCGAAAAATATCAACACATATTTAGGAATGGTAGAAATCACCTCTCTTTTTGCCTCAGGGTAAACTGAAGGAGTGGTGTATCTGTGTAAAGAAAGGTTGCTTGTTGCTTGCTTTGGACTGAGCTTTCATGAAAGTTTGGTTGACAGACATGCGTATTTCAGCCAGGTGGTCCCTATGTAACGCATATATACTTTAGGCTGACTTACCCACGCAGGGCCTCCTTGTTGTTGATGAAGCGGAAGTGAGCAGGCTCGCAGATGAAACCATCTGAGTGGCATGCCTCCACGCAGGACTGGCCCTCTTGAGATACGAGCAGCCTGAGGGAGCTGAGAGGAGGCCAGGCAGTGGGAGCCGTCACATTGGACGCCCAGCCAAGGGCTGTTGAATTGGGCAGAGGCACAAACAGAGGTCCCGTAATCCTGCCACCACCAGCAGAACCCTGTCTGGAGAGGTTGGCTGGAGTGAAGGGAGGCTCTGGGGCACAGAAGTCCTGGAGGTGAAAGATATGGGAACATTACTTTGTGCAATCATTTTACTGTGGTCGACTACGGGAGGAATACCTACAGTAAGAATGTGCAGGCAGAATAATGAGGCAGCTCAGTAAAAACCAATATTAAAGTACAGGTTCACAAGTTTGTCTTAGAACAATGCTCACACACCCATATGTACATTGAAACAGTTTTTTCTTGCTGTAATCATTCTTCTTGTTCATACTGGCCCCTCAGAGTCCCTTCTTAATGCAAATTCAAGTGATTGGAGACAAATCCGCTGTCATTGTTCTGGGCAAAAATGCATTTCACACTTTGTATCACGAGGCTTCAGCAGTCTAAGTTTGTCAAATTAAGTGTGGATATTCAAAAATTACAGTGTCTTTCATACCAAATTCCTCTAGTCAGTGTTTCTTTGCTGAGCAGTAGCAGAGGTAAGACACCCACTTCACATGACTAACTCAGACCTCTGAAACATCATACTGGCTGAAATATATTTCTGTATGGAACAAGGACTGTGGATTTTGTCCCCATCACTTACACTGGAATCTCTTTACGAAGAGATTTTCTTTGCAGCCAGTTTGAACGGGAGGAAGGACTACAGCAAGTAGAAACTGTTTCATGGACACCTGACTATTGTTTAAAAGAAAATGTGAAGCTATCCTTCAGCAGCAAAGGTTCTTTGAGAGACTGAGTGGTTACTGATGTGTTTGCTGCCAGGTGATGTCAGTGTTCTGTATTTTGGATGGGCGGTTAGAGGGAGCTTCTCCACCACCACAGCTGCTGGCTATATCCAAGACTACTAACAGCTTGGATCCTATGCTGCAGGATGCTGCTACCCACATACTTCACTAGGTTGTATCATGAAATAAAGGATATAACATGCCGTTGATATGCAAGTTAAGTTAACTGATATCATTAAGTATTTATTGGCAGAGACTGGGTGATACAAGATCGAAGCTGATGTTACTCCAAGACAACTTTTGGCAATGAATATGTTTGTTCACGTCTCTGGTGAAGGTGTGAGCTAAGCATAACTGAGGAGACACAGATAACAGTAATTTCATTCCTGCATTGTTTTCCATGGTTTGGTTTCTTTGGCTGCCATGGTCAAACGACTGTGGCGTCAAGTTCACAGATAAACAAATATGGCAGCAAGTGTGGGTTTACATTGGAAACAATGGAGGGGGTGACACTAAGGATGTTAATAATATATTAACAGCACTGATACTACTGTACTACTAATATTTTTTATCTGTATCAGAAATGTAAAAGCATGTAAATGCAAGACAAGTTGATTTGCAATTCAGAGAGCTGTACTGTGCTGCTTTACAAAGGAGGGAATGAAATAAAATATCACAAATTGTAAAAACACTCTCGAAAGTGTGAAGCAATTTAAAAGAACAAGGTCCTAATTTAATCAGCCTTAGCTGCCACAGCATACCAGTGTATCATTATCACTTCAGCCAAGACGGCTATGTTTTCAGTTCAGTTGTCTGTTTGTCGGCAGGATGACTGAAAAGTTACTGGCCTGATTTAATGAAACTTGGTGTGAGGGCGTGGCATGAGCCAAGGGAGAACCATTTAAATGTTGGAACAGATTTTAATGTTTGTTTAAGTTCGTTAACATTTTGCCTCGGTACAACAAATGCTACACATCATAAAATGCAGTAGATGGTGGTACAGTTCTGCAGTGACAACACATAGGCAACTGCATAAATATGATGACTCCATATCACAATCCACATTCACGGGCCCCAATAATCCTCTTGAGTTGCCTCAACATGTAGGTGCTCAAACTTCATACGGAAAGCAGTCATTATCCAGGCATACACAATCACTATATATACCACTATATTATAGTAATGGAACTTGCAGATTTGCATGTCATAGAAGACGTGCCTTTGACATGCCTTGGCAGAAGTCTGTGCTCTCTGACTGCCCTTTTAATTATTAATGCACATGTGCTTACAAATATGTTTTCTTTGGTGCAGTAGATTAAGTGAAATAAAAACACAAGAGAAAGTACACAGGCTGATTTACTGTAAACTCTGTTCTCTGTGTTAAACCTTGATTAAAAAAGAATCTAGCTCAAGTTTCTCGTGGTTCTCCTCTAACAGTGTAGCAGTGCTGCATCCAAACCAGCTGCCAGTCAGGAGCAGACAAAGGGTTGTTGAGAGACACCTTTGCAGTTTGTCTGACATCTAGTGTGGGATTATTAAAAAAAAAATCTTTCTTTCATCTTGGCCCTCCATCATCATCAAGGTGCCCACACCTCTGCTCTTTCTCCTTACTCATCCCTCCTCATTAGTGTCAGGAGACCTTCTGCTTTAAAGCCGGAGGGCAGATATGTGCTTTGTAATGAGAGTTAGCGTGCAGATTAATCACAAGTCTACATACGTGGAGCACTGAAACACACACACAGACATACACACTCACACAGGCAGAGTCGCACCATGTTCCGGGTGTTGAATGCACACAGTGATGAAATATTAAACAGAGTGGGGAGTTTGAGAGCTGGTGAAAGAGTGCACAGCGACTGAAAGACAGAATCTCGGCATGTGTGTGTTTTGTTCAGCGCTCTGTGTACATCTGTCTTGACATGGACTGAGGCTCACCTGATGCTGTATGTAGGCATGAACTCTCTCCAGCATCCCCTCACAGGTGTACTCATAAGGCAGATATGGCTCAACCTGAAAATGACACACAGAGAAAGACATACACACCTCATTATTATTTCCAGATTTTGGGCATGTGAAAATACACTTTTGTTGCCGTCACCTCATTGTTCACACTAATTGCAATAAAATGTCTCTTCTCCTCATTTCATTTCAGCAGATGAATGTTTCTATTGTCAGATTCCTGTGAGGCCTAATCACAGTGTGTCACTGCTTGGAAACTCATTAGGCTTTATTTGCATACCAATAGATCATCTCCTGCTGTGATGTGCCGGTTTTATAACTAAGGCGCACTTCTGATAGGCCTAATTAGAGATGAGCTGTAAACACTATGTATATATAGGCTATATATTCTCATGTTTAATGCCGATAATACCATAAGTTTAACACACTCTAACAAAACTGTCTGACACAAACCTGGATGGATGTAACATGGCTGCAACTGCAGTGCTTGGATTGATACAAATTGAATTACCTGATGAAAAAACAGCTTTAAATTGTAGATATGCTAATTGGAAATCAGCAATTAAAACTCTGTGATTGACTTACAGGAAGCTGTTGCAAAAGTCTGACAAACGGAAAGTTTTTTTTTTTCTCGACGGTCAAAGGCTAACAGCAGACATCGAAGTGGCAGGTCTTTGTGCCCTAATACAAAAGACCTGCCTTTGTAAATGATACACGACTCACTAAATTGAATTTCCAATCTGAAATCAAAGCAGTCTGATGTTCAACCATGTGTGAAATCAGACTTGGCCCATTTCGAGTGAAAATCACTGAGAAGCAAGTGTGCAGGGATGATGCAATTTTAAAAAGTTACGCACACTGCAAATCTGATCAAAGCCTTATGTTAATCTACTCTGTAAGCCGGAGATGAACGTAAACACGTGCACTGGAGGGACGGACACACAAGCTCAAACAATGTACTGTAACAGAGTTCCTCCTTTTCTCTCTGTCACTTCTCTCTTTACTTAACCAGGCAAGGTGACTTAGAGCATGTTCTCATTTACAGGAGTGGCCTTAAGGAGATTTCATATTGGTTTTAAATAAACACAGTTGACAGCGTACAAGCCAAAAACATGTACCACAAGAAATTGCAGTTTCTTTTTTAAAAAATAAAAAAAATAAACCTCTCAAACTTTCTGCATGTGGTGGTCTCCTTCTATTACTGCAAACACCAAATTAATCACCTACAGCATGAAACCACGTGAACCACGATTTTGGCCAAAGTTTATGGAAAGATCTTCAACTGCAAACAACATGTCAGAAGGATGGAGGAAAAAGCAGACAGAGACAGAAAGGAGGAACAGAGGAAGGAACGGGCATAAAAAACAAGGATAAGAAGAAAGAAAGAAATAAAGAAAGATGGAGAAAGGAGCTATTGGAACATGAGGACTTGTCAGCCAGTCAGAGATTGCTTTATCCTGCATGGCTGAACATGAGCCTCTGCCACGCATGCACGCGCACGCACACATGCACGCACGCACAGACACAGACACACACAGACACACAGACACACACTTGTGTGTCTTGAAGTCAATGGCTGTAATGTGTGGGTGAGGCTCTGTGTGCTGATGTGCCTGATCTATGCAACGTCACTGTCTCTCCAATAGTGCTTATGTGTTTGTGTTTGGATAAATGCAAGGAGAAGAATATTATCTGACTGTGTGTGTGTGTGTGTGTGTGTGTGTTTGTGTGTGTGTGTGTGTGTGTGTTTGCTGGGGCGTTGTGGCTCCAGTGAAGGGTGAAGGGGTCCATCAGCTCTCTCTCAGTGGTCTGACAGTGCAGACGCAGACAGAGCAGTCAGCCAGGGCTGCTGAACTGTAGCTTGTCTGACAACACAGACAAGACGCAGAGATGAGAGCAAGACACACACATACACAAAGCCGCACACACACACTTCCACACACAACCATGACTACAGATATCACCTTCCCTCTAATCTCCATGCGCGCTGCTTCTAATCTGCAAAAGGCACAAACTATTACAGAATGTTTAAGGGATCACGCAGACAGCTGTCTTCCTACTGCACATGATCCCTCCGTGCCCTTCATGCAGTTGAAATTGATGCTTTGTTGGAGCGCCGCTGCGGATTTTTCTACGAAATACAATATGGAATTTTCTAAATGGCTTAAATGGAAAGAAATAATACCAAAGCCATAATATTATGAGTCGTGTGATGTCATTTTGCGACAGTATCGTGATTTCTTTTGCTGTAAACATCACTTTGTCAGATCTGAAAATAACAGCCAAGGTGCTGTAAATGTATCTCCCATTTTTATTTTACATTTGTAATGGCACAAAGTACATTTTTTGCAGTACACATTTGTAGACACACTGCCTGAGACAATATTTCTCTAGACTACTAAGTACAGAATTGTGATTCACTGCTGTATCTCTCATTCAGAGTATCAATTTCATGCACTTGATGCACCTGAAATGTAAACTTATTTTTTGAGATTATGTGATTTATGCTGTGTCTGAGTGCAAAATGTGCCAACCAGGCTTGTCTTCTATTTTAATGAGAACAGAAGGCTTTCGAGACAACGCAGACATTTAGTCGATGTGGGCCTCAGACTCCCTCTCAATCTTTCTGTTTCTCTGTCTTTATGTTCATCTCTCTCTTTCTCCATTCTTTTCCCATTTACTCCCCCTTTGTAGTGCTTTCTAGAAAGATTTAATCTCCCCGGGTGACTCCTTAATTAACCTCTCTCCCACTCTTGGCAGTCCCTACCATCCTCATATTCTCCACTGGCCCACATTTCCTGCGTGGAAAAGTTCAGCTCTCTGCAATATCAGACTGCTACCTACATACTGGCAAAGTTGCTCTGGACAGTGCCACTGTGGCAAAGCTACTGTGCTGCTTGTCAAAGTTTGAAAACACTTTATCGAGCTCACAGCGCCAACAAGAGGTCCAGTACTGTAACTACATCACAGCTCTGCAAGAAAACAGAGCAAGGACATCTAAAAATCTAACCGCACTGAGTAAAAAAATAGATTATTATCACAACTCTGAATTGTATTTTTATATTTTATCTTCCTACTTCATGCCAAACAGATTCACATCAGGGAATTGATTGATAAGATCCCAGCTAGCCTCCAGCGTTCATATTCAAATCAACAATGATGATTTCACGAGGTATCAGTGCAGAACATCTCCTCTCATTTATGATGCAGATGACTGATTTGACTGAAGGAGAGCTGAATGGAAATAAAAGGCTTTTCAGTTTTAATTTAACATCATTGCCTGACAGCTTAGATGCATCAGAGAGAATTAAAGTACCAGCTTACAATGCATGTGTCGTTTTCTATCCATGTGAGTGACAGTGCACAGTGGGTGAGAGTACCTGGGTCCTCATGATTTCCCTGATGGCAGAGTCAAACTCCAGGGAGTTGTTGTAGTCCACCGTCATGACGTGAGGTCTGCCGATGTACTGCTCTGCATACGGGTGCTGGGAGGACACCTACAGGAAACACATGCAGGGCATACAGTAAGAGCTAAATACTGTATGTCGAAAATGTATGTCGAGGATGCTGTCAGTAATAATAAAGTGTTTTTGATTTGGGGGGTAGTTGAGTGTTTTAAATGCATATCTCAATGATCATTTTACATGTCGAAAAATAAAAACATCCTAGAGCAGGGGCAGTGTATCACTTAGTCTTAGCATTTGAAAGTTGTTCCTCTCAGGGCTATAAAGAACACACTTGGCCAGGAGAATGTACTGAGGAAAAAGAATTTCTCCAAAGTTGTGTGAACTGTCAGTAATAACAACATAGATCATGCTGTACCAGGAACGCCATGTTCCTGCCTCTTAACAAGCGCTAACATGTTCTGTCTGCACCTCCAGTTCGTGCCAGTTCTTTTAAAAGATCTACTGAGGAATAAAGTTACTTTGCAACTTGGCTGGTGGTGAAAACCGCGCTAGCCAAAATATTCTCATCAGTGACTAATGGTGGGGGAGTAATGGACATAATGAGCTCACCTCTCTAGAAGTGGGCTTGCCTCTGAAGAACTCATGATTGAGTGAGCTGTGAGGCGGCTGGAACTTGGGCTGCAGGAAGATACAGCCATTGGCTATTGCTTCCAGAGGGGCCGGGCCTTCGTACGGGAAACCGAAGCCAATGAAGAGCTAGAAACACAACAGGGAATGTTATTATATAATCATGCTTCAACATGGTTTTTGGATCAGTATTGTCATGTGTTGTAAGTGTATACCAAAATCAGTTTCTGGATAAATGTGTGTATTGTCAAATTGAAGCTGCAGACGAAGAGTCTGTGCACACTCAGAATGAGAATTCAGCAGATGAAGTATGAATGTAGATAATATTTTCTTCACTGTCTTACCTTGGCCTTGCGCAGCAGTTGCTGCAGCTCATGCTGGGGCAGCAGGCCGTGGTTCTTCACGAAGGCCGGAACCTCCGGAGGTCTCTGGGTCTCATAGTACACTGTGCCGTGGACCTCCATGTACCTGTGGAGAATCTGCAGGAAACCTTCCTTACCCTGCTGGGAGAGGAGGGGAAAAAGATGGGTTGGTGAGATGGAGGGCGAAGGGTGAAGAGAGGAGGGTGTATGGAAAAGAGTGTGTCAGAGGAGAACAGCAGAGAGAAGAATATGATTAAAGAATCTGTGTCCAAGTACAGTGTGCTGTGTTTGTTTTGTGTCTGATCATTGTGTGAGCTGTCTGCTGTCTGTGTGCGTAGCTGTCTGACTTTGGCGTCAGTATGTTTGTACAGTACAGTGTATCCATGTTTGTCTCCAAATCTAAGACTGCATGTGTGGTGAATACATCTTCAAAAAATAACTTTTGCACATGAACGCAACTTTTGTCTACACTAGCGCTTTCAGCAGGGCTGCAACTAATGATTATGTTTATTGTGAGTTAACTTAAGCTGGAATCAGATAATTTTACCCTTTTTTTTCTTCCAAAAAATACTCAGACCAATCAATCTGTTATCAAATTAGTTGGCGATTGATTTAATAGTTGGCAACTAATCAATTAATCATTGCAGCTGTAGTTTTTGGGTCACTTCCATGAAGATTTCTTCTTACTTACTGCAACAGTAAATGTATGTATATATGTATTTAGAACTCTTTTTGACATCTACTTTAAGCGTGTGGGATTTTTTGTGAGACAGTCCTACCAAAAAACAAGTCCTACTGATGGAGACTTCAGAGTTGACTTGAGAGATAAAAAGGAGAAACTAACAGCTGCAGGTTGTGAATGGGAAACATGCACATGAATGAAAATGACCTCTGTCTAATCCCTGAACCGCTGTCTACTATGGCTAGTACTCCCATTTTCTTAGGTTTTTTTTTTCTTTCGATTTGTAAGACTCCTATTCAAAGCACGTTGGATAGTCGTGACCTGCTAATTGTATAACCTCATGAGAGGGGTTATAATTAAGGATGGCTTGACACGACTTTTTCATTTCTGATACCAATATCAATACCCCAAACTTGAGTAACTGCTGACACCGAAACCAATCAAGCGGCAACCTCAACTGAAAAATGAAAGGGCCAGTGTGTAAAATGGGTTGAAAACAGTGACATCAGTGGTCAAATTCTAGATTGCAGGGCTCACTCGCTCACCCCTCCCGTCGGGTAAATGACGGTGGCCTCGTAGGGACAAAAAGCCTTGCGCACGAGTTTTTCAGGAGTAGGTCTATCTAGCAACAAGGTGAATGTTTATTTAGAAATCTAAACCATGTTACGATATTGTAATGAATCCCTCACGAGCAGGAGACCACAGGAGCATTCGGAAGAAAGGCCAGTTTATTTGAGCACTCCAGAAACTCCATATTGCTACTTGGTAGCAATATCTCCGGACTATAGTAGCTGCAATGGACGACTTTGAACGCGATTTTGAAGAGTTTCTTGTAGCGGACACAGACCCAGAGCCATACCTGTTTGAGCCGGAGTACACAGATGAGGAACTCCATGTGTTTGATGCTGAGTGGGTGAGAAGAGAGGCTGAATGCACAGAATGGGATTCGGTGCTACTGCTACCATCGTTGGGGAGATATATCATCAGGAGGAAAAGCGCCGCAGAGAGTGCATCACAAGGAGTGAAGTTGCGTCTTCTTTTCCTCGCAGATGACGGTTCGGGTTCATTCTCTCCTGTTGCGTGCTAAGTGTGGTCCATTCGCAAACTTTATAACTAAAAAAACTTTTCACTACTCTCTATCGACGAACTACTAACACTCTCTGCTGTTTCCTCCTCCTTCTTCCTTCCTCCCGCTGTCTTCGTTGGTTTATTTATACATGCGAAACGTGTTCTCTGGCTGGCTGGATTGTCCGCTCGGGCTGCCTTACATACATGGCGGCGCAAGATGGCGACCTCTCTAAAGCAAGGCCCTTGCTATATATATATATATATATATATATATATATATATATATATATACATATAAAAGCATTATTATAAGGCTACGAAAACCAAACGAATTTTATTTTATAGCGATTATACACTTGTATAAACATATTAATGGGTAGAATATTCAGATTCAGATTCAGATTGACAATAAACCATGCCAAATATTACACACTGGCCCTTTAAGCCAATGCAGAATTGCCAAAAACTGGTGACTTCAGGCTGACTCCAAAAGCGAATCCATCCCCATAGACACTCATGCGAAACTCTACAGCAGAAATAAACATGTTTACAGCCTGGTGCAAAACAGTTTTTGTCTCTAGCTAATTTCTACACTCACAACAACCTTAAAGGGTGATTTTCGATATAACTCTTTTATTAAGGCTTAAAATCACACAAATTTAAGAGCAAGGCAGCTTGACTGACAGGCTGACTGCAAGCAAAAAGCCTATGAATCAGATCCACCCCTCGCTCCTCCACAGCTCCACCCTCTCGTCCAATTATTGTCACTTCTATCTCCAAAAAAAATCAAGATGGCAAGGCTCTAAATGTCAGACTCGTGGCTTCAACCAGCAGTCCACAAACCAATGGGTGCCATCACAGTAGCTACATCGATTACTTTATACAGTCCGTGATACCAATCTGATCCTGCCTTTTTCCCTCTCTTAAATAACTAAGTTGTTAATAATACATCTGTATCAATGCAGCTTTACTTAAAGCATCTAAAACACCACGCTCAAACAAATGTTCTACTCCCCTGAAGGTACAATACATACAGATTTGTCAGATATCCAATCCAGTGATTTTAGTTAGCATCGGACAAACACCCAAACTGAGTATTGGATCGGCACATCCCCGGTTAAAACTGACTCTAAGATGCAGAATCTGTTTAAAAGCCTTTGTATTAGAGTAACAGAATATCACTGTTTCAGAAATCAACAGAAATGTTGACGTCGACATTTACTAAAAGAAGAAAAAAATGCCAATGAACTCAGTGCAACGCTCAGCTGATAGGTATCTTCTTTACAAACTGATTGTACTGGGGCTTGTGTGGGTGTGACAGGTGTGATGAAGCCATTACTAGCAGTGACTCATAGCTGTGCATTCATCTCTGCTTTTTTTCCCTAGAGAGTAGAAACATGAAACGATGTGAGAGGACAGAGCCAGAGAGGCATGCTGTTAAAGTCAGCGTTGATGATTGGAAGAACAAAAACCAACCAGCATCAGTTAACATCCAAAACTGAATCATGTGAATGAAGCATAACCCCGGGCCAGAGTATTGACTCTGCCGTCTGGTGTAGAGCAGCTTACTGTATCCCTGTACCGTGTGGCCCCCCACAGCCGTAATTGGAGGCTGTAGCGATCGATAGCTTCCTCTGTGAGGATTTTCCCAGCCAATTAGGAGATTAGCTCAAGCGCTAAGTACAGCAGACAACATGAATTAGCAGAAGGAGAAACATGGGTGTGAAAGAGTGCAAATTCCATAACCTGCACTTGCAGCTATCTGTGTGTGTGTGTCTACGCCAACTCTCTTAACATGCATTGGATTAGGACTGGTAATAAGTATGTTCTGCTGTGCTGGTTTTTATCCCTCACCTCATTTCTTGTAATGTAGATTGAAGAAAATTGTTTGCGGGACATTAACATGTTGAGTTCAATTTGCACAGCATGTCAGAAGGGTACGATTACAAAAAGGAAGTATGTTTGCTGAGCCTCTCCTTACTGTTCGTACGCCTGTCAAGCCTTCCATTCTTGCACACCACATTAGTCGTTGACAAAGAAAATGGTGGCAGAATGACCACATGAGATTCTTGTTAATTTCAGAAACAATGGCTCCTTGACATCAGACAGAGGTAGACAAAAGCAAGCTTCACATTTGTAGCCGGCGAAGCACAAAATGATTTAATAATAACTATAAATTATGTGGGAGACACTTGAGAAGACCAGCATCGTCATTAGTGCTGCATTGGAAGCTCTAAGAAATTGAATCGTTGTGTTACAGCACAAAGCTTACATCCTTCAAATGACTGGCTGCCTTAAGTAAGAGTATAAAAAGATAATCGCTGTTATACGTAAAGCTCCTGAAGAGTGATGGCTGTCGCTGTGAATGCTGCAGTGCATTTAAGTGCACTCGGGACCCGTAGCTTCTCACTTTTCCGGATCCCATACTGACAATAATTGTGTTTGTATGAATGCATGTGTGTATTCCTTAACATGTAAACAGCTCAGCCTCCTTTTTGCATGTGCGTAGGCTATGAGATGGCCTTGAGAGGAATATAGGGTGAGAGTAACAGGCTCTTACCTGAAGCTAATGAGCATCCAGATGGATTCACCACAAAAGAAAGAAAGACATAAAGAAAGAGAGACAGAGATAGGAAAATTAAATCAGATAAAAACGTATATAAAAACAATGGTGAAAACAAAGACAAAAGGGGAGACCGAAAATACACATTACTATACATTTTCTGCCTTTTCACCAGGTTATTATACTTTTACCACCCCCCCATCTCCCATCTGCGCTCGTCTCCTTCACAAGCCACAACTATAAAGAAATCCAGGGAATAGTACAAACACACAGTGGAAAGTAGTGGCAGCAAAATACATCTTTGTAGTCATTTTAACAATGGGGGCACAACATGCTGCTCAACAATATGCAGTGGAACAAGCCGGCAGCTTTGGAGAGGAAAATTGCCTGTAAGTTAAAGCTGTACAGTTGTGTATAAAGAACCGCATGAAGCTGAGCTGTAATGGTGCAAACAGCGGGGGTGTGCAAAACGCTGTCACTGGATTTTTCTGTTAACTCTGCAGTATATTGTCGGGGCCACTGTGTGTGTGTGTGTGTCTATCAACATTCAAAGAGTCTCCTGTATGAGGAATTCAGAACTAACCTGTTGTAAGAAACAGAGAAACCTGTTCATGTATGTTTACATTTGTGTGATGTTTTCCATGTGTATGGATGCAGGTGTAAAGCAGCAACGTTTACCTGAATGTACGTGCATGCTTATATATCTGTACATTTTCATATATACAGTTGGTGTGTTTGTGTGTTTTTGCTGTATATATTTTGAGGCCTTCCAGGAAATCCATTAATGGTGTGCATAGAAACATTCACTGATTTGTTGTCTGTACCTTCCACATGCTGGCCTCTTTGCCGTACACTACAGCCATGTTGGTGACTTTGTTCTGCTGGATGCTCCTCTTCTCTGTCTCATTCAGCTCCTCCGAAACGAAGCCCATAAATGAGTTGTCTGGTGTGTGAGCTAGATGTGTGTATGTGTGTGAGAGAGAAACAGCAGGATGGCAGTAAAGAGAGAAAGAAAAGTTTATTGTTAAAGGGAAGCTGTGAGGAAAGAGAGAAAAAGAACACTACATCCTTGTTTGTTTCAGTTCAATAGCTAAGTCAGTGTGATTATCGGCTCCCTAAGTATTATAAATTGTGATTGTCATAAAGCCAGCTGTGAGGCTGGGATGGTTTTGGCAGTACTAGGCTGCACTGGAATGGTTTTCCAAGTACTGACTTTAAAGTGGAGATAGAAGAAGTTTTTTGCATTAAACTCATCATTATGAAGACTGATTGCACAATTTCACGGCTATAGAATAATGACACCATCTGCGTTTAGACTGGTTCCCTATAAGCCTCGCTTTCACTATACAATCCTGTCTGCCAGTGGGTAAGATCTCCCAGGAAAATAAAGGCTCAGTTTATGGTACAAAGGAAGTGCGTCAACCGTTGTGCAACCAAAACAGGAAGTGGATGTGGGGGTTCAGATACTACCTGCATATGCACAGTAGTGCAGGTAACATTTGAGCTGTGCATGTAATTCTCAGCTGCTGCACATAACTCGGTACAGCTGCCAACGCATGCAATGACCATAAGCAGAGTCACACAGCTGACACCAGGGGCGTAACAATACAGACAGTGCAGGTTGTGTGGTTGCACTAGGGCCTGTGAGGTGGGGGGGTCCACAGAGAGAGTGGGTCCTACAACAATGTGCTGGGTGGAAAACAGGCCCTTGTGAGTGATTGCCACCTTGGAAATATCCTGTGTTCAAAGAGGTACTCATTGATTTAACAACAGTGCCATTTCCTATATAAGACCTTGAAAAAGGCAAACCCATATCTGTCATGTTTTTTTTTTTTCGGTAAAATACTCAATAGCATCTATACTTATATGCATATTCCAAGTAAACTATAATAAACTATTAAAATTGTTAAATTAAATGAATAATTTCTCATTTTCTTTGGCATTATTTTTGTTACACAGATATGCAGTGCCTGTCAAAATAGTGTGCACTGGGCCCATTGTAACTACCTTATGCCACTGACTAACACTTGGCACATGCTTTCACTCCACAAATCCATTTTCTCACAGTAAAAAACTTATAGCTGGTAACGCCATGCAAAAACAGGAAACTGACAGCGAACACAGAGCACTGTAGTCAAGCCAGCTGTGGCCACTGCACCGCAATGAAGTTAGTTTTAAGTGGAATATTTGATAGACATGAACTCCAGACCCAGCGACGTCTTCTTACTAGACATACTACTACAGTGAGCTCACCTGCCAGCCGTCCGTTTTATTACTGGGGGCTGACTTGGTGATCAGCAGTATATTTAATGCTTAAATACAACAAAACCAATGTTTCTTTTCAAAGACATCATGCTGACTTATACAATATTGACAGTATTATTGAAAATTAAGTTAGCTGAGAAGCTGCTCAAAACGTTCCTGCGACTACATAAAATCTAAAGTGCTTTCACTGTACATTACTGTAATTTCAGTCAGATCTGGCGGCTGCTGTATCAGAAGTGCGGATAAAGGAGGACAAATATCCAAATAGTGGGGTCAATTTTTTTTGGGTGCAGGTAGGATTTTTTGGTAAATGTAATTTTAAAAGTTACAGGCACTGGTGCATGTACAAAGAAAAAAGTATTTTGAGCCCTGGAGTGAGGCTTTAGTTTTCCCGGGTAGCTATTGGTTGCTATCCCCAGTTACCAAAGAGTATGAGTGTGTTGTTGTTACTATCCAAAGTAGCATAAATGGTGGATAGCGGCACAATTGAAGTAACTGTGAGAACAGTGATCGTGAAGAGAACAGAGAGAGATCCAGTTATCTTTGTGATAGCCAACAAAAATAGGACTTTGAAATGCAAGGGGAAGGTCACAGCTGAAAGCTGTCTGTTATCATTTAAAGTTTACCTTATCAAAAGCAACTACATTCATGATTTTACAGCTTTTTACTGCCTAACAGTTAACACTATTTAATTTTTTTGCAGTGTACACTCATATATATTGAGTAGAAGTAATAAACAACAGCTACTGCTTCACTCTCATAAGTATGAAACAGTTAATACGGGTTGTGTCAGTCACATTAGCTTAGGACAGTATGAAGCATGGGCGTCTGCAGTATGTCACATATTGACATGACAATGTTCTTATCAGCTATAGCTGTAGGAGCACGGCATTGTTGAGTAGTGAATATGAAAGCAGAGGAGAGTTAAATAGTCAAGGTTTCAGTCAGGAGCGTTGAGGAGACAGACAACAACGAAGGCTTTGAAAACAGCAGATCAGACATATTGTGTAGCATGAAACAGAAAAAGGAGAGAAAACGTGATAAAGAACTGATAGAGCCTGAAGCTGTGGCGTCGCTATAAATAGCTGCATTAGACACATTGCTCTGAAATTAATGTGAACAAGCAGGCACACCTGTCAAAAAAAGTGAAAAAAAAAAAAAAAAAAAGTGTCAAAACTGGTGACAGGTCTGTGCGCATGTGACAATTCAGAGATCTAACTTTCATCTTTTGAAGTTATAAAATACAAATGCTTGTGTTTTACATGTTAAAAAGACATGAAATTTTTAAAAAATGTTTGCAAATGTTACTTATATTGTGATGTGTAAATCAATATTATCAGTTCTGTAAAGCAACTGACAGTGTGTGTTGTGTATTACAGAGGATGAGAACAACCAATCGAATCACCAGAATAAATGTTGCCATTGTACATTTATGATATGTATGTTTGTACATTTCACATGTAGCTGATATGTTGAAACTTTATGTTTTTAATTTTCAATTTTCTGCTGTGACACCGCTGTGGTTAACATCTGGTTAGGTTTAAGCATAAAACCATTTGGTCAGGGTTAGGAAAACATCCTTTGGTTTTAAATACCCACTTTTGTCACTAAAAACAAGCTGGACATGTCCTGGACTATTATTAAAACATATCTGCTTTTGTTGTTGGCTTCATACAGTGGTCTACTGTTAAGCAGCTGCCTTGCATAGGTGTCATGCCATCTACCATCCCCTCCTCCTCCTGATGATAAACTCAGCTCATGTAATCTAAAGTATGTCATAAGCGTGAAACGTATAAATGTAACATAAAAATGTACAATACATTTGATTCAGGCAACTGTGTTGGAAAAACTAATTAAATCAAGATTTTCTACATTGAGTTTTGTTCTTACGGAACATGGTCATGTACTGCCTGGCGTTGAGGTTCCAGTAGCCCCAGTTGGTCCGGTAGCCATGCAGCGTTGCATACTCCTCGTGATTGTAAGCTGGCTCTGTCCCAAATGTGTCAATCACTCGGATATGACATCTGTAAAGACAGGGCACAACCAGTTTAAAACAAAACGGTCCTATTGTCTCCCATGTAAAAAAAATATGCTAATTCTATGTGATTAAAGCCAAAATATACAGTGTTATCAAACATGTAAAACTTACTTATACAGCAGTTATGGATGCTTCAAGATGGAGTTGTAATTGTTGACAAAATAATAAGCTAACATAAGTGCACTTAAAATGTCCCTTGATTTGCTTGCAAGTACATTATAAAATGCTAAAAACATTAATTATTATCGATACATAGCTTAAAGATGCTTAATTGGATTTGATTAAAATAAAATAATGCAAAAATATCATCTGTCTGTTTTGTGTTGACACAAACTGTATGGAAGCCACAAGTGCTACTTCATCATGTCTGCTTATGTCAACTCACTTCATGAGGGATATTTAGACCATCATTATGTAACGTTAAGTCTTTTGCATGTCTTGGACGTCACTTTACTGCTGTTTAATGTCTTGCATTTATTGCTGTTTTATAAGTGAACTAGTCCATACCCATTGAGTGCACAGTTGCCCACATACAGTTTCACATGGCGTGTGTTTGGGATACAGGTCATAGGAAATTGCAGATTAAATTGTCAACTGAACCCATGAAGAAGAGCAATGTATTCAGACAGAGTTTTTGTGAATTTGATAGTATGATGGCTTTATTGAAAGTACAGTAGCACCATTGCCAATAGTGGGATAGTTAGTGGGCTAAAAGTGTACATCAGTAGTTGAGGTAGCATGCTGAAAGGCAGATAGTTAAAGTGTTTATATGTTGTATTGACTTAAAAGTGGGGCGCACTGGTAGAATGACTGACTGACAGAATGACACACTGACAGTTTCCGTGATTATGTACGACATACCATACCATGACTTAGTCATACCAAAAATTAGGAAAAAAAACCAAAACATTCGTCCACAGGGGGAGCCACAGCGATCGGTCGCATTTTAGCCATTTTTAAGCATTTTTCTGTTGTTATAGCGCCACCCAGTTGCCAATTAGAGTTAAATTTCTCCAGTCACCTTGAGGCGTCCTGTTCTACATATCTACCAAGTTTAGTAAAAATCGATATGGCGGTTAGGCCTAGATAAGAAATTAGCTCTCTAGCGCCCTCATTTTGTTTGATGGGGTCAATAATGGAGGGGTCCCCTCAGATTATGTGTGGTCATATGCCTACAAAGTTGCGTGGTGATCTGACACCTTTATGTGATGAGCCATGCCCTCCACAATATTCATTGCCTTATAGAAGCTCAGTTTTAGTAAGTTTTCCAACTTTTGCTAAGAGGGAACTTGAGATATTGGTCCCTAGATTATGTTCACCGAGTTTCATGCAGATCAGTCAAACTTCCTAGGAAGAGATTGATTTTAAGTGTTTTTCAAAAAATTCAAAATGGCGGAAAATCTATATAACCAGAAGTTATGGGTTCTTGAGGCAAATTTGTTCCTCATGAGGAGAGGCATCTCTGTGCAAAGTTTCATGTCTCTATGACATACAGGGCATGAGATATGCCCATTCAGAGTTTGCAATTTCAATGGGTTGCTATAGCGCCCCCCTTTGGCCAATTGATGTAATATTGCTTCATTCACATCCTCCCATGACCCTCTACCACTGTGCCAAATTTCACATGGATTGACCAAGTCAGTGAGGAGAAAAATGTGGAACAAACACACACACACACAAACAGAGTTTTTGTCATTATATAGTAAGATAGACATTTCTTAGGTGCAGCTGAGAAATTAGAAATCTTGAATCTGCATCACAGCAACATCATGTCTTTTCTGAGCTTGCTGAAAATCTGAGCTCTGCCTCGCACACAGAATGTGCATGGAGGGTCATCCCAGGCACTGACTAAATTACACGCTAGGTTTACGCGGCTTGTGAGCACAAACTGAATGCATGGCACAGCACAAATCTCTCTTGCACTTTCAAGTCAGTAAATCTGTGCCTGTGTGGTATAAATCATTCTGTTTCCAGCTTCGACAAACGGCTTAATGACAAAACACTACTAACAGCAAAAATGGTAACAGTATTTAGCACAACAGCACAGAAAATAGCCAGCAGTTTTGCCTGCAAGTTGCCAAGTGCAGTGTGGGAGGTTTGACATAAAAAATGACAAGAATAATAATAAAAGAAATTCACTTTGAGCTTTGGAGGTTGGGGTTGTGATAGGACACTGATAGGGTTTCCAGGTGAACGCTTAGTAGCACAGCACTACAGCACTGAGGATGCGCATCAGGGCACATAGCTGAATCTCTCTCTTTCTCTCACTCTCACTCAGGTCACACACACGCGCGCGCGCGCGCGCACACACACACACACACACACACACAGCTCACTATGCCCTTGCCAGCGAGTGTGTTCTATCTGGCCAGTCTGTTAGCTCAGGGGGATTAACAAGAGCTAAAGGTGGCAGAGTCCACTTCCTCAGCTCTGGGACTTTTTCCTGGCAGATAACCGTGTGTGTGTGTGTGTGTGTGTGTGTGTGTGTGAAAGCAAAGAGAAAGAGTGAGATAGCCCAGTTACATTCTTCATTAAAAACGTCACTCAAAGGGATACTTTGCTGATTTTCAACCAACTTTGTGTCATACCAATGTGGGTAGCATGTGTAAATGAACGATGGTAAACTTCCCTCCATCTTACCAGCGCCCAGAACTCCATGCTCATCTTCCAGCTCAAATTTGCCAAATGAGGCAAAACGTACCAGCAGATTTTTGCTGGTTGTAGGGCTGGTGCTCGAACTACAGATTGTACTTCTGCAATTTTGTACGGCCACTACCAAGGACACAAGAGTATAGAAGCAGATCAAGAGGAAGAGAATCACCCCTCTATTTGTTTCTCTCTCAAACTCAGACCAAACTGTAAAACTAAGCATTGCTGATCAAATATAAACCAAGATTGTAACTGCGTTGCCTATTACTCACCCAAAATGTTTTTAGAAACATATTTTAACTTACTGTTTAGCTGTAATTTGAGATTGTTTGTTGACAGCTGGCCGCCATATTGTTTCCTGTGTCGAAATGGACAAGCTCGCATTATGTCACCCACCAGCTGGAGCGTTATTGGTCCGGTGCAATGCCACAGCTCTTTTCCTGTGTTTTCTTTTGCATCAGTTTCGAAAGTATTTGTGTCTTTCTATTAGGGCTGTAGTCTCCTGGTCGACTAGTCAGTTATTTGGTCGATATGCTCTGGTCCAACCAAATTCTCATTAGTCGAATAATTGCAGTGTTACTTTCATGAGGAGAAAAGTGCTACATCAACAGCTTTCCATGATTAATCCATTATTTCCTGCGGTGGGGGGGCAGGCTAAGTTACCTGTGAAAACGGTGGTGTTTTCAAAACACCTCCGTTGTTGACAGAAAGTTGAACTCACTCCTGACAGTTTCTGTATACTGACACAATTTCACTCAGTGGAAACGAAGCTTGTATTTACTTGTATTTCACAGATAAGAAACAATTAATTGTGCAGACAATAAAGCCTCCACTAAAATAGCATTTTAAGTATTGTGTGTAATTTATCCTTTAGGGATTTATACTAAGGGATTTATCCTGGCATCATATGAGCAGAGGAAATCTCTGCTCGTCGCTAGGCTAATGTATACAATGTAAAATGCCATAGGCTGGCGCTAATAACATTAGCATGTTGTATTTGTTTGGAAGAGTTGTAATGAAGCCAAATTATGTGCCCTCACCTTTGTTACATGTTGCTCTTGTCCCTGGCTTTATATGAGAAGAGGAAAAGATTGCTAGACGCTAGGCTAATTTATACAATGTAAAATGCCATAGACTTGTGCTAATAATGTTAGCATGTTGTATTAGTGGGGGAAATGTGTCCAGATAAAGACAAGTGTTTGTCTGTCAGTTCTGTGATTCACAGTGAAGCCAATTTGCGTACTTGTGTTTGAAATTGTCTCTATTAAGTGTGTGTTTTGAATCAACTATATAAATAAAGTTTGATTTGAACTAAACTTTACAGCACTTGACACAATCCTCCACCGCCGACTAGTGTTTTGGAGGTGTAACTGCAGAGTGACACAGACACACCACCGCAGAAGTAAAAATAACGTGCAGGTTTTTTTTCCCCCCTAATCGATTAGTTGAAAATTATGTGCGACTTTAGTCGACCAAGATTTTCTTTGGTTGACTACAGCCCTACTTTCTACTGCACAGACAGCCTAATTTAATGAAAAGACCATCTTTCCAGCAGTGAAACACTTTAGTTGTTTCTTGGCACTCCACCAATGGTCCCGCAGTTGTACACAATTATCTATACTCCCATGCTAACATTCTTATAGATATCTTGAACAAGACTTGCAGTTCACTGTGGCCCCTTTCCCTCAATCGTGTGTGTCCTCTTGTATTTTAGTGCGCAAATTTCTACTATTTCCTTTAGTTACTGTTCAGAAACATGAGGTTGTTGTTTTTAAACTAAGTAAGTAAATCAAACTGATCTTTGATCTGTTCAATAAACATGAAATTAGAGATAGGTAAATCAATAGTGATTGTACATGTGAAGGTTGTAACGCACTTCCAATGTCACCAGCTGTCACATGACCCTCGCTTTTCACAACACGGCGGCCCCTTGAGAAACTTCTGATCACACAGGTTTCAACCATGTCCTTACTCAAATACAACATGTCTTGTTGTTATTCTGTTTTATGGTCTATTGAAGCAGCTCACAGTCGAGAAATTGGTTTCCCTGTCTGTTCAGTGATGGATTTCCGACTCTATACTTGTTGAACATGGTGAGTGCGGAAAGAACAGGCCTTGGACTTATGAGCTGACGGCTATAAAAAAATGTATTATTATATAATCCACTGCTGTATTATAGCTGCACTGGAAATATCTGGATGAGATGTCATGTTTTCTATATTCAAAGCACTTATCCCTTTGAATGAGTAATGTCAGTGCTCCTTTGTAGAACTCCTCCATTAATGTATTGCCAGTTTTGTGTGTCTCACCCACTTACAAACAAAATTGCTGGTTCTCTAACCTTCAATGTTCACAATTTCCTGGAGCAGCATTTAGCTTTGCATGCAGGCATCCACCGCACTTAAGGAAAAGGTCCTTGGGTGATTGTTTCTGTATTTCAGGAGATTGTATTAAGGAAGCTTTAATACAGAAATGAAAAAATATTCCTCTGAAGGCGTTCTAATCTTGATCGAGACAAGGTGACACCCCAATCTTGTTTGACACTTCTAAGATGTTTCCAACCAATAAATTGACGGTGATTTATCGCAGAAAGGAGCTTAGAAAATGGGTTTATCTGCAGTAGAGTCAAAAAGCATGCACTTATCTGTGCAGCCTTGTTTTGAGGCAGGAAAGATGAGATTCTGCGGAAAATGCTGTGTGTCTATTTGTAAGGGTCACAGAAAGCCGACGATGAATTATTAATGGTAAATGTTAGTTTCACTTGTCTCTGCCCTGTCTCTCTTCCTCCCTCTTTCCAACCTGTGCTATCACATATTGCCAGCTCTGAAACGGTGAAAATGTTTCTGCCCGCAGATAAGAGGTCCCCGAAGGGAGGCGGAAAAAAAGGAGTGGAAGAAGAGGGGATAAGCGGAGGAGTAGCTGAGCTGAATATCTATCGGGAGATCAGAGTATGGGGCTAATCTGGGTTAAACGGCTGCTCAGCAGGGCTCAGCAGTCCTACGAGGTGAAGGGAATATGGCAGGGTGGTGTGTTGTCACCCACAGTTTCAGCTTTAGCTCTAGGGGAGTAAGATGAACCAAGATTTGACTGGACAACAACAGACAGTATGGTTTTTAGTTTTTTTTAATTATGCTTGACTCGGGCCAATCAATCAAATATTTTTTTGTACAAAATCATTTCTGTGCTGAAGTACTTTAGATCGGTCTTAGAAGGTCTCGGTCTCAACTCTGACTCAACCACATTTTTACTCGGTATTGTCTCGGTCTCAGACAAAGAGACTTGAGATTTTATTTCAACACAGATAAAGACCACAACTGCAAGGCTATCCCTAGATTGCCTGGCGTTGAATAAAGGTGGTTAAGTTGATTTCAGCTCCTTAGTGTTTGTTTGTATTTGTTTGCTCATAGAAAACAAAGAGAAATTCCCACACACAAAATTAACCTTTGCAATGTCTGTTGATTATTTTATCAAGACATTTCTCATGTACACTTGTACATACACAGAGATACAGTGTGGCAATAAAAGAAGTGAATGAGGAAGAATGAAAAACCCTGGGGGACACTGCTTCTCCCATCATACGGGTTATTAAAAAAATAAAGATCACATACAAATTAACTAAACACAACTGTTTCATCTGTCACTGATAAACCCTCACTGTCGACTTAATGCTTCTTTGCTGTGGCCATGTCTGCTACCCAGTAGAGGTGTAACAACGTCATCAACCTGGATCGATCGTGATTTAATGATCAATGATCCAATAACATTGATGCAGAGTGAAAGCAGCGATGTATATATTGTCATCTTTAAGATATGCTTGAATTTTTATATTACTGTGGCACATTTGAGCACATCTCCTACCTACTGATATGGTCTCATATTGATCACAGGCCCCTGAACTGAATCGAATCAAAATCATATCTGACTTTTTGATAACAGCAAATATCGTATCATAGTCAAAAAATTGATATAATTTCATACTGTGGTGAAACTTGTATGACATTCCTACTATGTCGCAGGAAATGTGTTGCTGCTAGGTAACCATTTACTTGCTTATTTACCATCTGTTTATACACGAGTTCCACCTGCGTAGTTCCTACTTGGTGCATGTCTACCTGTCTGTATCATAGTCCTGCAATCTTGAGGTGAATGGAGAAAAAAAAATGCAAAATGAAATTGCTTGATTAACCAGTATTTTGTGGCGGGCCACATATGGTATATTTTGAAAGACAAGCCACAAGCTGTTTAAAATCAGTCTGCGGGCCACGATTGGCCCCTGGGCTGGACTTTGGACATGCCTGCCCTAAGGCCACAGGAAGAAGAGGATGTTAGCCAATCATAAATTTGGAGAAAAAAGCTATTACTAGAAAGCTACAAGGAGCAGTGACGTATGCAGCACATTCTTGTTACATTCAGGTTAGAAAAAGCACTATTTTGGCCATATCAGCCAGTGCACAAAATGTCTCACAAAGGAGACAATGGTGGACACACTGTGACATTTAAAGCCCAAAAATTTTCACCCTGGATGGAGTTTAACAACAGATTGAGTTTTAGTGATCTAAACCACAGTTTGCATGTGGACAAAAGTCTATGTTTTCAAATATATCCAGGCCTTAGTGTCAACCTCTCTTGTCTTGGTCTGGATATACTCTGGTCTTGGACATGACTTAGTCTCGGTTTAGGTGGTCTTGACAATAACACAATAAGTAGCCCACACCAGTACACCACACCTAACGCAGCAGTAGTGAGAGATGAAAGACATTCCTTTACTGCCTGAGTGAAAGCGATGCACTGCAGAGTTATTGGCTGATGCTGCCAGTTAACTGCTGTCACCCCAGACGCCTCTATTCTGCCTCTCTCTTTGTTTCTGTTTACTGTCTCTCTCTGTTTCTCTTGTTTGCTTAACTGTTGAGGAAAGAACAGTTGCAGCACAATAAAGCTAGGACCATCACACAGACTTTTTACTCACAGAATTTCACTGTTACATCTTCTTCCGTGACACTCAGTTTCAAATGTCTCTGTTTATTGATTTTATTTGGTTGTCGTGTAATGTAATGAGGATAAAAAAAACCTCTAGATATTTTAGTAATATTATGTATATGTTAATACATACAATGTCATGTAATAACATGTCACTATGAAGTATTAATATGTGTCAGTACACTAATGTCCTGATGCATACACTGTGTCAAGACAGAAATGTCGAGTGTTCTTTAATTCAAAACTGTAAATAGTTTGTTAAATGGTACTTTCCAATATACAGTAGTGGCAATAGTAGTGATACATTAATTATATTTGGTATTTTGGACTTTGTTTTAGTTGAATGATGTCCTGGTGTAAAAACAAACAAACAGACAACCAAAAAAAAATCACCACAGTACGTCATCATTGACTGCACATTCATTGCAGCATTTTAGTAACATCTGTGTGGTTAATTAGCTTTAACACAGTTGTTGCACCTCACCCATGTGGTAATCTTTGTGTTTAACAGCTTGTGTTACACGGTTTGTTCAAATAAAGGTCACAGAGTGCAGTTCAAAAACAAGATAAATAAGTGTATGAAGAAACAAGCTAGGAATAAAGAAACAATGACAACTGTTGTGCTACAGGCAGTTTAACATTTTTTAGATTATGTAGGTACCTTTATCTTTGTGACTTCTTTCTTTCAATGTGCAGTGATGTGTACAGCGCTCTCTCTTCCATCTATCATTTATCCCCCATTATTTTAGCAGATGCTGCAGCTTCCACACCCATTAGTCTGACTCAGAATTTGCAAGGTAGAACTACTTGAGCGTACTAAATATGAAATGGAGTCGTGGCGGTGTTTAAAATGTTGTCATTTTAATTGTGAGCAGGGTCACTGTAAGTTGGGGAAAAGTCTGAATGACACAGGTGCACATAACTGAAAGGAAGCCTAAGAGCAAGAACAGTCAGGAGCTGTTTAAGTGTTGTCAAGAGACCAAAAGGTTGGGCCCCTGATCAAGATGTTCTTTTTGGCCTAGTCCACAGTGACACAGGGGTTTTTGTAAACAGGGAGTTTCACTACTTTGTTTTCAAAAAAATCCCAAGCACTGTTAGAAAGGATGCTGTCAAGAGCACAGCATATCAACAGGTGGCACTATGACTGTAACCCTAAAGCCATACAAAGAAGATGCTGGCCATTTAGAGGCCTGAAAAATAGCTATTACTGGAAGGCTACCTGGAGCAGTGAACTATGTAGCACATTCTGTATTCCTCACTACAGTGGACTGTATTCCTCAATACAGTGGAAGAGTAACTGTACATTAGTGAATGCACATGTAAAAAGTCCTGTTAGCAAAGTAAGAGCCAGCACTACTTTGTTCACGTCCACCATGGCATTAAATGTTGCTTCATTTTTGATGCCCCATAACGGAGATAACAACGCACACTCTGACGTCTCGAGCCAAAAACTCAGTTTTCCCTGTTTACACATCTACACTGAAAACAGACTTCATGAAAACCTTGGAAAACCCTGGACCCTGGACAGTTTGACAAAAGATACAGTTTCAGTGACCTAAAAAGTGCAGCTGTATGTGGACAAAACCACAAAGGGAAAAACTACATTTTCAAATATAGCCATGCACATGTTGACGAGGCCTTATATGTGTATACAGTATGTGTTCAGAAAATTTTGAACATCTTGGACTGATGTATCCCTTTCAAAATTATAGTATATTCAAAATGATAACATCTTTAATATCTTAAAGAAGGCCATCAAACTGACAGCAATGTAAAAATAACACCCTGGATGTAGGTACATTTTCATGTGACAATTTGTAACACAAAACAAAACTAACTCAGCTGCCCATCTTCTCACACACTCCCACACCCGCGACCACATCAGTCCTTCACCCTAGCTGCATGATATAATTATTATAAAATATTAAAATTATACTGTAATCCTTGTTTCTTCTCTTTTATGTATTATGTTAAGTTCTTTACATCACCCTGTTTTTCTTTGGCGGTCTCTGTACTGTTTCTATCATTATCCTATAAAGAAAAGAAACTCTTGGATTTTTGTGAAGCAACAGTAAATGGCTGTTGCATTAAGCAGCAAAACGATCCCCAAGACATCAGTAACTGTGCTGTGGAGAACCTAACCTTGGAAGAGTATCACGTTTAAGTGAGTTTGAGCGAGATGTCAACTGTACCATAATCAAAACAAACAACTGGTTACTGATACCTCAGTGAAAAATTCTAAAAGCAAGTGATGTGTCCCCAAAGATTCAGCAGGCTCCAGGGAGGCACAGGCCCGTCTTGTGTCATAGTAGGGATTTTTTTTCAGGCCTTCCCTTGGATATCTTCTCCGAGCCAGCTCTATCAGAGCAGTAAATTTAGCATGCAGAGAAAATCAATATGCTAGTCCTGTTATCAGATGAGTGGGTGTGATTTAAGACTATCTCCTATCGGCTTTCAGCATCTTTAACGGCAGCGCACGTGCACTCATGCGCCCTGGCATGCACGCACACTCACGTGCAATCACACAAACACAACAACACTTCGAACAGGACAGGCATCGTGTTGTCCAGGCATAATAAATGAATGTGGATGTCGGTGGGAACATAAAACAAAAGTAATTAAAGGGAGCTGAAGGGCCCCAAAGCTCAGAGCACTTGATTAATGATGCCTTTCAGCACACAGGGCTCAACTGGACTGGTCTAACCTGACGAGGCAAGAGAAGGAGAGAGAAACAGCGAGAGAGGAAGGGAGGGAGAGAGAGGTGAATCGGTATATCATTGACCTGTCTTAAACCTCTGGGGATAGTGGAATTGTTGGATTTAGATAAATGGATAAACAGGTTAGGCACAAATGCCTGATAAATAAAAACTAAAAGTAAATACCGCAGAGGGGAAATTTAAAAAAAGGGTTGTTTTCTTGCCTCACGGTAGATCAACACGAAATACTGGAGTGTGTTACACACCATTCACCTGACTGTAAATGTGAGTGAATTCTCTAAAGGGGACCAATTATGCTTTTTCTTATTTTCTGTCATATATAAATAATGTTACAATGGCAGACTCTTACCTTAAACATGGCCAAAGTTTTAAATAATGAGGTCCACGTGTGTAAAGTAATCCCTGTGAGCAAAAACTTCAGGCTTCGGGGGGGGGGTCCAAAGCAGAACTGGACTTGTATCCTGGATATCACAGTTTGATCTCATGTGAAACCAAATGTCAATGTTGTTGACAACCTAACCAAGTGACTCTGCTGCCTAAACTTGCCTAAACTGTGTGTTATATAGATACGCTAAAGGTTCCCTTGTACACTGCTATGAGATGTCAAGGGGCCTGAAAAAAATGCATTTGTATTTGACGATCTAGAATTGAGAATGGATTGAAACCTCAGGATTCACACCGTTCAGACTCTTTTTCCAATGTTTTTTTCTACTTTCAAGACAAGATCACGTCAGCTTGTGATGGATTTCTTTATATGGTCATCTGCTCCAGGCACTGCAAGTACTTACATGACGTAGCCTACACTGCTAAATGTAGCAGCTACATGCTAACATCAGGGAAACCTAATCTTGCTTGCGAAAGTCGTTAATTTCTCCCTGATATTGATCAGATTTCTGCCTGGGAACTGAAGATTTAGGTTGAAAAGAATTTTCTCAGCAAATGCTAGTATGCTATGGTCCTTTACAGACATTCGCCCAACTGCAATGATGATGCGGTGATGCCGAGTTGGCTGCCAAGAGTGCAGATAAGGGAGATCAGAAAACGCTGATCAATCAGAGCAGATTGAGGTTTGTCAAGAAGAGGGCTTAAAGAGACAGGCGCTAAAATGGAGCATCTCAGGCAGAGGGTGAATACAGATATATTCAGGCAGACAGTGTGAGGAAAATAGTGTTCTTTGAACATTAAAACATGTAAACACATTTTTAGTAGGAACCCAAAATACAAATGTGACCTGGAAATGAGCATCATAGGTCCCCTTTAAAGCTTGTTCTGTGTTAATAAATCTGCACCTGACCAGAGAACTGAATATCCTGGCCATTCTTCTTCATATATTGGAAATCATTGAAGCGCATCCTCTCGTGAAAGTGAGGATAGATGTTCCTCGTTCCATCTGCATTGCTGAAACATTCAGATAATTCCCTCGCCGTGAGCTTTTGAGCGAACAAAAGAGCGTCTCATACAAACACTAAAAGTCACATTCTGTTAAGGAAAGCAGAAATCAAGACTCTGCATGGTAATGATGGAGCGGAAGGACTTGCTGACCTCAGCAAGCAATTAGGTGCAGACTGCTGGCTGACTGGCATCTTGTCTGGGGGAACTGTGGGATTGTGTGTGTGTGTCTGCGAGAGACAAATCATGAGGAAGAAAGAGACAGCAAAACAGGTTGTGTGCTGGGAAAATAGCTCCCCGGCCCACCCATAATGCATTTCTCTCTCTCATAATTGGATTTTAAAAATACATGGAGCGGTCCTTTATATGTGGTGTCAGGTAGACTCGAGACACCTTCCACTCCTCTGTTTTTTTGTGGTGTCTCTTTCTCTCTCTTTTCTCCTTTGTTGCCACACACTTTCACTGTTTCATCTCTTCCTCTCTCTGTTTCACTTTCATTTGGCCCCCTACACTCACACATGCCCTCTCCTCTTTTATCTTTCATTGTTGCTTGGTTTACGCTGCGAGCAAGAACAAGGAAACCAAAATGTCAATTGCTGCCACCTCATACGGGGGGTTAGACAGAGAGGCCAATTTATTGGACCAGGAATGATGAGAGTAGGACAGAGGGGGGTGACTGCAAGCTGTTTTTAAGGGGCTAGAAAGGACAACGCTCAAGCTGGACTTTCAATCTTACATGTTTCTGAGGCAACAACTTGGAAGACCTCTGAAGATAATACGAGCTTGTGTTGGTGCGCTCTGCAGGGTTGTGCAGCTATATTTTTTTCTTCTTTAAACGCACTGTGGCACTTCAAATTCTTGTTTTGGGTATTACTTTAGTGTTTTGTTGCCTCGGCCTCATGACTGTCATGACCTAGTTTCCAAGTTGTTCCATCTTTGTAGCAATGCCAAAAGCCATTAAGCACACTTTTGTAACAGCACAAAAAAACCCTCTCAGCCTGTTTCTTTTTAACGTCTCACTAATCTTTCTTCTTTCTCATGAGGCAGATGTCTCCTGTTTTTTACCTCCTGTCTTCCTATCTCTTCTTCTTTCTGTGTTTAATCGCCACCCTGCTACTGACAGTGAGCTTCTGACTGCATTAAAACAACAGCAACAATAAGCTGCGGAAACAGGGTTTGATTGGAAATCGTTCCACAGGCGAATACATATACATGTGTCCCAATGTGCGTGCATGTTGAGTTGTCAGTTTCTCAAATGCCTCCAATCTTGTTCTACTTGTGACATTTATATTACTCTTGCTGTGAAGAGTAATGGTGCATGACAGGTGGTGTAGTGCTAGTTTGTATGTGTGTGTTGTGCAATTGTGTAATGACATCACAACATGCAATATCATGTGTTTGATATATTGGGTATTTTTGGGTCTTTAAATGGATAGAGATGAATGGTTTGATTAAAACTACATATGCAGGTGTGTGTGTGTGTGTGTGTGTGTGCAGGAGTGTATTTGTCTGACAGAGAGAGTGTGCAAATTTAACAAGCTGCATGAGTTACAGTCAGACATCTGGACAGAGACATGTACACTTTATCACCAGCAATAATTAATCCATAAACACAGCCAATAAACGTACCTGCCTGCCTAGAAAACTTCTGGGCCACAAACGCACGCATGCACGCACGCATGGAGGCACGCGCACACACACACACACACACACACACACACACACACACACACACAATGTCTGCAGGTAAAGTCACACACACATACAGTGAGAAAATGGAGATGCTTGAGCTCACACACGCCAACACAAAGCACACCCACTAACTTGTGTTTCTTGAGCGAGAGCCCCATGTGTTGCTTCATCTGCTGCAGGCCGTGGTAGTCGGTGTAGATGAGGTCAAAGGGCAGCGGGCCAGTCAGTGGGCAACTGCCTCTGCCTGGGGGCACACCGAGGAACCTGCAACACACACACAAACACAGAGTTCAGACGAGCAGAGAAACATGACCGACAGGGGAGAGAGAATTTTCACTCCAAAAATAGAGTGAGCACATGGACTACACTTCAGAGCATCCAAGCATCCATTATTGACTTGGACAAAAACATTTTAGTTTTGTTACAGAACGGAGTGGGGAAAAGAGAAGGTCAACGTACAGTACAGCAGTGTTAGCTGGGAATCAAATGCATTCAGCGATGTGTGAAATGGGGGTACTGAGGATTTCACCTTTTGTTAAATTAAAAACTAATTACCACCTCATGGTCATATGCCTCCTCCAACCTTGTCTGTCCAGACTCATATGTAGCCATGACAGTTGACAATGCTTTAAATATGGATGTTGCTGCAGAGAAACTAGAAACTCTACAAAATGTGGATGCTTCAGACAAGAGTTCAACCCCACAGCACAGAAGATCTATACAATCACCACTTTCAAGGTGAGCACCCACGATTAGTGTCGCCAACTCAGTATCTAACCAAAATGTCTCGCCTTCTGCTCCTGAGTTATGCTGTTGAATAATGGCAAACAAAAATGTTTTAGAGAACAATATGATTAAAGGGCCAGTGTGTAAAATGGGTTGAAAACAGTGACATCAGTGGTCAAATTCTAGATGGCAGGGCTCACTCGCTCACCCTTCCCGTCGGGTAAATGACAGTGGCCTCGTAGGGACAAAAAGCCGTGCGCACGAGTTTTTCAGGAGTAGGTCTATCTAGTGACAAGGTGAATGTTTATTTAGAAATCTAAACCATGTTACGATATTGTAATGAATCCCTCACGAGCAGGAGACCAGAGGAGCATTCGGGAAAAAGGCCAGTTTATTTGAGCACTCCAGAAACTCCGGTAACACTCCAGGGGGTAAAAGACTCCGTCCCAAACTCTGACTCTTCCAGCGTAACAGACACACTTCATAACTTTACACACATACTCGTTTACCATTCCGAGTGGGGACCCCCCTCCCCTCTCTGCTCAATCTGCAGCCTGCACACTGACTGACAGCGTAGCCGGTAAACAGAGCTCAGCTGTTTATTTAGCCTAGCAATATCTCCGGACTATAGTAGCTGCAATGGACGACTTTGAACGCGATTTTGAAGAGTTTCTTGTAGCGGACACAGACCCAGAGCCATACCTGTTTGAGCCGGAGCATACAGATGAGAAACTCCATGTGTTTGATGCTGAGCAGGCGAGAAGAGAGGCTGAATGCACAGAATGGGATTCGGTGCTACCATCGTTGGGGAGATATATCATCAGGAGGAAAAGCGTCGTAGAGAGTGCATCACAAGGAGTGAAGTTGCGTCTTCTTTTCCTTGCAGATGACGGTTCGGGTTCATTCTCTCCTGTTGCGTGCTAAGTGTGGTCCATTCGCAAACTTTATAACTAAAAAAACTTTTCACTACTCTCTATCGACGAACTACTAACACTCTCTGCTGTTTCCTCCTCCTTCTTCCTTCCTTCCGCTGTCTTCGTTGGTTCATTTATACACGCGAAACGCGTTCTCTGGCTGGCTGGATTGTCCGCTCGGGCTGCCTTACATACATGGCGGCGCAAGATGGCGACCTCTCTAAAGCAAGGCCCTTGCTATATATATATATATATATATATATATATATATATATATATATATATATATAAAAAAAGCATAATTATAAGGCTACAAAAACCAAATGAATTTTATTTTATAGCGATTATACACTTGTATAAACATATTAATGGGTAGAATATTCAGATTCAGATTCAGATTGACAATAAACCATGCCAAATATTACACACTGGCCCTTTAAGCAGGACTGAAAAATGAAGCTAACGTGGAAGTGCCAAAAACTGCAGTACCTTGAATGGCCACTTGAGGCTGGCTTGAGAAGCCAGTTGATCCCCACTGACCCAGATGTTAAAATACCCCAAAATGTTACAGCAGAAATGTTCTGAACCTGGTTAAAAAAAAAAAAAAAAAAGAAGAAAAAAAAAAAAAGATTTCGCTTAGTCCTTCAGAACCTGACCTGTGTTGGGAACCAGGGGGTCACGAGCTCAAGTCCTCAACCGGACCAAATATGGAGTGTTGACTGGTAGCTGGAGAGGTGCCAGCTCACTCCCTAAGCACCACCCAGGTGCCCTTGAGCAAGGCACTGAACCCTCAACAGCTTGGCTAGCCCCTTGCTGTGACATCTGTCAATTTAATGCATGTACAGGTCCTGTTTGTGCATGTGTGTGTGTAGTTCTGGCCTGTGTGTATGTGACAACAGAGTGAAAAAAATGAATTTCCCCTCAGGGATTAATAAAGTATGTCTTTTTTTTCTTCTTCCTATTCTTCTTCCTATTCTTCTATTAGCTTATAAATACTTTAGTTATAGCCAAAAACATGTTTTGTGAGGTCACAGTGACCTTTGACCATAAAATCCTCATCAGTTCATCCTTGAGTCCAAGAGAACGTTGCCAAATCTGAAGAAATTCCCTCAAAGCCCTCCTGAGATATTCCATTCATGAGAATGAGATGGACGGACAGATGGACAGACGGATGGATAGACGGACAGATAGATGGACGTACAACTTGAAAATATGATGCCCCTTTTCTGGGTTACTCCTATGTAGTATAAACCTACCAGTGAAAATATAAGACTTTTATTTTGGTATTATTCATCCATCCATTCGAAAAATATTTAAGAGTCGTCTATTATAATCTTTTGTGAGGTTACAAGTTTTTCTCTTGCGTGTTCACATAATGTAGAAAGTCACACCAGTCAACTTCTACCAGCCTATTATATCATCACTTGTCATCTGTCAGCTTGAACTCTAATAATAGAGAGCCAAGTTCATCTGGAAACACGCAGCAGCTTATTAGCAAGAATGAAAACTACAGTCCACATTGTCATTAATGACTGCTGCTGTGCAGTAATCAGGTACATGCCATTTTCACAGTATATTTTATTTAGAGCTGGTGACATGGTCAGAGTCCTTCATTGTAATATAGACCTCAGGTGTGAAAGTGTAATGGTTTCTCTACAGTTTGATGGCTTGTAGAGTAGGGACACAGTACGTTCTCATTGCACTGCATTTTTATGGACTATCATAAACTAATAATGAGCCTGCTCTTTCTTCCTGTCTCTCCTGCAATTATCATTGTTTGCTGCTTTGAAAAATAAGTAGTGGGCTGGTGGTCAACTTGCTTACGGTCGCACTGTTGTGTAAAGCATTCTAAAATGGGTTTGTGATAATAGTTGTATCAGAGCAAGGTAAACTGCATTGCAGCATTTAGTGTGAAGTCATGACACACTGTACAGTGACTTTCTCTCAGCATTTCCTCTATTGCCTCCCGGCATTTGAATGCATTTATGCCTGACCACCTTGTAGAAAGGTTAATTGTCTTAGCTGGCTCCAGGTTTGATGCTTATTACATAGGTTTGCTAGCAATGTCTACTTTTGTCTATTGTTACAGTGGTAGTCTGTAGGTCAGTCCAACACTTTTGTCAAGATAGAAATAAAAGCGTCGAAAGGATTGCCCTGAAATTTTGTACAGTCATCTGGAAAACAGTGGGTGCTGAATTACACATTGTCATAAGCAGCAGAACTGATTGGTTAGCATGAGCAGTTATAGCTGAATAGACAAAGAGACTAAACTTCATCAGCAGAACATTCTGTGTCACTGACAGCTGATCTCTGAGAGGCGCAGAAGTGCAAACACCACGTCAGTGAGGTCTTTGTATTTTTGAAAGAATGGTGCCACTTAAAAACACCAGAAGTTTACATTTTAGAATGCATGCAACTTAAAGACATCAAAGCCCCTAACCCTGTAGCTGCTGTGCTCAAACTGCTGAGCTACACACCAACACAAGTGAGAGAAACAAACGGTACAGATGTCAGCATGAGGCCAGAGCTGGAGCACAGCATGAAGACGAACTTGAGCAAAAATGAACCGGAGTTCTAAAATGATAAAGACCACCAGCATGCCCTTTAAAAAAATCTGGCCTGCATGACAAAGCAACCCGTGGAGGTGATGTAAAATAAAAATTCCCATCACTGATTACATCTACCCTTGCTTTGGGAAACAGTTTCTCATATCAAAGTTTAAAATCTAATTCCCTGGAGCGAGGGAATAAAGAAATAGTGTTTTGACTGCGAGTTGAATTAAAAGTGTGTTTGCTGACCAGATAGCATCACATGGGTTATGCTAAGTTCAATCAAAGTCAAACCAAGGTGCACCGGGCAGGCTTTTGGCAAAATATAATTCAAACAAACAGGATGAAAAGAGCTGAATGTGTAATGACCTGGCTGAACTGAACCTTAAAGCAACAATCGGCAACAACAACAGATGGTAAATGGATGGAGAGAGAGAGAGAGAGAAAACAGAGAGATAAAATGATGTGTTGAGGTTGTGTGTGTGTGTGTGTGTGTGTGTGTGAGAGGTGCCTCAAGTGCTTATGTGTGTATGTGTATACCTGCTGTGTTGTGAAATCCAGATGTCTGCCTGTCTGTCTATTGATACACACACTCCTAACACTTGCCATAAGTCTGATTTGATTACAACAAGACCCTAAAGACACAGACACATACACACACCAATACCAACTAAAGGAAAGGAGAGATGTAATTTCTGTGTGTGTGATGTACTGTGTCCAGTGTCACATCCTTGTTTGACTCAGTTTCAACGTATTGATCGACTGAGGGCTTCTCTGTTACCGTGCCGACAGAGCTGTTATTGGATATCTGACCTGTGAGTGGTCTTCTAGCTCTTACTTAGCTCTTATTTCTGTGACAGACGAGGGCAAAGGCTAATGGAGACTGTAATGCAATTCGTACCCCCAGTGAATTTCAGTCTGCTATGCTAGTTTTACATCGGAGTCTTTTTGGCTGCACTGCTTGTCCAAAGGGTCATTTGATAGCGTTGCGAGGCAGCACTTACAGGAGTTCTGCTGGCAGCTGCTAACTACCACAAGACAGCGGTGAAAACACACGGATATAAGAGTTTGATTAGTGATTCAAGTGAACAATGAAAAATGCTGCACGACAGTAAACCGACAACTGCAGTGTGTGGCTCTACATGAGGGTAGGAAAAGAGTTTGCCTGGTGTTCTTAGATGAATGACTGGTGTAAACAGCAGCACTGTGATAAAACTATCTGAACTCAAGGTGCACTTACTAGCTTTTTCTGGAGTTTTGAACTGCATCTATTTGTCTTCACCATTGAAGACTATGATTTGTAGTTGAAAGTAGTAGTAGTGAGTTGCTTGAGTTAGGATCATTTGGTCGAATTGCTATTCCCAAGGTCAAGAACCAACTATCATGATCAAGTATTCCAGCACATTCCTCTGAATGTATGAAAACCAAAATAAAAAGAAACTGATATTCCTCAACTTAAAAGGGTCCCATGCAAAATTCAGATTGTATGAGTTATCTGAACGCGGTTCTCAACATGGAGGTGGCTGAGCTGAGCAGCTACCAGCTAACTGTGTTAACTCCATAAACAGGGCTAAACAACAGCAACAGCACTGACATAGGGCTTTCACACCGGCAGGGCACCGGCACGGTTCCGGTTCCCACACCCAATTTTGAACCGGCTGGCGTGTTCAGACCGAAAAAAATAATTGGTTCAGAACCTGAAGAGTTGGTTCCCAGCAGAACCAAAAAATAGTTGGTTTTTCCTTGTGAACCGTGACATAATAAGTCGGCGTGTCACATTCTAGGCTGTGAAGACGAGCAGGAAGGCAGGAAAGAGAAGAAGATGGTGGAGAAGGAGAATGTACAGTGGTCTGCTGAGGAACGAAGTGTTTGGTGGCGACTTGGACATCCACTGAATTCCAGGAAAAGCTAGAAAGCACAAGACAGAGCAAGTTATATGCGGAACTTGCGGAAGAGATGGCCAAGGCTGGGTTCACTCCAACGCCAGACCAAATAATTAATAGAGCTAACCAGTGGGGAACTGCAGGGAAGGCACTATATGCTTCTGAGACAACACTGTCCCGATATTACTATAACCATCAGATGAAAGCAGTGCAGAGCAACAGCAATGAACTTGCCAGTGGACAACACATGTCCATGGCCGGACCAGTTTACCATAACAAACGACAGAGAAGCTCGGATTACAACACACACAAAGGCAGCTTGAATTCATTCTCTGCTCAGGATGCCATTGCTCCACTATATCTTTACATAGCCAGTAGTGGTTTGCTGCTATTTCAATGCTCTGATTGTTGCATATAGAACCTTTTACTTTCTGTGTATATTTATATCATCAAATGCATCAGGAGGACTAGGGTATTACTAGGCTGAAATTTTCACAGGCAATAACTTGAGGCAAATTATCCATATGGCAGGCTACATGTAACATTGCTGTAAATATTTTATCAAAGACTAAAATTAAAGAATAAATTGTTGTTACTTATTGCATGAAACTGACAGTACTCAACGAAAAGACTAAAATTAAATCAAAATCATGTGTCAAAATTAATGCTGTTTTTGTTTTCACAATTTTTTGAAGAACTGGGGCAGGGCAGTGTCATCTCACAGCAAGGGGGTCTGAATCAGCTGGCTGGCTGAGCACCTCCTGTATGGAGTTGATATGTTCTTCCTGTGTCAGCGTGGGTTTTCTCCGGGTTCTCCGGCTCCCTCCCACAGTCCATAGACATGCAGGTCAGGTTAACTGGTAGCTTTAAATTGGCTGTAAGTGTGAATGTGAGCGTGAATGGTTGTCTGTCTCTAGCCTTGTGGTAGTCTGGCAAGCTGTCCAGGATGCACACTGCCTTTTGCCCAATTTCAGCTGGATTAGGCTCACATTTTTTCAATACACACGTCCATATGCACACTGAAACCTTCCACACTAGCAGTGAAAAGATCCTTTCCTAATGTGATCATAATGTATGTGACAGGAGACAAAATCCACAGTTCTTGTTCTTGGAAAACTATAAACCTATCCTTCAGAGAATTCATTACACATTTCACAAGCCCACATCTCTTACATTTCCACAGTGTTTTTTTTTTTTTTTTTTAGAATCACAACAGAATGCTGCCTGCATCTGAGCATGTTGGAGGCCAGCCTCCATTTGTGGTTTGAAGGCCTGTTACAGATTATGGAATAGCATGATGGGATTTCAAGTATGCACTCTGCTTTGAGTGTGGTGCCCCTCATTAGTCTCGTTTCCATTAACGATACAATGTCTGCCTCCATCCTTATAGATAATGGAGAACTCTCATAGTTAAAGAGGCCTGTTCAAAGAGTCCATCCAACGAGAACCAATCACATTTCAGCGATGATAGGGAAAAGCACGCTGTCCACGCAAAATTATTATACACCCTCGGCAGTGTAATGCACCAGATTGTCGTACCTATCGTCCTATTGGATTGAATATTCTCAAATTTGTCTCCTATAAGAGAACTATAGTCACTTTTATACATCTCCTTATTTTCTTACAGGATCCACACTCCTCCCCTCCTGTGACAACCTTGTGACTTTAGACTGAAGAGTCCAGGAATGTGACAATAAGAAAAGGCTCAGAGCAGCCTCAGTCACACTTAGCTTCCGCTGTTGGTACTTTCAAAATGAGGATAATCAAAGTCTGGGCATGCTTTGTTTTTCACAGGTATTCAATGGAAAATGTGTAGTGTCATTGAAGTTGTAATTTAAAATAAATTTGTTTACTGTAGTGTTGTCTGCCACTGCAGAGCGGAACTTCTTTAAAGTACATGTTGCACAACGGAGATACTAAATCAACATGAATTTAGCTCTCAGAGGCTGATGACATCATTCTAACAGAGCTTTGCTTGTTTCAGTTCCCAAAGTACACACCACGTTATTTTCTGACTTAATTAAATACTCTTCAAAAACCCAGAAGAGGAATGTGGAGTTAAGGTGTTTGCCTTTATCTCAATGCACTGACATATGAGCAGTATTGACTCTGTTACACACATTGTCCGTTAAGTATGCACCTCTATTACATCATGTAAACAAACCAGTACATATCAGCTGTACTCTTGAGATCATAATGGAAACTACTTCAAAGACAGGTGAGTGCTTGCTATCTTCCTGTGTTTGTACTTTCAAAATAGAAAACAGTAAAACAGCTTCATATTGTGATATTTACTTGAGATAACATGCAACATAGCCAACAGCAAGTAGCCTAGCTTGTTATTAGCAATAGTCATTTACTGTACAAGAAACTTTCAGCTTTTTGGTGATCTCCGCCCAGCCAGCTTGAGCAAAAAACCTTATTTAGTGACATAAGAAGGCATCGTAAAGATAATTCCTTTTTTCAACTTCACAATAGAGCTGTTTTTCTTCCATCATAGAACTTTCAAAGCGAGCAAAAGCAATAATTGAAACGGGGTGTCTGACAAAAGTTCATCTCAACTGGTCAGGACACCTCTTTCGTCAGCTTCAAATCCAAAATGTTGCTAAATTGGCACAGTTATCACACAATTTTCATGGGAGAATAACTGCCGTGTCTCCTCTCATCACCCCAAAAATCACATGAACTTTCGACAAAACAAACACGTGTGCCGCTCTGACCCTTCCATCGCTACTTAAATTTCACCTCATTCATGTTGCCATGCTTAGCTCACAGACTGTCAGACATTTGTGGTTCCGTCAGTCCATTTAAAAATTAATATTATGTTAATCACATTGTCATATTGTTTATTAGTAATGAATACAGGTTGGATTTAGCGCTGTGAAGCCATCAGCATAGGTTGCAGGTGTAGACTACTTTTAATATTCCCTGAAGTGTCATAATGATGGCTGCAGGTTCGGCCTGTTTGCATAAAATCAGACCGGTTTAAGCTCCTATACCACACTACACCGGCAAAACTGAAAATCCACCCAACTCCAGCCCCAAGACTGACAAATAATCCAATTAGGACTACATGTTGAGGCTATTTACTTGGAGTTGGCTTTGCCATATCAATACTAGGCTGAATTAATTTCTCATACTAAATTAAATCGGTATCACACACCCTATCAAGCACATACACACACAAAAAAAGCTGTAATTCATGATGATCGCTACACCATCTCTGGTTATTCATTGTAGAAAGCTAGCAATAACATAACATGTCCAATCCATTTTCATTATGCAGCACTGCAGCTCCGTCAGGCTTTTGTTTGCCTGCAGATGTCTATCAGTCACTCCATGTGCCGGTCTGTCAGTCATTACAGAGACGAGGGGGACAAAGAGTGAGAAAGGGCTTGGACAGCCCCAGTAATGCTAACTGGGACTCAAAAGAAAAAAAAAAAAAGAGAAATTAAAAAAGGCCGACAGACAGAAAACAATGAAAGAAAAATACAGACTGTAATGTGACAACAGCTGAGAAAACAGCAGCACGGCAGAACACAAGCAGCTCCTCGGTTCTTCATTTTCCATCAGCAGCCTGCTTCGTTTATTCTTTTCCTCTAATCCCTCTCTTTTGGCAGCTGTTCAACCATGGCACATCGGCCAAGAGTGAAAATGAGTTGTTTATTCTTGAAATAGTCTCATTTTCTCTCTCTTTTGTTAAGGAACGCCAAAGGACAATTTCACCGACGAAACTACATTGAATACCTGACCTCTGGATAGCTTGTTTTCACAAAGCTCAACTGAACCAGCTGTCCATTAAATTCACCCTTTGATAGAGGTTATTATACCCCACTCACGCCCTGTACAGGACAATTCAATGGCATGCAGCTAAATTTAAATGAACTGCTAAATGAACACACCGTCACTGTGCTAGAAACAAACAATGTCAGAGTTGTTACAAACAGAGTTTATAATCAATTGAAGAACATTTACAAAATTATCATCATATGATGACATTCAGCCTTCCAAAGCTGTGGTTTTATATTCAACCCTCAACAAACTTTCAGAGTTTTAACACTGAAGTATGTAGTTAAACTAGACTTGCAGTTCAGTTCGGTTAGATGAAGGTACATTTGCATTATCTGTGCTGTTTGCTGCCTGTGGTGGAACGCAACTTGTTTGCAGTTACTTAAGTATTGTACATGAGTACAGATTTGTGGTGCTTGTACTTTACATTTAATGCTACCTCATTTTCTAATAGCTTTAGTTCATTTAGAGAGTACAATTTTTTCATCCCCCTCCTGTTCAAGGAAAATTATCTATTTCCAAATGTGGTGATTTTGAATTTTTCTGATCAACTAAAGGATGACATGTTCTATGTTGTGAAGATTCTCCTACTTCTGTACTAAAGAAACTCTTTAAATATCCTCTTGGATTATCTGTAAAATGCAACCTGTCCTGCGGTGGACAAAGTACACAACTCTATTACTTAAGTCAAAGTTTAGATACTCATGTTCAAATATTATTCCAATACAAGTTAAAGTTGTCAAGTCAAATTATTACTTGACTTAAAGTACTGGAGTACTTGCTTTTAAAAATACTTAAGTAATTAAATTACTTAAAAAAAAATCTCAGCACATTATATTGTCACAATACGTTTACAGGACCTAATGAATCTAAAACAACCTACTGAATGCTCTTAAAATTACTTGTAGAACCTGTAGAATGAAAAGGTTGTTGCTCCAGAGCCTATAGAAATACCTGTAGAAACACAAACTGACAAAAGGGGAATCTTCATCTTCATCTGCTGCTGTAGCCATAGTAATAGCCTCTCTACCTGTCTCTACCGATGAGCTGCCCAATCTAAGTAGCACGAGGTAGAGGTACGGGAACACCACTTCAACAAACAAACCACATGCACAAGCTCTAGTGAAAGTTCAGTCAGGAAGACAATACTTTTTATTCTCAGGCTGTAAGTTTCTTTCTCCACCTGCCATTCACTCCTTGCACACATGCTCACTGACTATCTCTAGGTGTCATTGTCTGGATCTGTCAATTGGGTCATCAGATGTTTTTCAGCTGATTCACAATGCACGGTGACACACCTTCTGTCGGCCTATCATCTCACTACTCCTTACTTTAAATACGGTTCTTTGAACCTGAAAAAAAATAATATAAAATAATATATATATATATATATATATATATATATATATATATATATAAAATAAAAAAAAAAAAATATATATATGATAAAATATAATAACTGAATATTGTGAAAAAATAAATACAAATCACAGTATTAAACCTAATATAAAATCAGGACATACAATTAAAATCTAGTTGGAAATAGGCTTAACTTCTGAAACACATAGAATAGAGTCATACAGCACATAGTGCCCATCAACATTATTGGCATCAGCACCTTACTGTAAATGTATGAATGCTGACATGCAGAAAGACCCTATTCAGAAGTTCAAAATAACATCAGTAATACACACACACACACACACAAAGACACACTTAGGATGGCAGCCATCCCAGACACGATTCGAGTGCCATGCAGGGCCACGCAGGAGTCCAATTACCCAAGGTTCTCTTGTCTCTTGGCTGGCATCTAGTCAACGAGCCCTCAGCTCAGAATGAACACACACACACGCACACACACACGCACACACACACACACACACACACACACACACACACACACACAGAAGCTGTAGAGTATGAGAATAAATGAGTGAGGGAGGGCAGGAGAGCAGCGTACCAATTAATAATTAATTAATGTCTCCTTACTAATATCTATTCACTATAAAGAATATTCAGAGTTTTTAAAGCCTGTTTAAACAAATCACTTCATACAATCAACCAGCAGTCTTGCAGAAAAACAACGCTGCTAACGTTTATGGTGCTCCACAAACTGAAAGTAGCACAGTATGGTCCAGTGCTCCTGCAACATTCTCAACAGGGCAATGACCGCTGTTGACAGAACAAAAACTGGCAAAATTGGAAATACAAGGACATCTGGAGGACGTGGTAAAAGCAGTGATTCCACTGATACACTGCAAGTGTTTTGATTATACAGTCACACAGCTCTGATGGGAGCTGCCAGTTTATAGCTTTGATGCTCAGCCTGTGGATGATCATAGTTTTTAACAAAACTGTGTTGTCTAAATTAAGAATTGAAAGAACACTGTAATTGTATTGACACTATATATTTCACATTCCTTCATTTTCTGTCCTTTGTTATCAACTGCTTCAGATATTTAAAGCTTTAAAAACTTTGAACTCTTAGCTTTCTCAGAAAATGAACAATCAATAGAATCCCAGTGAAACGTTGCATGTATGTGTTTGCAATTTGTGTGTGTGTGTGTGTGTGTGTGTGTGTGTGTGTGTGTGTGTGTGTTTGTGTGTTACTAGTTATGTTTTCCTGTGCATGGTGCTATATAGCTATTCCGTTCAATAGCAAATGACTGTATTGATCTCCTAAGGAGCAATTTAGCAGGGTGTTATTAGACGCACAAAGGCACAAAATGAGCAATAACACACAGTGTATTGCTTGTGGAGAGCTAATATCTGTCATTTTGCCCATAGGTCTATTACAGTATATGTGTGTGTAGTGTGTGTGTGCGTCTCGGTCAAGTAGGGCAGAGATAGAGATAATTTATCCTTTCTCACGCCCTGGTTTGTACTCATTGTGCGAGTTGATGCATAGGTTGGTAATGCCTCTCTGTCCAGCCCTGTGTGTGTGAGATGATCCATACTGGCCACAGGGATGTGTGCAACCGACTGTGTGTTGTGTGCATGAGCATGCCAGTGCGGTTTGTGAGTATACGGGTGTTTTCACAGTATTCAGCTGACTACTCAGTGATGTGTGTGTGTGTGTGTTTGTCTGCATGACACAAAAGTTGAAGGGCATTCCAATCAGTGCTGTCAGCTAATGTCATCCCCACACTCCTGGCTGACAGAGGGCGAGACAGGGTCAGCAGTGAGAGGAGGGTGGAAGCAGCTGAGGCTGTGACAAGCACTGCATAGAGTGTGTGTGTTTGTGTGTATCCTAGCATAAAATAAAGACATGACAAAACAGACTGGTGGTTATGTTTGGCATCAGAGATCAAATCTAGATTTTGTTGTGGCCTGGTTCATTTCATATTTACTGTTCTACTGTTTTTTTTGCTCCAACCGAAGAAAAAAATGGTAAAAAAACAAAAACAAAACACAGTATATTCTGACATCTAGAGTTTTGTATTACATTAACTAAATCTGGTTTATGCACATTCTACTCAACTTCTATGATAAAAGAAAAACTTGCACTGGCAGAATGATCAATATGATAAAACTTTTCTGACATTTAAAGTTAAGTTATTTTAATCACATTTTTGTTTTTACACTCTTACTTTCTTATTCCAGCAAGTCAAAGCAAATTAAAACAATCCCCTGGACTTTCAGGATGTCCAAATTATTTATTCTGTTTTTTAAGAACCAAAACAACCATTCGGATGAAGTATTTTCGCCTTCATAATGACAGTTTTTGTTTTGATGTCTTACCTGGACGACCGACATTAATCTACACAAGTATTATGCATGCAAGCAAAACACAGTTCTCACTGTGCCGGGAGAGAAAAATAAAATAGAAAACAATATGGTAATCACAGCTATTTCCATATAGGAGAGTGGTCAAGCCAAGTGCGCACATTCAGAGTGCAAACATGGTGTGAAATAGAACTGTACATCTGAAACTTTCATCAGGATTGTTTTGAAGATTTTTGCACTAAACTTTGAGGGAAATGTGGACCAAATGTGAACATGTTTACAAGCCTAACTGACTGTAAACAATTTCGAAAAAGGGCCGGGCAAAAAAATCAAAGAGCGAAACCAAAACATCTCAGTACTAAATGTCATCAAAAACGTTGCCTTGGTGTTGCGTAAGGTAACATCAAAAAGTTGCTGCCTTAAAACTTGGTTAAAAAGTTTATCACCATGACATGATGACAAAATTGTGCAACACCAGCTTGATCCTCTTATGTGTGGCCCCTGGAGGCAGCTGTAGGCTGCATAATACTCCCGTTTTAGGAAGACAAGTCTATTTTACATGTCATGAAGTTACCTCAGTTGTGTGTGTGTGTGTGTGTGTGTGTGTGTGGAGGGGGGGGGCATAGAGCGCCTGAATATTAAAAAGTTCTGGCTGAAAAAGTAAATACTGTTGTAAATCAATATGTTCTTAATACTCAGTGCAATCAAATGATAGTTGGGCACACACACACACACACATACACACGCACGCACGCACACATGCACAAACACACGCACACACACACACACACACACCATAATCAAACACTCAAACATCCATGTAATCATCTGTTTCCACATCCGCCTCTGATTACACCCGGGGTATAGCAATCTGTGCGCGTGTTGGCAAAGTTTCTCTGACTTGACACGCACACACACACACATGCACAGCCCCACACACACAAGCAGATATATACCATTTAACATTATCTTTTACACACAAACACACACATACATGCACTGAAACACACATACAGTATATATACGGCAGTGCTATAAGCAGCTGACAGGCCCCGGTTATCAGCTAAGGCAGGGTGCACTAGATAAGGCAGCCACAAGGCATCATAAACACCAATACACTGATAGAGAAAGCAAGAGAGAGAGAGAGCGAGAGAGAGTGAGAGAGAGAGAGAGCAGAGGGAGGGATGAATCAGAGATGAAAGAAGGGAGAGGAAAAAATTCAACACTCCTGTCGGAGATAATAAAAATTCTCAGATGAAGAGCTCCAGCAGAGAGAGGGAGAATTAGAGGCGCAGGGGGAGAGGGGGAGGGCGAAAGATGGGGGAGCAAGGTGAAAGGAGAGATGACAAGTTAGACGCAAAGGGCGGGTAGCCAGAGAGAGACAGGAAAAACTAAATGAAAGTGAGTGAGTGAGTGCCAAGAGGAGAACATAGAGAGGAGCCCTCTCAGTCGGCCGTTCCTGAGGCTCACCTCCTCTAACAGCATAAAGCCTCAGGACAAACCTCACACAATCTGGCCTAACCAAATTACAGCTAAAGAAAAAGACAACTACATCAACTATTGGACAAAATCCCAAAACAAACAGCAATGCTATTTGGCCTTAAACAGACAGTACACAATGGCAAGCTATATGCTCGCTGTGACAGATCAGAAACTGAGAAAGACACTAACTATGTACAGACTCAGTGATCACAGCCTGGCCATAGAGACAGGCAGACACAGGCAGACCTGGCTCCCTAGGGAAGACAGGCTGTGTCAGCTCAGAGACAGGTGGAGACAAAGCAATATTTCCTACTACACTGTAGCACATACAGTAGGAAAACATCAGGACAAAAATTAAAGGTAAACTCCAAGATTTGGATACACTGTCTGACCAGACTAAAATGCAACATACTTGGAGAAAACAGTGTCAGCGCCACAGATGCAGCAGGATATGTCACATGCATGTCACAGCCTGAGGGACAACCAACACAACGACATATAGTTCATCTCATCACAGATCACACTCTGCCTTTTTATTTACTCCTTCACTTGAAACATTTTTTTTCTCCTTTAAAATGTATGTCTATGCATTTATCATAATACATTGTTATTAACTGTTTTCGTATTGTCACTGTCTTACATTGTAATTGTGCTTTGGCAACACATAAGAATGTCATGTCAATAAAGCTTATTGAATTGAACTGAGTGAGAGGAAAGAAGAGAGGTAAAGAGGAGGAGGGAGGACAAAGCAAGAGGGGAAGAAGAAATCAGGTAATGTTAGACAAAAAGATTAAGAGCTTGAAAGTAGTAAAAAAAAAAGTGGGTTATCAATTTCTGAAAGAAGAAGTGTGCGTCTGTGAGAGGGAGACAGAGGTAGCTATACAATGGAGTGACAATAAGAATGGAGAAAACACCTCTATAACCTCCAGGGTCTGACTTTGGTCTCTGGATGAAATATGAATTTACAGACAGATGTACACACACACACACACACACACACACACACTGCATATGCGCATTCCACTAATAAAGCCAGTTCCTGCCTTGTTTCCCAAGACGTCAGGCTGTCTGTCCTTTTCCCTTCGTCAGCAACTTTGATCTAATCCCACTAAATCAAGAAGAATAAGAGTCGGCATTGCTTGTGACGGAAGAAGTCAAGGGAATTGAAAGTGTACACACACACACACACACACACACACACACAGACAGATACACATGTGAGACCGCACAGAATACACATATGAAAATGCATATGGTGGGATATGGGTGTGTAAATAGATACTTTGGCAGATATACATATCATTATGCTCTGGCACATGGTGCAGATCAGATAAATCCACTCTGCAACCTGCCACCGGCACACAGGAAGGAACCAAACAGAAGACGAGTGCCAGTCAAACTGAAGCAGCAGGCAGATGCCTTTCACTCAAGTGTGGATGCGAACACACGCATATGGATGAATGTGTAGGAACAAACACTCACAAATCATCCCAAGTCAAGTGGACATGTGGCTGCAACAGCATCCCACATCTTGCCACAGACACACACACACACACACAGTGTATTCAAGTGAACTCATTAGTATTACCCTGCTGACAGGGCAGAGCGCCAACTGAGAACTAATTTTCATCGATGCGTGTTGTAGGCCATTGACCCTCTGAAGCTGCACTCAGCTGCCTGAATTGAGCTCGAACTCACACCTGAAATTAGACTTCTAAGCCCACACTGGCACTAGAGAAAAGAGTGTTCCAGTGGCAAATGACAGAAAATGCCTCAATGCCTCAGTAACATGCAGAAAAAAGTCTGCAGTGTTGTTTTCTTCAGTGACTATCATTCAGACTTGACAAGTGTTAATTAGCAAGTTGCTTGTTCGCACACAGAGCTGATATGACTCTGGAGCAAAAGTATCAAAAGTGCTAAATCTGATGGGGTGGAAAGAAACGGTGGCACAGAGTTAAAGTGACACTGCTGATTTAGTTACATGCTAAGTATTTTTGAGGCTGTTCCCTCATGAAAAATGACAGCATCGCTCATTTCAGCAAATGCTCTGAAACAACACTTGTTTACATTCAAGTGATGAAGCCCTCTAGCGGACTTCGAGTTATGATTCTTGTCTGGTGGGATCAAAGGAGGAAACAGCTGCTGTGTGTATGAAGCCAAAAAATCTTCAGGAGGAGGAGGTTATGGTGGATGGCAATCTTTGCTTCTTGTGTTCTACCAACAGTCAACATTGGTTTATTTAATCCATGATCACAACTGATAACCCATTAGTTTTTAATCATCCTGTTGATGTGGGTCCTGAGTTGGCAATGTTTGTCAGTCTGTGTGTTGTATTGACCACTTTGGTCAAGACGGAAAAATCTCAACAATTATCGGACGGATTTTTGTGAAATTTTGTCCAGATATTTGTGGTCCCCAGATGATGAATCCTACCGCCTTAGGGGGCTTTCACATCAGGGTTCCAGGCCCAGATCCAAGTAAACTTGACCCACAAAGTCAAGTTTGTTTAATTAGTGTGAACTCTCTGTACCCTACCCGGGCACAGTATGCCAGTCTGTCCCCGAGTCCACTTGAAAAGGGGGTCTTGAGTATGGCTCATGTGTAGTAGAACAGAAGTGGACTGCTATTTAATGTGACGACAGGGAAACAGCCTTAATCTAATACTGATGCTTCTATATCAGACAGCAGCGCAGCATGTCGTGGACCGAGGCAAATCTGGCTTTGCTGCCACGTTCCACCTGCACTGAACCATGGCAGGAAGAGCTTCGCAGTTAACAGCATTGGCTCCTCCTATGGCCAGGTGCAGAGCTTCGCCCCACTGCACTGCTGATCCCCTCTCATGACAGTGTCCTGGGCAGCAGGGTTCGTCTGCAGCACCCTTAACTAATGTGACAGCTTAGTGGCTAGGGAGTGGAGAGGGGGGCAATTGTACCGGGGCACGTTATGAATCAATCGCACCTAATGTGAAAACACTCTTAATGATCCACTGACTTTTCCTCTAACGCCACCATGAGTTACACAATTTTGGTTTTGAGTGAAATACCTTGACAACTATTCAGAACTATTAAGACATTTACTTCAGATATTTAAGGTCCCTAGAGGATATATTCTAATGACTTTGATGATCTCCTGACTTTTAATCGAGCACAATTTTCAGACCAAAAATGTTATTTGTTCAACACTTTCTCATCAGCCTCAACTGCACTTTGTATTTTCTGCTAATCAGCAAATGTTAACATGCTTACATGCTAAACTAAGATAATGAACATCATAAACATTATACCTGATTACATTAGCATGTTAGCATTGTCACTGTGTATGTGTTAGCATGCTGAGATAGCATTTAGTTTTCAGCACAGCTTCACAGAGCTGCTATGTGGCTGTAGACTCAAACAAACCATAATCTTTCCCCCACCTTGTGCCTAAACCTGACCAACCGATTTAACCATCACTGTGCAAGGTCAGAAAACATTTATTTTTGCAACAGTGACTGGTAACATCTCTGGAACGCACTGATAAGTGATGTTGTCAGATCAGAAAACACTTGTCTTTGTCACGTTGGAGGGGACTTACAAACTGTTATTAAATTGGGGGGACTTGTTGGAGATTTTCCAAACAAATTCCTTTAAGGTTGAAATGACAGCATAACAGAAGTGACACAAGAGGAATGATGTTGCAGCGGCATAGCTATGGTCCATGTACAAAGGGCTAAGAAATGGGAGAGCTGCACAGTCTGTTCTAACAATGAGTCTCACTGTGAGAAGTCGGCTCAGGTCCCAGGCAGGGTTCAAATCCACCATATTCTTGATTTTAACTTAACAAAGAATGAAGGAGAGAGAAATAAATACAATCATGGTAGAATGGGGTTTCTGTGATACATAGATGTTATGGACTACTCTGCTCACATCTCTCCATCAGACAAATAGAGCAGAAACACAATGTCAGTTTGTCGGTGAAAAAGCTGTAAAGAAGCTGTTAGAGCAGCGTCTGCCTGCACTGATACTGTTGGCATCCACAAAAGTACTGCTAGTGTGTTCAGATATTACTCAGAACTCACTGCACACACCAAAAATAGAGAGAGAAGAAAAGGCTATGTTGAGACAATGTGGGAGATCAAAGAAAAAAGTATAGGTAAGTGAAAAGACAGCAATCTATTTAGATTTAGTAAAATCAACACCTTTCTTTGCTCAGCCTAATTTCAAGGCTGGCTGCCCTAAAATGGCCCAATCTTCTCCTCTGAGAAGGCACACAGATATCAGGTGCACTGACATCAGTTTGAGGCCGGCTTTGACAGGCCATCGCCTTTTAAGCCATTAGGAAGAGGAGACACGGACAGCATCATTGAGCAAAATGTTTTGGGTTCTCATGTTAACTCTTAACAACTCCAGGGAGGCCTCGTGAGGTACAGTATGTAGGCACCAAACCCAATTATGCTTGACTTTGCTCACATCAGCTGCACTCCCTTTTCAACGAACGCAGAGATAACAAGGGCTCTGATATAACTAACAAGCACTGTCAAGTTTGCTAAAGGATAATGTGGATAATAAGAGGTTTCAGGCCCCAATTTTTGCAGCGTTTGGTACAGACATGATAAATTGGTGTCTCTGGTTTGAATGTCATTTGAATTACTTTGGGTTTCAAAGATAGAATTATATATATTGTAATGGGAAGATAAAGAATAGAGAGTTGACACTGACCTAGTACACAGATAAAGCTGTTATGCTCAAAGTGAATCACTGATAAAGGTCGGAATAAAATAATTTGTGGGGATAAGAAGGATAAGGAGTCAGAATCAGAGCACCATGTACTGCATGTGATCTTCCACCAGTGGTTCAATTTACAATGCACGTAACTGATGATGCCACTATTGATATTTTTCTTTAATGCATGACTGCATACTTTCCCAACATCGAAATTGATGACTATGTGCTTACTCTGCAGGTGCTGCGCACCAATTTATCAGTTGTGGTCATGCCCCATTGCACTGAGAACCAATTAAGAACCATTATGAGGTTGATAATCTTTCATGCCAGGTCTCATTATTTCTTTTAACCCAAGAATGAATTAAGTCAGCTTCAGGCTTAAGTATCTAAATTACTCCAACTTTTATGCTGTCTAACTCAGTCGCATAATAACCTTACCTACAGTACAGGCCAAAAGTTTGGACACACCTTCTCATTCAATGCGTTTTCTTTATTTTCATGACTATTTACATTGTAGATTCTCACTGAAGGTATCAAAACTATGAATGAACACATGTGGAGTTATGTACTTAACAAAAAAAGGTGAAATAACTGAAAACATGTTTTATATTCTAGTTTCTTCAAAATAGCCACCCTTTGCTCTGATTACTGCTTTGCACACTCTTGGCATTCTCTCGAGCTTCAAGAGGTAGTCACCTGAAATGGTTTTCCAACAGTCTTGAAGGAGTTCCCAGAGGTGTTTAGCACTTGTTGGCCTCTTTGCCTTCACTCTGCGGTCCAGCTCACCCCAAACCATCTGGATTGGGTTCAGGTCCGGTGACTGTGGAGGCCAGGTCATCTGCCGCAGCACTCCATCATTCTCCTTCTTGGTCAAATAGCCCTTACACAGCCTGGAGGTGTGTTTGGGGTCATTGTCCTGTTGAAAAATAAATGATCGTCCAACTAAACACAAACCGGATGGGATGGCATGTCGCTACAGGATGCTGTGGTAGCCATGCTGGTTCAGTGTGCCTTCAATTTTGAATAAATCCCCACAGTGTCACCAGCAAAACACCCCCACACCATCACACCTCCTCCTCCATGCTTCACAGTGGGAACCAGGCATGTGGAATCCATCCGTTCACCTTTTCTGCGTCTCACAAAGACACAGCGGTTGGAACCAAAGATCTCAAATTTGGACTCATCAGACCAAAGCACAGATTTCCACTGGTCTAATGTCCATTCCTTGTGTTTCTTGGCCCAAACAAATCTCTTCTGCTTGTTGCCTCTCCTTAGCAGTGGTTTCCTAGCAGCTATTTGACCATGAAGGCCTGATTGGCGCAGTCTCCTCTTAACAGTTGTTCTAGAGATGGGTCTGCTGCTAGAACTCTGTGTGGCATTCATCTGGTCTCTGATCTGAGCTGCTGTTAACTTGCGATTTCTGAGGCTGGTGACTCGGATGAACTTATCCTCAGAAGCAGAGGTGACTCTTGGTCTTCCTTTCCTGGGTCGGTCCTCATGTGTGCCAGTTTCGTTGTAGCGCTTGATGGTTTTTGCGACTCCACTTGGGGACACATTTAAAGTTTTTGCAATTTTCCGGACTGACTGACCTTCATTTCTTAAAGTAATGATGGCCACTCGTTTTTCTTTAGTTAGCTGATTGGTTCTTGCCATAATATGAATTTTAACAGTTGTCCAATAGGGCTGTCGGCTGTGTATTAACCTGACTTCTGCACAACACAACTGATGGTCCCAACCCCATTGATAAAGCAAGAAATTCCACTAATTAACCCTGATAAGGCACACCTGTGAAGTGGAAACCATTTCGGGTGACTACCTCTTGAAGCTCATCGAGAGAATGCCAAGAGTGTGCAAAGCAGTAATCAGAGCAAAGGGTGGCTATTTTGAAGAAACTAGAATATAAAACATGTTTTCAGTTATTTCACCTTTTTTGTTAAGTACATAACTCCACGTGTTCATTCATAGTTTTGATGCCTTCAGTGAGAATCTACAGTGTAAATAGTCATGAAAATAAAGAAAACGCATTGAATGAGAAGGTGTGTCCAAACTTTTGGCCTGTACTGTATATAAAATACAAGCCCTGGTAAACATGTTTGGTAAAACAAACATGTTTGATGGCACACTATCCAAAGTAAGGCTGATGCAGTTATAGTGACATATTATCTATTGCCTGGGTAAAAGAACCACAATTAGTATAAGAACAACATTCATCTATTTTGCAGAGTAAATTTAAAGCTAATACACAAGCTACAGCTACATCAAACTAACGCTGTAAAAAGACTAGAGGAAAAAAGGAGTGCTGCACTAGATTAAGAGACTTGGTGTGGGTGATGTTAAACTTCAAAATCAGTGATAGGTTAAGTAGTTGAATAGGAATAAAATAAAAATGACTATCCACTTTATCTGTAATGGAAGCCCATGGTATTGGTTGGGAGGCTGAAAAGCACCCAAGGCACTTTGATTGTAAACTGGTAGCTCACCAGGTCAAGGTTTTCAAAATTTCCATTAGTAACATTGAGGAAAAGATGGAGAAGATGAAGAAGCACCAGCTGAACTAGACTCTTGTTAGCCTTGGTACATGCTATGGGAAATACACTGGATGACCTCTGTGCCACATCTGTTCCGAAGGGAAATTAGAAATTGTTCTGGACAATGACTTTTAACCAGGTCACTCTTTTTCTATATACCAATCTGACAGAGCAGAGGACTGATTGATTGATTGATTGATTGATTGACTGATTGATTGATTGATTGACTGACAGACATAACTTGATTGACTTTTTGAATTGTAATGCATTGGTTACCCAAGCATAATAAAGGATTTTTAAGTTCAATCAGAGTGTCTAGGATGCTTTTCAGAATTGCCAATCTATTCCACAGACTTCCATGAAAAGAAAGCTGGACAGCTGTTGTTATTTTTCATTCTTACTGTAGAAAGACTGTTTTAAAGTTACACTATGCGGGATATTTCTTTAAAACAACTGAAAGACTTATTCTCATATACCTTTAATGAAGGCTTATTTCTTTTGCACTCTTTTTGCAAAGCTTTACTCCAGTATTATTTTATCCTTTCAAAGAATAGGCTGTTGATTTTCCTAAAAGAAATCAGGTTCAATGAATCTGAACTAACACATAATTTTTTCAAATTATGAGGGTTGCCTCCACTGCCTTATTTAAGTGACAAGCTAACGCTACTCAAAGGTTTAATTAAATGCTCACACATTACTTCTCAGATGGTTTGGTTTTATTGTTAACTTCTCAGCAAGGCATGCTATTTTTTTCCACCTTGCGTTAGCCAAGAGAATAACAAAAGTCCAGTTGGGGGGAGGGCTGTAATGGGTCAGACATACAGAGCATTTTAGGAAAAGCCAGATGTGTTACTACATAAGATTACACTTCCTCCTTCTCTTTCTCTCTCCTTTCCCTTATTTCCTTTTCTGTCGGCCTCAGGCTACTTCTCGTGAGAAATAAAGCTCTGTGAAGGAAAAGAGGTTGATGAATGGCTGATAGCGTTGGTTTTACTGGAGCTCGGCTCAATGTGTCCCCAGGCCTTGGAGTCTATTCAGCACTAAAACTCCCCTCCCCTGCTTCCATTCCCCAGTAAGAGGAGATTGAAAAGCCCTCAGCGCCTGGGTCTGAGATGACGAAACACACACACACACATACCTCGTCTCTTACACTTCTCCTTGCTGTACCTGTCTGTCCAGCTTTTCTTTTCTCTCCTCACTTTATTCAGCCAGAGCCAACTGGTTTGGCCCCGCAGCTGATAGAGGCTGACCTCCCTTAGCTTTCCTTCACGTAGTCCGACAACTGAGGCCGTATAAAGACCAAGATGGAAACTGCCTTACTCTCCATTCATTTACTCTCAGTCAAAATGGCTTACAGAGAAACTTGTTTCTCTGCAGGGACAATAATAGACCTTTTCGTGGCAGGCATGTTGACATGTTGCAGCTGGAAAAGAGGTGGTGTGATTACTTACACTGATAATGGCTGCATTCTATTAGCAGGCCACACTTTTGTTCCACCTTGCTTCATATATGGGTGTGGTTAACCTAGCACAAATCTTATGTTATCCATCTTGGTTTTCCTGGGTTAAAGGGATAGTTTGACATTTTGGCAAATTCGCCTATTGCCATAATCCCTATAGTCATATGAGTAGGTACATTACCTTTAATTGTCAGCGCCTGCTGTTCTGAGATCGGTGGGGCAGAGCTGCCCACTGCTCAGCGCACAAAATGGAGGTGAACGGTACAGCCCTCTCTCTCCCTCAACACTAATCAAATACACCATCAAATGACTCCAAAACGCTCTAGTGGACAACACATGGCTTGCGCATTCCCCACGCTATGAAATAATAATGTATAATTAAGTAACATTACGACACATGAAGCGAATACTCGGAACAACTAACTGCACTAAACATACGCTGTTTGAAATCACTCCGCCCAGCAAGTACTGTATGTCTGGAATGTAGTTCTGGCTGTGCATTTGGCTTCAAAACAACTCTGTCTCGTAATATTACATTATTATTTCATAGCGGGGGAATGCGCAAGCCATGTGTTGTCCACTAAAGCGTTCTGGAGTCATTTGATGGTGTATTTGATTAGTGTTGAGGGAGAGAGGGGGCTGTACCGTTCACCTCCATTTTGTGCGCTGAGCAGTAGGCAGCTCTGCCTCACTGAGCTCAGAACAACAGGCACTGATAATTAAAGGTAATGTACCTACTCATATGACTATAGGGATTACGGCAATAGGCGAATTTGCCAAAATGTCGAACTATCCCTTTAAATGCAAATCAGGGTCCAGTCCATGGGGTGGTGGTAATGCACATGAAGATGACAAACTGCCTAAAGAAGAAAAATGTTTACATACTTCAACAGTTTAGTCACAACAATTAACATTTGGCATTACAGCTAGCTGGCGAACAACTATCCATGAACTCACACAAACACACTGAACCATATTTATAGACTACAAGCCAGGCAAATGTTGAATTGTCCTTACAGATTGTCATTCCTGCCTCACTCAGGCAGAAAATTTAATGGTAAAAGTGACGACTGATCAGATTAGAAATTAAAGATTGATACAGGTTAAAGATTAAGATTTAATATTGTTGTAAGGACTGGGTGATAGTGACTAAACCAAATAATGCAATGTGATAGCAGACGACCTGCTTTCAGAAGATGTCCACCCAATTAGAATTTTGAGAACCAATAAGAGCAGTAAAGATAGATAAAGAACAGTCATAACAGAACAGAGAAAATCTTGAGACTTAAAGTCACAGCGAAATGCAAAATAAATCCCGTCTCCTTGTGTATACTGTTCATTTATCTTATATGTGCTAACTGTGTGTCATAAAAAGCATTGTGGATTATTTGCTTTTACCCCTCTCTTCTCTTCTTAAAAAATGTAAAACTGTATTTAACTCATCTTGAACTTGGACAGTGTGGGAACCAGACAAATCGTGTTTATCTTCTATGGGTGGGTTTAATACAATGTCGAACAACTTGGGGGACCTTGGCGCTTTAGCAAAATACGTGATGACATCATTTTTGGCTCGGACGCCCTTGCATCAGGGACTCTACGGCTCACATAAACCTAGCTCAGTAAAGAGGAGAGCCACTGAGGCATTTTTGAAAATAACCCAGATGGCTGTAGCTTATGTGGAACTTTCTGTTGAAGTACTATTTGCAAATCCAAATTCACAGACATATTGATGCCACACCATCGCAGCTGATCTCTGCATGCTGTACTTTGTTTACATTCGCCTGTAGCTCAGTGCTATGCCACATGTTTCGTTGCTCTGATTGGTGGTGGGTCTATCTGATTGCATCCAGAGGCATTTTGGTCTACAGCCATTGATAACGCCCCTTTTACTTGGAAATCGAAAATAAACTGAATGGTTCCAGACTATCTCGCATTTGCAATTTGGTCAGTTGATGCCAGGCTACAACTCGGAGATGGTTATAACAATCTGTCCCATTAAATGTGATTTGGGTATAGCTAACCCACCTATCACATGAAACCCTGTTATTGGGTACCTAGCAGAGTAATAGGAGGGGGTGTTCTGGCAATATACGCATACTTTTTTGTTTTATTAATTCAACATTAATCCTTGGGCGGCACGGTGGTGTGGTGGTTAGCACTCTCGCCTCACAACAAGAGGGTTGCTGGTTCGATCCCGGGCGTGGGAGCCCTTCTGTGCGGAGTTTGCATGTTCTCCCCGTGTCAGCGTGGGTTCTCTCTGGGCACTCCGGCTTCACCTGTACCGGTACTACAGGTCCATATCTCTGATTTAAATCTCTCTCATAAGTACACCTGCTCCAAATATTCTGTTTCCCCAAAATTTGCGATATTCAACTGACATTACTTATTTTATTCATTGTTTTATTAATGTTATAAAACTACCTCCATGTTAAAGGGCTTAAAACCCAGCTTTACAAGGACAGACGCGACAGCATACACAGACATACTCATGTAAGAACACCAAGGATTGTGCTAAATCAGCTATAGAAGTGTAAGCAGCAACGTGTCCTATTTGTATTTCCAAGTCCTGGTTGTGCCAAGCAGACCAATTAGGGGTAATGTCATGCGGAAATGTGAGTCAAAGCAACACCAGTAACGAAAGACAAAGTCACCCGTGGGCCACAACAGTTTTTTCCCTCAGTGCTCAAATCTGAGACAAGGGATAAAGGAAGTCATTACCAAGTTTTGGGTGGTGGTGGTGGCGTGTGTGTGTGTGTGTGTGTGTGTGTGTGTGTGTGTCTGTAAGGGGGTTAGAAGTAAGGGTAGGGGTGATGAAATGCTGTAAAAATCTGGGAAGTTGCTAACAAGCACATTGATTTGAGCTTAGAGGGGAACAACAGAGAGCCAGAGAGAGAGGGAGCAAGACTGATAAAAAGAGAAGGAGGGGAAAGGAGATACAAGGCAGGAGGAGGAGAGGAGAGAAGAGGAGCTGAGAGAAAGGGAAGAGAAGATAGGAGAGGCAAGGAGCCTAGAGGAGAGGAGACAGGAAGTACTGAGACTAGAGGAGAGGAGAGGAGAGGAGAGGAGAGGAGAGAGGATTCAGGACAGGAGAGAGGAGTGAGGACAGGAGAGCAGATAGGATGTATTGAGAGGAGAGCAGATACAATGCAAGAAAGGAGAAGAGGAGAGAGGATTCGATATAGGAGAGGTGAGGAGCATAAAGAGAAGGACATAGGAAGTACCAGGAGGAAAGGAGATAGGATGTAAGGACAGGAGATGAGACAGAAAGTACCAAGAGTAGAGTAGATAGAATGTGTGGAGAGGAGAGAGAGGATGTGAGATGAAAGGAGACGAGAGGAGAAGAGAGGAGAGGATGTGAGGTAATAATAAGAAGAGATAGGATGTGGGGACAGGAGAGGAATTAGGAAGTACTGAAAGGGGAGGAGGAGAGCAAGGATGAATGAAGAGGAGAGGAGATAGGATGTGAGGATAGGAGAAAAGATAAGAAGTACTGACAGGAGAGGAGCTGAGAAGAAAGGAGAAGAGCTAAGAGGAGAGTAGGTAAGAGGAAAAGAAAGGATATAAGAGGAAAGGAGCTGACAAAAAAGGAGTTAGCAGTTTGTTTCTGCTAACTCGCACTCTTTAAGCAGACAAAATGATGCAGACGGAGCACACTACTCATTTGCACGCTCTAGTTTTTAACAAAGAGACAAGCTTACGCTCTATCTCACGTACCAAACACACACACACACACACACACACTGATTAATGTTAATGTGCTACAGTTTCTCTTAAAGAGGGAGTGCGCCTCACAAGTCTCTTAAGGACTTTCACACACCTCAGCAGCTTCTCCCGAGAAAAGACATCGGATATACACACTCTCTTCATAACTCAAAGTTTGGGTATTTTTAATAGGAGATGCTTCTCCCCCGCACTTACAGCCAAGTGTCTGATAATGTTTCGAGTCAGCTGCTTTCTAAGTTATGCATGGGTGTTGCACAACAAAGTCAATAGGAACAGCAGAGTATTAAAGTTATGAAGAGAAAATAAGAGAAAGCAGCGATGTAAGGAAAGTAAGAACGGCTTAATTACCAGGGAGAAGAAAGGAAAGCAAGATCAAGGTTTTTAAGAGTGGGCATGTGTGTACTCTATGTGAGTGTGTGTTCTTATCTGCTTGGGGCAGGTATAATAAGGCGGCTCGTCGCCAGCCTGTGGGAGAGCAGGAGGTGAACTGAGGTCACTGACTCCAGTCTCTCTACAGGCTTCACTTTAATGATGGCGGAAGGTGAGGGAGTCAGCTAGGTGGGGGAGTGATAGAGGGAGAAGAGACATGGGGAGAAAGAGAGAGAAGGTTTATGAGGCACACGGTCCCACAGAGTGTGACTTTGACTTTTCATGGTCTTAACAAGGAAACAGAAACCTCCGAACAAAAGGAGTAGGAAATAGTAAACACTTAAAAAACAGCAACTCCCACAACCACCCACAGATACATATCCACTCATTCTGCATATTGCAGGAGTAATATTTCTAAGAGGTAATACATGTTTTGCTAGATGGAGGTGTGCAGGGGGAACTGCTACAGAGTTTGCTGAGCTCTCACTAACTACAGTCTTTAACCTGGCTCTCTCACACTGACGCAAAAGTCATTTAACAAGGTCAGAACACATTTCGTCCACTGATGTTGACAAACCGATGAAAGTGAGAGAGGAAATCAGAACCAAAAGCAGCTGGAGACGCCGTAGGAAAACAGAAAAGCGAGAGAAGAAACAGATGAAAAGAATGTGAAGTGGCCACAAAGAGAGCTGAAAGCATGCACAAGACAGAGAGCAAAAATACAGAGAAAAACAAGTGTGCAACCGAGAGAATCTGAAGACCAATCCAATTTCATAAGGCATTACATAACCTCAGTGGATAGCTCTTTTTGCATTAATCTCTTGGGTTATGCAAGCCATTTCTGGGCCAAATCGCTAGACTTATAGCAATGAGCTTATGATGCAAACTAGCTTTGGTTCTTTTACAGCACACTGTCAATGCTGTAGTGGTACACGCACACACATAAATTCACAAGCACATAGGAGCCTTTCTCTTCCTGAGAAATGCTCCCTCCAACACAAGACAGTTACCCGCAGGCTGATAGGTAGACTGAGCACACACACAGATGCACACACACACACACACACACACACACACACACACACACACACACAAAACAGCTCTACTGAACTGCTTTAAGGCCTGAAGGTAACACTCCCTGTTGCCCTGCTTTACAACTAGACACCGGGGGCTCTATAGCCTTTTAATATTGATGACCTGTCCAAGAGATATAACATTAAACGTCAAACTTCCCTGACCAGATGATTTGACCTTTGTAAACAGGATGTGTGGATACTGATATTCCTGTGGTGGTGAATTGAGCATGCAGGAAGTCAGGAAGAAGGAGAAGAGGTTAAAAACCATCCACAATATATCAATGTGAAGGATACAGTGTCAACAGTTAATTGTACTGACTAAATAAAATAGATGTATGTTCACTCCTTTACCCTTACTGTGAGAAAGAGCTTAAAACAACCAGCGGATTTAACTCCGGGAAAGCCAGACTGACACTGATGAAGATGCCTTTTATGTGATTGGTTGACACTGAATAGTTTGACCGGCCAAGGGAGAGACAGGAGAGTACATTTATGAAAGCAGAGCTAGAGTTACTTAAAGGCACAGGCAATGTAGCTGGCAACATACAGAGGCACATAAAAAACTTCAAAAGGTTTTATGACACAGATGAATCTTGAAGTGCAAAAGATTTGTGAACCGATGGCCTTTATAGCAACTGTTAACTGTTAGTAAGAGTGGTGTAAAAACTGATCTTGGCTATTACAGAGAATTGAACCATCTTGTCTCCTGGTGACCCAGAAATGTCTGACACATCATCTTTCGTGATGAAAGAAATGATAAGAAAACAGCAGCATTAATGGTAGCAGTAATTCAAAGGAACAGCGATATTATTAATGCAACAGCGCAACAACAGCATTAACCTAAAACAGCCGCAGAACTGTATCTCATTATAGCAGCATTAAGTGACTTAACTTATTAATAACGGCAGCCAGTTGCTTTCAGAGACTCATAGGTGAGGGGCAAAATGAGATAGGGGCACCTTGACTAATCACAGGATTAGGTTTAAAGTGGAGTTAATTTAAGGTCCATGTTTAGGGTTGAGGCTAATTTTTGCCTCAATGTCACCTCCAAACAGCTCTTGAGCTACTGTATAAGGGGTCTGACCAGAGGTGACATTTTGTGGACCAAAGGGGCACCTGAGTGTTCAATGTACCCATCAAGTGCCCACAGAAGTGTATGCTACGGGCCACTTGGAACGATTAGCTTAGCACCCAGGCACTCAAGTGCCCTTGTATTGGGACATTAGTGTTAAATAAAGGGCAATTCTGTGTTCAAATTCCATCTCAAAAGGTCATTATAGCACCCTCCCTCTACCCTAAAATGTACACTGTTATGCAGCTTTTGTCCCAAATCACCACAGCAGCATGCTCATTTCAGGTGTAAATGATCTTATGACAAATTCATAAAGGCCGGTTCAACTGGGCATGTACATGAACAGTGCAAACTATGACTGTAATTTCATTGTTAGTTTTATGCAAACAGCAAAGATCCTTTTGTTCTTTGTTGCTATACAGTACATGTGTTTTATGTAATTTGGAGAGATGTAAAAGCAGGACGGACATAGTGTGTCCTCTGATACTTACAGTACTGTAGTGTATTTCTTTTTTCTTCTTACATACATAAATACTGTGTGTTTGTGCAAGTTACATGTGATTAAGAGTAGACAGGAGATACAGAAAAAAAACTTAACCTTAAAAGTTGGGTCTTAAAGACTTAACAGCATGAAGATGCATATTTCTGTAGTTCTCAAAACAACCCCAGAACTAAAAACCCCTCACACATCTGACTGATACGTGGATTGTTAGATTGAATAAGCATCCTTGTTGCGGGCTTTATATCTGACCAGTCACACTATCCAATTATCTGTACATCTCAGAGACAAAAGAGGCTCGATGCTTTTGGATTCCCTAATAGGTATGCAACGATCCAAGAACTTCAGTAGTTGATACCATTTATTATACAATACCAGTATCAGTTAAATCCCACGATTCTTGATAATTGCCCAGTTCAATAAATTTAGCAAATCTCAATTTAATTCCAACATACACTCCTTTATCAAAAACATTTAAACTAAATTATAAACCAACTGGTCTATGTGGGAGGGTGGCAAGATGGTGCAGTGGTTAGCATTGTCACCTCACAGCTACAGTAGAGCTGATTCTGATTTGAATCCAGGGTGGAGGGTTCGAACCCCAGGGTGTGGGAGCCCTTCTGTGTGGAGTTTGCATGTTCTCCTCATGTCAAAGTGGGTTTTCTCCAGGTACTCCAGCTTCCTCCCACAGTCCAAAGACATGCAGGTTAACTGGTGACTCTAAATTGGCCGTAGCTGTGAATGTGAGTGTGAATGGTTGTCTGTCTCTATGTGTCAGCCCTGTGATAGTCTGGTGACCTGTCCAGGGTGTACCCCGCCTCTCACCCAATGTCAGCTGGGATAGGCTCCAGCCCCCCCGCCCCCAACAAGACAAGCCGTTCTGGAAACGAATGAATGAATGGTCTTTGTTGGTTCATCTAATTTACTGGGCAAGGAAACATACCATATATAGCTCACAGTATATTACTAGATTCCTCCTTCCTCAACACTTGTACATGTAATATGATGGCTGGTCTTCATGGTCTGATCTTTATCCCGCCCCTCTTCCACTGTGATTGGACAGCTGGGTGACAGTGACGAATGCAGTGTTTTAACCAAAGTTAAACTTTTTTCAACTCTTGGCAACCAGAAAAAACACCAAATGTACAGCGCTCAGCACAGAATAAGACGCTCAGTGCGTCATCATACTGCTGGTGTTTGTAGCATAGAGTAAATATGTGAACCCTCCGAATGCAAAGAATTAAAAAAAAAAAAAAATGCTGGCCTCAGGAAAAAAATGCTTTTCTTTTGACCAAGTTGAAGTGGAGCTGTTGCTGCAGTTATACTTATGGCAGTCTTCTTCCTTTCGCATGTAACAGCATACCAAACACTTGTTGGCGTATATGCTGCCCCATCAGATCTGGAAGACTTGCATCCCTAGTACCTACTGTCCCTAAAGTGCTAGAGAAAAAAAAAAAGAGTACCACTTTGGTACTGAAGTGTTGGTTCCCGTGACATTCCTATTCCCTAATCCTTGTCTCTCCCTTACTGTATTGTTGGAGGTGTTGATTGGCTGTTACTCTGTGTCTCTCCACCTCCAACCCCAAAAGGCCTGAAGTCTGATCTCCATGGCAACTGAAACGTTACCTGCACTTGGGATGAGATTGTGTGAGATTTGACACCTCAAGTTTTAGGAAGAGATGGAGAGGGAGTGAAGAGACTTTAAAGCCTATGAAAATGGAGTTTGAGGCAGCGAGACTGGGAATATTAACTCTGGCTGGGTTTTGAATTGGTAATCGGGACAAAATCCACATGGAGAAAATAGTGTCTCTCAGAAATAACATCATAAAGACAAAAATCTATTTGTCATTGTTGCTGGCCAAAAATGTTCACACTCATATGGCAGGATTTCTACAACCCTGCAAAAAAGTAAATACTGGACTATACAAAAATGAACAAAAGTAACGTCGGAAAGTATCAAACTAATTAAAATCTATTGATGACAAGCACTAAAATTTAATCTTGTGTTGAGCCTTCATTTAACCTTTGCAGACTTCAGTGGAGAAAAAATAAAGAAAAGAAATTTTAATGTGACAAATAAAAATCGAATGTTCACAAAGAATTCAATAAAATCTGGTGAAGGAGTCAAGGATTTCAGTAAATCACCCAACTCACTCATGCACATTTTATTAAGGCTTAAAGTTAGGCATATTTAAGACTGGGGCTGCTTTGAGTGACAAGCTGTCTGTCAGATCAGTCAAATCCATCCCTCGCTTCTCCACCGCTCCACCCTCTTGTCCAAATATGGTCATTTCTGGCACCAAAAAAACAAGATGGCTACAGCCAAAATGCTGAACTCCAGTTCAAAATGGGAGTCCACAAAGCTATGGGTGACGTCACACTAGCTACGTCCATTATTTATACAGTCTGTGGTTACTCTGAGTAATTATTATGTAAAGGACAATGAAAGGCTCATTTATACTCTCTTTACACACAAAAATAGATACGTTCATTTTAGACGTTGGAACCGTTTCTGCCCACATACCTCCATGCATCCTTTATGCTGACATAGATACAACGACTAGATGGCACTAGAGGGCAGAATCAAAAGTTTCTCACGACAACAAACGCAGCAACAGTGGAGGAGGTCGGGATAATATACCTTTAAATGGAGGCAGTGTAGTAGACAGCAGTGGTCTGTAAAGCCAATAATCACACTGCCACATTTGGACGGAGAATTCTTTTCACTATAATACCAATTTGTCCCATTCTGCCATTTTAACATGTCTTTGTTGTGTTCTACAATTGTGTCTTGCTTGAACTACGCTACACGATTGGTGGTGGTACTGCTCTGTTTTGATCGATTCTGTAAGCTTTCAGAAGACGTGCACAAACAGCAACGACATGAGAGTAGAGTACAGACAGAAGGCACAGTCAGAATCAGAAATACTTTATTGATCCCCGAGGGGAAATTAGTTAGGGTGACCATATTTTGAGTTCCAAAAAAGAGGACACTCGGCCGGCCACGACATAGCCTACTTAAATGATACTCGCAGTTTACTCAAAGATGCCTTATCATTTTAATATATTTAAAATTGATATGTATGGATAGAAAATTCAGTTATATTACAAAATAATATCTCTCAAAGACAGAAATTCAGATAGGCCCCAATAGGGGACACATACACACACTAGAGTGTGGCGATCCAAGCCCGACGGTACCCGACGGGTCGGGCCGGGTTTGGTCAAAAATGTAGCTATAAATTGTATTCGGGCTCGGGTCAGATTCGGTCAGCTTTCAGTGAAAATGTAGTGTAAAAATAAATAAAATCCTATTGTCTGTCCTGTTTATTGCTTGGGCACTGTTATTTACGTGACAACACCTGAACATAACACACACAGACACACATTGGCTGTTTGTTTCTACCTCTCTCCTCGCTGGAAGTCTCGGACCTCCAGCCACCCGCCTCCGCCTTGATTAAACGCTGAAAATAAAATAAAAGAGGGAGACAGGTTTTTCCTATTTTATCTTATTTTGTTTTATTTCTCCCTCTCCCCTTGCTGGAAGCCTCGGACCTCCCGCCTCCCGCTCTCCGCTGAGCACGCCCGGCCTGTTAAATAGCCTGTAACCATAACAACTGTGTGACACAAACTCAGTGCTTTGGTCATTAAATAATGTCGGGCTCAGTTCGGGTTTGGACAGAAATATGCGGCCCATGCTGCACTCTAACACACACACACACAAACACGTGGAAAACCGGACATTATCATCAGTTTATAAAAAACCCCCCGGACGGGACGTGAAAAGTGGACATGTCCGGGCAAAAGACGACGTTTGGTCAGCCTAAATTAGTGTATCCAACATTGAGCATAAATGGAGCTCTACTCTGGCACCATAGGTGATGCTCAAGAAACCAGCAGTTTATCATATTTATTCCTTGGATCTTCACATCCTGACTACTGTACTACACAGTGACTAATCCTTCAGTCCACACATGGCTAGTGTGTGCTACACACACAAACGGCCATATCTTCCTCTCCTGTGCGAGATTCTTTAATCATTAAGTTTTAGTAATCTGTCTATATGTCTCTTTACAGTAGTGACAGGATCAGGCACAAAGGTGCTGACCATCCACCTTCACATTGACTGCAGCAGTTCTCAGTGATCCGCACCCTCGAGTCTGTAACGTAGAGCAGGCGGAGCCCTGTCTTTCCTCAGTCTCACACTAATACATCTCAGGTGCCTTGCCAATCTAATTGGCACCAAATTCAGCTTCATTTCCATCAAGCTGCTCAGTTAGCCCACGTAGTGAGAAGTGCAAACTCAGCAGAGACGAGGGGATGCAAAAACCTGTATTGAATTAACTTAAGGTTTGTGTGCTGGTGTGTGAGGGGTGTGAGTGAAATTTCTGCTTTGTGCAGAATTGAAGGACAGAGCAAGATCCAAAACAAAGGGATGGCATTTATCAGGGAGCCTTCCAACAACAAAAAAAAATCCAATGCAAAGAGGCATTATTTGCATATTTGAATAACACAAGTCCCCGCCCCAAACTCCACAGATGCCAGCTCAGCACTTTGCTTGCTGTTCTGTCATGTCCTCCCGCTTCTCCCCTGCAGGCTTTTGTACTCACATTCTCTCATTGGTTCATCCGCCCGCACAGTGACAGCCATGAGATATGTCACAGAAAAGGGAGATTATAAGTGAATGATTTCCTTATCATTATGACCTGCAGGCCACAACACAACACTATCACATTAATATAAAGAGCACAAAAACAGATTAGAATTCAGTGTAGTTCAGGTTTTATCTATGTAATTATGTGGCTTACCGAGTTAAATCAATAGAAGTTGCTTTTGTCTGTTTGTTCTGGTTTATTTTCATTCTCAGCCATCGCCTGGGGGCCACAATATGTTAGTGAACCTCTGTGTGCTCTGATCATACATCTCTAGTGAATACAGTCCAGCCACCTGATTGTAGTACTGACTGTAAACTACAAATCAGGGTGTATGTTATATACAGTAACACAACCCTGGACCAAATCATCCCCTCAGTGGCCAATTACAGCTACCTTCTGCTTCCTCCTCAGCCGACTACAACTCAGATATGGCCATGAGAGCAATGTATCTCTCACACACACACACACACACACACACACACACACACACACACCATTGTAGTTTGAGTTGTAGAACTGTGGAGGTGGATGGACCCTGGGCACTTTTTGTTCAGTTTTGTACTAACGTTACCCAAACTAAAAGCAAAGACATTTTTTCTAAATCTGTGTTTGGACTCAACTTCCACAAAGCAGCCTCTTTGGGGCAATTGTTGTCTTTGTGCCTGGTTTTCCATTCGTCTCGGTCAGCTTGCTTGTCCAGATTGTCAGAGCATTTGTCTGTATTTTTATTTATATGGCTGCATCTTTGCGTGTCTTTGTGAGCACTCTTGCACAATATTAGGGACATGGGGAAACAAAAGAAGAAATGCAGTGCCCACAAAAATGGACAATACTGGGAACAAGTGAGAGAAAGTAGGCAGAGAAAAATACTATTTTTAAAACTACAGAGGAGTGCTGTAAGAGACAGAAATAATATGGTGAGAAATCAGACCTGAAATAGGACTGTAGTGGGAAGCTTTGAAGTTACACCACAAGTGTCGGAAGTCTTGATGGAATTATTTACCCAATACAATATAACACTGTTTATCTGTCAGTGTGTCTCTTTATGTCCATCACACCAGCAGACAATACTCCAACTTGGAACCAAAATAAATCAAATAAATCATCTGTGTGCAAATACTGTTTGTTGATTTGCATCTGAGGTATATTTTGTGTGAAATGTTGATTGTGAGCCACTCAGGATGTCATCACTATGGCTCTGTCCTTTCTCGTCTGTGTACTGACAAAAACCGATGATTGCTTTTGCTTGATGTGAATATACACAAAGTTAATGTGCAGGAGTACAGACAAACAACATCAAAACAGCAGATTTCTGTGATTTTGAGAGTACTCTAATTGTTTAATTCGTTCACAAAGTTTTTACCCCCTGTGTATGTATTGTGCCAAGAAAATCAATACTTTTCAAATCCCTGTGTAATTGTGTGTATAGTTGTGTGCATAGCGTTGCAGCAAGGCAGGAAATATGGTGGTTAATTATGTATTTGAACCATATAACATAACAAAAGACTATCTACTGGATCAATATGCCATTTATACTAAAAAAGTAAGCAGCATCTGTTTTCCTTGAATTATCACGTATCACATTATCTCATCAATAACATGTTAGCTGTAAGGGTTTCTCAACATTATGATGAACCAAAGATCAGTAAAGACACTACAGATGTGTGGCAGCCCAGTTGCTAAAAGAAAATGGCATTGCATTGTACGGTCCTGCACATCACTGACATGTTAAATTTGTAAGTTTCACATCAGTGTTTCCAAAGTGACGTAGTATATGGGCTGACTTTGTCATCAGAGGATGGAGGAGATGGTGGATGGCGTGACACCTATGCCATTTTTAGCCATTTCTATGTTTTCAGTAGCTTTCTAGTAACCAAACATGAATGTTTTTTTGCAACCAGTCGCTGTTTTTCATCAGGCAAAGTGTCCCAAAAAGAAGTTGGTCTTTACCAAGACATCAATGGCTTTTCTAGCTGTAATTTGTACCAAAAACATATTTTAAAAGATCATACATAATCTTTTCCTGAGCATAACCACAGTTTGCTTCATATTCATGTATTTGTGGTAGCCTACTAACATCTGCTGCCATGTATTGATTTTCTATTTTTGGAGCTGGACCATTCAGTAGGAGTGCTGTTGAAATATATAAATACTGTCAGGAGCAGTGAAAGTAAAACTTAACAGTTCATTGTGCTGGGCCTTAAAGTTTACATTTATATGCCACTGCGGTGGAAGCACCACTCATCCATTGATCTGATCAGTTCTGATTGGATTAACTGATCAATGATCCATCCCATGACTCAAACTCCACAAACTGCTACTAAGAAAAAGAGAACTCACCAATAATTCCTTCTGAGATACATTCATGGACCCGCAAGAAAGCCCCTGAATTTAGAGAGGGAACACAGAATAATAGCTACAAAGGGACACACACACACACACACACACACTAGAAAATAAACAGAGAGTTTGCTGATTCCCCCTTGCCCCAGTCGTCAACTACAACCACACATAGATTTTAATTCTGTGGGAAACCCTGCATAATCAAATGGCTTTTGTGCCTGAACTCAACCACACATTATGTACAGCATTGTGGAAACTTAAAGAAATATAAAGTTTCAATGTACCCACTATATTGTAACGTACAAATGTGGTAGCCAACATTTTCTCTGGCGATTGGGTTGTTTGTGGGGAGCATGAGAGACATAAGGGAAGAGAACACAGTATTATTATTTCTAGTCAGACAGCCAAACTGCATTACCACCTTAGTTCAACCGTAACTTTCTTTTTTGTCTTACTGGCGGCAGGGACCGAGGGAAATGAAAGGTGTGGGAACAAAAAAATTGACACACCAACAAAAAACGATTGGACACACTGCATAACCCTTCTGTGTTCCATTTTACTGCAGCAAACCATGTGGAAAGATTGACATCGGGAGGCAAAGTTGATGTGCTATTTCTCACACCAGTGTTTTTTAACGACTGAGTCAGGATCCAAATGCAGTTTGAAGAAAGATTAGACTCTTTCCTCAAGTAATCCAAAGCTAAGAGCTATTTTTCCTTCCAAAGCCATTCCATGTGGGCAAGGTGGACCAAATAATTCTTCATGCTGGTATGTTAGATTACACTTCACAGTCGCCTAAAACACATCGTGGCCCCAGTTGGGAAAAAGACCAATTTTAAAATGCGGGTCCCGAGACACTACAGTGACACGCACGCTGTAAAAACCATCCTGCCATCCATTTCCAGTGTGACGACTAAGCTCAGCCTTGTGGATGTCCCTGCCATCTCTAAACTCATTTTTTAAGAACAAGATTCCTCTTGATTTTCATACTCTCTTGCTCCGTGCAAGAGGTGTCATATGTCTACAAAATGACTGCCAAAGGCTGGGGGTCAATACAGTACTTCTTGTATGATTTGTGAGAGTTGTCGCAGGCAGTGCACAGTGCAAAAGAGTGCAACAGGGTCTCTGCAGACATCATTATATTGATCTATACTCTATGCCTATGTCATTGCAGTGATCAATGGTGGCAGAAAGACAAAGACTTCTGGCCCAATCAAGGCTGAACAAAGACGTCTCCCATCTGTAGCGCGATTCAGTTGTCTTCTCAAACTCACACCTATTCATAATTCTGCTATTCAACATTAGCCATCCATCTTCACGGGAGCCTGACAACCTGTGTGATTTATTCAGTCTTGGCCATGAAGTAGCTAGACTGGACAGAACAAGCCTGAGGGATCTCTCCCAACAGGGCTGATTTACATTCATCCACCCGTTTATGTGTGTGTGTTGGCTCTATTGCTGTATCCGTCAGCAGAAACATGCAAGCGTGCTGACGCAGGGGATAAAAGACACACACCAACGCAGTCACGTTGACAGGAAACTGTGGAGTGTGTCAATACCGGATCAATACAGCAACAAATAAATCAACAGGACCTTAGGGCCCTCATTCAGTACATAATCTTAAGTGGGAATGTGTGTAGTTAGAGCACAGTGCTCTCTTAAACACCTTGAATACAATATGTAGGAGTACAAGAACACATTGGTTACAGGAGGATTGTAAAAAGTCATTGGTTTGTTGTCACAGCTGTCATCAGGTTCATTTTGTGGCAGATATGTTGTATCCCTCCTAACAAATATGTTTAAAGGACAGCTCACCCCAGAATAAAAAGATAGATATTGTTTCTCTCTTTCTCTCTGTAGTGCCATTTATCAGTTTTGATTGTTTTACTGTAAGTTAGTGAGTGTTGGAGATATCGGCCGTAGAGATGTCTGCCTTCTCTCCAATATATGGAACTAGATGGCACTCAGCAAGAAGAAGAAAAAAAAAACAAAACTGAAAAACTCAACATCAATGTCTTATCCCAGAGATCATGACCCCGTAACTCAAGATAATCCACGGAGCTTGTTTTGAGCAGTTTCATGTACAACCTATTTTCTTTCTACAGAAACACACCCACCAACCATATCACTGTGCAGAAGGAAGCGTGCATCTACTCATGCATGAGAGGACCATGCTTGTGAGAGCAGTAGATGTAAATATTTTACGGCCCCCTCCTTGGCTAACTGTCACGTCAGCTAGCTTAGTGGTCCTAGATGAGCTAACAGTAGATGCATGATTCCTTCCGTGCAGTGGTATGATTGGTTGGTATAGTTCAGCGGAAACAAACTAGTTCCTGCATTAAAAACAGCTCACCTCAATGTCTGTTAATTATTCTGAATAATCAACTTGCTATGATCGGGTCATGATTTCTTGAAAGAGATATTACTGTTGAGTCTTTCAGATGTATTTTATTTATTTATTTTTGGAGCTCTGAGCACCACAAGCCGAGTGCCATTTAGTTCCATTATATTCAGAAAAGGCAGACATCTCGACGGCTGATATCTCCAACACTCAGCGACTCACACCAAAACAATTAAGATTGATAAATACCACTACAAGAAAGACAAAAAATAAATATTTTTGATTTTGTTGTGAACTGTGCCTTTAAATACAACTGTGACAAGATGACATGAAAATAATTCATATAGTAAATAACACAGGTAAATGTTCCTTCTCTGGTTCAAGCAATCAAGCTGTTAAGCCTATCAATCAATAAATTCCCTTTTCAAAGCAAACATGACACAAGAAATGTCACCTACTGGCTTCTCTTCAGACCAGTTACGATTCAGAGGCAAACACTGAATGAGAAGTGAAGTTAACATAGGCCCCATCATCACCTGCTCAAAACCAATTACCAATAACAAGTCAAATTTGGTAGCCTTAGGATAGGGCTGGGCAATGTGGAGAAAATCAAATATCACGATATTTTCGACCAAAGGGTTGACTACTGGTGCTTTCACAAACAGAACTGTCTGGTAAGTTCAGAAAATTACATCACTTTACTGTAATGCAGCCTTTAAAACAAGGAAAAGACAGCACTAACGACATGACAATATCCAAAAGACAATATCTAATCTCATGTGATGAGCAATATCCAAATATTGTTGAGCCCTACTTTAAGATACAGTAACTCACCCTTGCAGCTCCTTGACAGACATGGAGATCTTGAGATTATGTCCCAGAACGTGGAGAGCAGTGAGGATGTCAGCCCACTGGACCATCTCTCCCAGAGGACCCCCCTTCAGCACTTTGGGGCTGAAAACATCTCCAGACTCCTCTGTTAGGAAGCCCACATGGACCAGGATCTGAAGGAGGGCAGGTACACAGAGCAGCAGAGAGTTAAAATAAGAGTCTGTGGAGACGCTAAACACCAAAATCTCCATTTGAGAGGAATATTGACTGTAAGAATACAAAGCTTGCTGAGGCTTCAGATTCTGTTATCATCTACATCAGTCACTAACTCACATGACTTAAGAGGTTTTAAGGGTCTTAATTTTATAATTTTGGCTATCATTTCTATAGGTTATGAAAACATCGCACTCACCGAGATAATCAGTGAGATCTAGGAACATGGTGACATCACTACACTAATGTCCTATGGGACAAAAAACATTAGCAACCAGATTATCTAAACAACTTTCTTTAAAAGTGCACCTGAAATTTAAGATCAACTGAGGCATGTGTGGTAAGTAAGTATAAGGTTGAATCAAGAAGTTGGTCTATAAACTGCAATGGATGTTTACAACTGACGCTAGGTAACATTTTTACCATGCCTTTATTTTTAATTCCAAATAAATTTGGCTAATCTTATCTTAGCTTCACTTAAAATTCATGTCACTGCTTGTGTTTCTTGCTTGGCCTGACTCAGCGTGGGTAATGTCACAGTATTCACAAATCTCAGCAATAAACTTTGTGAGTACAATGTTATAATTAACAATAAACCGGAATGATCCCTCAATGTAGTTAAGTTCTGCAGACAGTTTGGAAAAAAAGCATGAATACGTTTCTGAGTAACTTCATCTTCATTTTCTAAACCATCTACTAACATTAACAAAACTTATCTTTTAAAACAATATACTTTACTAAATATTAATAATATTCAGCTGTTAAGTGGGACTTTGTTATCTGTGTTACCTCAGTTTTAGTCATAGAAAACTTTATTTCCATTGCAATTTGATATTTGGCGATATGGCTGTGTTCTGGGACCTCTCTGCCCTTCCACGTGACTACATGAAAACTGACGGCAGACAGAGCACACCTCTCTGCCCTTCCATGCGCCTACATGGAAGCCTAAGGCAGTGAGAGCAACAGCAAAGACCCCCTGTTAATAAGCCTAAAAACATCCAGCCATTCTTTATTATGTACCATAATGCACATCTTCAACATAATTTAGAGACAACATGATTTTGTGGTGGTGCTGTAAACTTAGATGCACATAATGCACAATGTCATCAAGTACATTTAATTAAATCTGATTAATATTATATCATTTATATATGTGTGTGTACTGTACTGTATAAAGTTAAGCTCCTTGAAAGTTAAGCTCCTGCGGTACAAACTGTTTTAATGAGTTTGAGGATTAGAATCATTAGAATTTCAGACTCTTCCAAAAGAAAATTATGGAAACTGAAAAGTAATTCTTTGAAATCCCGGATGAATTATCCCCTCATGCTCCAACGGGACTGCATGCACATGTAAAAATCCATCATTATGGACAACTCATTTCATATGCACCGTATGCCTATACAGATAACCGCTGCAGCTAATTCCCAGGCACCCGATAGGAAAATCCCTTTTGTTTAAGAACATCATGTAACACATGTGAGGGAATTATCACAGTTTATATGTTGCGCTGTTATACAACTTTGCACTTGCAGGTCACAGTCCCGTCATGCATGTCCACCTAGCTACTGCATAATTAGTGCAACCCACCGAGAAATGAGCAACACGTTGCCTTTCACAGTGGATTAGACACAACCATGTCCGAACGCTGCTCTGCTAAGTAATCCTGATTAGCTAACACAGCATGAACACCTCCATGCAACATACATAATGAGCTTAAGGCCAACTATGTGGAGTTTGCCAGAAAGTTTTGGATGGCGATCACCTACTATGTCTATCCCTCTGCTCGTATGTAAGTGCACGTGTGTCCTGTGTTTGTACCGTCACAGCTTTGAAATGTCGAGGTAATGATTAAAAGCTTCCAAGAGCTTTTGAAAAGCGTGCCGCTGTGCACTCTCTTATTACTCTCTTCTCCTCTCCATCATGCCACATTAGCCACAATGCACTAATGTTTGAAGGTTACTGTAGGAGCCAACACAGACACCAGCCCATAAACAAATAAACACACACATGCTGCTCAGACACATCACACATTTTACGATCCTGGAGGCGATTCTGAACAGAACTGGATATCTGATATAACTATGTATATAGTGATGCAGGGTTATTTTGTATTATAGCTGTATGCATTCAGGACAACTGCTGGAGTCATTCCACTAAAGTTAACATGTACAAAATGTGTGTAAAACATTGGACAATGGTGTGTATGTGGCAGAGTCAAGCTCCAGTGAGACTCCAGCTGGCGTGAAAAATCCCCTGATTTAATAAGCCTGCTCTATTAACTTCTGCTTCATAAAAAAAGATAAGTGAAATTTAATTACAGTTTGGGTGGCAGATGGCAAGAGTGAGAATTCATGGCGCCAATACTATTCACTCTCTTGGCTTGGTGGTGGTGTGACAGTGGTGCTGGTGAGAGTGTATCACACAAACACTGGCAACCATGCAAAAATGGAGACAGAAGGAGGCGAATTTCACAAACTGGCAGCGGTACAGTAACACTGCTAAATAAATATGAGAAATATCACACAGTGGCAGCAGAGCCGAATAAGTGTGGATTGCATTCTATAAAGCTGGCATCCACACACAAATGAAAAGTTAACAGGGAGAGAGGTAAGGCTGCTTTATAAAACCTGGCAACTTGCACCAGTGATCTAGACGGCCGAGGAGGGATTTCACTCTCTCTGTAATAGCCAGTGTTTATCTCCAATTGCGAATGTTAATTCCTCTGTATTGGATCCGAATTAAAGTGGAGTTCAATGACACATATCAGAGCGGTGCTGGAGAAGTAACCTTTATATCACAGGATAGGAATCAATAGCTAGAAGGGAGAGGAGAGAGGTACTAGTGTGGGTGGGTTCGTGCTGTGTTTTACCGCGCAGATCACCGGCACACACACTTTCGCCGCCAACACAATCTTGCATATTTGCTCACGCACTCACTTGAAAATGAAGATGAATGGGTGGGGAAAGCCACACAATGGGAAGTTGACAACAGAGGGAGTCACTCTTGAGCTAAAGCTGTACTTCCTCATAAACTCCTGTATCATGGCCAGCTGCCTCCCTCAGGAATCTGATCACACACCAGAGAGACTGGAGCTCTTTATACAGTGGACTTATGGCACTCCCAGATGGTGTGTGTCTGAGTGTGTGTGCTGATGGATTTTGGATTTTGTTTGTTTTGGTTTGTTTGCCTGCATTTGTTTCACACTGACATACATCAGTGAACTCAGTGTGCGCGTGTGGATGCTTGTGTGTGTTCGGCGTGGATGCTCGGGGGATTCTCAAAAGGATCTGAAGCTACTCTCTACTGTTAGCGTCCCGTGGGGATTGAGCACAAAGACCTGCCAAACCCACTGAGACAGACAGAGAGGCACGATAAGTAAGCTCTCATGCTCAAGTCTCTCGCCCACCTCAACAACACCCGCCTGCTGGCGCTTCTGTTCATGCGCCACCCCTCTCGCAAAACTTTTTATGCCACAAATTAGGGTCTTTTTACAACATCATCCCTGTTCACAGTGTGTTTTTGTGATGGTACAGCTTGGATAAGCTGTGGAAAAGGAAATCTATTGTCTTTCACGTGCTGATGTTACGATTGTTTCATGTAATATGAGGTAAAATCCTTGGAAAGTCCTTGGTGCGTACACATGAGAGCAGAAGACTTGAAGTGGCTCTCGAGTATGTGGTACCACTCCATTGCTCTGCTCCACTCATCACTAACTGGCTAACGACAGAGGAATGCTAATGCTTGTCTCAGCATCTGTTAGCGCAACACTTTGCACGAATGCATGTGTGTGTGACCCTGTTCGCTCATGCACTGTGGCCCTCATGAAGGTCGCAGCTGTCCGATGGAAGGCCACGGGTGGCGACACAAGCTGGCACTGCCAACCATCACTACTCTACCTTCAATTTCACCTTCTCCGTCATCCTCTTTTTACGCCTCCACAGACTCTCCCCTCTTTATTTCTCCTCACGTCTTTCCTCCTCGTTGTCACATTCCTCCGACCTGCTTCCTCCCCCCTCCTCTTTCCTCCTCACTTTTACTTTTTCTTACCCCCCCCCCCCCCCCCCCCCCCCCCCCACTCCCCAATTCACCTTCCATATCCCATTAGTCTCCTACTCTGTCTGCACTTCATCAGTCAGAGGTCAATTAACTCTCAAGAGGGCAGACACAGGGAGAAGGGAAATTAACAGTTTGGCATATGCTGACAAACACACTGAATGTGCATGCTCGGCGCACACCAAGTAGACATGCAGATGCACACAAAGTGTCTTGCTGAGACACTTAAACTCCAGACAGGCAGGGACTGTGCTGTAGCAGGTTAACAGGATAAGGTCAGCGTCCTTGGATCTGTACTATCATCTCTTTAAAAGCCTCTCCATTATGCCATGGCTTAGCTGAATATGTCTCCTATGATGTCTAGAAAAAAGAGAACAGCAATTTGTTACACAGAAAGTATTCCATCAGCTACGTTATAATGGCTGAATGGGTTGACCCAGGCTTTTGATTGAGTTTGATAACGACACTAAAAAAAAAAAAGAAAAAAAAGGGGTGAGCTCTTTCAAATGCATAACTACTTTGAAAGTGAAGTGCAGCGAAAGGTTGACTGTATTCTTTCTGAGCTCCACAATCACTGAGGAAACTGGCAGATTAATCACAAAATAAAAGACATTTCCTCGAATATTTAACGCGGGCCTCCACTTCATCACCGCGGCACCCTGCATACAAAGCCTCTCGAACATCTACCTCTCAAATATATTTGACTGAATGACTTGACTTAAGAATTACATTTCCCAAAGTCTCAACAGTCGCTCTCATGCACACACGCACACACACACACACATACACACACCTCCCCGTTCCCTGTCCTTGTGTCAGCCGCTGAGAGTTCAAAAGAATCATCTCGCTTTCTCTCTCCCTCTCGATCCCTTCTCCCTCCGCACTTGCCTCTCTGCTCTGCTAATTTATTCTTTTTCTGAGTAAACATCCACTCTGCTTACAATCAAAGAGAAAGCCAAACAAGGAAACAGAACAGAATCAACAGAGCCCCATTGGAATTGTAAAGACTGCGCACTCCAGCAGAATGCTAAAGTTGGTATCGGAAGCAAGGGATTTTGTCAAAGACAAAGGTTAGGCGAGTGCAGGGCCGTAGTCAATTCACATCAGACAATGTTTTTTCTGAGGTCAGAGTTAATTAAAATCAAACAGTGTTCTCTGTCTCAGTGTTAAAGTGAGTGCTTATTTTAGAGTTTAAGTGAAAATTAATCCTGTGAGGGAGGAGGGTAACAGTTGACAATGGTGAACTTGTCTGGTACAGGCTGAGAGATTTCATTTTCACATAAAGTGAATGAGATTCTGCCTTTGGCTTTTATTGCAATGATATCCAATTAGCAGTCATGCAGGCACACATTTTTTTACTTCCATTCCTAATTATTGTGATAAACAGCTTTTGACAGCCAAGGCTAACTCTAACAAACACCCGGACATCTGCTGTTCAGATAGCGGCGGCACGTTGTAAGGCACACATAGGCTGTTGAAGCAGCCACACAGCCATGATAGAGGATAACAAATCCCCTCAGAGCACTACAAGAAAGGAGAACATCAATCTCAGTGACAGAGGCCTATTTCCACCCTTGTTAACTTATTTTAGAGAGAGATGAGGGCAGAGGGAGACATTTTGGGGAAAAAGATGCTGAAAGTGTGCTCAATCTGCCTTCTTGCATTAAGTCATTCATTTATCATTATTGTCTTAACTAAAAGATAATGAGTCTACTCAGCACAGGGTGAGAAATGCAATAGGTAGGGACCTAAAATGTGGTGCAGTGAAAGGTTACATGCAGCAAAAAAGTTTCTCAAACTTCCAAAGTTTAAATTACATATTGCTTTCATTGACATTTGGAAAAGTAAGCTTTTAAACTTCACCCTTAGTTTTATATTTTTAACCATTTTTTAATGAAATATCCAGTCTTTGGGTTCACCTCACAACTCCCCTCTCCACCTCCATCAATCCTTTCCTAATCCATATTCTACAATGCCGTCCTCACTGTCATCTATCCCCCTCTTGTCCTTCCTTTCTCATCTTATTCTGCCCCCCTGGCACTGGCACATGGCACTTCATCACAATCCCAATCGCTCATAATCATCATTTCTCACCTCCTTTCTCCCTTTTCTTCTCGTCTCTCTCATTTATCCTCGCAATCTTTTTCTGCCATACTCTTACACTAAGCCCTTGGCACACGTGGCCACTAGAAGGAGGTAGCCAAGTCCATACTGCGCAGCTTCAGCGCCAACCAAAATGAGGTTTAACAATTTAACAGTACGATGCAGCGATAAATTTTTATTTTTGCAGAACACAGCTTTTAGAACTATCTTTGAACGGATACATAAAGACAGTCACACACCAATTACAGATGAAGAATGCAGACTGCAGCAATGGAGGACAACCTATCATTTCCTCCTCTCTGATTTAACAGAGAACCCTCAAGAAGCATCTGAAAAAGGCTTTTTATGCCCAACCACTTAAGTGGAAAACAGTGTTTCCCGTGCCTTGGATCTCTGAATTGAAATGCTTTAAGTCGACCCTGAATCATCCATTTTACTGTAAGGCATTTGTAGATCACTTTGATTCTGGTACTCATGCTCAAGATGGTGTTATCTGGTACTATAAGCTGCACTATGAGTGTTAATACTGTAGAGTTCTCTTGTGTTCCTCCCCTCTCCCTCCTACTCTACCTTTTTTTAAATTTTTTTTTCTAAAATAGACCACCACTGTTGTGCATTGTATCACTCTTCACACCATTTAAGCTCCTGATGTCTTTGTTATTGCAAAGTTTTTCTCCGTGCACTTTGCATTTAGCCACGACAAAACAAAGTTATTCCACCCTTCTGTTTCCTTCTCTCACCTTCTTCTGATCCCTCCATCGTTGCTCTAGCTTGGCATCCAGGTGGTTGGCGGCTGTTGCCCACTGCTGTGCAAGCCGGCGGATTCGGCGCTTCATGAAGCTGAGGGACTCCTTTCCTGCCCCGACCTGGTCCAGCAGCACGGAGAGGTCCGTACGGAAGGCAGCCTGGGAAGGTAATGGATTGAAAGTAAAAGGAGAGATGGAAAGAAGTGAAGAGGGACTGTGAGAATGTGGAAATCAAGCAGAAAGGGTGCCATTGTCATTTGAAATTTTGCACCAGCAAAAAGGGGCGTTAATCTGAAGCTTTTAGCCACGCTGGTGATGTAACTCTAAAGGTGTCACTGTCAGTAGGCCCACCACCTTGGTCCAGTTTGAAATGTCTCAACATCTGGTGGATGGATTCACATGAAATTGAGTACAGATATATGGTGCCCAGTTAGTAAGTTAGTTATTATTTAAGTGTATTTGGTATGGACATCACAGTAGCATTAGAATTGAATATTTATGCACGGGAACCAGATGCACTTCAAAGCAAAAACCTAATTTGCAACACCTGTCCTTAGGAGGCTTTTTAAAAGTGAAAATAGAAAATAAGAAAAGGAAATACATCCACAAATCCACACAGAGAAATACATATGCAGAATACAAAACAATGTTGTTTGTCTTTTAGCCATGGTTTAATACCTCTGTTAGAAACATTTTCAATTCAGTTGGTAGACAGCTCCATAGTTTGTAAAGAAATGCTACTGACTTTTGCAGTCCTCTGACTTTTCATCCAGCACCATCATCAGGTCTGAATTTCTATCCATCCAATACTTAACAGTTTGGTTTTCTTTGCAGTGAGACTGACAGCGTCATAAAGCCGTTAGCGCGGCTGTACACTCTCATTTCTGTCTTTTATTCACCTGAATGCTGTTAAAACCCACTGGATTGCTGAGAGCAAGTACGCAAAGATGTGAAAGAGGAGTGTGTCATCTGCAGATTTAAGAACCTCAGCTGATGTAACCTGTGAATGTAAATATTTTTCTCGGGTGTGATGGTAATTCTTTATTCTCTGGAAATGCAGGAAACCCTTACTGGTAGATTTTTAAAAACAATAAACAATTTTGCAACATGATGCAATATTTTCCCTGTCAATGCTAATATTTTAGAGAAGTACTGCGAGACAGATTGTGTCCCAGAGAACCTTATTTCCTTTGCTATGTGTTTACTATTTCAAGGCTGCCAAAGAAAAGTTACAACAGCATGCATTCTCCAACTAATGCTAGAAACACTCAGTATACTACTTTTCTCCTCTGAGAGCAACCTCAGCTCAGCCCTGTTTTTGTGCAAGATACGCTAAGACTGTAATCCACAGTTCAGTAACTCGGATCACAGGGTAAGATGGGGATACAAGTTTTCATTTACACTGAGATTCTGCCCTACCTCCCTGAAAATTTCACTGCTGCCACAAATAAAGTGTAAAAAGCAAGGTAAACCATATTCACGAAGATATAGTGCACACACATCACTTTCATACTACTTTAAACATTCAGGATGCTTTGTGTTCCCACACAAACACTGCAGAGGGCTCACCAAGCTGCTGTAACTGGGGACAATACCTAACACTAAAGTCCACTGCATGAATAGTGGAGTTTTCAGCAGTAAGCGCCGCTGTAAATTGCTGTCGAAGTGCAGGTTAACAACTGCTCACAGGAATTTTTAGGCTGCACAGAGAACTACTGGAAACTTTCAGGGTTCTGAACTGAAACAGTTCAGGGCAGCCTGAGGTGCATGACAGTTGACCCCCAGCCCCTCATCCAGGCGAGGCTTTCACATGTAAATGTGAATGCTGTGAGCTGTATGAATGGATAGTAAGGGGAATTTGAGAGGTTACACTTTTTTTTTTCTAAAAGGTGTGACTTGAGGGTGTCTTCATGTTTTTTTCTAAATCATTTGTACCCCAATTAAAGACTAATTTTTGGACTAGTTATTTTCTTTTCTTATTCAAGCATTGCAGGTATGTGTTAAGGTATGTCACATATATGTGGTCCCATGCAGAGGGTGGGCTTTATGTAGGAATATGGTTATTAACGTTAGTAAGGTTAATCTACGTTTTTAGATTAACATACATTTTACCAACAGGTAAGTTCAAGTATAAAGTGAAAACACAGTATTGGGTTCGGTGGTAGGTTTACAGATTTATAACATCAGGAATGTGGACTGAATGAGCCAGACTCATTGACGAAAGGAAATTAAAAGACTGATACATGAAACTAGATAAAATGTTTATGGCAAGACCTCACCAGTTCAAAATTAAAGGTCTTTGCACACTGAGTCTTTCCTCTGAAATTGTCGCACGTCTAAAAATAAATATGACTTCACATTGTGTTAATTACATTTGCATACTGAGTCAGAAACTTTCATCCGTCATTAAAATTTTCGAACAGGTTTGATTATTTGCGTTTTTCGCATCCGTCAGAAGCCTTTAGAGAGTTGTTTGACCACTTTATACACAGCAGCGACAACACAGAGGAACAGGGTGCACAGAACATTCTATGACTCAGACAGCTCACTTTCAACAGGGCAGATAGTAATATTCAGGTGGATGATGATGAGGAGGAGGAGGATGTGGACCGTACAAAGAATGTGGAGGAAAGAGAGGGAGGACAGCTCCACCCCTTCAAGCAGCTGTGGTGCCGAATTAAAGACAGGGAGGGAGTGGTGACAGCCAGACAGGTAACTCCAGTGCAGCGAGGCCAAGGAAGAAATGTGTCTTTTTATTTTGTCAAGTATTGCGAATTTTCATAGTACATAGAATAATAAAAGGCATTGGAATCAGTGTGCAAGGTTTCCATCCACAACGCTTATTTCGGATGACGGATTAAAAAAGTATCTGAAAAAAATGGACTCAGTGTGCAAAGGTCTTAAGACAATTTGCTGACTTTAAGGCCTGATATTTAGAAAATTGGACTAAAGACATTTTAAGACTTTTAAAGTCACCCTGAGCTTGAATAGATGTACCTTATATAAACTGAATGATGAATGACCTTGTATGCCACTAGCAATGGTCAGTAATGTTACAAAAAAAAAGTACACAAAACAGTACACTCCATTTAACTGATTCTTATCAAGATTCATGCAGCTTTTTAAGAGTAAAACTCAAGCACTTTTCAAGGTACCTAATCAAAAAGGTCCAGACTCTCAAAGCCTTTATCATCAAATCGAAATTGTTGCTATGAATATAACTGAAAAATGAAGTTTATTGAATGCAGTTATACCCACAGCAATCAATGTTAATAGCCACTTTGTTTATTTTGCCAGCTTAATTTCATGTTTTGATCAAGATTATTGACTGGATGACAGCGGGTCCTGTTCAGCATCTCTCTGAGTCCTTTTGGATTTTCTTCCCCAAACTCCATTTCTGCAATAGCTGTTTTTGTCATGCTTTATGCACACTTTACACCGACATCATTTTAAACTGTGCAGTGAAGACTTTCCTTATTCCATTCCATGAACATCCAAATTCAAAGTTCCTTATTATTGCTGCACAGGCCCAGAGGGCACCTTCACCTGCACTCTGCCGACAATGTGAGGAACAAAGTAGTTGATATTAAAATATAGGCAATTTCATTGGCCTGTAATAAAAAGCAGTTAAAAAGAGTGGAGAATTTTCCTTCCATTTATAAAAGTCAGCGAGGAAAATTAGTCAAGACTTTTCCTACTCACTTCATGAATGTCACAAATTATGTTGCTGTTAAGAAGTTGGAGAGCATGAGAGATAGCTACAGTAGATACTGTACACGTAAGTACGTTTTTTGTGGGTTTGACCCTGTGAACTGCTCACACTACTGTTAGTGTGTAGTAGTTTGTCTCTGTAAGGAATTAAAGTATTACTGCTCCATGATCTCAAAGTCAGTGTTGAGAAGAATAGAGGGTAGAGGATAATGACGATGGGGATCAGGCCTGTTTTAATTAGTACAGAGTGAAGAGGGTCAGATGAAGGTTAACTATTATGAAGTGATGGGTGCAGACTGCTCTTAATACTGAACAGCATCTTCTGGACAAAAAGACTGTTAGCACTCTTATTCTCCCTCCTTCGACTGGTACTGGGGACATGTGACTGACAGCTTAACAATGGCCATTAATCACTCTCCTCATTTGCAGTTTTCTGTCTTTGTTGTTATTAAAGGCTGTCTAAAACTGAAAGTACAAAGGCAACAATTTGGGAAGAAATAATGGAGTGAGAATTTTTTTTTAAATAGTATTTCCATTTGTTTAAAAACTGTAATTATAACACCACCAACTCAACTCAACTCCAGAAGCTGACCAAAAAATATTACATGTCTATTTTTGTACTCCCTCGACTCTACTCCATTTTAGGGCTGAAGATGTGAGTTTCCATTTTTCTCAAAGACATTAAATAGTGAAGCCAGCAATTAAAATTTAAGACAATTAATAGATGTTTATTTAGGCAGCAACAGCACAGAAAGGCTTAATGATATAGGGTTTATAGAAGGGCAATGTCATGAGATAAGAATCATGATTCTCTTTCTCTTCACACTAAGCATTTAAGTGGCCTACATTTGAAAACCTCTACTTTTTCCTACACAGAAAAAAATAAAATAAAAGAAAATACAGCAAATGCTACCCCCTTAATCAGCTGCATTCTTCTTCATTTTACTTTCATAGTATTTTACGAATTTCCAGAGGAACTGTTGCCCTGATTCCCCACTGTAGTATTTCCACATGAACGCAATTGGAAAGTCTGAGCTAGTAGTCTGATTGCTCTTTGTGAGCTGCTTTTTTAAACAAACAAACTGGAAACAGAGCAGATCTGCAACTGGGCTGTGTCTACGTGACCTTAATAAGTGTTTAACCCCCAGCTTGTGAGTCATAGGTATTAACTAGGAAGGTGAGGTACCTGTGAAAGTAATGGCCACAAGCTGAGAAAGCAGTATTCTGAAGGTGAAGGTATTGTATTGTCCAGAGCATTTTATTCTGCTCATTACCACATTCAGAACAAGGCTGGGAAGGATGAAATATATATCTATTGGTTTGCATACTTGGACTGAGCTGTGTAGACGATACTCCCACAAACTGCATCTGCACTTTCTCATCGTGGACAGAAACTGAATTGCTTTACCGCTATTGTACCCTTTGGACTATACATACTGTTTAGATTATTATTATCAAAATTAAGGCATTTATCATTTCATAAAACTTGGTGACCCGAGTGTGTTTAAATGATTAATTTAATGTAAATTAAATGAGGGATCTCAATACATTTAAGGCACTGTATGTAATAAAGTGATGTTCATGTATGAATGCATGTGAACAGCATTGTTAGTTGCTATGTTGAGGCGGTGAGCCAGGCATAATTGTGTGTTTACTGTGCATCCATCAACTGGCAGCCTTCACCCACTGTGCATGTGTATTTCTGAGTATATCTGTATGAATGCTTGACATAGCCATAATAACATTTTATTTCGCTGGTGTCTGTTTGTGAGTACCGCCCTCACTTGTCTCTTGGGGGCCTTTGGCTGCAGTATATACTGAGTGGGAGGGCTGCTGTGGTTCCTCCAGGCCAGAGGGGGGCAGAACCACTCCACCTCGCTGAGGTAGACGAGAAAGGAGCAGTCTGAGCCGTCAACACCGTAGAAGGCATAGCAAGGGTCCGATGTCCAACGTGCACGCATCCACTGGATGGTAAACAGAGAACACATACATTAAAAGGGACAGTTCATCCCAAATTATTATTTTTTTACCTCTTACCTGTAGCGCTATTATCATAAAAAATTGTTTTGGTGTGAGTTGTCAAGTGTTAAAGATATCAGCCATAGAGATGTCTGCATTCTTTCCAATAGATGAAACTTGATGGTACTCAGTCTGTGGTGCTCAAAGCACCAAAAAATCGATTTGAAAAACTCAAGAGCAATGTACTCGAGATAATCCACAGACCTTGTTGTGAGCAGTTTCATGCAGGAACTAGTTTCCAGCTACTTAACAACACCTGCCAACAGTATCGCTGCACAGAAGGAAGCGTGCATCTACTCATGGATGAGAGGCTCGTGCTTGTGACACAGCATGAGATGTAAACATTAATGCCGTCCTCCTTGGTTGAGCTGTAACATTAGCTAGCTCAGTGGTACTAGGTGAGCTAGCAGTAAGATTGGTGGCTGTAATTCAGTAGAAAGATAATATTTAAATTGTATTTTTTGTCATTTTGAGCACCACAAATAGAGTACTATCTAGTTCCATTATACTGGAGAGAAGGCAGACATCTCTACGGCCGATATCTCCAACACTCAGCAACTCACACAGAAACAATTTAGATTGTTGAATAGCACCACAGGTAAAAGGGAAATTATGTACTTTCATTTTTAGATTGAACTGTTCCTTGAAGTACAATTTACATTCATGTACCAACAAAATCTTTTTAAGGGATTATAAATTATTTTCTATATCAGTGGTTCCAAAAGGACAATGTTTAACTCAGCAAAAAAGCTGAATGATTATATAAAAATTACAGGCTTTACAGACTAGTACTTTTGCTGTGATAACCTTATACTTGGTGCGGTTTGTCTCTTCTGTATCTTTGTATCTGACATCTCCCACCAAAAGGATAAGTGATTTTGAAGTACCAACTCAAAATCATTACTACAACTCTATCCGTTAAGCTGATGTGTAAAAAGCCAAAACAACACAACTTTTTCAAAAAGGAGAGCATTTAAGAGTTTCACTGAAGGAAGTAGGGGCAATAAATAGCGTAACGTGTTAATATATCCTAAAACTTGATTTTATTTTTGTTGCGACATCCCTGTTTACCCGTGACCACCTGTCGGCTGGTCCACAACAATGCTGCCAATGAAATAAAAAATGGTTAAGAACACCTGCTGTACCATGGCATTTTAACTAAAAAGAACAGATTGACGCTTACATCTACTTTCCCAGGACACTCTGGAAAGCGGGGGTCTCTTGGTACTTCACACTGGCTTGACGTCCCATCTCTCACTGCTGAAAAGACAGTGAGTGAAATGTTACCTTCAGTAATAAAAAAGGAATAAGCTTTTTGTAGGGCTGCATAATACATTGTTCTTTTTATCATCATTGTGATGTCAATTTGTGCAATTAACACGGGAAAGACTACCATATGGCACTCTGATTTTTTTGAGTTAATTCAAAGAGAGTATCAGTAGAAAACTGTAAATATCATTATTTCTTTACACTCTACACGTGTCTTTTTTTTTTAACAATCTTTGCTTTTATTGTTTTCATGTAAATGAGAAGAACATTTGAGAATGATTTGACATATAACACCCCCGTCCCCCTCCCACTACCCTGACAGCAGCACCTGGGGGAATTTGGTAGCTCTGTGTGTTGGTATCGGCCTGGTTTAGGTTCAAGGAAATAGTTAAAATCAAGTCAAACTTGAGGAGGAAGTAGAGTCACTCACTGGCGCTGAGGGAGAGGAATAGAGAAATAAAAAGGTCCCAAATAAAATTACATTTCTCTGTCTTATTTTTTTGTGTATACCTAACCTTTTCAAGTTGCAAGCAACTCATTAAGTCTCCCATATAGTGTGTATGAGAAGGTGGCTGAGTGGACCTTCAGCCTATGAGAATCAAACAAAGGCCAAGGCATCTTTGTGGAAGTTAGAGAGTGAAATGTTTTGTGTGTGAGAGGCCAGAGAGAAGAATAAGTGGGGAAAGGTCAATGATTGTTTTGCTTTTGAAACAGCGCCAAAAATTGACTTCCAGAAGGTAAATAATGTGGGGTAAAGCCAAAACATGTATCAATGTAGCTGGAGTCTGCTTCTATCTTTTGCATACTGGGTCAATGTCAGGTTTGATTTTAGACAGCCTGACCTTGGTGCAGTATACTTGATAAATGAGACTAAGTGGGATTAGGCTGTGACGGGCGCGGATGGAGAAGGAGTGGATTCTGTCCAAAACTTTGTCCCACTTACTTACTTTAAACTCATAGTCTAAATCAGTCTCCCACTGCTTTCTTACCAATAGATTGACTTTGGCCTTTTGAGTTGATTTGTTTAATTTAACAAGCAATTTCTTGTATTTTAGCAGTATACTTAAAACAGTAGAAAGGCATAACTGATCACACTTTAATATCTGTTTATTTATCGTTTTCTTTATCATTATCACGATATTCAACAGCATCATGCATAACAAACTTTCCTCAGATCGAACAGCCCTTATTTTTTGCAAGCTGGGCACACCAGGATCCACTCCCGTTTTCAAATCCACGTAAATGATAAATCGATGAATGTCTCTCGTGAGTGAAATACTCTGCATCATCCACGATCGCTGCTTCATTAGTCTAGGCTTAGCTCACTGAAGTCAGTTGGCTTTAATGTGAATATTTATTCTCCAGTGAAAATAACTCTTCCAACAGCAATCAACCAGTATAATATTACCCATCAGCTCATTTAGCAGCATATGGTGCATGTCAAAGCCTCTTACAAAAATCCAGGTTTCACTTCTTTAATCACATCATTTTCCCAAAGTGACTGCAGACATGAACTTGTTTGACCCCCCAGGCTCAGCCCTCACAACCACCAGGTTACAGTGTCACTCACATTAACAGCTTTTCTCCGCTCGCCTGTGGACGTTTTATGGCAATATTCCCTTCTTCCATCATCATTAACATCATCCCCTTCAGCATATGCCATATGCGCCGCCGGTGCTCATAAATCCCCACGGTGTCTCCTTTGCAACATTGCGCCATATCTGCCTCACTGCAGTGCACACTATTCACTGGGCCTGACAAAGCAGCACAGCCCGTCTCCCGCTGCTGCCAACCGTCCTAGGGTTACGCTAGCAAGTACGTCTGCTCACTTAGGCTGCACTCACTGCATTAATTGCTCCACTGACTTAGTTAACTGCTTCTCTGCTGTCGATGTGACGAAGAGAGGGAAGAGAGTGACAGAGAGAGAGGGAAGTGAAATGATGTTGTCCGAATAGAAAGCCAATGCAGCTTCAATTTCTCACTATTTTCCTGTCTGTCAACTCCCCCTCCTTCTCTCTCTGGACCAATGTATTTGCCTTCTCTCTAGGTTCCGTCTGTTTCCATTTGCCTAATGAAAAAGAGACATTTCTCCACATAAGTCTTCCCCGGGGCTTCTCTCCATCGACTGGAAATGCACAAACTGAGACACACACTGCTTACAAATATGATTACAATAGCAACCACTGTAGCAACAATTGGAAATGTGGTCAACTAACTAGATAAAAACTTGACTCCTGTCGCTGCAAGACAGAAAATAAAAGCCTCGCCGGCGCTTCAGGGGAAGAAAATTCTAATCACGTCCTCTCTCTTTCTCTCTCTCTCTCTCTCTCTCCTGTCGTTCCCTCTCGCACATGCCTGACCACGAGATAAATAAACCGCCACTGAGCCGTATGATAATAAAGTCTGCCGGCAGTGTTTCAATTCATCTGTGATTAGAGAAAGCAGCAGTGTTTTCATTTTGGCGTGTGCCATCGTCCCTGCAGATGCGGTGGGGAAAAACAAAAGGAGATGTAATGCTCATTTATTCTCATGTAAAGAGTTGGGCAATTACCCTCAAGAGAAAAAGTGAGAGAGGAGGAATAAGGAAGACAGAGTGATCATAATGGGGGTTATATTATGTGTGTGTGCAAAACTGTCAGGCTGGCTGTTATTTAGGTTTTGATTAAAAATGTGCAAGAGCAAGAGAACAGGAACAACAACAGGGCTGGATGTGAGCAGTAAAGCAATGATGAGATATTCAGAGATGACCACAGTGTCCTGCATGCACCGCAGTGCTTCAAAGATGACTTGAGCACTCACATCTATGTCTCACTTTCCTAAAAATAAAATCAATCTGCTATCTATCTATAAACTTCTGGTTTTGACTTAAGCTAGAAAAAGGCAAAACTCTCAGATCTGAATCTTTTCAAATTTTGGGTTGATGTTTTTGAGGACCTATTCTTAACTCTACTGCTGTTATACACACATTGTTACAATATTGTTTTTTATGGTTTAATGTTTTTGTGTGGGAAATATCAAACAGAAACTGTCACCTGTGTATTTTGGCAAGGTATCAGAAGTAATTTGTGTCAGTGGAAAAATCAGATAGTTAAACAAGTTTGTGACAGTGTGTGTGTGTTTGTGTTTGTCTCTCTGTCGCTTTCTCTGCGTGTGTGTGTGTGCAGATCTGTTTTGTATTCTCTTCTGTTTTGTTGTAACAGCAGCAATTGAAGTTTATCTCCACCACAAGCTGACAGCTGTGCGTGAGTCCAGCTGTGCTTCAAGCTGAACATTACTGAAGAATTACACTTAATGTGACTGTTTCTTTTCTTCGCTCAACCTTCTTCCCACGCCCGCTCGAATGGTTAGAGCCCAGGACATTGACAGTCTGTATCACATTGTCCTAATTGTATGTATCTCTTCAGCAGTATTAAGTATTGTGTATTATTCTTTGCTTTTTGGGGTATTTTGCTGACATAAGTTTGTTTAGCCAGATTTGTGTACTTGTATAATCAGTTCATGTGACACCATACTGTATATGCTGTCACATGGGTATCTGCCATGTGTGGATTATGTCATTTATTTATTGTGTATGTTTAATTTTTTGACCACTATTGTAAGTCGCTTTGGCCAAAAGTGTCTATCACATAAATGCAAGGTAATGTAACAAACAGACTGAAGAGGGCGTACAACAGGAATTCAGTGTCACTTGTGAATGTGCAGGTATTTGAGATGAGTGGTTTGGATGAAATGCTTCATGCATAAAACCGTTGACTTATTTACTGTTCTTGTGATTTAATTGTGCTGTATAGTTTATTTTTATATGGCTGTTTGTAATAAGGGCTGATCTACAGCATGATGAACTCTTAAAGTCTTCTGACAGGGACAATAAAGCAGAGATGGGGACTCGAGTCATTGTGACTTGGACTCGAGTCGACTCGAGTCGCTGTTTGGATGACTTGTGACTTGACTTGACAAAAAATAAAAGACTTGAGACTTGACTCAGACTCGGGACTTGACTTGACTTGAGACACGATGACTTGAATGACTTGAGTGTTATTCACATCATGTTTTCGGTTAGAATATAAAATTAATAAATTAATTTAAAAAATAATGTCGATTACCCGGTAGGAGCGCAGGCTGAGAATGGCGTTGTCATGATTGGATCACTACCCTGTCAATCAGTCATGCCCTCTCTACGTACCTTACGTGTTTATTGGAGAAACAGGCCCTCTTATATCAGATAGGCATCAACATGTCAGCGGGAGGGGTACCGAGAGTCATCGTCTTCTGCTTTCGGAATTACCATTATTATGGCAAAAGACGAACAGCACAGTGCAAGACAAGCGGCATAAACATCTCAGACAGCCAGGCGACAACTTCAAACTTTGTTCGTCATTTGAAGAGCCATTCTGCCCAGTAAGTGCTTGTCAATTAGCTAATATTATCTGGTTAGTCGGTGGTTAGCTAATGTTAGCTTGATACGATACAGGGGTGGGGGTTGGGTCGGTTTGGTGGAACTTGTTTTTTAATTTATTTGCTAACATTAACCCCAGAAAACGTGAGCAAACATTCCGACCAGTTCATCACAAGACCGGCTGTATGTTTTATGAACGAGCAATGAGCAACACAGCGTTAAATGAGCTAAATGGGTGATTTTGGTCGCTGCCTTGGTTAGTGTGTGTGTGTGTGTGTGTGTGTGTGTGTGTGTGCACGCACGCATGGGGGTCGTCCCTGCAAAGTAAACATTGCAGCGATGAAGTCAGTGTTTACTGACAGTTACTTATATTTTGTCTTTTCACTTTATTAAGATCAGATTCTGCAGGTAAAATTACAATAATAAGGTGACTTGACTTGACTTGACTTGACAAATATGCACGGAGCAGTTCAATGTCCTTCCTTCTCATTCTGTTTCTATGATTCATGACATCACTCAATTCTTTGTTCAGACGTTATGCTTTCTATTAAAATCCAGGAAGAGGAAGGTTATTTAAGTGTGGGAGTGGCCTATTTGAATCCCTTTTGTTTGAGACCATGCTGCAAGGTGAGTGTGTTTGCTGATTCTGTGAGTTTATCTTCTCTATCTCCTTTAACTTAAGCCTATATTGGCATTGTGATATGTAGCGTGTGAAATAGGGTATGGTGAATGTGCTAGGAAAGGTAGCATCGGCATGGTCACTACCTGGAGCTTACATAAACGGAGCCTGGGTTTGTTGAAGGTGGCAGTGCTGTTTGGGCTGAGAAAGCCATGTGTAAGTAAGGTAAAGGAGGTTATTGGGTCGTTGTGGGGAGCAGTGAGACCTGGCATTAGGGGAGTGTCTCTGGGATGCCACAGATCACTGTCTAGCCTCCTGGAGGTGTTGTGGGACCAACTAGACGAAACACCGGTGAAAGGAGGTTCCCACCTGATGACCCCAAAGACGTGTTAGTTATCACTGCTCACTGGTCTGTATAGTTAAGCCTTGCCATAATAGCTTATCATAGGGCTTAGGAGGTTATTCACTGAGTGCTGATCCTTTTCTAGAGCACAAATTTTTGTGTTTATTTGAAAGGACTTCATGTGTATACATGATGTAAAGTAAAATGAGAGGGTAAAGGTATTTTGCACTCGATGATGATGATGATGATGATGATGATGATGACGACAGGTACTGTACCTCTTCCTTGCACCATGCTGTTGTGTAGTATCTGCTCCACCCTGGTGGCCATGTTGGAGACATTCTGGGCTATAGCTTGGATCTTCTCCACCAGGCCAACTGGTTGAAACCTGCACACACAACAACACACAAACCTGGTGAGGAATAGATACAAAGACATGTTAAAACCAGTGGTACCCTCACACTGTTGTCACACACTCTAAACTCAATTTAAACGAAAGGGGAACCTCTACTTTGTAGCTCTCATCACCCATTATTCCTCTCCCCATGGTATCACTTCACTTCAGTCACATGCTCGTCTCTCTTTGTCTTTTGGCTGTGTCTCACTGGTGTTTCTAATTTTCCTGTCTCACTCTTTTCTCCTTCTGCTGTCCCTTGCTTCTCTTTCTCTCCTTCCCCTCCCTCCTTTTTTACATCTCAACAGATGTATAAGTGTTAGTGGGAGATGCAAATTGTTAGACACTTGGTTGGAGCGTGAAATAGAAAAAGACCTGCGCTGTTAATACCACTTCCTCTGTTGGGTGAGAGACTTCCCATTCACATAATAACATGGGTGGGAAATGTGTGTGTGTGTGTGTGTGTGTGTGTGTGTGTGTGTTTGCTGTGTGAATGTGTTTGCATCTGTTTGTGTGCTGCTGATTGTACTTGTGCATATTTCTGAAGCATCTGACTGCATGATTGCACATCACGCAAAACAAAGCCTGCATACCCACACATGCTCATTCTGCTGTGCCCATTATGTCCATTCAAATGACTTGTTTTCAGTGTGCACCATGTTTATGTGTGTGTGTGTGTGTGTGTGTGTGTGTGTGTGTGTGCTTTCCTCTTTCTCTGTATTGTCTAATCAGCAGATGGTATTAACCCTCATTAAAGTCAGAGGATTAAATGCAGCATAATAACACATCATCAAAGATTATGATCAGAATTATTGATTATGTGTGTGTAAGTGTGTGTGTGTGTGTGTACAGGATGGGATGCAAGGCCGCTTAAAGAACTACATGCCAACAGCAGCTGCATGACACCAAACTAAATAAATAAGTCATGGGATGAGGGAATAATACGAAGAAACAAAACTGTTTGTTGCTTTGCGAAGAGTAAACAAAAAAATGGGAGGCAGCCATCAAAGTCACAGGCAGTCTCCACGCTCCATTAACAACTTTGTAAGTGCCACTTGTAAGCGTTGCTAAGTGTGTTTGCGACCTGTTTAATATGTTCGCTACAACAGAGAAGTCATTATTCTCTAGTGCGATTATATTTCAGGGGCAACAGCTGTCTCTGAAGCCTTATAAAAGTTTGTGGAAATGTGAAAATATGACAAAATGTTCAGTATTTCTGTTGCATAAAATAAAGCTTTCATATAGATATATGTTATCTCTGCATGCTTGTCTGCTTGGTATCCATTAAGGAAGTTAATTTTCTTTTATCAAAATTATAAAGCCATTGTTCAGTATTTTTGGGATGATCTAATTTTATATTTCTGTTCATAATTTAACTTAATTTAAAATAGATTTAACTTGTGTAGCTTGCCATTTCTATTATGTATTCATACCATGTTTTTAAATGTACTGTGTGTTTTCATCGTGCATTTCCATTTGACTGCTGCACAACCAATTACCCTATGGGCACAATTAATGTGAAAGTCAGAGCAAAATCTTTTTCCACTCCCTGACACTCCAGCTTCATCAATCCATCCATCCATTTATTGCACTTATGTGTGTCTGGGGCCGCTGCTGCAGCAAGCTAGGCAAGGTAGCTCATACGTCCTTCTCCCTAGCCATGTCCTCCAGCTCTTCCTGGGGGATCCCAGGGCGTTCCCACACCAAATGTGAAACATAATTCTTTCAGCATGTTCTGGGTTTGCTGCATGGTCCCTTCCCTGTTTAACATGCCTCAAATACCTCCACAGAGAAGCATCCAGGAGGCAACAAACCACCTTAACTGATTCCCCTTAATGTAAAGGCCACAGACCCTGCAAAGGAAATTCAACCAGTAAATCAAGAGCTTTGCCTTTAGGCTCAGCTCCCTCTTCACCGCGACAGTCCGAGACAGCGCCTGCATTGCTGCTGATTCGTTACCAATCTGCCTGTCAATCTCCATCTTACCTTTACTACTGAACTAGATCCCTAAATACTCAAATTCTTTCACTTCAGGAACTGACTTTCTCCAAACCCTGAGGGGCTGTGCACCTTTTTTGCAGCACAGTAGCATGGCCTTAGACGTGGAGGTGCTGACCATCATTCTTGTCGCTTCACACTTGTCTGCAAACCACCCAGCATTTTGCATAAGTGACCTCCCATTTTCATACCAGGTAAGGATATACTATGACAACATAAGCCCCTTTCACACATGCACAGCAAACCTTAGATTACTTAGACGTTACACGGAGGGGCTGTATGTGAGAACGCAAACATCTGCATCAGGTTGATCAGACATTTAACAGACTTGATCCTGTCAGTTCCCTCGTGAAAAGTCTATGTAATGTCTGATTGAGCCTATGTGTGAATAGAGCAAGTATTTGTTGAGAAAATTCCCAGTGAGCAAGTGGGCATGTTGATGACATTTCTATCATGAGGCTTGCGTGAAACCAGAAGAAAACAAACATCTGAAGGTGAAGAAGGAAGGTCATTTACACAAAGACAGCAGCAAAAATGTCTAACAGGAGAGACAACAAGATTCAGGAGCTTCTGTCAATAAGGGCCGCAGCTGAAATTGTCAGACAAATTAAAGGAACAGCAAGAGACTCTGTTGTTTATGACTGGGTTCATGGGACTGTCTGGGTTCATGTAAGGAAACAGCTTCAGTTGCTTTTTTTGACTCTCCTAATGTTGGATCACTTCTGGGATCACTAGGTTTTTCAGGGCTGTTCTTGCAGTGTAAATAAAAACTGTGCAATTTTTAATTTTTGCTAGTGTGCTTATTTAGAGCCACAAATTGCATTCTTTTTACCTGTAAAAGGACACCAAATGGAAAATCTCCACAGTGTAAATAAACCTTTCCAAACACGCTCTGTGTGAAATCACCCTGAAACAGAGTTATCTCAATGAAAGCATTTGACAGAACCAATTATAATTTCACTTCTCCATTATGTGCAAGTGAGGCAAATACAGCGTTACTAAAGATATTACCTTATATTGTCTTATAATGAGAGCCAGCATTATATTAGGCTATAAAATTATATTAAAACATTAATATTATTACATGGAGCATTTCACAAAAGTCCCCCTCTGTAGAAGATCACAGCTGCCATGGTACCTATCCTATAAAAGTTGCAATGTATTTGGGCTGGAGGACAAAACCTCTGCTTGGTAAGCTGAGTAACCCCTGTTACTGTAAAGCTCTCTTTGGGGGGGCTTCTCTGTGACTGTGCAAGCCGGCCTCTATAAGACTTGACCTTCTAATCTCACCTTTAGTGTCTGCAACAATGTGAACTCATCCCTTGAGATGAACACAAGAAAAGGAGAACGGGAGGGAGCCATAGACGGAGAGACTAGGGTAGAGAAATGAATGAAAAGCTGACATGGTGCAGAGAGGACTGCACAATGAGATTCAAAGAGAACGAGAACAAAAAGACAGACGAAGAAACATACAGTGAGAGTCGAGGAAAAACTGGAATAAAAGTACGCAGAAAATAAAGAGAGGGAGATCAACCATCCACAGCAAACAGACCAAGAGTACCAGGGGGACCTTTGTGTTAAAAAAGAGAGAAATAATAAAATAAAATGATCCTCTGCGCCTTCATGTGGAAGCCAACAATACAGTTTGACTGAAACATTAAAATGATGATTAGGATCAAAGAATACAGGGATATACATATTTGATGGCCCACTGTTGCGTGCTACTCGAAATGAAGCCTCCTTCCTTTTGATGAATGTAGACAGTTGGCTCTTTTACAAATGAGGGAAACAAAACAGAAATGAGGAAGAGCAAAGAGAAGACAAAGTGGGAGGAAAGTATAGGGGGAGAAGAAACCGGTGAGAGGAAATTCACTGACAGATGCCGAACAGAAGTAAAACACCCTGAGAAGAAGAAACTGAGAGAGGCGGTAAGAGAAAATCAATGATGACTAGGGGGAGAGTTTCTAAGTATAAAAAAATGTGTTCTTATACTCACCTTGCTTCTTTCTCCCTCCCTAACTCTCTATCTAATGAGCTCATCCTCTTAAGGGAAGAGGACAGTTCTGGCAGCATCCCATCAACCAAAGCTGTCTGGGGCAAGAGATGCATGTGACAAGGCATCAGCATGAGGGTTTGTGTGTCTGTTTGCTTGCGTCCTGACTTATTCTGCCCCATGGCGTGGTGTTAAGACATCACACTCAGCAACGCTTAGTCCACCGCTTATTTCGACACAAGTGCCAACACATGCATCAATGCACACAGATGTATACTGACTGTTTTTTTTTTCATGTACAGTGGTCCAAAAATTAGGTTTAAACAGCATTGTTGATTTCTCCAGCGGATCTACGCTCAGAGCAACAGAAATTTAAAGAATTTAGGCCAAATCCACACTAATATCTTTTTTATTTTAAAACAAAAACAATCTCTGTGCACACAAATGTCTTAGCACCATTTGAGAAATAATCTCTGTCCACACTAATATGCTTGAAAACACGTTCAAGCTCACTGGGTATGAATGCTGTGGTTGGTTGCTTACTTACAGAAAATACTGCTGACATGGCACAAACTTAAACCAGTGACTCCTTTGCTTGGACCGACAATGAGGAGGAAGTGTTACTGAACGTTACACGTGAGTATAAGGCTGTCAAGGCAGTAGAAATCAGATCTGCTAAACTGTTAAAAAGCAAATGCGACGACATGTTGGAGCGGTACAGGCAGTGTGCATTATCCATTGCCAGAGGAAGCTATAGCAATGGGAAAGGAGTGACCAAACAAAAAGGACAGAATTTAAAAGGTTTGTTAACCTAGCTATGATGTTGTGACCTGACAAGCTGTGACTCATAAGACTAAATCTGGAAGCAAACGTGGGTGTTACTGTCATCATCGTTTCCAAAAGTCTTAGTTTCTGCCCATCCAGACTAAAATGCAATCATGGAATTTTCAAGCTTAAACGGGGTCGGCAGTATTTTCAAAGGTCTGTTTTAGGTGTTCCACAATGCTGGAGGAGTGTCGACGCTAGGCATAAACACAGCAATAGCTATGCATTTAAATATAAAAACGTATCAGCGTGGGTGTAGCCTCAGTGTCTCCTTTGCTTTGCTGATAACTTCCAGCGAAGCTTGCAGTATGACATTGACTTGAGAGCTGTGGAAAAGAAGGCCTCCTGGGATAAAGGTTGTTACTGACGGAGCTTAGATGGGTGCTTAAGGGAGGAGAAATAGGTAAAGCCAAGCCAGAGCAGTGATCTTCAGAGAACGTGTGCCTAAGGGGAGACTTACCAATCTCCTCTCTCATCTGCTGTGCGGTAAAACCGAGTGAATCAACTCCGCATCCTTTTTCCCCTCCATCGTTCCCCTCTCTCTCATTTTTTTCAGGCTCTCCTCCCTCCCTCGTTATGTTCCCTCCGTTTTCTGCTCTAACGAGTGGCTGCCCCATGGGCGAATCGCAGGCTGGGGCCTCAGACATCAAGTCCCATTCGCCGCTACATGGGAGTGTGTCAGCACCAATGAAGCTCACGCAGAGATGAGGCTCCCGCCCAGTGTGTGTGTTAGTGAGTGTGTGTGTGTGTGTGTGTGTGTGTGTGTATGCCTTTCTGTGAATACGTGACTGACTGGCCTGGATTTGGGTTATGTTTTTATAAAGCTCTCTCTTCCCATTTGCTCCTTTCCCCGCTGGCTAAAATCACACTTTACCACGTCACTCATACTCAACTACATCTCTCACACAGCCTCTCTCGCTCTGCGTATACAGTATGTGCGAGAGCAAGAGAAAGAGAAAGAGTAGAACGTCAAAAGGGGGACAAAGAGCAAGAAAGGAGAGGCAGAGAGAGTAAAGGTGGAGAGTACAAGACAGAGAAATAGAGACAGGAAGAGAGGGGAAATGAGTGATGGAATGAAAATCACTGGACTGAAGAGAGACTTAGGTCATCCCTGACGGTGTGTGTGTGTGTGTGTGTGTGTGTGTGTGTGTGTGCGCATGTGTGTGGCCATTAATCCTGAAGGCTATGGCCTCTGTCAGGGGTCTGCGCCCTGGTCTCACGCCCAGACTGGTTTTAACAAGTGTTACCTCAGGTGAACTAATACATGGACACACACATGCATGACAATTTTACACACAAACTCACACACACAGACATACACACACTCTCGTTAAACACATATTATTCTCCTCCTTCAGCGGGGAGCCATCAAAGGAACATCATCAAGACAAGAAGTGTGTATGTGTGTGTATGTGTTTCTACTCGCCCACCAGTTTCCTCAGTCGATACTCTTTTCATTCTGCTTCCTGAATCAAAACTCTCACTCCTGCTATTAAAGCTGCTTCGCTCCGAGGATCCATTCAGTCCAAACAACACTGTACTCAGAAAATAAAATGGATTTTGTTTTGCTGTGATTTTGATTTCATATTGTTCACAGAGCGCCGCTGTCGAAGCGAACGAATTTCAAGGAGAACTCAACCAAGAATTAAACAAAGAAATGTGAACTTTGTGTAACAGAAGTTTCTGTGATAAATCTCTGAGCTTGCAGGAAGTTTTCTTTAGCTTGCTGAATGACGTTTGGCATCTGTGGGGAGTTTCATGTTTATAACCCTCTGCGGCTTGCGTCAATTTGTACACACATCATTTTAAATGACATCAAATGCGAGTCATGTTTACAAGTCGCACATTCTCAGTTCCTGTTCTCAGAGCTTGATTTAAAAGTAGCAGCAAAAATATTTTTTCGTTTCAGTGAATCAGAATGCAAATAAAGGAAACAAGCTGTGAATTTCAGAAACATGTCCTCAGACTGAACTGAAACTGTATGTAGGAGTTTCAGGCTAATTTTGCTGGTGTGATCACAGATTTTATTACAACCAAAACACTGAATCATGCCACTTAGTGCTTCATTTAGTCGTCTTTAGAGCTGTTGTAAAAGAAATGTTGCAGCTCATGGAAATGTAATATTTTGCAGATAATATAACAATACTTTAAAACAAGGCTGGGCAATATATTGGTATTAATAGTATAATTAAAGCCTGCAGTACAATAAAGTGATGTAAATTTCATGAACATCACAGACTTCTCTTAGTCATTATATCCACACTGCAGATGATTATTAATCAAAAATCTCTCAACCCTACAATATCGTCACAATATCGATGTCACGGTATTTAAAAAGTATTGTGATATTTGGATTAAAATAAAAAACAATGCCCCCTTCACATTGCATTATCACTTGATATTTGATTAAGCAGTCATTGTTACTTCCATTAGGGGTAATACATACAGCGGGTAGTTAACATCAACATTTTGTGAAAATGGACCACAACTGTAAAGGAACTAAATCAGCATTGCAATCTCTGCTACAAATGTGGGTAATAGGTTGAATGCCAGCTGTGTGTAATGGGGCGTCTAGCCAAACTAAAGGAACTGCTGCTGGGGATTAAGTCTGGGTCTCCGCAGCGGTAGCTGTGTGCTTTTTTTCCCCAGTACTACTCAGGCACCCCAACTAAACCCTAATATAATGCTATTTTTAACATGCATGCTGAATTTCACCCCCACAAGACCAGCTCTGCTAAGAATACATATAAAGGTAATGTGAAAATTAAACTACTTAGGCTAATGTAAACACTGTCAATTGGCATTGTGAATAATCCAAAGGTAGGGCTGGGTGATATGGCCTAAAAAAAAATCTCCGTTTTTTTCACAAAAAAATCTGAATCACGAATTAAATCGATTTTTTCCCCTCCTAGTTAAAAAAAAAAATGCGGCCTGGTAGCACATACCTGGTGTCCAAAGCTTTCAGCATGTGAATAAACCCCAGCTTTTCCACGGTAGCCTATATATGGGCACCAATATACATGGCAACTGCATCTGTGATCGCTTTCCACTGGACCCCTTTCTTATCATACGGCAGTGTTTCCCCTACCATCATATTGGATCACAACAGAAGTCATTTAAGGTTACCTTTCCTATAGAACAGGTCTATACCTTGTCCTTTTATTAAACAAACTAAATAGCCTTATGTTACAGGCTGAGCCTGATGTGTGTTATGTTATTTACACAATGGCATGTCATTTATGTCCCTACACGGTGCGCGTCTAAAATTCTCCTCTGCTCTCTGTGTCGCGCACGGCGGAGTTTGGCCCTGATGCGCGCGCGTGCACACACACACACACACATACACACACACTCAGGTGAGCACACAGACACAGACACAGGTGTGCACACACACACACACACACACACACATACACACAGACACAGGTGAGCACACACACACACACACACACACACACACACACACACTCACAGACACAGGTGTGCACACAAAAGCGCTGAAGAACTCGTTCCCTTTCTTGAACGAGTTCTTCCCCGCTCGCTGCCATGTTTGTGTATCAAGTGCGCGAGGGGGAGGGGTGAGCCCACTCTGAACTACAGGAGCCCAGTGTGGAGTGGCGGTGGCGGATTTTAAATACAAAACCTAAAACCAGTGAAGTTGGCACGTTGTGTAAACCGTAAATAAAAACAGAATACAATGATTTGCAAATCCTTTTCAACCTATATTCAATTGAATACACTGCAAAGACAAGTTACTTAATGTTCGAACAGGTAAACTTTGTAATTTTTTGCAAATATTAGCTCATTTGGAATTTGATGCCTGCAACATGTTTCAAAAAAGCTGGCACAAGTGGCAAAAAAGACTGAGAAAGTTGAGGAATGCTCATCAAACACTTATTTGGAACATCCCACAGGTGAACGGGCTAATTGGGAACAGGTGGGTGCCATGATTGGGTATAAAAGCAGCTTCCCTGAAATGCTCAGTCATTCACAAACAAGGATGGGGCGAGGGTCACCACTTAGTGAACAAATGCGTGAGCTGATTTTCGAACAGTTTAAGAACAACATTCCTCAACGAGCTATTGCAAGAAATTTAGGGATTTCATCATCTACGGTCCGTAATATCGTCAAAAGGTTCAGAGAATCTGGAGAAATCACTGCACGTAAGCGACAAGGCCGAAAACCAACATTGAATGCCCGTGACCTTCGATCCCTCAGGCGGTACTGCATCAAAAACCGACATCAGTGTGTAAAGGACATCACCACATGGGCTCAGGAACACTTCAGAAAACCACTGTCAGTAACTACAGTTCGTCGCTACATCTGCAAGTGCAAGTTAAAACTCTACAATGCAAAGCGAAAGCCATTCATCAACAGCACCCAGAAACGCCGCCGGCTTCGCTGGGCCCGAGCTCATCTAAGATGGACTGATGCAAAGTGGAAAAGTGTTCTGTGGTCTGACGAGTCCACATTTCAAATTGTTTTTGGAAACTGTGGACGTCGTGTCCTCCGGACCAAAGAGGAAAAGAACCATCCGGACTGTTATAGGCGCAAAGTTCAAAAGCCAGCATCTGTGATGGTATGGGGGTGTATTAGTGCCCAAGGCATGGGCAACTTACACATATGTGAAGGCACCATTAATGCTGAAAGGTACATACAGGTTTTGGAGCAACATATGTTGCCATCCAAGCAACGTCTTTTTTATGGACGCCCCTGCTTATTTCAGCAAGACAATGCCAAGCCACATTCTGCACGTGTTACAACAGCATGGCTCCATAGTAAAAGAGTGCGGGTACTAGACTGGCCTGCCTGTAGTCCAGACCTGTCTCCCATTGAAAATGTGTGGCGCATTATGAAGCGTAAAATACGACAACGGAGACCCCGGACTGTTGAACAACTTAAGCTGTACATCAAGCAAGAATGGGAAAGAGTTCCACCTGAAAAGCTTCAAAAATTGGTCTCCTCAGTTCCCAAACGTTTACTGAGTGTCGTTAAAAGGAAAGGCGATGTAACACAGTGGTAAAAAGGCCCCTGTGCCAACTTTTTTGCAATGTGTTGCTGCCTTTAAATTCTAAGTTAATGATTATTTGCAAAAAAAAAATAAAGTTTCTCAGTTTGAACATTAAACACCTTGTCTTTGCAGTGTATTCAATTGAATATAAGTTGAAAAGGATTTGCAAATCATTGTATTCTGTTTTTATCTACGATTTACATAACGTGCCAACTTCACTGGTTTTGGGTTTTGTAGAAACTCGATTTTCATTAAAACAAATCGGCCTAAACTACAAATTCGAATTAATCGATAAAATCAATTTATCACCCAGCCCTATCCAAAGGTGTGACTACTGGCTAGTTGTAACCATGGAGATCCATCCCATCTCTATCTTAGATCTGACACAACGTGAACAGCAGCTGCATTAGTGGACTGGTATTTTTAGACGATAATGTTAAGATAATCACTTGTTTTGGTTTAAGAATAGCATATATCCCTTATGAAATTCATTCTTCATTCATCGTCCGTAACTGCTTATCCTGTTAGGGGTCGTGGGGGGGCTGGAGCCTATCCCAGCTGACATTGGGCAAGAGGCAGGGTACATCCTGGACAGGTCACCAGAGCTAACATGTAGAGAGAGACAATCATTCACACTCACATTCACACCTACGGCCAATTTAGAGTCACTAATTAACCTAACCTTCATGTCTTTGGATTGTGGGAGGAAGCCGGAATACCTGGAGAAAACCCATGCTGACACAAGGAGACACGCAGGCTCCACACAGGGGTTCGAGCCCCCCACCCTGGATTTCAGCCAGGAACCCTCTTGCTGTGGGGCGACAATGCTAACCCCTGCACTACCATGCCTCCCCCTTATGAAGTAATTATCATAAATATGCAATAATTTAACACACCGCATTGCATCTGTCTGTTATCTAGCAAAATGTAGGCTAAGGGAAAGTATTCACTAACGGCAAACTGCTCATTAACTATATTTAAAACATGACAGTCACACAACACTGGTTTGAGCTCTCGTGTTTGACCCTAATTAAACTCTGACCATAACCCTTTATCCACCCGAACTCCCCCTTTCAAGGCAATAACAAGAAATTGATTTCTGCTACAGTGAATGCATGCGTGTACCATCCTACTTGCAGGACACTTCTCCCCAGTTGCGCAGTTGATACCCCCCCCCTCCGACATTAAACAGCCCATTACTAGACACTGATTGCAGTTAACACCAACGCCAGGCCATATTAATCGTTCCATCCTTCCGCTCTAGTGCCTCGGCGTAGATTTGAACCTGAACGCTTATCCGGGATCATTTAACAAGGTTCGAAGAAGTGAGGGGATTTCTGTCAGCGTGTATCACATCACTCCTGCTGCACCGGGTTTAGTCAGGCTGTTTGAAAATGAAAGGAGTCAGAACGGAGGCAATGTTAGATAGAAAAGACAAATTGGATGTTTTGGTACTAACGGGGCAAAGAGAGGAGCCGTTTGATAAAAGCAGTAGCAGGAAGGTCATACAAGACTTGTCTGTTTGCAGCAGCGATTTTGAGGTAATAGGCAGCAATTTCCACAAGCGACCATAAGAGGGGAAAAAAATGAGAGTGAAGATGAGAGCGAAATACAATAAGGCGAGGACTAAAAAAAGGAGAGACGATATAAGCCATGACTACAGTGGAGATAGAGAGGTGATGTGCAGTATGAATGACAATGAGGAATACCTCTTAAGTACGATGGTGTTATTACAGTATTTCATGTCTATCTGTCATAAAAGATAAGTGATCTTACAAAGCTCTGCCAGCTGCTCTCTGTTTATACACAACTGAGATGACCAAAGCACTCCTGATACTGTATCATAAAAGCATTCTCTCTCTGTCTGTTACTTATTCCATTCATAAGTGGACGGAACAACGCTCACACTATCACAGCCATTTAAGGCATTTTGTATCAAATAACTGTATTCATTTGATACTAAATACTGCAGTTATGTAGCCTGACATCGCCACACCAAATCACAAATGTGAGTTGGTTAATTTTCGACAATGTTATCGATGGGGGTAGACCAAAATGCCTCTGGATGCAATTGAACAGACCCACAACCAGTGCAACACAACGTGACCTAGTGCTGAGTGACAGACAAATGTATACAGACCCCAAAGTGCACAGATGAGCTGTGATGGTTTAGCGTCAATATGTCTGTGAGTGTTGCTGTTTTTGCTGTCAGAAATTGAAAATAGTACAGAAGTACCACATCAGCTGCAGTCATCTTGGTTGTTTTTCGAAAATGCCTCAAAGGAGCTCCTCTTCTCTGAGCTAGGTTTACGCTTGCTGTACTATCCCCATTTTAAGGGTGCACAAGTCAAAAGCAACATCACATATTTTGTGCAAAGCGTTAAAGCTCCGCAAGTTGCCAGTCTTCTTTCTTTCTTTCTTTCTTTATTCGTATCCCCATTAGCTTCCACAAAGTGGTCGCTAGTCTTCCTGTGGTCAACACAAAAAAAAACCCCATTAAAAATATATCAATTTAAAATCACACAAAATCAACGAGACAATAGAATTCAAAATCAACCCAAAATTAGGACAAAAACAGAGTAAGAATAACAACATTGTCACAAACTCCCTACACCAAGTAAATGAAATAGAATAAAATACAATACAATTCACAAAAATGTTCCAGAACTACCATAACAAAATTTACATGATTCATCAATTTTAGTTTCAGTGACTTCTTGAAGAAATATCTAATTCTAAACTGTCATAACATCTGTTTGTGGACTTGGTGCTGAGAAGACCAGTGCTCACTTGACGTGTCACATACCCATGACAAAAACCACTATAGTTTATCACTAAAGAACTGAGGTGTATTTTTCAAGATGACAGTATGCATGAATAACAAATGACTAGATTTTAGTTTAGCCTCCACAGTCAGCCAAGATAATCAATTATGCATCTCACACACATTGGCACGGAAAGAACAATGAAGAACTAATCTGGCTGCCCTGTTCTGTATAATTTGATGCTTTCTAAGGTGTTTTTGAGCAGCACTTGACCAGATGACTGGGCAGTACTCCAGGTGTGACAGAACAAGTGACCGAACAACATCATTCATAACAGAAGGTGGAACATAACCAGAACATTTCCTTGACATGGCAATGTCCTTTCCCACCATGGAGACAATGTGATTGATCTAGTCAGACCAAGACAGTAACACCCAGTAATGTAGTTTTAGTGACCTGCTCAACTAACATCCGATCTATATACAGACTGAGAGCAGTAGCATTAGCTTCCTTTCAAACCTGCCTCTTATTAGATAAACAGTTGATTGGCAGGAGGCAGGGAAGGTCAGCTGGAAATCTGTCTGTTCAGAAGGGAGAGCAGACACATCTCCCAGACCAAATCAAACATGAGCTCGCAGATTAGACTGGTTCCCAGGTGAACAGTTTCACTTAAGGTTAGGAAATGTTACTTAGAATATCAGTGAATTTTTAAATTATGACTACATATAAGTTGGCATTTTCATTGCAATAAGGATGAAGGAAACACCATATGGTTACATTACTTTTAGCTCACAACAGTGGTGGAAGAAGAACTCAGATCTTTTACTTCAGTAAAAGTAGAAATAAAACTGTAAAAATACTGTATTAAGACTCAAAGTCCTGCATTCAAAAATTTACTTACTGTTAAATTTCAATAGAAGTGCAGGCTATTATTTGCTTAAATCACGGAAAAATTAACCAGCTTATATTTGGGACAGGCGTCTCTATGAATTATGGTATTCTTTAATGCTCACGCTTTCAGTCAAATGAAATGAACGACTGAATTATGGAGAAATCTTACCAAGCTAACAATTAAATATTGAAAAAAGTTTAAACATTTATATTTGTATGCACGATCTAAGCAGCTAACTAAGGTTAGCTCAAGCGGGTAGCAAACGAAACGGTTTTCAACAACCAAAGAAGTTTCATAAAAATGAACTACATGGCAGCCAGACCAGGCATCTAATTGAGACAGAGGTTTATTTGGCAAAATGTGTAGCCACACTGGGCTAGTAAAAGGTACTGGGTGTTTAACTGGGACTAGGCTTTTATTTGAAGTTTTAGGGTAAATAAAAGTATAACAGTATTAGAGTCAAAATATACTTAAAATATCAAAAGTATGTTCTCATTATGCACTGGACTATATTTAGTGAGGCAATTACATGTTCGACACTTTAATGTTGCTGCTGGTAAAGGTGGGGCTTATCTTAATGTATACTGGCAAGGATGTTTATTCCGTAATAATGCATCATATTTTATTTGTTAATTATATTTTTGTGTTACTAATCTGAATCTGCAAAGTGACTTGTAACTAAAGATATCAGAGAAATGTAGCGAAGTAAAAAGTACCACATTTCCATCTGAAATGTAGTGAAATAGAAGTATAAAGGAGCATGAAATAGAAATACTCAAGTAAAGTTAAAGTACCTCAAAAGTGTACTGAAAAACAGCACTTGAGAAAATATACTTAGTTACTTTCCACCACTGGCAAAATTAAATGAGATTGCCAGGGTGGACAAAAACTGGTACAGAATTGTGCACACACAATACATTTAATATGGAAATTTGATTTCCCAAAAAGTAACTATATACAGTATATTTGCAAATTTGGCAGATGAAGACTAACCTGTGCTTGTCATTCACAGATTCTGAATCATTCAACAATGTTTTCATATGTGGGGTTTTTTTAGCTTAAAAAAAAGTAAAGGTACCTAATTAACATGACTCTTGATTTCCTCATTTAATTTCTAACTTTAACCTGTTACATCTACTGAGTACTAATAATGATTCAATAATTTAAATGGTCCAGTAAAGGTACCTGTTGATAGCAGAGCTGAGCTCATCCAGGCGCCGTGCGTCAGTGGTGGAGGTGTTGTCGAGTTTGGACAGGCTGTCCATCCTCTTCAGAATCACCTCCAGCATGTCACTGATCTTCCTCAGCACACCACGTGACTCCACGCCTCCCAGCACTGAGTGGAGACACAAACATGGAAGAGGAGATGGGAGATGAATGAAAAGCTGGACACTGGGGTACATAACAAACTTGCACAACAGCATGCACATTAATCACAAAGCCTGCAGCTCTTCTGGCTCACCACACTGTAGTTGATTTTGGCTGCGCTCTTGTTTTGGACAACTGTCTCTACGCACTTCACTGCAATGCAGATCAAAAGCAAATTACCTTCTGTTGTGTGCCAAACAATGCAAAAGTCCTCATTTTGATTTGTGGGAAAACACTCGCAATCTACCTTCCTTCTGTACTGACTACAAGTGCTCTGCTACTGTAGCACAAGACATTTTATGGATAAAAAATGGACTATTCTTCTGAAATGAAATATCATTTAAAAAGGTATAACTCCTTAGTGGGATTTCTCTGTCATAAAACGTTTGGTTAATAACCCTAAATGACAAAGTAGGGCTGAAATAGAGAACAGTGTCACCTGTAGATTCAACCCATACCTTAACAACTTTGGTGAAATTCAAAGACGCTTTTAAACCATAACAAGTAAACAGTTTATCCCAAGAAAAGTGGAGCTGCCGGAGTTTGATGCGTTGCCTCTGTTGTGGAGTTTGCTGACGCCACCTCACTGATTAAACCAGACTGTCACCATAGGAGCAGCCAACATGTAATGCTCCCAAATCCATGTAATTAAAAACAATGATTGCTCATAATTACCGCCTCACAATTGTATGCCTCCATGCACTAGTCAAGTTGCAGTTACCGTTTACATCCATGTTTGTCCGGACTCATATATAGCCTTGACAGTTGACAATGCTTCGTATATCGATGTAACTGTTGTGGATGGTTCATACACACATGTTCAACCCGGCAGCACTGAAGATCTATGCAATCAACACAGTTTCAAAGTGGGCACCCAAGATTAGTGTCAGTAATGCAGTGTCTCACCAGATGTCTCTCCCTCTGCTACTGAGTTGTGGTGCTGAATAGAGGTCAGTAAAGTGTTTTTGCAGAACTTTATGATGCTGATATAAAATTTCATCACTTTATCATTTTAAGCTATTAGATATTTGTGTTAAAGTTGTCATAATTAGCACGTTTTTGAGGTCATGATGACCTTCACCATTGAGCACCAAAATTGAATGAGTTCATCGTTGAGTCCAAGTGGACGTTTGTACCAAATTAGAAGAAATTCCCTTTAAGGATTTCTTGACATATGGAGTTCATAAGAATGGGACAGACAACCTGAATACATATTACCTGTGGCTATGGCTATTGCCTGTGTGGAGGCATAAAAAGATTACTTCATAAAGCTTAAGAAAACAATTGTTGTGAATCAATTATTAATTATTTGTTTTCTATTTAGCTTGTCAAATTTTTACCTTTAATTAATTCCTATCCATGTTTGCTTTGAGTTGATGCAAAGCTGTCAATTTCTGCAGCTGCACCAAACATCCCCTACGTGACACACACAGACTGTCCCTAAAAAAACATGACCATTCTGGATATGAGAAAGACAAATCCCACCATAATACCACTTTAACCTCATGAGAGCAGCTCCTCTACATGAGCGTGTGTATAATTCCTCATCTTAAAGTCTAAAAGCAAACAGTTTGATTAGCCTAGTCTTTGACCTGCATATCAAAAGCTTGATCTCTCATTTCCTCTACCTACAGTGCACTTTGCCCAGTGGTGCTGTATTCTGATCTCTTGGCATAAACTGGCTTTTGTTCAGGCCAGACACCCAGACAATCTGGAGTCTGATGTCTGAATATGGGCTTACCTTTATATCCTTTGATACCCTTTGATATGAGGATAACTTCTACCAAGACTATGAGTTATGAAAAGCCTGGAACTAATTACGCCGAGGCTTCTTTTTTTTCTGTCTGCATCATGACCAGTTTATTTCTTTCACCCAGCACAGCAGAATGGGCTTTCTAAGGACAGGAAGGAGCGGCTGTGTGCCTTGTGTTGTATGTGCCCGGAGATGAATACATCATTGGCCATCAGAATTGAATAGTGAGTCTTAACACATACACAGACAGATGCTACTCCACAGACAGTGAAGGAGAGAGCTAGAATATTCTCTGACTGGATAAAAGGTGTACAAGACCTCATTAGGATAGTTACACAGACACTGCCAGGGTCAGAGTGTCTGTAAATTCAGTCATAATGGCCCAGAACGAGGAAGGTGACTGAAAGGTGGAGACACAGATGGAAAGCTTTCTCATTTAATGTCCTTTTGGAATTAATCTCTCCCATATATGTCTAACTCATCATTTTTAAGTGCTCATAGAAGAAGAAATAGAAAAATCTTATGATGAAACAGTTTCTAGTGAGAATGAGAGGGACAGAAAATTGTAGCTCAGGTGGTGATTGGCTCTTGCCTTCAAGCAGGCTCATTTTTCATAAGAGAAGTACTGTATAAAGACATGTGATGAGAGGTGCTTGGCTTTTTAATTACCAGAGCCACAGATCTTACAGGTTCTGTATGTGACAGTCAAAATATTAATATAGCAATAACCCACTATTTACTATGTAAAGACATAGTGGATTAATGGTATGCTGAGCAGGTAATGAAGTCATGCTCCCTCTGTATGTGTTGTAATCCGAGTTTCTCTGTGGTTTGTTGTGGTAACCCGGTTCTGGCTGCTTTGCACTGCGCTCATATGTCCGTTAGCACTGATATTGGGACAGGACTGTCATGGAAACACACAGTGCCCACCCTCTGGTTCCCTCCTGGTTAACACTGTTAGCCCTGTCAGCACTGTTGCAGTTCTTTAGCGCTGTTTATGGAGTTAACACCGTTTTTTGCTAGCTGCCAGCTCAGCCACCTCCTTTTAGGTAGCCGTGTTCAGACAACTCATACTCCCTGAATTTCGCATAGAGCCTCTTGAATATATAGAGCCATTCTTGTTTGTTCATTACTACAATTATTGTGCCCTGTGCAATGATAAGGCTGTATTCTGATGGATATGGGGACATGAGGATGGAAGGAAAACAATGTTGATACACATGCTTGATCCTAACATCACTGACTTAATCCACACCCTTAAAAGCTCTAAATATATTTTCCTAGCTTTTACTCTGAACAATGAATGTTACACCATATTTAGCCAAAATTAGAATTGTTTGGGCTATTTCAAATCAGACTTTTTGTCTCTCTAACAGCTAATGACGGTTCACAGTATGTTGCCAGACCAATGTCTATCAAATCTGATCATACCCCAACCACACAGTCCTTATGAAGCAGAGTAGCTGAGGTAACAGTATTTCTTCCCCAAGATCTTTAGCTTTGGTTGTTGCTTACTTAGTCATGAAAATGTAATGTTATTGAGAAAAGCTTACGATTTTAAACCAAGTTTTCAGTGGCTTTAAAGGGGAACTAATGTTTTTTTCAACCTGGGCCTTATTTTCCGTTCTACTTTTGTCTAAATGAGTGATAGGATGTTCAATATTTGACATTTCTCCAGTACAAAGTTAGGGCTGACCTGCCTGCAGCCCGTGAGCGCGCGCTATATTAAATAATAGGGCAAATAATAGCTCATTTAAATTGAAGAGCGGACGAAGAGAGAGAGGGAGCAGCAACAGGCAAAGGAACATGTCCGAATCCAGCTGAAGGTAAATACAGACGTTCATTTCTCCTTTCCGTTATGTTGTCAGATAATTATACTAACAATCCGAGCCTATCTGTGTGAAAAAAAATGTATTCTGATGTTGTTTGACGTTGTCTGAGTGCCCTATTATTTAATATAGCGCTCGTTCACGGGCTGCAGGCAGGTCAGCCCTAGCTTCATACTGGAGAAATGTCAAATATTGAACATCCTATCACTCATTTAGACAAAAGTAGATGGGAAAACAGGGCCCAGGTTGAAAAAAAACATTAGTTCCCCTTTAACACCTGGAAACAACACGTCTTTGACACTACATGTTAATGGATGGACACTAATGTGTGCAAATCTAATTAGTGGGCGAACACAAATCAAACAGGTGTCAGGAAATGCAAAGAATAAAATGCAAATGGATGTTGGCAGATAGTAAACAAGCCAAATGAGGTGTTCATACTAGTGTACACTGTAGATGCATTTTAATGTCAGTATAAGTGTATGTTTAACCCGGGTATATAATGAATCCAAATATGGTCACACATTATAGTGCAAGGTAGAGAGGGCCTGTGGGAATCTGTCCACTTCAATGTGATGCCATTATTAAATCTGCAGTAACCGCATAATGCAGTAAACAGCCTGATAACACACAGCTATGCACATAAGGCACACAAAGGTAAGAGTGTATTCTTCCAGTCACCCATAAGAGGAATCAGTAAGGCCCATATTGACACTGCAAACACCTGGATTATGCAGTCTGACCACTCTGTCACACCTCATGTCTACTGCTTGACAGGCAATTACAGCCAATGGGTTCCGGTGCCTAACAGCTCCGGTGCAAGGTCATTGTCTGCCTCGATCTCTTCCAACAGCCGAATCCTAAGTTCAGTGACTTATCTCCTCAGTGACAGATGTATTCGTCTAAGACTGACAGTGTCATGTCCTTTGTCTGTGATGGATCGCTGTGTCAGAGTTTGCCGGTGGGTTGCTCTGGTGACATCTTTGTGATTGGCTGATAATGGATAACGTCTGCAGTATGTTGAGGGTCAAAGAAATTGAAGCAATGGCCATGCTTAGAAAATTATTATTGGGTCAAACAAATATGAGCCTGTCTAATATTCAGTGTCTCTCCCAGAAATGATAGTCTTGGCAAAGCCTCTAAACAAGCATTTAGATGACCCAAAGTACACACACTATTAGGGCTTGTTTTGCTCAAATCATGATAAATTTGGTACTTGGGTACAGTTTAATATGGATGATTCCCTTTGTACTCGTGTTACTCGTATTACTTGTGATAATAAGTATGAGACAATTAGAAAAACAATGAAGTAACATTACAATACCTTTGCTGACAGATGTTGTGGCTTTGATGTTCAGCAGTGTAGCAAAAGGGGGCAAATGGGAGTCTAAAGGTACAAGGGATCCAAAAAAGTTAATGAACAGATCTTTCATTTGTTCCCATGGTCTAATGTGTCTAATATCATTACGAGTCAGGGGGCTAATTGTTCTCTCTGACTCTTTGTTTCTTGAGAAATCTCTGTGTCAAATATGCAGTCACAGATGCTGCACTCCCATGGATGGCAAGTGACCAACTGTAATAAATGAGGTCTACCTCTGAGAAGCTGATCCTTGTTGCGATTTCATTGTGTACCTTTATTAAAGCACACTGGAAATATTTTGAATGTGTTTCACTGGAGTGACCAAATACGAATTTGCAGGACAAGTGCCACATAGCTTGCATAACTGATACCATTACATAGAAAATGACTGCCCTCATCAGATGACACCTCATTCAGAACTCACTGGTGTAATATATCTGAGAGTGAAGGACACTGTGACCAAAGACCCTTCAATGCAATGGACAGTGGAGAGAAAATAAACAGCGGTAACAGATGAGATGGTTTGACTGGCTAAAGCTCAAAGGGCAGATGAGTCAAAAACAGGGAAGTGTGTGTCATTGGCATTACAGACAAATAGCACCTGAAAAAACGGGCCCAGTTCTTTCTATGAAAGTTGCTCAGTGGCACATGACGCCAAAATGGTTTAACTGCCTCGTTAGAAATTACCCGGAGGATCAGCACTGCTTCTACAAAAAAAAAAAAAAAAAAATCATCTGCTGGTGTACAGACATCTCTTTCGCCATGTAAGCCAACAGGAAAAAGTTTTTTTTGGGAAACAGGGCATGTGACTGTGTAATTACACTGTTTGGCCACTACAAAAATTGGCTGCTCTGTACTGCGCTCATATAGCTGTTGCTGCTGATAATATTATCCTGACTCATAGTAGCAGTATCATCATGGAGGCATAACATCCCCCCCTACCAATTCATATTTGTAAAACCTTCCTTGAGCCAAGGGAAGGGATTCAAAAATCTATGATGTCATCACCATGTAAACTTTGTGAGCCAAGTGAGAACTTACAGGTGGGGCCAGCGGGAGATTCAGTGCTGCACATATTCACTGGACTGCATACTGCAGAAGTAAACCCAGAAGCTAGAAACTTTCTTTGGCAAATGCTCCAGGCGAGCAGTTCAACTGGACTGAGTGGGTGCCATCTTGGGGTCCACTATCTTGTTATTTATATATATCTATAACTCAGACTCTGAATTATAGATATGGTCTGAATGTGGCATACAGCTTCTTTAATGGGATGCAAAAGTCTTTATTGCTAATCACAATGTATTTTGATGTAGTACAATAGCTTCTAAATAGATTTTACTGGTCCCCAAGCAGCAAAATTTAACAAACACAAAGGAGCCAAATGTAAAAAAAATGAAATAAGAGGGCCAACATGGAACTGGGAGGTTTCTGATCTGCAGCAGTAATTGATACTTAAATGCTGTGAAGCAAGAAGTCTAAGAATTTAGGTCTAATATGCATAACCCCACTTAAAGCAGAGATCATGAATGACACCTCAGATCCTCCAGCAGACCAAAGAAGAAAAACTGATCTAAGCCCAATGTCAGAGCCTTCCAAGTGAAAGTTCCCCGATTACAAAACAGGTTTTAAAAGTCTGCCTCCCATTACTGTTAATGTGCACAGCACTGACCATGTTTCCCCTACACCAGAGAAACCTTCCTGATTAAGAGCTGATGGTATCATCACAACTTTCCCCGTCGGTTCAGCTTGATAGAACCAATTCAGCCTCTATGAATAAACATTTTAAGGTATACTTGGAAAATTACAATTGCAAATGTCATCAAAAACATGCATGATAAATATTCGATTACCTGTGAGCAAGGTGTGTAGTTCACTTGCACTGTGACACACTGAGGCTTAAGTTATATTAAGGTCCCTGCTGAAAGCAAATTTACAGTGTGAGTGGGATCAGCTTTTAATAGTGATGATTGCCTGAAGGACCAAAATACCACATTTAGCAAGTCTGAGCAAAAAAGCCGAAGGCATCATGAAACAGAATAACAAACAGCACAGCGTGTCGTTGTGATTCAACTGTATTTGTGAGTCGTTCCAATTATTACACATTGTTAATAAAAGACTTATTGCATTTGCTTATCTTGATCAATGCTTGCATTTATTTTGAGCTGATTGATGTGTCACTGCCCTGCAGATTCAACTATGCAGTAATGGCACCTTTGAGAATGGAGACGTGTGGGTCAGTCATTCCAAACACTTTATGAGATTTTACCAAGTAGTGCAGACCCAAATCAAAAACAAATAATAACAAGATTAAATGAACTATAATTGGCAGTAAAAGAAAATCAGAATCCCCTAGACTCCCCCATCAATGAGCAGGAATCAAGAGACAAGCTGTGCACTAAAACCCCAAAAAAGCCAGTGGGCTTGATGGCATCATGAACGAGATGTTGAAATACACATGTTCAAAATCCCAATTGGCCATCCTGACACTCCTCAATCTGATTCTGGCTGTACATTAGTTCCTTGACATCTGGAATCATGGTCTCATAACACCCACTTGCATAACTGAAAATAAATTAAACCTGAATAATTACTGAAATATAGCTGTGAACAGTGATCTGGGGAAAGTACTTTGAAACATAAATTCGAGACACATAAACCTTCTTACCACACACCATGTGTTGAGTAAAAGTCAGATTGGATTTGTACCAAAACACCACACTACAGATCATATTTACACACTACACACATTAACTGACGGACGTGTTCACCACAACAAAAACAAAATCTTTGCATGTTTCATAGATTTCAAAAGGGCATTTGATTCTGTTTGGTACATTGGTCTATTTTACCAAGTTATTGAACTGGTGTAGGAGGTAAAACATATGACATAATTAAATAAATGTACAAAAACAATAAGTGCAGAATAAAAATTGGCAACAAAAGGACAACATTTTTCTCTCAGAGGTGTGGAGTTAGACAGAGCCGCTGTATGAGTCCCACTCTATTCACGAACTGGCCACCATCTTAGAGAAATCAACAGCATCCGGTCTCATTCAACACAGCTCAGAGATCAAACTCCAGTTCTATGCAGAGGGCCTGGTTCTGCTGTCCCCTACAAACAGGCTTTACAGCAGAACCCTGACCTGCTACAGCAGAAAAACCAGACATGGGCCTTGGCAGTAAACATGACAATGACATTTCAAAAAAGTTCCAGATCTCAGAGAAATACAAATAGATTCACATAAAGAACACACAGATTAGACTGCATAGATTACAACTATTTAGGGTTCAAAATGAATTCCACTGGAAGTTTTAACCCAGCAATAAATGAACTGAGAGAGAAAGCATGTAGGGCTTTCTGTGCAATAAAAAGTCACATTTACATTCAAAGTCCAATTTAAATCTGGCTCGAATTATTATTATATATATATCTGTAAAAGAGCCAATTCTCCTCTATGGTAATGAGGTGTGGGATCCTCTTTGGTATCAGAATTCGACTGAATTGGACAAACAGCCAACTGAAAATCTGCATTTAGAGTTCTGCAAAAGCATTGTGCGGGTGCACAGAAGAACCAAAACAATCAGTTCACTTTTTAACCCTGTTCTGCCTCAGGACTGGTCTGAGACCAAAGATTCAGAATCAACCTAAGTATAATGCACTAGAATCAAAACTACATCACCAACTGGGACACACAAACAAAAGCACACAGCAAATTGCAGTGCTCTTTGGCCCAAAAAGTACACTACAATGCGGCAGATTACCTGTCCACAGTGACTGACATTAAACACAGAACTACCATGACAAAGTGCAGACTCAGTGAGCACAACTTGACCATCGAAATAGGCCACTACAAATAATCATGGCTCCCTGAAGAGGAGCACTTTTGCCAGCTGTAGAAGGAAGGCAATGATAAGACAGAGCTGCACATCCTGTATTTGACCAAATAACCAACATAAACAATATGTCTTCAACTGCCACACTACACACACACAGATATACTTTGTTGATATCCATCAGTATGTTCAGCGTACATTATATAATATTGTTGACATGGTTGTTGCTTTAGCACTTTTGCCCTATAATGATTAAAAAAAGGTGGATTTCCCATTTTGTACTACATTGTACAATGTCCTTTGGCAATACTGTGTTTCAATATGGTCATGGCAATAAAGCTTCTTCAAATTTAAGTGACTGAATTGATAAAAAATGGGTAGAAAAGTGTAGTCTTCTAAACTGACTCCAAATAACCAAATATTTACTTTAATTAGAATTGTGCTGCAAGTTATTCATTATGCATGAAGGAATAATTATCTGCAGAGATCAAACAAAAAGTGTTTTTTGGGGCCTTCAGTCATGAATCCAGCACAGAGCTGCTGTACCGTCTGAGTGACTACCTGTTTGTGTTTGTGTAAGATAAATGCAGACTTACGATTGAATGAGAGTTAAAGTGGTGAGCTAACAGGGCCAAGCTGCTGGCATACTATTTCATGCCGTGTTTGGCTTCCCCCACTGGCATGGGGTGGAATAAATCATCACACACACACACACACGCACGCACGCACACATACACACACACACACGCACACAGTGCCCTTCTTTAGCCACCATATTGGACTGAATATTTAGTGTCACGGCACATCATATTTCTCCTGAGGACTGAAATGCGTGAAGCGTAAAAAGAATCCTTGTTAGTGTCTCTAAACAGACTGAAAAACCAAGAGGGAGACCGTTTGTGTATGTCTACTATATGCGTGTGCGTATGTGTATGTGCGCATACTGTAGTTAAAACAGAAAGTTGGCTTAATCCCAAATCTAATTTCATCCTCTGAGCCGCACAATCTTGACAGTGGGAACAATTAACGTTAGTGACTGTAAATTAAATCGCACAGCACAGATGCAGCTTCATTATGAATCCATACAGAATACATAAAGTAGCAATATAATAAGTCACTGCATGTGTCTGAGCTTAGAAAATGAGTCAAGGAAATAGACACAGCGTGTCTGTGTGCTTGAATTTATTGTAATGGAAATGACAGCAAGGGTCATTCAATACAAAACAGCTATGACTTCCCTCCATCAAATTCCTTTTTATGTCACTGCTTAAAAAAGTCACATTTTAACAACGCAGGGAAAAGGATTTCTCTGTGTCAACTGCACCATCAGAAAAATTACATTTCATATCTCAGCACAGGAGGGTGCCACACAAAAGGAGACAGCATGGAAGGGGTGTGTTTATACAATATATAAGGACGTCTATGACTATGGCATGTAATATGTGCAGGGTGGAGTACAATGAATTCTTCCATTACAGTTTAATGCAGGGCAAAAACAAAGCTTTAAAGCAGCGGGGTTCCTTCCATTAAAAGTGTGTGATTGTGCCCGGAGGTGTTCTGGTGGCCTGTGCGAATGTGCGTGTGTGTGTGTGTGTTTGTGAAAAGGACAGAGGTCACTGAGAGGGCACTCTACAGCTGGGTGAACGGGCGGGTTTTTGCTCTTTTGCTCTGCTATTTTCACATCGTTAATTGAATTAAACTGTATTACATTGCACAAAATATCTACCGTGATATGACGGTGTGTGTGTACTGTAATTCTGTATTTTTGAGAGGTGTTAAGATTTAGATGAGCAAAGCCCAAGTGTACTGAACAATTTAATATTGACAGTTGAGAACTGCAAATCAAATATGGCACGATCCCATAAAAATAGCATTTTGAAAATGATGAAATCCGATGTGGAAAAACTCGGCTGAAAGAAGTGAGGAATGAGTGTTCACCTGCAGCGGAGTTATGGCGCTTTGAAAACGTTTTCCCATCTCCACATATCAAGCGCGATCGAGCTCTGTCTTTGAAAATGAAACTGTCTTGAAGCAAACTCTCTATCATTTGATATGTGGTGGGTTTGTGAGACAGCTCTGAACTATAATCCTTCCTACGGTGACTCAGCCAATCATTTGTGCGTGTGTGTGGGGATGGTATGTGTGTGTGATGCCATGTGAGTGCATCTATACAATCACCTCTTTAAGTACAATAATGCACGCACATCTGTGTGCATGAGGTATTGTGTGTGCCAGAACAGGATGGTGTTTTGATTGGCTGGGGGGGGCGTTTGCATATTCATGAGAAGAAAACCATTTGTGGTTTGATGAATGCTGACAGAAGGGCCTGCTGGATATGAGTTGACACAGCTAAATTAACCTGAGACCGATGTCATTTTGTCAAAGGAGCACACACACAGAAACACACACGCAGAATGGCAAGCAATACTAAAAGCCACCTAGACATGAAAATCCACCCCAAAACAAAACTGCGGCGTTATTTCACACTGTAAATGTAAAAAAAAAGAAAAGAAAACTGTCTCTCTTGGCTGGAAATCTGAGAATCAAAGCTTGATGATGTTACATGATAGATTATGGAGACGTTTCATCAGTGCTTAATAACTCTGTGGGCTCATAAATGTTTTGTTTGAGATATTCCATCCCAGTGGGTATAATTTGAATTCAGGGCTTCCAGCTGTGGCTCAGAAAATGCATCCGTATCCCAGTTAAATCACTATGGGTGCTGTCATGGTTCCCATTATTCACTGTCAGCTTCAGGATTTGTTTGAGATGACATCATCACCGCAGTCTGTCTCAGCTCCTCAGGTTAAAGGAGAGGCTCGTGCATCGCTGACTAAAACTAAGCTGCGCAACTCAAACAAAATGCACACACAATAACCTCCAGCTGACACACAAACATACATATTAATACACACATAATGCATGGTTGTCTCTGCACACCCCTCCATCTCCCACCCTTTTCTTCCTCACTTCTCCCCCACTCCACCATCACCATTTACCCCTCCCTAAACAGTCCCTAAAGGATGTTGCGATGGCAACAATTAATGCAAAGTCAACCGATACCCAGAATTCTGCATGACCATCTTCATCAGTAAACTCACTTTCTTGTTTCTGGTTGTGACGATGCAGACATGAGACATGAATGTAGGGGTTAATGAGTAAACCTCTGAGAATATTTTTGGCAAGTTATGCATATTTGTCAATATGGTAATTTTGCTGCTCTTCAGTTTACTGCAGTGCACACCACCTGGATCTGATGGGGGCTAATGTTAGCTAGGGGTGCCACTCATTCAGCCATTACCCGTAGTAACGCCATCCAGACCTAACAGCATTGTTGTGTAAACACTGTGCCCACTCTCTGGTCTTTGCGCAGGTCACTCCGATGAGTAAGCTGTTCTGTTAGCACCATTAGCAGTGTCAGCATGACTACTAGTGCAAACATAGTTAACACCGAGTATGTTTACATGCACACTGACATTTCATGGTTTTTCCGAATATGAACATATTCTGAATTTGATGTGGGTCATGTACACTGCGTACTCCGTTATGATTTTTCAAATTTGGCCTTCTTCTGAATTAAGCATGTTACGATTAAGATGGGGGACATGCTGGTATTGGTTGGATTTAAGGAGTGTTCTTTGGGCAAATATATAGCTCATTCATAATATGCATCTCAGCTAGGGTTTTAGCCTCAGCTTGTGACACACTGCCTCTTGTCTGTTTACAGTCAGCTCTGTGCATTGTCATGGATACGTTGTGCACTAACCAACTTGTTAACAGTCTGCCAGGCTGAACAGAGCTGCATGGCTAAGAGAAAATCCCACCTTCAAATCCACTTTTAAACATTATGAAAGACTTGGATATCAACAGGTTTTTGGATATGTGCAAATATCACAACACGGACAGATGAAGGCATGAAAGAGGGAGACTGCGCTCGCATTGTCAGACAAGTCCACCACCGGTAGGAAACTTTGTAAAATCCTACTTTGAGGCAAAGAAGCAAAATGACAAGCGGCTTCAGTAGTTCCACTTTTCTATATTTTGATGTGATAAATGATTTGTATGGAGTATGTTAATCAGAGTATGCACGACTTGTTGAGCATACACGACCACGGCATGTTAACAGGAGTATCAGTGGAATATTTATTTTCATCAGCTATGTAAACGGCATATTGTCTTTGCTAAAGGGGTTTTGCGGCTCAAAATAAAGCTGCTTACTCATTATGGCTACCTGGCGGCAGAGGATGGCCACCATGTTTCCGCAGCAATGTATCCAACACTGGGATGTTATTATTGGCAAAAATGACTGCTATAGGACATGCAAGGAAATTCCCTGATGTTCTGCCCAAACCCTGGAGTAAACTGTTTTGCACCGTGAGCAACATTGTAGTGAACACAATCAACATCAATTGACAAACACTTTTCTGTGACAAAACACCCAGAGAAAAGCTGAAATACATGGACAACAGAAAAGACAAATCATTATCACAGAGGCTGTTGCATCCAGATCTATTGCGAGTAAAAGGCATTGGTGTAATGTAAATCATAAACTCAGAGCAGGTTTTATTCTCACTGGAACAAGTTGCCTTTAATTTTTCATGATCATGCAAGAAAAAAATTGTTAAAATTTCCATTTGATCCCCTCATTTCATTGCAACAATACATCTACAAATGATGCAACAATCATTGCAATTTATTAGAAAAGCGGCAACAAAATCCTTGGGGGACGGCCTTAAGCCCTGAGCCCTCTTCCCTCTTCTCCCCTAACACTTCTCTCTTGTCATCCTCCCTGTGCCCCTTTCTTCTTCCTTCACTCCCCCATCCCCCCCCCCCCCCCCCCCCCCCCTTGTCTGCAGCAAAGGAAACAACACAATCACCAGTCAACCTCACTGTCTCATCCCTCCAGCAGACAGACGTACAGACAGACAGACAGACTGGTGCTTAATGCCCCGCTACCACTCCAATCTCCAGTACATCTCCTCTCTTCATTTCCACCCACATTCAATTACTACAAATTACATGCAGTTTAATTATTATGGCGCAGGAGCTCTACTGTTCATTAGCTAAAGAACGGCAAGACTGAGTGCAGACAGAAAAGAGTGGGATGTTGTTTTTTTTTCTTTTTAGCTGCACAATGGGAATGAAAGTGTATAGTGGGAGCAGGGTTTAAGCAAATGAAAATGCAGCAAATGAAGCATGAAGGAAGTGAAATATCGTGCCGACAATAAAGTAAACAAAGTGAATGCCAATGATCTAAAAGACAATTTAACAAGATGTAAGACCACACATGATGGGGATGATCAATGAGCTATTTTGTACCCTGCATAATAAAATAGGATAGAATAGAGCCAGCTGGCGATGGTGGTAAAAAACCTCCTTTGCTCCATGTTAATTCTCCCCCTTGGTTCAGGTTTTGAAATATTTATTGTTCATCTGGTTTTGACATTTTCTAACCATTCATCCAAAGACGTCAAGGCAAATTGGATTTCATAAAGGGAGATGGGATAGATGAGAGGATATTAAAAGACACAAAGAAAGACAGACAGCTACAATGTCTATTAATGCTGACACTTTCTGTCACTTCTCCTTTGAGTGCTTCTCTGTTTTCGAAGTGATCAAGAAGGGAATGGAGAAAGACTCCATGTATGGCGGTAATCTAGCTCTTTGTGTCTTAACAGTTCAGCTTCAATTCAGCCCCCGTCCTCTCCCCCCCTCCCTTTCAAAATTTTGTTTGTGTATAGAGCCTCTGTGAGCTGTTGTTTTATTTGATTCGCACTTGTTGTTTTGAACATGCAAAGTGGTCAAGATCTCCCTCTTCTTAAAATATTCCACCCTCCGTCCATCTGCAATATCCCCTCTTATTCTTCCCCTCATCTTTTATTCCCTATCACTCTAGAATTTTCTCGGTTTCCCCCGCTGTCGACTTGATTCATCTTAGTTTACCCTTATGATGATGACAGAAGATGAAAAACTGGCATCACTGAGCTCGGAGACACACACACAAAGCACTTGAGACTGACAAATAAAAAGCAATATTTGAATAGGGGCCAAATTGCATATACACATATGCAGAATGAAAAGGCTAATCTGTTGACAAGTGCAGCGTGTCTGCGTGTGTGGGTGTGTTTGTTTCTTGATGAAACTGTGATGAAATGGGGTGATAGCGAGCGCTGTTTCAAACCACAGTTTCAAATGGAATACAAAACAATGGACTTATTCCACAGATAGAAATATTCCTCTTGGAATTACACATGCGATGTGTTTACCTGCTGAATTAAATGGTGACATTTATGACCTCCCTTATGATTGCTAACACACACACACAGACACCTTATGTGAGAAAACACAAGCACCTCATCCTAACAAGCTTGACAGACAAGCCGTGGCCCTCATTACCATATCCACCACCTACTAAAGCCGCTGTCTCTCAGAAAGCATTTCTCTGTTGACTTTCACAGGTTCAGCACAGCTCTGCTGTTCAGAGCGGACAGACACACAGCCGCAGGGGCTCCTTTCACTGCAACCACGTCAATGCATGTTAGTGTGACAGAGCGTTGTGTTCTACAACGAGACTGGCAGAGATCGAGAGGTTGAGTTTAGAGTGTGTGTGTGTGTGTGTCTGTGTGTGAGTGTGTATGTAGGCGTATTAGATGGGAGGGTATACAAGAATTTAGATGGGGAATATGTGTGACGTGACCTTTTCGCTGTTCTGTGTGACTGAGTGTGCATATTTGGCTACAGTGTGTTCACAAATGTATGTGTATGTGCCAGTATGAGTAGGCCCTACACGATGTTTATCTCATTGATACATTTCCTGGAAAGACGGAAAAAAGAAAAATATAGCACAGGGATGTGGATGCCTTAATGGAGATTGTGGTCATCTTACTGGGATAATATCCACATCATTTAGGATAGATGGTGGAGATGGGAAAAATTTCCATGTATCCATTTAAGTTAGGTTTAATTACTTTATACATCAGAGTTTGGTTTTCAGGAGCTGAAGTGTAAAGTCATACGACAGTAACAGGGCATAAATACTAGGGGTGCACATCACAAGTTTCATCATGCTTTGATATGATATTGATTCTTAGGACAATGATACAACATTTATTAATATCACAACTTCTGCCACAACACTATTTTGATTCAATTCAGGTTCCTGTGATCAATATAAGATGGTATCAGTAAATATCCTCCTTGTCCTTTTCTTGGCTGCTTACCATTATCTGCCTGGAATTAAGCAGCTGGCGGCGATAGAATGTTTAGAAAAGAGGTGAATTTGGATGGAAATGGTCACACGGATGTGACATTGGAATTTCAAAATAAAGGCCTAACGTAACAAATGCATCGATGTTTTCACTTCATCAATAATACTGTATTGTCAGTCACTGAATCAGTCAATCCAGAGCAATGTGAATACTGGCACTACTCTCCACACCACTTAGGAATGAAGAAGGCTCTCACATGAGCAGCAAAATGTCTTAAACTAAAACTCCAGTTCAGTGATTTTGATTCAACTTTCCGACAAGGCTGAGGTTGTTTTGACCTTCATGAGGTCAGTGTGTGATGGCTAACTAAATAACAAGCCAGCAGGTCAGTCAAGGGAAAGCACAAATGTTTGCATTATTTATTTCCACCTATTTTCCTCTCACCCCAGCTTCTGATACCATATATGCATTAGGCTGTATGATATGAAGCATGTTCACAACAAGCCAGTGACAGCTATTTTACCGCATACAATGCCAGCTAGCTAACAAAGTCTACAGAGAAAGCAAATCTCTGAAGAAACTCTAAATTTTGTGACAAGATAATGAACAATGACCAGACCCAAATGGGATGTGAATCCATAAAGAAAATACTGAATTTAGCGGGCTGTTTTTTTGTTGTTGTTGTTGCTGTTGTTTTTTTCCTTTAATGTGACAAATGATATTCATTTGACATAAAAAAATCTGTTTAAAGTCTGTGGAGTGTCGTTGGAAGTCTGTGGGCACAGATTCTCCATGGGCCTGCCTCTGAGTAACGATAACCTCGTAACCAACAAGTAAGTCCAGTTACCTTTGACTTAGTCATCACATAACCTGGATGACAAATAACCCTCATGGATGAAACGTCTTTTCAGCTTGTCAGTTTTGTTTAGATGTGCACAAACAAAGCAGTCCATGTCACTTTAGAATGAAAATTCCAGTAGGTAGATTAGACAGGCCACAATTAAAGGGGAACTATTTTGCTTTTCCTTATTTTCTGTCATATATACAATGCTACAGTGTTGGGTGTTCATATTAAACATGACCAAAGGTTCAAATAATGAGGTGAATGTATGTGAAAGTATTCCCTGTACCAAAAAGCTCAGACGTCAGACCATTCTAAATACTCTGTTTACAATGTTTTATCAAAATTTAAGACAAGCTGACATCAGCTTGTGACGGATTTCTTTATATGGTCATCTGTTCCAGGCACACTTCTGCAAGTGTTTACATTACATAGCCTAAAAAAAAAACTGAGAACTGTGGTTGGTGAGATGTCACTACTACCCACTTGGGGTGGCCTTATGGCCCTACTCCAGAGATAGTCCATCTCTGACATGGCATGGATATGGTATGGTAGAAAGTGTCACTATAGTAATGTTACAGTCAATCCCTCAGCTGTATAACGGTGCAGAGATGCTAAGATATGAAAGACCCAGAAACAGTGACCAATCAGAGCAGACTGGGCATTTTCAGGAGGGCATCTTATGGAGACAGGCACCAAAACAGAGCGTTTTAGACAGAGGGTGGATACAGGTGTTCCAGCACAGACAGTATGAGGAGAACAAAGTGCTTTTTGAACATCAATGCATGTAAACATGACCAAAAATACAATTATGAACATGTAAATAAGCATAATGGACCACTGTAAGGTCAGTAAGAGTTTCGCATTGAGACCAACATCTTGTGAAAGCTCATTTGGCTCATGGAAAACCCCTCTAAGTTAAAGTCTCAGTAAGGGACAAATAGACACACCGTATTAAGATGATGTTTAAAGAAAATGAAAGATGCTCTTGTTTTGGACATGCATAGTAAAGCCCTGGGCAGTAATTGCATGTGCTGTATCTTCTTTGCCTCTCTATTATTTTTTACTACATCACCTGAAGGCCTCCTATCAATCAGCATCACAATGAAACATGGATGTAATGTAGCCCTGAGGGAAGGATGAGGGGTAAAATGGAAGAGCAAGAGAAGGACAGCAGTAAAAGTGGTTTAGACGAGCGGATTTCCGCGGTCATCTATCAGTGGAGGAATAACAAGATACATGCCAGAGGCCACTGTTACATTTACTGTCATCATACAGAATTCATAGTGAATTGTAGAAATTGGCAATAATGGGACCTCTCCTAGTGCCATGCTCCTCTTTCCCTCCTTGTCCTCCCTTCCATTTGTAATATATTTCGTTGCACGTCTTCAGTTTCTAGAAATACACTGAGCTGTGAGCTGGTATTTTCTGCTGCCAGGCTTTGTGATGACTAAGAGGATAGTGATTCACTCTCTACTTCCTCCTTAACTTTTAACTTACCTTGTACTGTCTGTGCAAATATTATAGACTACATGTTTTGGCAACTGTGGTATAAAAGTCAGAATATGCCAGAGGGTGGTTTTATTGTGATTATGTCTAATGTGGTGCGGAAAAGGATTTCCTTTTGACTTTTTGCTTCTCCCTCAACTCTTCTTACTACACATTCATCCTGTACAGATACTTTAACAGCTATTCAGGCTAAGAGTGCATTCACCCTCCTGAAATCAATCTGTTCTGTGACCTCTCAATAGTCGTTCTTTCCTTTCTCTCCCTCTCTTTCATGTGCTTGCAGATTCTTTATCCTCTTTTTTTTCCCGTCGTCTTTGTGCTTCCCCTTCTGGCATCTCTTCCTCCCCATTCTTCTTAAATCTTATCCAATCGTCTCTCCTTGTTTCTCTCTCTGGACCTATAAGTGTTTGTCTCTATAATTCAGCCCTCAGCAGATAAATTAGCATCTGTCAAGGCTTTGCTCTGTGCTGAGAGCTTTGGCAGAGGCTGCTGTCTCTTTTTTTTTGCTCAATGGCACACTTCAGCACCCTGGCACCTTCACTCATCCCGTTATTTACTCTGACTCACAGGTAATGAAGCAAACGACTGGTGAAACCGTGTGTGAGAGAGGAGAGACATACCACTCTTGGAGCCAGAATGGACATCTGGCCTTGTGATACTGGGAGGCTGAGTTGCAAACTAGGGATATACAAATGTTTACAGTCGAAATGAACAGCTGGGCCGGGGGCAGTTTAGGTGTACAGTGAAAAAAGGTGTTCCTCTGGAGGCTTTTAGCCAGTGGCAACAAACTGTGCCATGCGTTGTACAGAGCCAAAATAGAAAATGAACAACACGCTTTAGAGGATCAACACAGTTGTTGCCTCTAATGTGGGAAAACAGTAGTTGACTGCACGTATTTCGTTTTTTCATGGTGAGTTCGATTCAGTCAGACTTGGAAAATACGATTCCACTACAACCCAAAAAATGTTTTGTGGCTCCCATGCATCTTGTTAGAGTGCAAGCAGTTTCCATGAAAAAAAAAACAAAACAAAACAATAAACAACAGTATTTTGCTGAAACAGCCATCAATGCTTTTTGCAAGTGCAAACTTTCAGTCGCTGATGGAATTTTAAAGCAGCAAATGTTGTTTTTCCCCCCCAAGATGAGTTAAGCAGAAAACAGAGGGGATTGTTTAAAATGGCAGGAAACACAGCTAGCAGCAGCTAGGTAATCTCCTATCTACACTCAATAATGAAACACTTTTATTATGATTTTATGTATGACTGAATTTCAACCTCAATATGACAAAAACAGTACATATCCAAGCAAAGTCTCTGTATCATACACTAAACATTGGTGTTTGTTTGTTTATGTGCTATACAGTTTTAAGGGCATTAAAATTAGTTGGGTATGGCTTAAAGGTCCAGTGTGTACGATTTAGGGACTTCTATTGGCAAATATGGAATGTAATATTCATAACTATGTTTTCATTAGTTTTTTATCACCTGAAAATAGGAATTGTTGTGTTTTGTTACCTTAGAATGACCTGTTTATTTCTACATATGTAGAGGGTCCTCTTCCATGGAGTCGTTTCTACAGTAGCCCAGAACACACAAACCAAACACTAGTTCCCGATAGTGGTATTAGTGTTTTTGCTATTAGTGGAAAAGTTTCAGCTTTGCAACCCCACCACTAGATGCCACTAAATCCTACACACTAGATCTTTAAGAACCTGTATACATGCCGCGTTTTATTGTGCCCTTAAATCTGTTGTTTTCAATGTAGAATAGATGTGTGGAAAGTGAGAGCTACACAGTCACGGCAAGCCTTACATCTGTCCCACAGACAATACTTAAATTTACACCTAAACTTAAGAGACTGCCTCACTGTTGAATGCCTCTGCAAAACAAATTCTAATCAGTTCATTTTTGCATTAAAGTGGACATTTGTACCATAAAAGAAAAAAAAAACCTTTAAGCCATTCTTCAGATATCGCATTCATGAGAATGAGATGGATAAGGTCACAGAGCATTCGACCTTTGACCACAAAATTCTGGTCAATTCATCCTTGACTTAAATTGGATGTGAGTGCCAAATTTGAAGAAAATCTCCCAAGGTGCTCTTGAGATATCGCATTCACGAGAATGAGATGCATGCAAGGTCACAGTGACCTTGACCTTTGACTACCAAGATCTAGTCAGTTCACTGTTAAGTCCATGTGGACATTAGGGCCAAAGTTGAAGAAATTCCCTCAAGGCTTTCTCAAGATACTGCATTCACAAGAATGGGATGAATGGATAGAAAACCAGAAAACATAATGCCTTTCAGCCATGGCTATTTCTGGCATGGAGGCATAAAAACTACACCTGGAAAAAATCAGCTTAAAACTTGGGATCTCTGGTAAGTAGGCTATGATAAGGTGCTGATTATAGTCACTTAGCAGCCTCAGATGCAACCTACCTCCATGCCCTTAAAAGTAGACACAAGAGTATCACCCAGCACCCGACATCATGTTTTCCACGCATTTAAAGACGCAGCCTGTGTGTCTGCCCTAAAAGTTGTTTTATTATGATAATGTGGAAGAAATTAAAAAGAGACTAAACCAAGGAAACATTTAATAATCAATCACATGAACCAAATTGTAATATTTTGCATTTGTCCCATGAACTTTAGTGGATAAATGTGGGGTTGTTAATATTGGTGACAACTGGTATAAAGCAGGGCCATTAAACTGATGGCACTGAATTAAAGTATGAAAGAATGAAATATTCTGAGCCAAGTAAAGTTAATCGAAAGACCAATTAAAATACATCAAAAGTGTGTGATGAGATTTGAAATCTGCAGCTGAGGACCAGAACAGAATAAACAAAGAGGATCAACAAACCAAACAGAGACAAAGGGATGGAGACAAGAGTGACCTCTGTTCCCAATTGACACTCTGTTGTGTAATGTGCAGCAGGCTGCTGTGGCTGCCTGCTCTGTCTATGTCAAACACACTCCTTCATACATACACACACAAATCAACATATACATATACTAAAGCTCAGAGTCTGATCTGTCTCCCTCTCAGCTTAATCTGACAGCCACGTCAGCTTCAATAAGTCTCTGTTTGCAGCTGAGGCTCTGCGGTCTCTGCCTAATTGCATTATCTTTCAGCTACCTGAGACACTAGTGTTTTATTCTGCTGATGCTGAGGCAAAGATGAGACGCTGGTTACTGTAGATGGAGAGTTGGAACAAAGTGCGCGCTGTGTTATCGACATCACTGGCCACTTAAAGGTGATGGTGTTGGCCCGACAGAAACATGTGCACGCCACGCTCACACTCGCACAGAGGCACAACACACAAATCAAAACATCATGCATGAAAAAATCAATTATTTACTAATCCCCCTACGCTGAGGATGATGTTTTTATGAAATAGTGATGATAGTGACTAGACAATCCTAAGTATGTTTGCGTTCTCATTTGTGTGAATTTGAAGGCTGATAAATATATACTTGTATTGCCAGTTCTTCATGTATGCCATATTAAATAAGACTGTGGGCACTTCTATGCTCTCCAGTATATGCCCTGAAAAATTTATTTCTCTTGAACCTGAAATCTATAACTCATTTTTCTCATTTCTCATTTTTCTTGCTTGAGCGTGAAGACTGGCCCACTTTTTGTGCCATTCAGTCTCGCTGCTGTACAGCAGCCTCCCACCTTGTTTGTGTAACAATGCCAATAAAGTCTCTTTGAAGAAGAGTCATCTTAAAGAAAGTGATATAGATGTTACCGTTACTTTTATATCACACATTTTGTGATGCTTCTTGAGAGTCAATCAATCAATACCTTAGCAAAACAAATCCTAAAAAACATTTCCTTGTTGTTCAAGGCCATATTTTATTCATTCATTTCAAATCTAGTTTTTGCTAACCTGAAATGGTTTTACTCCTCACCTTGCTGCAGTGATACAGATGTGTACTGCAGAGTCACTGTTAAACAATGACAACACAAACTTCTCACCATAAGCAGGCCAAACCAATCGCCAGAAAAAACCTCTGCAAACCATGGATACATTTGTATATAATCTTGTATACATTAAAACTTGACAATTCAACATTGCTGTGAAGGTGTGGTTAGGTTTAGGCACAAACACTACTTGGTTATGGTCATGAAAAGATCCTGTTTGGACTTAAAGATCCACTTTTGGTGGCAGGAAAGCCTCTGGAAAAGCAGGGATGGGTTGGTGAAAAAAACACTGCTGAGAGACGTCACAGTGTGGTGCATAAAACAGCCAGGTCCTGCAAAAAACATCCAGGTTTGGTGCCACAAACACTAGTGGGAAAGCCACAAAGGGTCACCGAAGACCAAAAGTGTTGTTGCTTGTTGGTCCTAAACAGTGGTCTGCAGTTTGGCAGCCGTCTCACCTGTGTGTCACACCATCCACCATCCCCTACAACAGAAGACTTGAAACTGTCACCCTGAGAGTGCAGTGAAAAACTGTTTCTCAGCCTGGTATTGAGTCAGTCTTTAGTGGTTCAATATCCTATTGACTTCTGTTTTTTATACATCATGTATTGCCTTACCAATACTCTCTTTATTTTTTAGGCCGATAATTATATTAATATTTGGGAGTTTAGATATATCCAATAATAATATGTCAGTGGAAAGTCATTTCTTTGACATAATGTCACCAAACAACCTTGATATGAATCTTTAGATACTGACATTTCATAAACATTTTATAGATGAAAAATCAACATCACTTCTCTGTGGTGGGCAAATGGTGCAATACTGACACTGTTCCTAAATAACCTCAAACCTAGTTTGCCATTTCTGTGCTACAATGCCTTATACTTATCTACATAATGGCCGACATATACATGATGTAACATACATGTAATAAGCTAATACTGTAACTCTTTTAGAGTTGTGGCTTTGGCTCCAAAGTTGTGATACTGGAGATACTGTAACATAAACACTGTGCCTCAGAGAAAAGTGTGACAGAGCCAAAGTGGAAATATTGGTATTGTATAGAGGCTATTTATTCCCTCCACACCCCCACCTCTGTCCGACAAATGATGATACTTGGTCACTGAGACACGCACAACACAGCTTAACCTCAACAGATTTTGTCTGGTCGTTGACAGCAGTGACACTGATTGGTCTGGTAATGATGGTATGGTATCGATTTGTTCAGCTGCAGACAGTAGACGTTTTAGTTTAAAAGGTAGCAGCAGTGCTCCACTTTCCGCCAGCATTTTCTCCTACATGTGGACACAAGAAATAAGTTCTACCACAGGGAAATATGTCTTCCTGACAACTGGACTGTAGTTTGTGTTGTTGAACCCATGTTAACACATGGCAGCCGCAGACACTTCACTGCTTCTACAAGACATTTAGAGCAGAAAAATGCAATGTGCCTGAATGTTACATGGCAGATGGCACTAGAGACAAAACCACATATACATGTATAATGTAGTGAGAACAAAGAGAGAAAGTGACTTGTGTATACTTACAGGAATAAAACAATGGACATCAAGGACAGGAGGTGGGTTACGCATAAACAGATCTATAATTTACACGGGCCAAACAATCTCACAGGATCACAGAGGAAGATACACTAACTACTCTACAGCTGGGTGCATTTAAATGTAGATGTAAAGTACATTTAATTGCTGTGAACATTTTTTTCTAGATGTGAATGCAGCATAGATTTATTTGCACAAAGCTGTGCTGAGGGGCTTGAGGCAATTTTCTCCATCGACTTGCTAAACTGTCTCAGCTCAGCTGCTTCAAAAGCTTGTGGGTATAGTTAGCTGCGTCGTGCATGTGAGAGAGAGTGGGGGCTGGTGTATATACTATATATGTTTGGAGACAATTATGCCACTGGTTTGTATGTGTAAATAATCTGCAGCAGTTTTATATGTATTCCCAGATTCCCTGACCACGGGATGCTGACTCGGACACATTTCATTTTTTTCTCAGACTGATAGCCTGGTGGGAGCCACAGAGACTGACGCTGCCTTGAACGGGTCCATTAAGGAAATGAGAGCGATCAATCAAAACGGATTAATCCAACTTGATCTCCCATAGGCAAATAAAGAAATTTAAATCTGCAACATATTAGCATGCATGCCCACATACGTACATACAAAAACAGTGCATCATTAAGACATTTTCTGATCGTAAAAATAAGCCAGAAGCTATAATTAGTACCTGTACAGCATTGTAAGTGTTTCACACTTTGCCTCTGTGTCTGCAACACAGCTTGTGAACAGCATAAACTCTAACACTATTATTTGTAAATCCCAGGAAAGTGACTGTACTCCACCATGTTGATTGTAAGGTGAGTGTTTCTGACAAGGAAAAATGGTTGTGCTTGTTAAAGCTGTTTCCATTCAAACATGATGCATTTCTCAGCAGACAAATCCACTGAATGTTACATGACAGAAACAAAGAATGAGAGATTTGGGAAAACCTTTTAGAAATTGCTTTTTTTTCTCTGTTGTGCTTCAGCACGTCTTTTATTTACTAAGAAACGGATGGGCCCTATCATCCGAGCTGACAGGTAATGCCATTTAAACTTTCCCAGAGAGAGGAAGAGCCCAAGGCTTGGCAGTACAGCACACACTCTACCAGATCTGCTCAGTAAGCTGCTAAAAAGATGCATGAGTGGAAGAAAGCCGTCAGAAGGCAGCATGTACGTCTAGGTGAAGCATTGAAGTGCCTGTCAACATTCAATACATGGCCATGAAAAATACTCTTTTTTTTTTTTTACCTTTATGCATACTGTCTACACATATTCTATAGATTTCTCTGAGCACATCCAGTAATAACAAGAACACCCAGTGCCAGTACTAATTAATTCTTGTGTTGGATATTGTTGACTAAAACAAAGGCCTTTGAAAATTCAACAAGTGAAAAGTAAGATTCCAGTTTCCATAATAAATCCTCCGTGAGACATTTAAGCAATATCACATGAGCGGGAGTGCTGTTACACAAGTGATTTGTTTTTGTTTTGTATCATGCAAATGTATCTGTATGTTTCTATTTATTGTGCAACCAGTGAAATGAGAGTCTGATGACAGTCGCTTTGGTCAAACAGTACTTACTTACTTACTGATGTCATATGAGCACAACTGGAGGTTTGCAGTGCAGTATTCAGGCTTCCTTCCTTCCCTTTGTTCTCTTCTGATGACTATTCATAATTTAACTCAATTGTTATGTGTCGAATTATGTTCATTTTTGCAGTGCAAAATTTGTTACTATGACCATTACTGTTGGCTAATTAATGGTTAATGAAATGAATGGCTCAGGACACCTGTAAAGCAAAACTACCAGTGATGCTGTAATCATTATCAGCGCTCATTGAAAGCCTCTCGTCCAATCAAATGACTTGTTGGTTTGAACTATCTGTTGTTTATTATCTATTACTAGTCCATACCCATTGAGTACAGCATATTGTACCATGACTTAGTCATACCAAAAATTAGAAAAAAACAACAACATTCGTCCACAGGGGGAGCCACAGTGATCGGTCGCATTTTAGCCATTTTTAAGCATTTTTCTGTTGTTATAGCGCCACCCAGTTGCCAATTAGAGTTAAATTTCTCCAGTCACTTTGAGGCGTCCTGTTCTACATATCTACCAAGTTTAGTAAAAATCGATATGGCGGTTAGGCCTAGATAAGAAATTAGCTCTCTAGTGCCCCCATTTTGTTTGATGGGGTCAATAATGGAGGGGTCCCCTCAGATTATGTGTGGTCATATGCCTACAAAGTTGCGTGGTGATCTGTGAAACCCTTGAGATGTTATACACCTTTATGTGATGAGCCACGCCCTCCACAATATTCATTGCCTTATAGAAGCTCAGTTTTAGTAAGTTTTCCAACTTTTGCCAAGAGGGAACTTTAGATATTGGTCCCTAGATTATGTTCACAGAGTTTCATGCAGATCAGTCAAACTTCCTAGGAAGAGATCAATTTTAAATGTTTTTCAAAAAATTCAAAATGGCGGAAAATCTATATAACCGGAAGTTATGGGTCCTTAAATTTGTTCCTCATGAGGAGAGGCATCTCTGTGCAAAGTTTCATGTCTCTACGACATACGGAGCATGAGATATGCCCATTCAAAGTTTGCAATTTCAATTGGTTGCTATAGCACCCCCCTTTGGCCAATTGATGTAATACTGCTTCATTCGCATCCTCCCATTACCCTCTACCACTGTGCCAAGTTTCACATGGATTGACCAAGTCAGTGAGGAGAAAACACACAGACAGAGTTTTCGTCATTATATAGTAAGATAAAGATATTCCACATATACAGCTAAAATATATGGTTAAGTGAGAGGTAAGATTATCTACTCACGAAACCCTTGCAAAAGACAGAGTAGAACTTCAATGTAAGATTAAGCCTCCTCTTCTTCAACTGCTAACGTTTATCACAAACCAAGCAGCTCCACCTTATAGTGGGGAAAAAACAGAAATCAGTTATTGGACATAGATGCTGATAAGGTAGGCTAACCATTAGGGAGAGCTTTTGTGAGTCACACAGAAATGTGTGAAAAGACCGCTGGCAAACATCAACAGCTTCCTGACATTATCATGCACTGCTGACAGATGTGCAACATAACGGCTATTATCGACGCTGCTGGTGTGATTATTGCTGCCACATGATTATTGGAAGCAAAGCCTGATGCATGTTTGTGTGGCAGATAGAGATAGAGGGAAGCGAGGGGGAGAAAAAAGAGATGCAGTCAGTGAGGCTGACCGTAATTTTAACTGACTGTGTGACGAGTGCGCAAAAGACAGTGTTTATGCGTTTGTGTTTTCAGCACACATGCATCTTAATTTAGCCTTTTGCCCATGTGTATCCCCTCTTTCAGAATGAAAACATCTCAACTGCACTAAACAGAGCTTTCTCCTTCTCTCCTCAACTCTCAGCAATCACTCACCCCTCCTTTCACCTCAGCCCAGACAGTTCATCTCCCAGGGTGCTGCAAACACGGCCTTCTCTCTCTCTCTCTCTCTCTCTCTCTCTCTCACACACACACACACACACACACACACACACAGACGTATACAAACAAACACACACCTGGATGAGGTTAAGTCCACCTGTCTGGTGCTTAGAGAGACTCACTTGAGCTCCCATTTATTTCTCTCTCGCTCAGGTCTTTCTTTCTGTGGTCAGACTGATTCTCTTATTCTCTGCCATTACCTGTCAGGAGGAGCTGTTTACTGTGTTTATGCTGCAGGAATAGCAGGGTGAGGTACTGTGTAGTAAAGAAAAGATTTAAGAAACTGTCTTGAGTATGTGAGTTTAGCTTCGAGAAAGAGAAAAAGAGGGAGCATATCTGTCTTTGTATCTTGCGGTTGTAAAATCATGGCAGGCACTTCATTAGCCATTTGGTTTTTTTTCATTACCGTTGTAAAAGTTTAAAAATGCCTAGAGTAAAACTTCAGGCTGTATGTATAAAAGAATATTTGTTTTAATCATTTTTATTTCACATGCACATTGATGAATCCCAATCACTGACATCTGACAAAAAAGTGCTCTTCAGACCACAAATGGCATTTCATCCCAAATACCAGTGGTCGGACCAAGTCATTGTTTTGCAAGTCACAAGCAGGTCTCAAATCTTTGCACTCAAGTCCCAGGCCAAGACTGACAAGTCCTGAGCCAAGTCCCAAACCCTAAACATTTTTTAGTTTCAAGTCCTAAACAAGTCTTAATGCGCTCTTCGCCAAATGTGGTGTTACGAGTTTCAATCTTGTTTCAATATACAGTACAAGTTTCTGTAATTTACGACCCGCACATTTTACATTTTGCATCCTGCAATTTGTTTTTTGTGTTTTTTGATCACCGCATAGTTTTTGTACACAAATGACATCATCTTTGGTATCTTTTTTTTTCAACTGGATCTGAGTAACGTAACGCTAGTTCTTCATGGTTCTCTCCTCTATAGGGGTGTAATGATCCATCGATCTGCCACATGTAAACAATGTCATTATGAGATTAAACACAACACACCTGTCTGTTTGGGCATTTCACTCCCCTAACTTCTCACCAACGAAACATCAGCAGTGACTTAAACCAATGCTGAGTAAGAAAAAGTATAGCATCAGATGTAATTTGTTGAGCTATGAGTAGAAGAAAAAAGTCTGCAAGCTGCCAGGCTAATTTATGCAGTGTAAACATGCTTAAGCTAATAATGTGTGACTAGCAAAATACTTCTTGCTGGGAATGAACGGTGTTAATGTTAGTTGATTCAGAAAATGAATAGATGTGATATAAAAGTAACCAGTTACTTAACTGCGTTACTCCCTGTGAAAAGTGACTCAAGTAATTTTAAAGTAGTTTTGAGTATTCTACATTTCCTATTGGGCAATGGACCACATGGCACTAAGCCTACATTTTTTTGTCTCCAAAATTGAAGTTATGGACCACTTGCCCTTCACTGAGATCCAATTCTCCCATCACAGCTGTCACTTTGACCAGTAGAAACACAGAACGATCTGCTGCTGTAGACAACTGTATGACAACACCACCCCAGCATTTTTAATATTTCAGGCACTTTGTCAACCCGGTGAGTTACTGTCATTAGCATCAAGCTAGCAAACAATGTTACGTTCTCATAATGAAGACGGACATAAAGTAATAACATTAACAAATAGTGGCAGGGCTTTTACTCACCACAACTGCAGAGGCTCCCAGCTTCATTTGAAACAGACTACATTATAGATGGTCCGTTATTTATTAATCCCTCTGTGTGTTTATATATTTATTTTTTATCCGCTCCGTTGCCTTGATATAGTTAATGCATCACGCCGTCATTTCAAACTCAACACTTCCTGAAATTGTTTCAGATTAAAAGCCCCTTATAACCTCAGCTGAGAGAATCCCTCCATTTTCTAAATAGGCTTTTATTATGAAACATTTGTAGGAACTTGTTGTGGAGGATACAATAGCTTGAATGTTCGCATACGATACTTAAAATGAAGCTCCTGCCATCTGCTGGCGCTTTTAGGTGACTACAACAACATGTCGGCTGGCACATGAACAGACACAGTGACTCAAATAATAGTGAAAGTAATAAAAATAGGACAAGAATAACCCGATGACATCACACACGCCGTGAAAGACGACCAGGGATAATTAGTGAGTACCATCGTGTAACGTTAGTGTGTCATGATTTTATGACTCCACAATCTGTTATGTGACATAGTGACTTTCAGAACGGGCAGAAAAGTCGTGTAGTGTGTACCAGGCATAATGCAAGTCCTGAGCCTGACCTGTCTGTCAGCGAGTCCTCCTCCATATTTTGAGTTGTGGGGATTTTACTGACGATCCTGCGGAATGTTTTAGACTAGGGTGACCATATTTTGATTTCCAAAAAGAGGACACTCGGCCGGCCACGACATAGCCTACTTAAATGATACTCGCAGTTTACTCAAAGATGCCTTATCATTTTAATATATTTAAAATTTATATGTATGGATAGAAAATTCAGTTATATTACAAAATAATATCTCTCAAAGACAGAAATTCAGATAGGCCCCAAATAGGGGACACATACACACACTAGAGTGTGGCGATCCGAGCCCGACGGTACCCGACGGGTCGGGCCGGTTTGGTCAAAAATGTAGCTATAAATTGTATTCGGGCTCGGGTCAGATTCGGTCAGCTTTCAGTGAAAATGTAGTGTAAAAATAAATAAAATCCTATTGTCTGTCCTGTTTATGGCTTGGGCACTGTTATTTACGTGACAACACCTGAACATAACACACACAGACACACATTGGCTGTTTGTTTCTACCTCTCTCCTCGCTGGAAGTCTCGGACCTCCAGCCGCCCGCCTCCGCCTTGATTAAACGCTGAAAATAAAATAAAAGAGGGAGACAGGTTTTTCCTATTTTATCTTATTTTGTTTTATTTCTCCCTGTCCTCTCGCTAGAAGCTTCGGACCTCCCGCCTCCCGCTCCCGTCTCAAACACAGAGGTCTCCCTCTCAGCAGCTGAGCACCCACGGCGCACGCCCGGCCTGTTAAATAGCCTGTAACCATTGTGTGACACAAACTCAGTGCTTTGGTCCTTAAATAATGTCGGGCTCGGTTCGGGTTCGGACAGAAATATGCTGCCCGTGCCGCACTCTAACACACACACACACAAACACATGGAAAACCGGACATTATCATCAGTTTATAAAACCCCCCCGGACGGGATGTGAAAAGTGGACATGTCCGGGCAAAAGAGGACGTTTGGTCAGCCTATTTTAGACTCCACCGTTGACAATGGCAGCATTTCTCCGACCACGTAGCGAACCACAAGCTCCATGGCTTCTTTTGGACTTACAGGTTTAACGGTATCTCCATTATTAGAACAAAAAGACAGTCACTGCTGTTTCCGAGCTTAAGGACCAGCGTTTTAAAAGTAACAGAAGTATCTGATGTCTTGTTTGAAAATGTACTCAAGTATTTGATTACTCAAACAGCAAACTAACACGTTAGGTTACTCGTTACTGCAAAAAGTAATCAAAGTACTCTAACGTGTTATACCCAACTCTGATGATAAGTGGCACAAGTGGTTCAAGTGTTTTCAAGTCAAAAGGTTCAATTAATGAAGTCACAAGTCATTTGTGTTGAAGTTCAGGTCGAGTTGCGAGTCTTTTTTTTGCGAGTTGATTTTGTCGAGTCCAATGTTATCAAATGCTTGAGTCCAAGTCATATGACTCGAGTACACACTTCTGCCAAATATCATGAAGCACAGACACCAGAACTCAGAGAGTCACATCATGTCCAACACTGAAACTGAAGTATTTGAGTGTATGACTGCATATACAAATACACAATATCTGACATCATCAATTCACCATATACTTATGTGTTTTGTCTACAAACATGCAATGCATTTTTTTTTTATGTTTGATTGTTTCATACATACTTGGACACTAATGTCATGTATGTTTTGTACATGGCAGTTCAATTATGTGGTGTTTTGTACATGTGGACAGCTGATTTGGCTGTTTCCTACATGTTGAATTGAAGACTTGATGCAGATTAATATGTTGAGTTATCAAGATTAAAAATGAACTCATATCTGTAACTTATGAGGCTGGTAACATGGGCAACACATGCAGGTAATTATTCTTAATTAACTACACCGATTTTTTCCCTGTGTCCTCAAACTAGATCAAAAGACCCAAAAAATGAAAGGGAGAAAAAGAAAGAGACAAATTGACACGGATGAAAAGAGAGCTGCAGTGTCAATGCAGGACACAACACAAATCAAACAGGAGTGTATCGCACTGTGAAACAAACAAACAGAGCAGAGTTAACTCTCATTAGAGTGATCTCTCTCATCCATTGTTTTCACCTCATCTGTCTATCTTTATTGCATCTCAGCTGCCCTAAGAGACGTGTCACTTCCTCCTTGCAGCATTTCCTGAAATAGCAATGGTGCCCTCGTAGGCATTGTGCTGCTACATAAGCACCGTATCCAACAAAGCCCTTCACATAGAGTATGTGCAGTAGCCTGTATGGGGTTTACTGTGCCACATAAATCAGTGTTGGTAACTCAATTTATTTATAGTAGCTTATGCATGCATTTCTAAGCCCAGTCCTGCTCTCTGCCCGTTTATATTAAAGGCAGTTTCATTTTTTGTATTGCATACAATTAGAGTTTGCCAATTTTATAGCAGTTGCCTGTCACAGATCCCCTCAACCCTCTTTTTCATATATCTTTTCCTTGTTTGAGTTTATGTTTGCCTCATCTAGCATTTTTTTCAAATATCGTCAGGTGTTACTGAATTATCTTGGCCGACATTTTGTCTGTAAGAGGTGGTGGCGCATTCATTATTAGCACGGAAGTAGTGGTATCAAGTGAAACTAGACAATCCAAGGCATCCATTGGTATCAACGTCATATCAATGTTGTGCTAGCTTGTCAGGATGGGGGCTAAATAAGGCTTCAAAGTTAGGCTGAAATTTGATGAGAAAAAACTGGCATGGCCAATTTCAAGGAGGTCCCTTGACTTCTCACCTCAAGATAACTGAATAAACATGGGTTCCATTGATACCAACAAGTCTCCCTTTTAGAGAAATACCCACTTTATGCTAATCCTATGCAGTTTTGGGCAAAAGGTGCAGTATAAATGTGATATTTTTGCCTTTTGAAAGAATGATATATTTAAATATTTCTGCATACTGGGGTCCCTAAACAGTCTTGGAATTGCATAAATTGGGTATGGCTTGAAAGCTCAGAGTCTTCTGGATTCAGTAAGTCCAGTATTATTCATGTGTGATGTAGGTCTCCATGGTAGCCATGTCATTGTAGTAAGACCATTTTTTGAAGCTTGAACTGATTGTATAAAGGACAATCACAGCCTCATAAAACTCAGGCATTTAGAGGATGTATGGTTCATTTATTTACCATATGGGGGGTTCTAAGCAATTTCCAGAACAGAAGTGCTCACTGTGCAATTGTCAAAAAATGCAATTCCTGCAGAAATCTCCCATTGTCCAGATCACAGCATGGATTTTTCTATGGTGTTCCTCAAGGTCTTGGTGTCTTAATGTGGTATTCTGAAGGATTTTTTTGACCATTTTTAGCACTTCTGGAGTGGTTAAACATGCTTTAATTTAGCACCAAAACTGTGTAACAAATATTTTCAACCCAAACGCTGCTGCAACAATTTATGAGACATAATTGAGCAGGGCAATTGCCATCACAGACTTCCATTATAATATTCTAAGCCCTTATTCACTCTAAACGTTTAAAGTCTGAATAGGTACCTACACAAAACACATTAGTCTTCAGGTTTCCAGCTGTCAGATTATGTATACCACTTTTATGTAGCATATACTGTTGACCTGCTATCTCCCCATAAAGATTCCCTGCCCTCCCAAAAAAGGCAGAAATGGTTTAACAAGAGACTATGATGTTTTGCTAATGTTACTGCAAAGTTAAGCTTCGTATTTAATCCATTGTTTTCGGTGATAAACTGAATGCTGTCACTTTCCCTTCATGGCAGTGCTCTGTGTGCAGCGTTTTGTCCAAAAGAAAGATTAGCCAACACTCCCTCATTCCACCATTGGGTGTTAATAGAAATGTTGAAAGCCTGAGCTAAGAGAACATTGATTAATTTGCTTTTTTTGCTACAAGGCAATCTTCTCTCTTTGTATTTTCCAACAGATACAAAAGACAGACACTTGATGCATAACAAGGAGCAGTGTGGAGGCCCTGAGGCTAAAATGTCATGTTAACGGTCTCATGTTTACTGTATATATTCTAATATAAGAAGACAAAAATAGTCATGATTTGTCCATGCTTAAATGTTACATTACTGCTGTTAGCATCTTAGTATCTTGTGAGTGCTTTTTGCATATACACACCTTTCAAACCATCTCAAACATCATCACCATCATTTTAGATCATTTTCAAGTGGTGAAAAGACTACACAAGAGGCGTGGTCTACTGCACGTGAAGAAGAGTAATTTACTGGTTACTGTCTCCAACTGATGGTTGTCTGCTAACCATGTGAAACACAGCTTCATTATTTAGAGTCAAATCTGCCACTTTCAAGATATTAAAATGGTTAAGAAACCTTAATTTCTTTGCCTTTTCATCACCCTTCCACTTTAGTCTTTGTGTCAAATAAATGAATTCCCCTGTACTGCAGCGATCATTACTGTCACTTTTCAGACAAAGGCAGAAGTGTTTTTTGGGGGTGAGCTGTGGAAGAACTGTCCAACTGCATTCAACACAGGCACGCATGTGAGAGCAGGGAAAAAAGGGGGCAGAGGAATAGGCAGAAGTGAGCCTCGGAAATAAAGAAAAAGCTACAGCTACCCTACAATTACTCAGTCTCACACCGGGTATCTCTGAGGGAAAGAAATGACAGAGAATAAGCAGGAGGAGAAGGAGAGAGGGGTGGGAGAAGAGGTGGCTTGAGGAAAGAAATAATCTCAAGTCATGCTTGGTGTGCTTTTACGACCTTATCAGCCCGCACCAGTAAAGGAACCAGACAAATACAGCTGCCTTTTTTTTGTCAACACAGACATAACACAATCAGTTGTCTTCCCCAAACTGTCAAGCACCAGAGGCCATGGCTTCGTAAACACCATTAGTGTATATCTGTGGAAAGGAAGCACGAGCACGCTTGAGTATGACACTATCAGGACCCGAGAAAATAACCAGCTTATGGCGGAGGAAACGATGAGCTAGCGACCTGTGGACAAAGCTTGATGCAGGCTGGGTAATTGAGACAGCATATTGCTGCAGAGTAACCTTCCCAGAGACATAACCATAATATAATGTGCTGTGGAGAAATTTCTCATTTACAGCCGGGTAATAGCACTTAGGTCAGAACAATGGCCCTCTCTACTTGGAAATTGGATAGGCTTTCTCATTAATATGTATTGGTGTTAGGAATGGGCTAAGGATGGAATAGCACCGTGAATGGCCTGAAGTTTGCACAGAGGGGAAACAAAGTTAGGGAGGAGAGTTATAAATGTGAATAGCACAATGTGTGCGAAATAGATGCAGCCCAGGCACAAATGTTCTGTTTCAGAGAGCTGTGCTCCCAAGGTCCTACATTCCTAAGGTCCTACGTTCCCAGAGTCTTATATTCCCCAGTCCAATCATCTGTTAACACATATCAACCCTCCTATTATGTTCATGACACCTTCTTGTTACTATCTGCCTTTAAAATAGCTTTGGTTTATTCCACATATCAATACACAAAACATATTAGATGAATCCCCATAAACAAATTAAAATGTAAGAATAAAATTGATGAGTAAGATTGTGTGTGAAGGTTTCAGACCCCACTTCTAGGTCTTTTTTCCTAACCTTAACCTGTTTGGAGATGGGAAGAGACAGTTGTTATGGGTATCTCACCTTAACCTGACCTTCGACCTCTTTCCTAACGTTAACCTGTTTAAGTCCCATTTCCACTGAAGAAGTTCCTGGTACTATTTGGGGGGCAGGAACTACTACAGGAATGTCCACTCGCTCGGCCCTCTCAAACACCGTGTCTCCACTGAGAGAGCGGAGTAGGAGGAAGGTTCCTGTAAAGTTACCGGGCTCTGGATGTGACGTAATCGTTGTGCAACCTTTTTGTCCGGGGCAACGTAGGGGCATAGGGACACCGTTAGCCGTTAGCGGTGTCTGTAATAACTCAGTAACTCAATAAACGGTCCGTGAAAAAAATATTTTTTCCAGCGGATGTCTTAGTTACAACATGATTAAGCTAACTGGAGTAGTTTCATGTCGTATCCGACAACGGGAGGCTTTTAACAGATGACATCCTGATGTTAGCTTTGCTGCTGCTGTTAGCTGTCCCTGTCAGCTGCACTGCCACTGATCGTGATTTCCCAAAACTGAATAAATACCACACATAGCAACACAAAACTGCTTTGCTAGCTCAATCATGTTGTAACTAAGATATCCGCTGGAAAAAATATTTTTTTCACAGACCGTTTATTGAGTTAATGAGGTATTACAGACACCGCTAACGGCTAACGGCTAACAGCTAACGGTTAGCCCAGCTAATCTACGATAACCATGTTATTAATTACAAAACGTGCACACAAATAGTAATGTTTGTTCAATCATTGTGTTTATAGACTTTACAAACATCAGATTAGTCTAAACGGTGATATAGTGACGTGAAAAATTTGAGATACATATACATATATATATATATATATATATATATATATATATATATATATATATACACACACACACACACACACACACACACACACATACACATATACATATATATATATATATATATATATATATATACACATATACACACACACACACATGGCTAAACTCTGCTGGTTTTCTACCCGAAGTATTTGTAAACAACAAGGCGATTTCCTCTATAGTGAGCCAGTGACAGTTGAAAAATAACTCCCTTCCGGCGTTCCATTCCCCTGTCGGGAGTTATTTTTCAACAGTCTCCAGCTCACTATAAATTATCCCTTACAGAAGGAGCTGAGGTGGTTGCTGTGTTTCTGGCGTGTCTCTTAGTTTACATGTCGGTGGAAGCTATGAACAAGCTAACCCTCGTCTGCTGAGTTTTAAAAATGCTGGCTATTTTGTCACTTTCTGTTGACGTCACATCCTGCCTTGAGTACCAGTCAGCACCAAGTAAACCCCAAGCCCCAGCCAGGAGTCTCTCGGGGCCGTTCTGAGTACCTACTCCGAGGCAGGGATTTGTTTAGCCCCTATAAAAGTTCCGGAACTCTGTCCTTGGGGGGTGGTCCCTGTAGTGGAGACAGGCACCAATGGCCCCAGCCCAGTAAAATTACCCCCCATAAAGTTCCTGTGGTGGAAACGGCCCTTTAGAAATGGGAATTCATTCTGGCCCTAGAGCACTTTAGTTAACACCGTTTTTCAGTCCTCAGTTGGTTAGTTGTTACGTTTTTTCAATTAATTCGTTCTTATAATAGTTTTTTCTTATCATTTATTGGGCTGCAATTAATTTTGGAACTGTTTCCTGAAAGAAAGAGAAACTATATTTAGACAAAAACCTCTGCCAGTACAATTACGTCCCTGTCAGAGTCATGATTGTGGTCCCTTAACCTAACCCATGCCATGATAAGCAAAAACAGAGCTGGGGAACATCTTTCTCAGGTTCCCATTATGTGCCATGTAAGTCTGGGAAAGACAGAACCCTGGGAAGATTTGTATGCAGCTAGTTTTTAAGGACATAGTATTGTCACAATAATGTGCTTTGGTGAAAGGACTCATCTAACTTGTGTGCTAGTGATTGTCATAACAGCTGCAAATGGCTGTTTCTGTTGACCTTACAAAAATGGGGCATCGTGTCAGTACAGGTAGAGCACTGAAGTTGCACTTGCACAAGCCTATTTATCAAATTCTATTCATACCTTACCATCAGTTACTCATTCAACAGTAGCTTGGCTACCAGCTGACTGACCAATGCCCAGTCACATTCAACCAGCTGTGGCAATTATAACCTGGCACTTGTTGCTATTACTCTGCTGATACTGTATCTTCATGTCAACACAGTTTCCTGCTGCAGCGCTCTCCACCTACCCAACCTCCTCCTTAGTGCTAGTGTTGTTTTAATTATGATTTAATGTTTATGTGTGTGCTTTGTTAAGGGGGGATTTGTTCTCCCAGTAGAATCATCATAGCAGCACTGATTCTTCAAAGAGCAGGGCCTTTTCTGAGAGCTAACTATATAACCATATGTTTAACACCGTCAATTCTTGGATGTGACTGTTTCTGACTTTAACACATGCTATACTAATGCATCATTGTAAACTGTATCTAATCTTTTATCTGAGTAAGGTGACTAAATCAGGTATGCTGGGATTTCCAGTGGGTAAAGATACATGATATTTTTATTAACTATTCCAACACCTAAACTCAAAGCTTCCAACACTGGTACAGGGAATAAACGTACCACCATATACTATCCCGCTTACTCCAATCTTTATCTCAAACCTTACCTTAATTATAACTTCAAACTGGAATGTTAAAGAAGTATTTCACTGCTGGAAGGATGGTATTTTCATAAAACTGGGCTGTCTATGCAGTAGAAAGACACAAATACTTTTGAAATTGGTGCTACACAACTATAGAATACTGAGAAAAAGGGCTGTGGCACTTGCTTTTGCTCAAGAGGTAGAAAACCTACAACTACCAGAATGCACTGCGCCACACCCAACCAATAAACATTCTCACCAATGGGTGACGTAATCCATGCTTGTCTATTTTATATGGTGACCGGCTGGTAACAAACAATCTCATATTTCAGTTAAACAGAAAGGAAAAATATGTTTCTAAAAACACTGTAGATGAGAAACAGGCAATGCACTAACAGAATCTTGGTTCAAATTTGATCAGCATTGCTTAGTTTTACCGTTTTTCAGCCTCCGTCTTCACAATTCAGGAAATAGTATGGCCCCCACTTAATGATCACAAACTCTCATATTACAACCAAACAGTGTGCTAACATACAGTATGTTGATATTTTAGCTGAGAAGTAAACAATACAGTAAAAGAATCTTGGTTTTTATTTGACCAGCACTGTCTGTTTTACAGTTTGATGGTGTTTGGTCTGAGTTTAGAAGAAAGAGGAGGGCGGCCTACTCTCGCTTGACTCGTGTCTGTACTCTTTGTGTCTGTGGTTGCTGTCATATGAATTGCGAAAGTACAATTGCAGTTTGAGTAACAGGCCAAGAGCAGGCGAAAGTCACAACTTGAGCTGGAAGATGAGCAGGGAGTTCTGGGAGCTGGTATGATGAAGGTAAGTTTACCATAGTTCATTTACACATACTACCCACACTGTTATGATAGCAAGCTGGCTGAAAACTGGCAAAGTATCCCTTTAATATGAAAGTGCTGGTTAAAGTGAAAATTGACTAAATTGCCTTAATTTAGAAGATGTTCCTGACGTTATATCTTTCTATACTTGTGGGGGGATACTTGGTCAAGAACACACAAATGCACTTACTCAAACAGACACAGACACTCCTAAACCATTTTATATTTTTGGCACTTAGTTGATGTTGTTATCCAGAGAGAATCACAAAACCATACCTACCCCTCCCCCCCAAACCACACAGTCCATTCAAAGTCCCCAGGCTGTGTGTGCACTGATAAAGTGTACTCCCCGAGTGACTCCCTTGCTGCACCTAGCACCAGCGACATGCAGAAGATTGTCATGCCAGATTTGTTCGACATGAAGCGATGGGAAGGAAACATAACTGCAGGGAATGTACGAGAGAGATGAACATCCAGTGTGAAAAAAACATGAAAGGGGACCACAGAGCGGGGGTGTCTGGTGTGCTCAACCGGTACCAGCGACTGCATACTGATGTACTCAAATATGCACGCACTTAACAATAATCAGAGAAATGCATATTCACGTAAGCTGCAGTTACTTTCATGAGAGTTTGTCTCGGCTGAGGTCCTCTTAGGACACAAGGAGAAATGACTTTTGGGAATGTGACACACTGGCGTGAGTCTTTTTCTGACTGATGGCGTGGAAACTTTCAGATGAACATCACAGAACTGAGTTTAATGCGAGTCAAACAACCATTAGTCTCGGCCCCTGCTTGGATCTGAGCACAGCCGCATTTATTTTCAAACAGAGTGCGCTCCTCATGGCGATTAGATGCCGTCCATTTAATAAATCACAGCCTTTGATTGACAGTATTCTCAAGCAGTTGGCCATTAAACTGACAGAGATGAGAGAACTGTAAAATTTTAAACTGAAGCGAAAATACAAAATCATATTCTCTCTCCCAGCAGGGACCTACCTCAACAAAGAGAAAGCCCTGACTTGATCAGCTAGAGCAAACACTAGCAAGAAACATGCTTAGAGTGAAGCAGGGACTGTCATGGGTCCTTGTTAATGTAATAAACTGCAGAGTATAAACAGGCTCCATAGGGAAGGCCTTTGATCAAACTAACATCTCCCCCATGTGTGATGTATTTGAATCTAGAGAAAAAAAATCTGGTTATGTACCTTTTTTATCCTGCTCTTTCATCTTCCTCTGTTGTGAGTAGCGCACCCTCTAGAAATCTCATTCTCTTGCTTAATCACAGATGCACACACAACCACATACAATCTCCTTTCTACTTCCACCTCCATCTCTCTCACCCACTTTCTCATTTTCACTATTGAGCCCCTGCCTCTCCATCTCCGGCTCACGGCTCTTGATGAGTTTGTGAGTCACTGAGGAGAGACGAGGATTTGAGCGACAACCCGGCACTCTGAACCTCCAGTGGAAGCTGATAATCCACGGAAGCGAGAGGTGGCGACAAAATTCGGCTAATACCCAAACAATTGCTATCGGTGCGACTCCCACTACGGTGACAAAGCCCAACACAAATTTGGCTGTTATTGTGTACAAACAGAAAGCCACTATCTGTGTGAAAATGACTATGGCACGATATGAGATGAAATCCTGTGAATTTGATGTATATACAGAAAAGCATCTTGTCCTTGGCCTTGTTGTCAACACATCACATACAGTATAACAATTAGCCTTAGATGACAGCTTCTGAATCTGACACCCTCACTATACAGCGACACCTAAACGCAGTGATAATTAAATTTGAAATAACAGAAAGGGACAGAAGTGCTAAAAAACTGTTGTGGATGTATTTGCCATAAAGGTTTAAATAAACTTCTTTAGCTTCTTCTTTGGCTTACAATAGGCATTTTCTGACAGAGGAATCTTTCCATAGATATGTAGCAATGGTTATGTCACTTTGTTTACAGTATAAATACAATTATTTTTATGTAATTCTAGTAATGTCCAGTGATTGTCCAGATCGCCCATGTTTTCTCCTTGTGTGAGGGAGCTACGAAACATCTAGTTGTAAATTCCGTTGGTAACGGTAAAAAAGTCAAAATATTTTAACTGTGAATGACAACAGCGTCTATGTTTACCTTTGCCAGTATTCTCTGCTGGTCTCATCTAATTTTACCATCCTGCTCTTGTCCACTAAATTGATATTCAGTTTGCTATCTACTGTCTGCCGCAGCATAAGAACCCTCCTTTTGTTGTGTCCACACTGTAAGAGCTAGGAATGATCATAGTTCTTAGAACACCATTTTGAGTGACTTTTTTTTAAACTCCTATTTCAGAGTAGGTACTTTACCAGCAAAAAAGGAACCATAAGTGACTAGGTGACAGTAATTGCTCCAGACGTAAGTATACGTTGATTGGTGGAAAACCTGTTAGCCATGTAAACAACAGACATAACAAAACACCAACAACAGCTTGCAATGAAAGCATGGAAGAAAATGGGGACGAATGGACTGACAGTGAAGTCCAGGCTTTTACTGAGCCTATACTGTATGTGCCAATGGAAATGTAACGGGATTTTAATTCGTCAAAGCTATACCGACCACTGTCAGACTAACAGAACTTCACTTTGGCATTCTTATTCATGGTGCAAATGCAAACTCAAGAAAAACCCTTGAAGGTATGTAGTTTGGCAGTTCCTCTCAGGCAGTCTCAAGAACTGTGTGGACCAATCTGGTAGTTCTGGTAGCTGTAGGTTTTCTCCCTCTTGAGCAAAAGCTTCCTTTTTCTGTTTTCTCTGGCTCTAAAGCACCAATTTCAAAAGTATTTGCATCTTTCCACTGCACAGACATTCTAGTTTTATTAAAAGGCCGTCTCTCCAGCAGTGAAATACTTCTTTAAGGAAACAATGCTCTTTTTAAGAAACGTACCTTTTCCATTATTGTGATGATGCATTTCCATTAAGAGGTCATGTTTGCGAGAGAGCCAAAGGCACTGAACAAAACAAAACAGCCTTTGACAGTTTGCTGTGTCATGATAAAGTCGCTTCTTAGTAAAAAGCCTCCATTTTAGCTTGGGATAACAGCTTTTACAGATACATTATGTATGCCATGAGTTAGAAAAATGTCCATAGTGTTTAACAAGAACCAGTTAAAGAGAAATCAACTTCTACATAAACTTGCAGTGTTCTCTATAGAGAATGCATTAGCAGTATATTTGACACACACAATAATACTCAGATTTTACCACTGAAAAGTGGCATTACTATAATTACCGATAACAGCTGAGTAGTTGATCATAATGATCAACCAGTATCTTGTTATCAGACTGGTAACACTAATGCAATACTACTGTTGACAGCACTGTAGCTGCTGTAAATATTGTTAGCTTCACAGACTGACGGCATCTACTGCGTCACAACCCTGAAGCTTGGAAGTCTCAATTCAGAGCTCTTAAGGTGATATCTTGTTCATACAAAATAGGTCAACTTTGGCAAATGTTGCCTGCAAAAAAATTTAAAAAAAATAAAAATTCATGTTGCCACTCAGGGCTTCCATAGAGTGTATAGAGTGGTTCTGCTTGCGCAAAACCATTGTTGGCAAAGTGTTAATTGTACAGACAGGCATGCAGACAGAGGGCACAAACAGCCCTTTTAGATAGCTAACATACATTTCTCCATCCAACTTAATTAAACAGGGGTAGTTAATAATGTAAATTGTACTTAAAAATGTGGGTCTGGTGACTAAAGAAAAGTACTTTTTCAATTTAAAAAAATGTATCGTTCGGCCCTAGCTACTCCCAAACCAGAACTCCGAAATGTCTTGGCAGCTGTCAAATGGTCAAACGTGGTGATGATAAAGCCTAACTGTGCCTGTGGAAACATATTCAAAAATCACTGTTTATTGTTGAAGTAAATGTTTTCAAGGCAAATAAAAATGACCATACAATAAAGTGGCTCTGCTTTGCTGGTCTGTGTGACGTGATCAGAACTCAAGCATTTTTAATTTGGCAATGGTGGATATTTTCACATGTAAGGTCTGCCAGAAATGACAAGTAGTTAATGAAACACGGGACTGGAGCTGTGTGTGTCTGGCAGAGTGTGCGTGCGAGTGTGTTGTTGCTCTGCAGGTGTTGACTGGAGGCTTAATGAAAGGGCCAGTTGTTTTGCGGGGCTGATTTGCAGAGAGCAGATGGATCGGTCTCTCGGTCTCTCTGGTCTCAATCTTGTCCCACATTGCTGCTGTCGCCCCATTTAACAGCCAATTTCCTGCCAGCTCATCACAAACGCACATACCCACACACACAAAGGGAGAGAGCAGCAAAAACAGTGTGAGGTAGTAGACCACAGAGACGCGCATAAAGGGAGAAAAGAGGGTGAAACAGTGGGGCATACACAAACAAATGTACCCGAGGCACACAGGAGATGACAGAGATACAGGCATCTTTTGTGTATAGACAAGCACAAAAGTATTTAAGTACATAAAGGGATACACACACAAATATATATGTCGACACACACGCACACACAAAGTGAACCCCTATGGGGACACACGCGTGGACACTATAGAGTTTTTAATGAGCTTGCACCAGATGTCTTCCCAGGCTGCAGTGCATGACTAGTTGATTAATCAAGTACATTTTACTAAGAAACACCAACACATACACACTAATCCCAATTGATCACACAAACATAGTAATCTCAATTTATCACAAACACAGTAATCCCAAATGACCTCCTCCCATTATCTCTCTCACACACACTGCGCCTGAATTTGTAATATGCTTCTGCATCAACGCATTCAGTGAAGTCCGCTATTTTCTGTTTCCATTTCCACTGGTTCATCGCTCTCTCTCTGACACTTTACAGCACACACTCACGCACACCAACACCTGACTGATTCACACTAATAGTAACACTTGCTCCATCTTTCACTTGCTCCCACACCCACGCAAACTGACACGTGGCATGCTCAGCTACCATTGTGCGTACGCACATGTGGAAGCGCCTTCAGAGCGCAGGATTTCTCATTTTAACTCAAGCAGTGGTGAGAAGTGGCTGGCCTCCACAATATGACCTCTGACTTTTAATCTTCGCACCTTGCACAGCAGGAGATTACAGTGGCACTCCTTTTTTTCTGCCTTGCCACTGGCAGTCAGCCTTCACTCCAGGTCATGTGATATCGCCCGCTGGCCAATGTGTAAATGACACTGTGCGGGTGAGATATGGCTTTTGCTGGACACAGGCTTCAGTGTCCATGCAACACGATTAAAGCGACCAGTGTGGAAATTCATGGTTGTTAGAGTTACAGTATTGGAACTGACAGTTATGTCTGTGGGCAAATGAGTATTCTGAGAAGTACCTCAATATTACTGTGTCAAAATATGATGCTTCACCTTCAGGTAATGCTAATGTATTTTTGCTTTTTGTTTGACTTTGCATGCAAAATCACAATTTTGTCCCCACTTGCTCTAAAACTTGATCTACTCTTACCAGTCTGAGCATTTACATGCTGACTATTTAGCATAGGGATGTCAGTTTCTGTCCATTTTGCTTCTGATAACCTGACACCCATTAACCAATAACTTAACTTTTTAAGAAAACAAAAAAATGCAAAATGACTTGAAATACAAGAGGCTCTTACCTTGGAGTCTAGCGCTTAATTGACTGAATGAGCTTTAGCGCCACATTTCAAAGTGTTATCCATTTAGAGCTGGTGAAAATGTCTTGTTATGTGTTGTAAATGTCTTAACTTTTAATTTATTTTCTGTTGGCTTTTCTGAGAGACAGCTGGCTTGCCATGTTCACATTTGAAAATATGGTGCCACGACCCACCCACTGGTCTCCACTGGGTAGCTAGTGGCTGTGCGAGAGCTGCTAGAAACACTGCTTATTCATTGATTACTGCTGGTAATGCTATGCCATGGCAGTATGACCGCTTTGTTGCAAAAACATTGCAAAGCTGCAAAACCCCTTTAGCATCACTAGTCTTGCTGACACTGCTAACCATGCTAACAGAGCTAACATTAATAACATAGTTAACAATGCAAAAGTGGTGTTGGCTCAAAATTAACCCGCTTACTCACCAGGCCAACCTCAGGGGGACACCTGTAGGTGGGCACAATGTTTCCGCAGCCAGGCCGCCCTGCCACCATGGGTTGTGACGGCATTACCAGCAGCAATCTCTGACAGCAGCCAGCAGCAGTGACCCGCTAGCTAGCTCCCTCTTAACCCCGGTGCTGCACAATACAGAGCAGAGGTGGCTAACTCACCATTACAGCACCTTATTAGCTTTGTGGGGTACAGCATAGTGCTAATACTACTATTAAACTGAGGAGTATCAAATTTAACCTATAGACCAACATGCTTAACTGTCTTGAAATATTGTCGCTGCTTAACTAATTAACAGTTTACCACTGGTATCCCTAGTTTAGAACTATATAAGGTTATTATTATCAACTCAAGTGCAGGAGCAAGATCACGCCTCAACCTAATTCTATTTCCTGTACCTGTCTGTACAGGCATGTCTAACCCCTTTCTCTCTCCCATTTGTCTAAGTTTTCTCAACCATCTCCTCCACATCCTGTTCCTCTTTCTCTCTCATGATGAAGCAGAAGCTCAGCAAGACGTGCCTCCATCTGGATTCTCACTCCCGAGTTCTGCGACGCCTCCAGGCCCATCATCGATCCCCATTCGACCCTCTGTTCATCCCCTTACAGTACAGGCCAAAAGTTTGGACACACCTTCTCATTCAATGCGTTTTCTTTATTTTCATGACTATTTACATTGTAGATTCTCACTGAAGGCATCAGTGAGAATCTACAATGTAAATAGTAGATTGTAGATTCTCACTGAAGGCATCAAAACTATGAATGAACACATGTGGAGTTATGTACTTAACAAAAAAAGGTGAAATAACTGAAAACATGTTTTATATTCTACTTTCTTCAAAATAGCCACCCTTTGCTCTGATTACTGCTTTGCACACTCTTGGCATTCTCTCCATGAGCTTCAAGAGGTAGTCACCTGAAATGGTTTTCCAACAGTCTTGAAGGAGTTCCCAGAGGTGTTTAGCACTTGTTGGCCTCTTTGCCTTCACTCTGCGGTCCAGCTCACCCCAAACCATCTCGATTGGGTTCAGGTCCGGTGACTGTGGAGGCCAGGTCATCTGCCGCAGCACTCCATCACTCTCCTTCTTGGTCAAATAGCCCTTACACAGCCTGGAGGTGTGTTTGGGGTCATTGTCCTGTTGAAAAATAAATGATCGTCCAACTAAACGCAAACCGGATGGGATGGCATGTCGCTGCAGGATGCTGTGGTAGCCATGCTGGTTCAGTGTGCCTTCAATTTTGAATAAATCCCCAACAGTGTCACCAGCAAAACACCCCCACACCATCACACCTCCTCCTCCATGCTTCACAGTGGGAACCTGGCATGTGGAATCCATCCGTTCACCTTTTCTGCGTCTCACAAAGACACGGCGGTTGGAACCAAAGATCTCAAATTTGGACTCATCAGACCAAAGCACAGATTTCCACTGGTCTAATGTCCATTCCTTGTGTTTCTTGGCCCAAACAAATCTCTTCTGCTTGTTGCCTCTCCTTAGCAGTGGTTTCCTAGCAGCTATTTGACCATGAAGGCCTGATTCGCGCAGTCTCCTCTTAACAGTTGTTCTAGAGATGGGTCTGCTGCTAGAACTCTGTGTGGCATTCATCTGGTCTCTGATCTGAGCTGCTGTTAACTTGCGATTTCTGAGGCTGGTGACTCGGATGAACTTATCCTCAGAAGCAGAGGTGACTCTTGGTCTTCCTTTCCTGGGTCGGTCCTCATGTGTGCCAGTTTCATTGTAGCGCTTGATGGTTTTTACGACTCCACTTGGGGACACATTTAAAGTTTTTGCAATTTTCCGGACTGACTGACCTTCATTTCTTAAAGTAATGATGGCCACTCGTTTTTCTTTAGTTAGCTGATTGGTTCTTGCCATAATATGAATTTTAACAGTTGTCCAATAGGGCTGTCGGCTGTGTATTAACCTGACTTCTGCACAACACAACTGATGGTCCCAAACCCATTGATAAAGCAAGAAATTCCACTAATTAACCCTGATAAGGCACACCTGTGAAGTGGAAACCATTTCAGGTGACTACCTCTTGAAGCTCATGGAGAGAATGCCAAGAGTGTGCAAAGCAGTAATCAGAGCAAAGGGTGGCTATTTTGAAGAAAGTAGAATATAAAACATGTTTTCAGTTATTTCACCTTTTTTTGTTAAGTACATAACTCCACATGTGTTCATTCATAGTTTTGATGCCTTCAGTGAGAATCTACAATGTAAATAGTCATGAAAATAAAGAAAACGCATTGAATATGAAGGTGTGTCCAAACTTTTGGCCTGTACTGTATACTTGACTTACTTCATCTCATTCTTCAACCCCTTGCATCCCTCTATGCCCGACCCTCATCCACCCCTTCATGACCCCCATCCACCCCTTCATGACCCCATGTCTTTGTAAGTGAAAATGTGTGAGGTGCTTGCCGGTGGCTAAACCTCTGTACTCAACTCAACCACTGACACAAGGCAGTCTCGGGAAATGCAGAGAACATCAGTGCGTCATCAGACCATAATTTCCACTAGTGGTTACAGCAAAAGTTATATAGGCTTGCTTTAATGGACTTCCATATGATGAAGAGTCTCACAGAGAATCCTGAGTGGGTTTAGGGAAGCTGTAAAATGCATTTTAGACTGGATTGCTTATAATTCTCTAAAGTCATCAAGGATAGTGCAGGATAAAAAGTGAAGTAATACTGTCAGTCAACATTAAGTGGATTAACTCTGTTTTATATTATGCATTTACACAGCATTTCACCAAACATCTACGTATATTCACATGTATTTTCATATATATGTCTCATGCACACAGCCCCAGCATACACTGCTGCGGCAATCAGTGTAGAATCCTTGAAAGAAGTGAGCGAGAAACCCACAGATATAATATTAGCCACCCACGCTGCTGTCACTGCTGGGGATCAGACCAATAACTTCCAAGCTACTGGCTGCCATCTCTACTTCATGTCCCACCACCATATCAATCTTTTTTTTTTCTTTCTTTTTTCTTTTACAAGCTGGTTGATTTATCTCTCACCGCTTGACCACAACTATTGAAAAAGCAGCTTTTCTGCTGAAGGTTATATGAATTAAATTCACTGGTCACACTGGTTCCACAACGTAATTTACATTTACTTTCTGATTTCTTTGCTTTATTCTACTGTTCTAGGCTATTTTATTCTTCCAGTGACAGGTGGTGCGGCTTTGACAAAGTGGCACAAGGCAGTGAAGTGCCAGCAGGACCGTGGAGAGTTATAGCACAGCGATATGCAGTGACATTACAGCATTTCAAGTCAGTGAAGGGACTATTTACACACAAACACACACATTCACTGTCTCACACACGCAGCACATGTCAGTACCTTCTGTGCGGATGGTGAAGGGGGAGTCTCCCAGTCTCTTGGCTGAGAACTGCCCCCCCAGAGAGGTCATTAGAAAACACAGGCTGAAGAAGCCTATCCCCACCACGAATATCCTGCAACACAGGGGGAGGAGAGAGGGAATAGATGAGAAGGGAGTTGAGAAAGATAGACATATTTATAGGGACGGGCAGGTAAATAGATGTTCTGGGTGAGTGGTTGGGAAATATGAAGATGAGGATAGAGAAGGGTGAATAGTGAGGTGTTTAGAGGCAGAGAATGAAGTGAGTTAAGAGTAAGAGGCTTGAAAAACAAAAGGAAGAATGTAGGCAGATGAGCAAAGCCGACAATTATGGCAGACAGGTTTGCAGGAAAAAATGATCGGCAGCAAGAGAAAAAGACGAAGGGAAAATAGAGATGGAAAGATGAGGGGGTAAGGGAAAATGGAGAGGAGTGCAGAGGAGGAAGAGACAGTCAAGAAACAGCAGGCAACACTTCCAGAAGGCAGAACGTAAATAGAGCAGCGCTCACACATAGAAGAGTAGAAACTTGAAGTCAAAGGGCACTTGAAACATTTCGGTGTTTTGATGTTATAAGTTGGCGTACGTCTAGGACAACTGCCAAAATATGGGTGAGCAGTTTGTTCCTAAGTGCAGGCAAAATGGATGCGATTATTTATGCAATATCAGAGGCGCGCAGCGGGGAAGGGAAGAAAAGGCGAGAAAAGGACAGAAGGCAGCTAAAAACACTTAGGTATTTAAAGGGATACTTCACCAATTTTCAACCAGCTTTGCCTCATAACAACGTGGTGTGAATGAACTGTGGTAAATCTCCCTGCACCCCTCCCAGCGAAACTTCACCGGATGATGCGTTTTTGCTGGCTCCCGGGCTGTTGCTCGAACTACAGGCTGCACTTCCATCAAGAGTATAGAACAGACAGACCCGCCCCGCTCTCTTTCTCTCTCTCAAACCCAGATCAAACTCTGATCAAATGTCAAAACTAGGCAGTGCTGATCAAACATAAAAAACTGAAAATGTAGAGACAGATTTTAGTGTCTTGCTTAGCTGTAATAGCAAGAGTTTGTGAACAGGAAGTGGGCACCATACTGTTTCCTACATAGTGAAAACAGAAGCTAAAAAATATATGTTTACATTCTGAGTGGGTGTCCCCATGGCCAGTATGGGCAGCACAGGTAATTTCAGTCACCAATAGGTCTAACTCTTGCAGTGCACATGTGGGAAAGTCAGAATTGTTTTGAGATGAACTTGATAAAAATGTGAACCATCCTTTAAGGTGGTCACCAACGTTTCTAAGGTGACGCAGTATATGAGCTGACTTTGTCATCGGGAGGGAACTGTGAGTGGTGTGACACCAAGGCAAGTGACAACCCATCACTGTGTTTCCACCAGGGATAGCACCAGAAAAGCTGGGTTTTTTTAATCAAGACACTGTTGCATTTCTGGCCAGGATTGTGCAATGAAAAGTGTGTATTTTAAGCCAATCTTTACCTAACCATAACCAAGTGGTTATTGTGCCTAAAGCCAACTACAGCATTGTTGAAACATAGAGATAGGTAAAGATTCAATGTATTTGCTACACAAAAACAAAATACAAACACAATATATCGGTGGTTTGCATAAATGTACGATGCCAACATTTATTCTGGGGATTGGGTTGTGATATTTTAAAACCCATCAGGATGTGGGCTCAGAGCTGTAGCGCAGAGCTGGCTTTGAAACATAAACCTCTGCTTTACCCCACTTTATGGCATGGATCTATTATTTGAAATGCTTTCGTACCTCAGAAGGGAAAATAAAATGAGACTCTGTGTGGGTTCTCCCTTGTTAGACAGCCATGAGAGAATCAGATCTCTGACTTAAAAGAGTTGAAAATCAGGCCTTTTGTATCTGTGTAAATCCTGCCCTAGTTAAGCTACTAGCTTCACTCTATATGGATCAAAGGTTATCTTATGATGCCAAGACTCTTTGGGGAACCAGAGAGGCAAAGCTGTCTGTGATTCTCATCCGCTGGACAAAATACCAGTCAGTCACCATGACTAACAAGTCCTACTTTAAAAATCCTTGCCGCTGCTAAACCCCACTAGAGAGAATTCTTGGAAGATTTTGTAGAAGTAGTGCAGCACAGAGGCAGATTTATATGACAAAGAATGGCTCACACTTCAGCACTAATACTACATATTTTAGTAGTTGATGCCATTTACCTAAATGTCCTCATCATCTACATTTGTTTGGGTAATGCATTGTAATCTTTCAAAATACATAGAGCCCCAACAACAAACAAGCACTTACAAATTATATCCAGTATGTGAAGACTGTATCTGAAGCAATAAAATGTGATAAAACAGCAGGAAGAAAATGGACTTTTGTGATATAATTATCACAATTCACTGGATAATTTAAGGCCAACCTTGCACAGGTAACCCTTAAACTCACGACGTCCACACCAGGAGTTGGAAAATTGAATGTTAACATAACAAATGAATAAATTATTCATAACTATGACTTTCTCTTCAAAGCCAGGCAAGAGCTGTTTGCTTGAATGCATGGCCCAGTGTGAAATCTGACAGCACTTCCTGGAATAGTAAGTAGCTCCAGTCACGCAAAGTTCTGAAAGAAGCCTCTTAATATTGATGAGGCCGTAAGAAATGAGTTCCTATCAACAGCAAGGAAGAATGGCCACTTAAAAGAACATTTGCTAGAGTGATCTGATTGACCCAAAGGGATCAAGATGATGTTGAATAATCTGTTAAGTATAGAGCGTGGTGGGTTTGGCAAGCTCCCACAGTGACTTTATATTCCAAGACAGAGCCAATGTGTCTTGTCCTGGGTTTGGAGTACAACGGCGTCAAGGACAGGCAGTGGGATGTGGCTCTTTGAGAGGAAGCTGTTTACCCTTGTACAACACGAGAACATATTGACAGTGAATAATCATCATCGTCAAGGCTCTTCTCTAATGGGTTGCATCAAACATGATTACAGCTATAAAGTCATTGCAGTTAAATTGGTCATTTATCTTCGTTTTCCATACATTTCGAAAGCAAAGTGATCACATTACATTTTTAGCTGGAGTTGGATCTAATGAATTACAGCGCTGATTACACTTGTAACAAGACAAACTGTAATTTATGTATGAATACATGTTGAAATTAGACTCCCCAATTCCAATCATCGCCTTCAATTGCTGGTGGCAGGAACTGATTATTAGACACTTTAATGTGACGATCACTGTGATCATCAGGATTAGAGCAACAAGCTTCAAAGTGAAGTGTCAGCAGTGTGTCAATGGTCGCTCCTGCACGCAGCATTTTCTTTATTGATTTACACTATCAACATGGGCAAATTATAATCATACTGTATTTATATCAAAGTCGCAGCATCTAAGCAGCTGGCACATGCTTATTCACTGTGGCTTCTCATTTACCTCTCTGTCTCTCCCAGGATACTGTAATATTATGAAATAATAAAACATTACCCCCATCTGTTCCGGGCATATTGCGGAATGAATTAGAATAGCTCAATCATTGTCAGAGGACCACAGAGCAGCAATACATTAACTGATGTGAATCCAATCCCAAACAATCATTACCATGAAGGGATTATTTGTCATGAATATGACATCTGATCTAGAGATATACCTGCATGGATTATGCCCTCACTATAAAACCATCTGGTCAGCAAGTCAAGGAGGTGGAAGCTGAAAATCAGAATCACTGACCTGATTTAGGATAAATCTTTATACATTTCAGCTGCCACATTGTTTGCTTTCCATTCTCATCCTCAGTGCCTTGTCTTATTAAAGTCAGGGAAACTGAAGAGGCCCAGTGTCAGATTTGAAAAGATAAAGGGGTTGCGCAGAGGACAGGAAGCAAAACCGGCTGTTTTTACAGCTTACCATTAACTTTTCCAATACACATTATCTACTCTCGCTGTGATCTAAGGATTATTAATCCTGTGTGCATGCCTGTGTGCGTGTGCAGGAAAAAGCAGCAATGCCTGACTGTAAGCAACACAGCGATTGATGGAAAGAGAAGGGACAGGGGGGGAGAGAAAAATATTAAGTTCATGTGGGTGTGCAGAAGCTGGCCCGATACTGTCCTAGGGTGATCGTTTCCTCTCTTTATCATTTAGCCGTTTTCCAAAGTGGCGTTAGGTGGGTGATATGAGAGGATTAGGCCCCGGTCCTGCCTGACGAGTCTTTAATTAACAGGCTTAAAGTAAATGCTCTGCTCCCTATAATTGGATCAGAAGGCGAGATCTGCTATCAGCTAATTGGCTTCCTCACACATACAGTATCAGATTTTGCCTCTAGGTAGATGATCTTGAAGCGAGCGGAGCTCTGCCAGGCGTGGTGTGGTTGTGTTAGTAGTGGTGTTTTCCAAGAAACTTTTCCTGGCGCCTGCACTAGCCTAAAATCAGACGCATTAATTAATATTCCTCTTGGCTACAAATCAGCACACATTCACTTACATGTATCTTTATTGCCTGGAAATCTGTTGTGCAACAAACCACTTTATCTCTCCCAATATTTTTACGTCTTTTTCTTGTCAAAACTATCCAGCAAAGGCAAAATCTCACCAAAATAATCTACTATTCATAGTAAAACGACTGAAAACCAACACCTGGGCTCGAGATCTGTTTTTATCTTGCAGATAATACACACCCAAATCACCTGTGACAAGCTTGCATCATCTGTCTTGTCAAGGCTCGTGTAGCTTTGTCACAAAGCTGCTGACTTGAATGTGTTTAAATGAATTCGTGAACCACTGAGTAGACACCAGGTGAAGCAATTCAGTGCAACCATCACCAGCTGCATCACTGCCCAAGCCCACTGGATAGATAGCTTAGAAAATGCAACAGTACTCGCAGGTGGAAAGTATGTAAAAGGTGAATGGTAGTATCCACTGAAGGAGATCCTCTAGCTTTTGTACTATTGCTAGTCACTCCAACTCCAATAATTATTCTACTTATGCCATTATTACCATTATGCTACCTATCAGGGCAAACAGAATAAAGCAGGTGTTGCCACAGCATGGCTCACTGGACTGTTAAGGTATCAACTGTTTAAGTGGTTAACATGTGTAACAGATTCCCATTTATATCCTCACAAATAAAGCCCAGCCACTCAGTGATAATGGAGCTACCCATGCAGTAAGAAACTAAGTTAGAGCTCGGCTGACTGGTGGTACAGGCTTCTTTACAATGGCTCCTTCATGATTTATAGCTGCCTGTTGTCCCTTTATTCATGTGGATCTTCATCTAATTCTAGTGGAGAAACATCTGGTTTGTGTGTGTGTGTGTGTGTGTGTGTGTGTGTGTGTTTAAGTAAGTGGTGACACACATTTAAGCTCCATATAATGTAACATTACACAATGCCATGGGAGGGGATGTAAGCAGTGGGAAAAACACATTATAATCAACAGTAACCAACCACAGTGCTGGAGGCTGAAGGGAAACTGGGTACAGAATAACGCCGTCAGCTCTTTGTCTCTTACCTGAACGGTTTGAACGTTAGTAGACATCTTCTGACCATTATTTTACCGTCGGTGCTGCCAGTAATCATTTCCCAAAACGAGCGACCCCTGACATTGTTGCTAACCTCCCAGCCTGGAACTTGACGTGACCAAACATTTTTATCTGCGTCCCATCCAGAGGTCCACAGCGGCGGTCAACTCGGTTATTTTACACGAACACGGCACCCGTAAGTGCTTCTTTATCCCTCCGGGAGAAATGGTTGAAAGTTTCATTCAGCAAGTCTCCTTTTTTCCGTGTGTGAAAATGTTTTTAAAGCGTTATCCCGTCGTCAGGCAAACACTCTGAATCTGAGGTGAAGTCGCTGCAGGTTGTGTCGACCGCCGGAGTCATATCCGATGTGAGTTCTGTATAAAAAATGGCGTTGTAGTCAAACATGTGGGTAAAAAGTGTGTGTCGTTGTAAAGCTGTGTGTTTTTCTGTCTGTGGAGGAGTGCACGGAGAGGAGAGCAAGCTTCGTGGACGTTTCAACTTCACGGCGAAGACAGCGCGAATGTGGCAAGTCAGCCGTATTGCCTCGTACTCGCTTACTTCTCACGAGGCAAGTTAGCTTCAGTGGAGTGACGAACATCCGGGCGATCCGTTCAAAATAAGAGCCCATCAGATGAGCAACACTTTCTAATAACGGAAGGTTAAAAAAAATATTATTATTATTATTATTATTAATAAAACAATAATTATAATAATAATTAATAACATAATGATAGGAATAATTATTATTAATAGAATAATAATGATAATAATAATAATAATAATAATGGTAAAAAGAAAAGAAAAGAAAGACATGTAAAGTCGTGTAATTTTATTTTTCAAACTGCAAATATAGAGAAAGAGGAAGGAAAGACAAGAAATGTATCTTCAGAGGAAAACATCCTACAAGAAAATTTTAAATGGAGACTTTTTGTTGTTGTTGTTTTTGTCTGTTTGTTTTAGCCTAAAGATTATGTAGTAGCGTTTAAACTTGTAATGCTAAAGTCACACCTGCACAATCTGTGGAACACTATTCAAAGTTGAAAAAGAAAATGTTGCATTAAAAGGGTGCAGTTAAGTTAATTTGCTCAGCGTATCCAGATGATCCTGGGTGGCATATTGGTCAGGATCTTTTTGTGATTGTGTGTCTGTTCTGCTTCGTGTTATGTAATTGTGCTGAAAATAATAAACACACCTACAAAGTCCAGAGAGAGATATATTTCATAATCCATTCCAACGGCACACTTGCCCGTAGGTTAAATACTTACAGCGAACACATTTTGTTCTTTTATTTTGGAAGCATATCCCCACTGTTTCCTGTATCGTCGAGGCTTCCTCTAGCTGACTTGCCGCTGGTCCAGCGGCATAGTGATGGACAGGTCCGGATGGTCTGAAGCCTCCGCAGCCACATCCACCTTTGTATGGCGCCTTCTGTGGCTTTTAAGTTGTGACATAAAAAGCACTCAAGTAGCACTCAAAGTCTCAACTTTCTATGTCCCTGCCTCAGAAGGAGAAAAGCATTTACCACTTTACTGTAGCCTACTTTTCTTCAAAAAGGAGCATTTCTTTATGGGGCCAGTGAACTGGAGTAGATCACCAGCTTCTTTGGAAGTGTGATAGGTGATCTGAGTGATATATGTGGCTTTAGGCACTTGTTTTGGCACATTATGGATTTTTGGTGGTGACTGACAGGGGAACAGTGTGGGAAGCACTGTGTTGAGCATCGCAGTTGATCATTTCAGCACCATGGACAGCGAATAAGATCAGGATGCAATAGTGACACCCAGCGGCAGGTAGTGTTACTGCAGCAGGTGTCACAGCAGCACCAGTTGTACTCATAGCAGTAGTTTTTTAGTGTAAAACTGATTACATTGTGTGAAAACAGTGGGGAATGATGCACTATTGTTATATAACACTGAATAAAATAAGCTTTTCTTCATTTGGTGCTTAACATTACACCCACGCAACACACCACTCATGGTACTACATAGAAATCGGTGCATACACACAAGGAGAGCCCCGGGCTACAACCTCAAACCATCTTATTGGTTCAGTTAAATTATTTGCAGTCAGTTTTAGTCGTAGCACAGATTATACAGTCTTTGTGGCCAGTGGAGCATTGGAGCAGAAATGGAGGCAGAAGGAGGAGATCTGCAGGGGACCAGACTGAAGATGACAGTGAAATCTCAAACTCCCTTCATGCATCACTTGCCCTAGTACATGTGGATTTGACTGACAGCCCACCGCCCATGCAGGCTGTCCCTCTCTGTGGGCTGTGAGAATGGTTCTGCTCTATCAGCGGGAATCCATCATGGGATTTTTACACCTTTTGTTTGTTTGTGCGTGTGTGTGCTGGATGCATTTGAGTCCACACAAATGCATAGACACGCAGACATGCAGGCACACTCATACACAAAGCAAGAAATCACTGAAATTTAAAAAGCATTTTGTCATACAGGGAGAATACGCAAAGGCACGAGGCTTCACCTTACTTCATTCAGCCTCCAACAAAGCAAATATAGACATAACCCCCGGCTGAATTTTAATGAATTAATCAGAAAATGTTGCACTATATGTATCATAGATACATTTTCAAAATAGCAAGAGCTGCCCACTGCAGCAGAGAATGGTATTATTTCATTAGAAGAACCGTAGAGGAATTAAGTCTAATTCCAGAGTTGAGAAAGTGTTGCAGACCCTGTCACAGCTACAATGTGCAGCTTTTTGCTTTTGCAGGTCTGGTCTTCCTCCCCCTCACTTGGTTAAGTTCCCTCTGCAGCACTTGTCACTGTTCTTAATGAGCTGTCTACCTTGAAACAGCATCTAGCCCGAGGCAGTGCTAACCAGCATCTGTAAAGCCACCACAGGCACAGAAGAAGCAGGCGATCTGTAATAAAAACAAAAGGCAGTCCTGATGTTCGGTGTGTTTGTCACGTCTTTTTGCGTCGTGCATTTGGTGTTGTGCCTTATTTTTGTTTCGCTTTGTTCTGGTTGGTGCTTATGCATGACTTTTCTACGTGGCTCATTAGTGGCTTCCGCAAGTGATAAATACCCTAAAATATACTGTTGAATATACAGCCAGGATCAGGCTATGGAGATAAATGCGTAACCATGTGTAATTTATCCTATTTATTTCCATTTTACATCTGCTTACAAACTTTGCATATTGTAGCTTTGTAGTGTTATATAGTAGAAGGTACAGTGCTTCAGATTTACACTAAAACTGGCACAGAACCCACTGTTTCCTGCAGGCCTATACACCTTGACAAATGATGGTAACTAAACAAATCAATAGTTCAGGAATTTGTGATCTGTCAGCTAATTAATGTGGCATTTTGTGGTCAAAATGTTTTAGCAGCCAAAGAACCATCAATACACTCTTTTGAGGAGGAATCCAACAGAAGATATAATGACCTCTCTCACCATACAAGACGGTAGGAACCCATTAACAGTCACATTATCAGCACAGTTCCCCTCTCTCTGCTGTTTGTGTGACAATGTCATTCAGAAAAAAACAAAAACACATAACGATATCCACAAGGAAAGAACTACAGCAAAATCACTTTCTAAGCACTCAGAAAAGTTGAACAGTGAAAAACCTAAATAAAAATCTAAGTTGAATTATATAGAAATCATGCAAATACACAAAGAGATCCAACACACTGCAGAATCAAGGATTACTGAACGGGGCTAGTGGTCACAGGCCTACAGGGGGACTGAACTGTCAGGGGCCTCCCTGGCCTTTGCCTACGGAACACCACTTGAGGAGACAGTTACCGACCAGGAAGAGACCCAAAAGGACCCCAAAGAAAAATAAAACCACTCTAAAGTGACACAGAAAGACCATAAAGAGACAGAAAATGACAACATAAAGATGCAAAACAGCTGCAAAGACACACAGAGACATTCATGGTGAATACAAAAAGGGGCAAAACAATCACAGAGAGACACAAGATGACTACAGAGATGTAAAGCAACCATGAGGAGATGCAAAAATCAACAAAAATTACCACAAAAACAAGAACACAGAGAGATGCATTACGACTACAAAGTGATGCAAAATAATATCAAAAAGAGGCTTAACAATTATAAAGTCTGTGTGTCTTGCTCCTGTGTATGAGATGTGGTGGGGCCTTTTTCATGTCTGTGCCCAGGGGCCCATTGTCTCATAATCCGCCCATGTGCAGAATACAAAGGTAACTGCAAAGAACACACTAAGACAAACACATGCAAAGAGAAACAAAGCAGAGATATAAAGATTAAGAGACATTTCTTACATTTTCTCCGAGGATGGACGACTTAACTGGCAGGCAAGCGCCATCCATCTATCAACAGACAGGGACAGAGGGAGCAGAGCATACAGGGACATTTGTTTCAGCTGTTTCACAAGAGCTGCTTTTATCTGCCCCACAAAGTTGTTATCAGATTTCTGCTGCAGCAAACTCTCTCACCGAGGGGGAGTAATGACTTTGAAAGTAACAGTGCAAACCAGTGTTTCACACGGTGTGAGCGAGTTACTGGTCATGGGTGCAGTTTACTGAAGACAAGCTACAACTGAGTTGCCATTGACTGAAGCCACTGGTCCATGTATGCTTTTTTGTTTGATGATGCTCCAGCCTGACACAGCTGGCATTCTGATTTTCCTCAAGACCGTGTTAAAGACCAGACACAACAGACCTGCACTGGATGACTGGTGCTGATAATCCTGGAGTGTGTGAGGGTTAAGAAATCCTGCCTGCTCGCAAATGTCAGTGCACAGCCCAAAGGATTAACTCAAGCATGTTTAATTTTCACATTTTTATTATCTAAACAAATCTGGATGGAGGGAGCAACACAAGTCTGTGAATGAGATAATGACAGATCGTAATGTGCAGAGAGAAAAAATCATAACAATCTGATGAGCGATTATAGAACTAATCAACACTCAACATTCCTATGTGGGATAAAGTTGCCCTCAATTAATCTCAATCATCCATTTGCAAATATATCCTATTAGTTTGTAAAGAAACACATAAAGTGAAATGCTTCCTGCAGAAACATGGGAACATTTTCTTCATACTTCAAAGCTCCGTGTTAAATGAGGTAGACCTTTATTTGACTTTTGAAAGAATTAAATGAATTTGCATGGTACTGAAAAGAAGATGTAAACTGATGCTGTTTTTATTTGTACAAAACCCTCACAGCGGGATGTTTTTAATGTCAGTCAAATGTGAACAAAATGAATCCACTAATTGAGCTTGCATCTAAAAGCATCTTTTACCTACTGGCTTCCCCTAAATTGGTGTAACAGACATTATGTGTCTGGATGAGGCCGATGATCCTGTTTTTGCGAGCCGATGGAGAAGTTGTTTATCGGGACAGCAGCATAAATTGATTTTCTGCTTCTGGAGCCAGCAAAGGTCAGAACCACTTCCTCATTTCTAAATGCATCTCGTTGGAACAAAGTGTAAGAAGAGTCAGCTAAACAAAATGCGATTCTAATCGAGTGATTTATGCTGGTCATTATAAAGGTGCGTTGCTGACACAGGAGGGGTTGAGATGAGGACAGCAGACTGAGATCAAACTGCAAACTCTGATCACGTAGACAAGTGGCATATCAGTGTCACGCACCGAGTGTCAGGCAGCCAATCTAATTTAATTTTCTCTGGCAGTGAAGACAAACTGCAAAAAAAAGGAAAACAGCATTACTGTCGCAGTTCTAAAGTTATGGCAAAAAAAATCAGACAACACCCAGATGGAAAGATACATCAAGAGAAGGCATTAAAGGCAACATTCAGAGCATTAATACAGAAGAAATCACTATTTGTTTTGTAAAGAAAAAGAGGAGTAATGGTGTCCTGAGCAGAAAATTAACTCAAGCTCCCTCTGTGTGTTGTAATTCAAGCTTCTCTGTTCTTTGTTGTGGGGGACGGTCTAGTCGTGCATACATGTGAGTCCCTGTGTGTGTATCCCACTGGCTAGCTAATCACCGCTGCTCTGCACTGTGCTTATACGGCGGATAAAGCTAAAAAAAGGCCATCCTTACTCATGGTGGTTGGATGGCATCGTCACAGAAGCACCCACTCTCTGGTTCCCCCCCATGTTAACACTGTTAACTCTGTCAGCACTGTACCAGTTGTTAGCACTGGTGAGCCATTACCACTGTTAATTGCTAGCCGCTACCAGCCACCTTCATGTTGAGAGCTGTGTGCAGGCAATCCCAGCTCAGAATCTGAATGCCTTTAAGAATCAACCCACACAAAGAAATGCAACAACACATTTCTACCCCCATGCAGTGATTTACATTACATTTTATACTTGTAATATGTTATATTTACCTTTTAGTCCTTCAACCAAAGGGCAGGGTCAGGTATTTCAATTCTTAATATCTAACCTTGTGTGCATACTTAAAGTAGCTATATATCATGGATCACATGACAACCTGTTTGTGAAAAGTGGCTGCTGAATCAACCCACTGATACTTCTCACCCAACTCTACAGTTTCCGTCCGCTCTACGGCTAATGCGTTAATAAGTGCTATAAACTCATAATGGCTACAATAAAAGGGAACACCAAATTCCAAAAAAACTGATAAGTGAAGTCTGTATACATCCTTCTGTCCACTCACAAGTGGTGCAAGCACAAGATTATGGCACAAAACAACCATAACAATTGCAGGTATTAAAGTCCACAGATAATAAAGTCCTTCCTCCTGGCTTTATGTGTAGTAAAGTCTTTGATTGGAGCAGTAAATGCAGGGTCCCCCATTCACACACACATACAGCAGTCAGGAGTACCACACACTTGTGAATATTATTTAATTTTTCTTCCCCCGAGCCCCAGAAGGCCCGTACATTAAGACAGCAGTTATTACAAGTCTAAGGACCCTCAACTGCGGTTTCTAAATGCACATTAGACAACATGTTCTTTTGTTATTGGTTGTACGACTGAGTTCTCACCTGTTGCTGAAACAACACAGCTGACCCAGTGCTGTGTTGGGATTGTGTATACTGCTGTTATTTAATACAAGAAGAGCTACAGTCTTCTGGTCTACAACACAAATCCTTCACATTTCAGTTGGATAAATTCAACTTCTACTGCTCCATCTAATTTGAAAACAACTCTTCAGTAACAGAGGCTGAATTTCTGCCACAGGATCTATCTGAAAGGATTCTGTAAGTCCGCTGCACAGGAGTTCAAACAAAAAAGAGGAAATTAGACAAGGCATTGTAATAAGCCTCCCTTTGTTAATTAAGACCCACTCGGTTTTTGTCTCAAACTCACTCCGCCCTCTCTGGTCTCCAAAACAAAGACAGGCTAATTGGGAGTCTGGAGTCAGCCACAAAAAACAAACAAAAAACAATCCATTACCTCTGAACTGTAATTGAAAACAGAGGCCCCGAGTTAATTACTAATCGTTAATCATCCTATTCACCTCCAGCTACCTTCATTGTTTTTCATTCCACCAACTTTTTTTTTTTTTTAATCCCAATTACAAAACCTCTCTCTGAATGGGATGGAGGGAAATTGTGGAAAGATGGGATAAAGACAAAACAGATCAGAGAAATGGAAGGATGACAGAAATCGATGGAGGAATAGAGAATAGACATGAGGGGAGAACATAACAAAAAGGGAGACTGATTTATCTGTAATGAACGAGGGAAATGGCTCAGTGGAGTGATTTGTCCCAGCCACGTCAGGGTTGATTGCGGGACGTTTTGCGAGAGGTTGGAAGGTGATGGAGTATTGTGGTGCTGATTGACAGCGCAGGTTGACACGAGAAAGACAATTTGCATTTTCATTACATTTGGGATTGACTTCCTTCTCCTGTGCGGTTTGACACACACACACACACACACACACACACACACACACACACACACAGAAATACAAACATGGAAAAATCATAGTGCTGTCTCAACGCACAGCCCGACCCTCTGTATCTCTGCAGTGTGTGAGTGACAGCTACACAGTGGCCCCACATGAGTCTGTGTGGGATTTGGAAATGTTAGCTAAAGAATCGCTCTCAAAATAGACCAAGTGAAGCCAAACTATTTGCTGTAAACAAACCCTTACATTGAAAACAAGGTCTTCTTTCAACATTTAATCATGTGTCCAACTTTATGGGAGAGTGCAAAACCTATACTTGAGGAAGTGCAGGTTTTGATACACCTACTTTTATTTAACCATGCTTCAGACTAAAGATATGTGATATAAGTTAAGGCCCATTATTAACATATTTTTGTCAGAATATTAAAGGAATATAAAGTTTTAGGAATTATGCTTGTTTGATTTCCTTTGACGTTAGACATCTGTCCATTAAAGGGAAATTTTGACAATTTTCAACCAGCTCTCTGTCATTGTAGTGTGTGCAGTGTGTGTAGATGAATGGTGTTTTGCTTCCCTCGATGCTGCCAGCACCCAAAGCTCCATGCCCATCACCCAGTGGACAACCCCTGAGTGACACAAACAGGTGATACGCTCTTGGTGCTGGTGGCACGGGGGGAGCCAAACACTACTCATCTGCCCACACTGTGATGACACAGAGCTGGTTGAAAATCTGCAAAGTTTACCTTTAGTACTGTATGGGGCTGGAGATGGGAGGCCATTAACTTATCTTCTTCAAACCTAAAAGCAATACACCTACCAACACCTACAAAGCTCACTGATTAACCCATTGTTTTTTGTTTATGTAAATCTTATTTGCACATGCTTTAACTATTTATTTTAAGGACCAACAGAAAATATTGAACAATACCTTTAAATCAAATGACTTTCTGTAAATTAAAGCATTGCTAATATTGCTAATCCAATTGAATCTGCAGCTTTGTGCATGTGTAAATGGACTTGCATTTGCACCTTTCTAGTCTTCTGACCACTTAAAGTGCTTTTACACTTTATGCCCCATTCACAAACACAAGGCTACCACACAAGGTGCCACATGCTCATCAGTTGGACTTTCACATGCACTAACACGCTCCACTTGGAGTAGTTTAGGGTTCAGGATCTTGAGGAGTCGGGGATTGTACTGCAGATCTTTCGATTAGTGGATGATTTGCTCTGCCTATTGTGGCCTGTCAGTAGCTTTTTCACAGTTGTTGTGGTTTGCATATCTCTAGCTGTCTGTGATAGAAGGTTAAAAATGCCTAAATAAAATCAGATGAAACAAAGAAATAAACTGGGATACAACATTTCATAATTAAATGAAAATCATATGATAAATGGATAATTATTTAGCTTTATGTCAAAGCTTTTTTAGTGGCTGAACCTAACTGGGTATTACACCATCATGATGCTAGATTTGTAACTGGGAAATGTTGCGCAGTGATGTTGAAGACACACACACACACACACACACACACACACACACACACACTTCTGTTTCTTCAGACAAGCATGTTTGTCAAGCAGACTATTTTGACAGCCAGCAGCCCTCAGACTGAGAGGAGCAGTCATCTGAGTGAGGCATCACTAAGGAACGCCAAAGGGCAAAGGCCTGCGGGGACCACTGAGGCCCCTAATATTGACACTGTGACTGACAGACCTACAGTCCCATTCTGTGACAGCAGGGCATGGGATATACAGACACGACAAGCTCCTGAAAGCATCTTCCCAGAGACAGAAAAGAGCTGATCCCTGCATTGTGATCCAAACAGAAATTCTCCCTGTGGCTTACTGTCTCACAGCACAGACATTCTGTCCTCGCAGAAGAAACTACTGGTACATGAAAAGTTAAAATTTGATTCTTAAGTTATGCACACACTCACACAAAGCAGGAGAGCATGTACCCTCTCCTCTTTATTCTGCTCTCTGTTGGCCACCTTATTTCTTCCTTCCATCAGTCGGTTGGCAAAACGAAATGTTCTCAAAAAGAAATTAAGTAACTCAAGTAATTTGCTCGACACTATGCAGTATTTTTCCTTTCTTGTCTTTTAGAAAAGATTGTGGTTTGGGTTCAAAATAAGGTAATGTAGGTAGGGTTAGGGTTAGACTACGTAGGTAATTTAACGGACAGTGTGACATAACATAACATAACAAAACATAACATAACACATTGCAACGTTACTTAACATAGCGTAACATAACGCAGCGTCATATAACATAATGCCATGCAACGTAATGCAACGTAATGTAATGCAACATATTATATTGTAATGCAATGTAATGTGACCGAAGCTAAGTGTATTATCTAAACACTGACTTCTGGGTTTACACAGGACACAGACAGTCAGACAGATAGACAGATGATCTCCTAGGTAAAAGCCCTATGTTTGTTTGGCCCCTCCACCATCCTGACCTTCTCCGTTGCTCTTCATATTTTGTCAACTGACTTCCTCCTATGCTGCCATTATAATTACTACAGTCACTGGAGGTCACCACCTAACAATAGATGTAAATGTAAGAAATAGAGCAGGGCAACTGTATTGCTGTAAATCTTTGTCCTGGTCATTGATAATGGCCATTTAATGGGTTGATAACATGAACCTACCAGTAGGCCTCATAGGCCCATTCTAACCCATATGTGGCTCATTCAGTCAAGTGATAACATTCAAAACAGGTTTTTCATGGTCTGGCCTAAGCCACTTATGTCATTTAAGGAAAAATATACAGTTATATTTTAGACAACGGTGTGCTTCCAAATTTGTGGCATCAGTTTCGGTAGGACCTCTTCCTCTATCAACAAAATGACAACCCCATGCACAATGATAGATCCAAAAAGAAATGGTCTCCCCATGTTAGTGTGGAAGAACTTGATTGTGCTGCACAGGGCCTTGACCTCGACCTTATGTCACACCTTTGAGAAGACCTGGAATATCCTGGAATATATGTGTCCCAGGCGTTAGCGTTCAACATCAGTGGCCAACCTTACTGATACTCATGTGGCTGAATGGGAGCAAACTGCCACAGCACAGATTCCAAACTCTTGTGGGAAATCTTCCACAAGAAGAAGTGAAAGCTGGTACAGGAACACATTTATGCCCACAGATTTGGAAGGAGGTATCAACAATCCCATATGGATGTATGGTCAGCTGTCTGCCTACTTTTGGCCATGTGGTGTATCAGAGGAGGTTAATTGGATCCCACAAAACAAAAATACACTGCACAGGAAATGTGTGTAAAGCCAAGTTTTATTAGCATTTTATGCAAAAAAACGAAAAGCCTGGCAAGCAACGAAACAACACAAGGAGAGAACTCCAGCTTCTTTCCAGCCTCCCTGGCTAAATCTCTTGGCTTCCCTTTGCGGGAGCTGAATCCTGTTCTCCCTCTCTCACACTGGGAGTGAAACATCACCATCCCACAGCGTGTAAACCCTGGAGCCTCCCTGTTGCATGCCCTACTTGCTGCTGTTCTCACCTCCTCTGGGGCAACATTTCAGCAGATTCACACAGGCTCACCATGATCCACCGCCACATCTGCGTATAATTTCCTGCCCTGCTTTTGTTGGGGAAGACAGTGCACGGCAGGACAGTCGTAGAACGTCAGGCAATAAATGAAGTGAGGAAAGCAAACTGGATACTTCAAGAGTGGGAGTGAATGAGCAGTCATAGCGTTTGGAACAGACTTGAGATTAACCTCTTATCTCTGTGAGAGAGTGTAGTCCCAGGACGACTTCCTCAGCCAACAACCATCCGACTCACCACATACAGTACAAGTCAGTGTCCTTGTGTACTTTGAGAGTGAATCATCTCTGAGTTTTTTTTCTGTTTAGTTTCTCACAGACTTGAGACTGCAAGCTAGAGTTCACCTTAGTTTTGACAAGCAATTCAAAATCTCCCAGTTACATATTTGGCATGTGATGGGATTTCACCATCCACAGGTGTGTCTAGAATCACTGAGGTCTCTGCATTTGGTGGCAAATGGAGAAAAGAAGAGTGATTGACGTTATCCACTTTCCACTTTATGTGGTAATAAAAACACTGACCAGAGCAAAATCAATAGAGGTTTATAAAGGTTGCTGTTGGGCTGTGGATATAATGTTATGACCACTCTGAGTAAAACAGAGTGAGGTGGAGGCAGAGCAAGAGGGGAGGAAACCAGACAAACTGGCCTCCTTTTTAGATGAGACATCAATATGTAGGACGAATATTTTTTCCAGTTTCTGTGATATTCCAGTGATGGGGTGCAGATGTGGTCTATCACATAGGAGGTGCACAAAAAAAACACTATCATCTCAGGTGAATCGGGCATGACCACGTACCAATTTTCAGAGCAATTCAACCCGTGCCGGCTGTGCTGTATTTACCAGCTTTACACAACACTGTACCTCCAATATCTAATTGTCTACAAGGGGAGAGACAGTGTCCTAAATAGGACAAATGGTGCGAGTGCTCTGAGAAGGCAGTGATATGTCAAACCCTGCCATGGTTGGTAAAAGGTTGGAGAGCCAGAGTGATTAAAGCAATGAATCACCAGTGGGGAGGTCTCAGCTGCTGGCGTCATCTCACACGCAAGCTGGCAATTCAGGGCACCCATAAGCAGCAACAGCAATTCTTCACTAAAACTAGAAAACAAAGTGTGTGTGTGCATGTGTGCGTGTGTGTCCATGAGCGAGAGATGTTTCAATGTAGACGCATTGTTTTTCACTCCATTGTTTATACAACACTGTATAAATGTGTCCAATTTCATTCTCATTCTTCGCCAGCCAAAACAAGACTCATAAATCTAGATAGTATATGAGTATGGAGGGCCACATTCACTTTGTTATGCTGTGAGCAAAGGAGTTCAGGTATTACGTGCAGGTGTAATGGGGTGTGTGTAAACAGAGGCTCTATTGTGTTTATGCTTAACACAGCAAGATAGAGTCAAGATTGGATTATCCTAAGATGAAACTATGACAAAAGCATTGGTGTATGAGACTGAAGTAAAAAAAAAAAAAAGCTTTGTCATGGAAGCCCTGAAAGGCAGGGTAAAAAAAAAAATCCCAGCCATGTTGGTTAAAACCTAGAGATGCTGGCCCTCATTTACTAAACAACAGAAAATTGGGTGTACAGTCATTTCTGTGGAAAGCTCAGCCATGGGTGCAGATCCCGGGGGGGACGGGGGGGGGGACATGCCCCCCCCCCCCAAATTCTGAAAAACACAAATTGTCCCCCCCAATTCTAAATAGCTTAAATGATTGAAACTGAACAAATGTATGCAGTAGTCCTATATACTGGGAGAAAGGGAAGATGATGAGGAGAAATGGGAATCCGTGAGAGGCGAGAGATGAGAACGTGAGTGGACATAACATGCCTGAGACCCTGAAACTAGAAGTAGCATTAACTAACAGCAAAGCAGTGAAAAGAAGGGTGATGGCTGGTTCCATGTACTACTGGCTGTTTAAGAGAAATAAACAGTAAAGGTAAGCATATGATTCTCTTTGTAGTGCTTTTTGAATGACTTGGTGATGGTGATGAGCCTCTATGAAATCGTGAAATATGCTGGCAATCTCAAGCGCTCTGTGGGCATGATTTGCACGCGTGCAATTAAAAAAAAATCACAACTGATTGTGTCCTCCCCAAACTTGTCATCAGATCTGCACCCATGAGCTCACCATTTATCAGTGTGGACAAGAACCTGTGTACCTAAGTTTGAGTCAGTGTGGACTTGCAGTGCAGCACAGTAAATCTGACTGAGTTGGAGAATAAATTTAATAATATTAAAAATGTATAGCTGCCACATGGACACGCATTCATAGCTGGCAGTTGTCCAGCTCTGTGGGACCGGCTCCAGGCTGACCGAAGGATGAACACCACTGCTGCCCAACTCTAACTTTTTTCTTTTTTTTTTCCTAACACTGAAAACACAAAAGCATGTTTAGATCAATTACCATTAAAATATCATTAGAAAAACTGCAACTGTGCAAATATGTAAATACTAGTAGCCTCTGGGTTATTATATTATTTTGGTGCATCTGTGTCTTCGCCACCTGTTAAATGAATGCAGACTAGACATGCGTGGCTGAAAACTCCTCAGTTATAAGCATTTATATAAATAAGTTATTATAAAAGAGATCAATATTCTATAATATATTGGATAATTTTATTAATATATGTATGCTATAGGTTGGTATACATCATGGATGTATAAATTAAATATTCTAACCTCACCTGGAGTTTGACTGTCCAGTGTTTTCTTTCCGCGCGGCGTTTTTCCAACTTCCTTTGATGCCACTTCTCAGGCTGCCAAATAAAACAGATTGGCTAAACTGGACCTGGAATGTCAGCTTTTCCATTTCTAGCTTGGAGCAGTCTCTCCTCTTGGCCGTATCACACCTCTTCATGTCATAAAATCTTGGGGCAAGGCCTCTAAATCGAAAGTATACTGGGACAGGATATGTAAATGATGATGGTTTTGAGCAGCCACATTCATCAACGCCTGATCACTCATACGCTGTTATTAGCGAGAAAAGATCATTTCATTTCTCACACAAACCCCATCATTGTGGTTTGTACATTAGATTGATAAATGAGGGCCAATATGTCCTACCTAGGAGATAAACTTTTTGACCAATATGGCCCAGATTTTTTTTTTTTTACCTTGCCTTTCAGGGCTTCCGTACTTGTGGCATGACTATATGTAAATCACAAAATCTCCTCTGCATGTACTGCTACATGCAAGAGAATGCTTTGAGTTAAATGCTAGCATTAGCATGTTAGCATGCTCACAGTGACGATGTTAATATGCTGACTGACACCGCCATCCCCAGAGCCACGCTCCTAGCCTGGCTAAACAAGTAGTGCAACAAAGTAAAATAGAGTTATCAAAGTCTCACAGAAAACTGACCAAAACAAAACTGAATGTAAGACTGAGACCCAACTATGAATAAATCCCAAACCACCACAGGAAACTTGGAAAGAGGAAGTAATAAAAAAAGATAAAGGATAGCAGAAACAAAGGCACCACAACTAACCCTGGCCCCGCTGGCCACGCTGACAGAGACCGAGCCAATCCATCCTTGTTCTTCATTTCATGCCTCTGCTTGCATCGTTCATCCTATTCAAGTGAGGCGTCAATGCCAATATTTAGCAATGTGAACTGTGACTGATGATGACACCCACAGCCTGCCACAGTAACTATTCTCTCCGCAACAACACAATACTTACGTCTGCTTTAATTGACAGAAGCAGAAACATCACAGCTTTCCTTCTGCTGTTCTGTGACACCTGGGAAACTCACAAGAGGGGTAGCAATCAGGTCGGAGCCACTGCTCTTATTACCAATAGTGCCAAAATATTATTGTTGTTTTTCCACATATACATGTTTTATAAGTTGAAGTCAATCTAGATGCAGTTGAAAAAAGTCTGTTTTCAACCTGTCACTACTTTTGTTTTTTGCTTTCAAACTAAGCCAATGTTAGGAGCATAGTGTGGGCGAGGAGCTTTGCTGGAGGAAACTGATGGTGCCATATAGTTTCTTGGGCAAGTGTCTAACATACATGACATAAGAGTAAAGGAAAGGAAAATGAAAGGGAAATGGTGTCCCTGGCCACCTGCAGAAAATATCTGATCCCATGCCAAGCTGGCCCAGCGGGCGATCTCTAAGATGGACACCTACATCGAGCTGGAAGACTCCTTGATCACAGCAGGAGATCTCAGACTCAAACTGAATCAACAGCTGAGTCCTATTCGTCTGCTGACACAGCCCGGGATCCATATATTACCAAAGCTGAGACACTTTATTATTAAAAGATCCAGTGTGGGTGTCTCACAATTGCACCGTTTGACTTTTTAACTGTCTCAGCGGGAGAGGGATGAAGTCATTACCTTAAAGTGGCCATTGTGATAAAATGCTAACGGTAGTCACGTATCGCTTCACGTTCCCGTTTTGCACTGTCAGGCCGTGAGCATCAGTCAGTTGACAGGATTCAGGTTTATTTGTGACGATGAGTCCAGAGGGAGAGAAGATGAGAGAGTAGGAATGCTGTGAACTGAGGCCAAGTCCGTTTCGTTTCAGCAGCATATCTTAGTATTTAAGATGCTCAAATTTTAAACACACACAGCCTCTGGAAACATGTTTAAACTAGTTTGTGAATTATGTACCGAGCATCACACTTACAATAAAATCACAAATTAGACATGATGAAGATACTGGAGGGATATCTGCAAGGAAACATTCTCAAACTAATTTGTCTCCCATTATGGAAAACTCTGTGTGTGAATTATTCAGGCGAGGAGAAATATGAGGGGTGAAGAGGAAGAGGAACTGATGGATGGGAGGAACCCAAGCTGATAAGTCACGCCTTAAAATGACAGATTCACACCCCTTATTTCCCTCATAATATCTGAGATGTTGATGTATTCACCTTGGACAGTGTTCAACTCTGTGTGTGTGTGTATGTGTGTGTGTGTGGCACCACAGGCTATTGTAAAGTTAGTTGGCAGCAGTATCACCTGTGGATCATCACAGTATTCTCATGCACAATGCTGTTTTTTTTAATTTATCCCCATCCCCTTTAGTTAATGTTGCTATACCTGTTAAACGTACTTTTCTACAGAGGGGTATTGGAAACCCTAAAACCCCGAAATGAATTAGCATTTTAGCACTCATGGCTCCTTGGTTTCAAAGTCAGTGGGGTTTTTTGAATGAGTTTTTTCTGATCCAAGGTCTGTAGTTAGTACAAATTTAAGAGAATTTCATATTTTGCTCTATGACCTAAAACACGTCAGTAAATACCCAATTCATACATTTTTCTGATGTGTCTACAAAAAGACAGCTGCTAACAAGTGGCTAAATGAGACCACAGAACGTCAAGTGGCAACATTTAAATCATGTGACTGTGGCTAGCTCTTTTATAGCATAACATTAGCTTTGTACCTCTGGGGATTGAATTTACATTTCAAAGATCATGAAAGTGGTGTTCTTTTGTTAAAATAACCTTGCTAAGCAAAAAGTGTAACATAAACATTTGTTTGCCCCAGTGCTTATTTTCTGCAATAATCCAAATACCGATGGAAAAACTGGCTTTTTCCACAAGGAAACCAGGCAAAGCTAACTTTTGTGTCGGCCTAACAGAAAAACATCATCCCTGCAGCTCCCCACTACAGCACATAGTTTACAATGATAACAGTGGTAGATTTGCACATTCCAAAGTCAGGGTCATTTTAGAAACAATGGGCCCTTAACATCACATAAATTTAGACCAAAGCAGGCTTCATTTTTTTCTTATTCGTCAGATGTCTCTTTGCCAGATACAATGACAGCTGTCCGTGGTAGATTTTATTATCTGCAGCTTGCTACACTGTCAGGTTACATTTACTCTGTGAGTTGGCCCGGTGGTCGATCTCTTTAACGTCTCCTGCTGACTTGTCTGAAGCCTTCAAAATCTAACAATGCATTTTATGCTTATGACAGAAAGAATAACTCTAATCTTTTTTTCTTCTTATAATACTGCACTGGCTATAATCCTACTGCTCACTAGCTACCTTGTAAGAACAATACATCATTTAGATATCTGCAATATAACTGCATAATGTGTAACTTGGACAAATGACACAAAGGTTAGCTGAAACCTGTAACCCATATATTATACAGTCATCTTGTGAAATGCTTACTCGTGCTGCGTCTGAAATTGCACGACATACCCAAAATGTGTACTTATGTTTAACATACTTTTGGGATGCACTGAGCTGTAATAAGGCTACCATGTCACTTCCTTGGAGCCTCTTTGCTGGAGAGACATAACAGTGATAACCCATGCCAATCTAAGGTCTGCCAGCAATTTTACTGTAAAAGAATTTTAAAACTATATTATGCCTAGCAAAGTGAATTTTTACACTTCTTACAGTACATACTTGCACATGAATTAAAGTGTTATTGATGTTTCAGAGCTGTCCGTTATGAACTTTGTCCTTTGCATTGTTGGATATTTCTGTCGAAGTAGCATCCAGTGTTTGCATATTGTAATATTTCACAGTGATTCACATATTGTTGGTTTCACACTAAGGTGTCTAAAAAATCTCACATACTGTTTTAGTCTACTAAATATCACCTTGATGTAAAATTTGTAGTGAACTAGTGAGCTGGTATGCTAATATTAGGGCTTTTGTCAGAGCATAAACTAAGCGGCAAGGCTAAAAAATGAAGCCCATATGGAAGTGTCAAAAACTGCATTTTATCAAATGGCCAATTGAGGCTGGCTCCACAACATTGCAAATCTCCATACTCCCCCATGTTAAAATGCCCAACTTAAGAGAAGAAATAAACATAGTCACAGCCTCGTACAAAAATGATTTTTGTCTTTATAGACCGTTTCAACATTTGTGTGAACTGTACAGGGGGACTTTTTTCATAACTCACCCATTTGCATTTTATTAAGGTCCAAAGTTAAGTCAGATCCACCCCTTGCTGCTCAACAGCTCCACCCTCTCGTCCAAATATGGTCACTTCTGGCTCCAAAAAACCAAGATGATGAGGGCCAAAATCCTGCACTCAAGGCTTCAGAACAGCAGTCCACAAACCAGTGGGTGACATCATGGTAGCAACATCCATTATTTATATAGTCTATAGCATATACGCACTGCTTAATCCATTCCTTACACTTTCTAACTTGAATCTTTGGTTTTGTGTGGGGAAAAAAGACCCCAGCCCTCCAAGAACTTGACAGACCTGCAGTGCCAAGTTCTGGTTGCTGAGCTGTGCTCGTACAGTCACTTTGCAAATCAATCTTTTGTCATTCAGAGGATACATCAAATGTTAAATTAAATCATACTTTAAACTCTTCAGTTGCTCCAGAAGAAGTTTGTCATTTTATCCATCTCATTGACTTTAATTATAGAGTAGCTTCACAAAGCAATTAGTATATCCAGTGTGATATCCTGTATATGAAGATAATTTAAAATTCCTCTTTTATTTGCTATTACTCTGTCATAATTTGAAGTCACTGTGTATTTAGTACGTTTCTGTATTTAACTGACAGGCCACTTCAGGGTCCATTATTTTCTGTCAGTTTAAAAGACAGTATTCCCTGCTGCTGAGACCAGAACAATGTGAGCGATGAGCTTTTTAGCAGTAAATTAATAGGCTTAGATATTTAAATATCATATATGAGCTGGTACTGTACGTCCACCTAAATAATGTACACAGTGTGCAAGCATCCTTTTTAAACATATTTTTCTATACTCTCCAGAGGCAATATAAATATTCAAGATTCCTGACAATGCAGTGTAGGTACTGTGTGAAAGCAACTCTGCATTTCACAAAATGTATTCAGTCATCTAGTTTGCAGCTGAAACACTGCCTCTGATGCTCACTCTTTAGGGAGGGTCCCTGTCAACAGTGATCGATCACTGGGGGGCCACCCATCAAAAGGTGACATTGACAAGTTGAAACAGCTTTTTCTTTTTTTTTTCTTTTTACAATGAGATGAACAGAGTTTGAGTGTATTGACAGTCAGCCATAATCTTCACAGTTGACTGCCATGTAGTCAGTGTCCTATAATCAGTGAGGAAAGTCATTTCACTTGCATTAATTTTAATTATCTTGTTTATGATTCTGTTATAGACTGGCAATTAAATGTGTGATATTTTAATAATAGGAGGGTTTGAATCAACATGATTTTGTTTGATCATGTTAACTTTAAAGTGTCAGTTCGGTTTAAGCAAACTATAAATATTACTCCATCGATCTCTATTTTTCACCTGGTAGATTTTGTTTGTGGGAGACAGCACCCTGCTTTTGCCATTCAGTATTGTTTGGCAGTCAGTGTTGGTTGGCTGTAAAGCAGTAACATTGGAGGAGCTGGGAGACAGAAATAAATGGATTCTATTTCCAGACACCTGCTGTGTCTAGACAACCTAGATATGCCAATATTTGATCTGGCACACTGTCACTGGCAGCCTTTATGCCTAAATATTTCTCCTGGCCAAGGAAGATTGTACTGGAGCACAGAGGTAGATGTTTCATGCCCCTGGGTTGTTTGATGAGATGAAAAGAAACTCTCTTCTCACAGTCCCACATGCTTAGGGAGAGAAGAGCCCACTCTATGTGGGTGTAAAGGTGGTGTTGTCACACAAAGTTTCCCCTTCTGCTCTGAGTTCTGGTCCAGAAATGCTCACTATCCACACACCGTGGCTATATGCCCACACTTACACAATAGGCTTTGCCTTTTTGTGTGACAATTTAAAAGTGTGGAAAATACCACCTGCCACCTCATAAAGTGTATGCATGTCTCTCTTGGCCCTCAGTTATCCTCTTTCTGGCTAAAAGTTTCTCTTGCAGCTCAGGGGAGGACTGGGTCTGAATTGTTATATTGGTAAAAAAAAAAAAAAAAAAGCCCATTGACATTCATACTGACACATTATTCTGCCCAAAATACTCCGCAATCCTGGAGGCTTTGTCAGTGTGTAACAATTTCAGACACACTGATCAATAGCGCTGTCATTACTAACAAAGTCAACTGAGACCAATTGTGAATGCCATCCTGAGAGGTAGGGAATGTCTATAATAACTGATGCTAAACGCTTCTACAAAATAACAAGTAGGAGGGAAAACTTTGCCGCTTGAATGTGTCAATATTGCACCTGGCAACATTTGTGGCAGAACTTTAAGTTTCAGACAGTTTCAATGCCTTTCTCTATTTTTAAACAATGGTGATTCAACAGGATTTTTAATGGCTGTAAATACCTCTCTTACACACAGGCTTTCATCTTTCTATTCACCCATGAACCATCCTCCAAAGAGTTTTGGAACTCATCAGTCATCCCCCACCTCTATAGACCATAATGTGTTTGTCACCATCAGCCAGTTAGCAGAGGGCAAGAGTGGAAAACAGAGACTAAAACCGTCCACTTGCATGATGTCACCATGTGCCCCCATCTGCCTGATCCTCGCTCCCTCTCTGTTTAAACTCCCATTAACCATTCACACTTAATGGCTCTGGTATTTCAGACAATTTAAGGCCCCTCTCCAGCAGAAAGGACTGCGCGATCGAGCGTGGCGGAGAGCTAATTGAAGTCCGCTGACACCATTAGCGAACTGCCATCAGGCTGATAGCCAGTCGTATAACAAGAAGCTGAGGGCTGCGGAAGAGGGACAGCTGATGATGAACAACACACATGCTGATTTCTTTCTCACAGGTCAGGCGAAGTCTCCCTTAACAAGATGAAAGAGAGGGGGTGGGTACAAGGGCAGCTACAGACTGGAATGCATCAATACGCACATATTTACACACACATATAGCTTAAAGGAATACTTTAAATGGGGATTTAAAATATACCAAAACATCACTTTACAATCTCCCATTTATCCAGTCACTTGCTCAGTACCTTCCAAACACATGCATTTTTTTCTAAAATCTTACCATCTAAATAACCTGTTCTCATTTCCAGGTCAAGAAATACCAACGCTTTGTCACGCCCCTTAGCCTCTCATAGAAGAAGGCACCCTTAAGCGTATCTATGTGATGCATGGCTAAAACACATTGTAACACACGATCAGTGCTTTAAAACAATTGCAGTGAGGTTTAGGCAACAACACTACTTGGTTAAGTTGAGGAACAAGATCATGTCTGGGGTTAAAATAGGTACGTTTGTTACATAATGTGATGTAAATATGTCATGTGAGTGACATCAGTGCACTCCGATCATACATAAATTATGTTACATTAAAAGAACTTTGACTTTTGGGTTCATACAGGACATAAACTCTGGTCTCCTGGATAAAAGTCTGGTTTTGTTTGACCTATCCACCCCCCTACTTCCCAATCTACTTGGACTCTCTGAATCTTCAGTGTTAGTATTTGTGGCAATACTATTGGTACTAGTATAAGAATAGTAGTTACATTGGAGTTGACAGCACAGTGCGTTCCATAAAGATGCTAAAGGGTGCCTTTGATGTCAATATCACACACCGAGGGGCATGAAAGTGTTGGTTTTTGACACGCTGGGAGATAAAAGTCTCATGCATGGACAAGTAGCACATGTGTTTGAACTCTGATCCTGCACTCCATTGAGCAGAGTTCAAACACACGTGTTTGCCCAGGCACGCTATTCATATAAATAGTAAGGTTCTAGTGAAAATGTATGTGTTTGGGAAGTGCTGAGCATACGACTGGATACATGAAACTTTGATAACACTGCATGTGTTGTGTGGGAGTTTGTTCACAGATGTTTTGATATAGTTTTGCTGTTGTTAAACACGGCCCCCATTTACTTTATTTCATCAAGAATTTCTCTGTTTTTAGAATCGTTGCTCATCCTTGAGTGAAACACAAAGTTTTCTTAACAGATTCATTGTAATATGGGGTGAATAATTGATATACAAAAAATCATTTTGGGGGTGAAGTGTACCTTTAATAGTCTCTTTTCACAGGCTTACACATACTGATGTCTATTAAATTTCTTTAAATTTCTTACCCAATGCAAACTAGTCCCATTTCTCACTCACTTTTCAGTTATTATGATGCACACTGGTCCAGTACTCTGCTACAAACAGGGGGAAAAGCCATATCAGTTGTATCTACAAAGGTCATTGAATGCAGTGACCTGCTAGCTTCTGTCACGCACTGGCCTTTATCTCTGTGGCCCACGCTAATGTACCATGACTGCTGCCTTTGCTGAAAGGACTAACAAGAATACTACTGCTGAAAATGGGCTTTGTTATGGAGTTTCAAAGAGAGGAGAGTGAGAAAGCGTTTGTGTTATTCAGACTTGTAAGCACTCTAAAGGTGTATTACATAGACAATGTATGTAATATGCATAATATTTGGTAAATGATTTAAGTGTCTTCCAGCACCATCTTTTGGCATTTATCCACAGTGGAAATCAAACGTACAGCCCTGGAGGTGTTAACAATATTAAACCATTAAACTACCCCCAGCTTGGCTCAAGAAGCTCCACAGAAGGAACCTAAGAAGGCCAGTAACATGCTGATTCGTGGCATCATCTCCCCCCGCTGCGCTGTGGATTTGATTTGGCTGTGACTGTCTTTATTTCCCCTGGGCTGCACTGCTATCACAGCGAGGCGAGGAGGTGAGCCATCTTGCTGAATGGAAATGCTCCCATAGATGTGCAGTATGTGAGAGACTAGCCCTTGGGACCAATACTGGCTAATGGCTATCTGATTGACTGGGCAAAGAGAGGAAGAGAGGCGAGGAAGTGAAGATGGGAAGTGCAGAAGGGTGACAAGCCTGTCGGTCTGTTTGTCTTCCAGAACACTCGAGTATAATACTATATAGAGAGTGTGTTTATGCATGCTTATCAGGCTTTAGTGTATACTTGCATGTGTGTGTGTGTGTGTGTGTGTGTGTGTGTGTGTGTTCTTTGTTCCCCACTATGCCTTTCAGCCTGTGGATCTAATGAAGGCTGCTTACAGTATAATGAGAGATGTGGTCAGATAATGGAGGAGGTAATTACTCCAGCGCGCTGCAGCCACTGGTTAAGAATTACATTATTGATCAGCCGGATGAAGCAGCATGACGGGCCAGGGAGGGACGCAAAAATAGAGAAGGGAGAAAAATCAACTCCTAAAATAAACAGCTTGTCTGTCTGGCTTCCAATCAAGGCTGAGGCACGAGGCACACAGGTGAGCCGAGTGTGTGCACACAAACACACTCCAGCTGAGCAACTTCCTTCGGCAGGGAACATCTGCAGTTATGCGATTGTGTTGTGATCCAAACGGCTCCGCTGAGGAGGGAAATTTCTGGGCCGCAGCTAAGCCTAGTTAAATGTTCGTCTATAAATGCAGTTCTATCAGCGTGACTACAAAGAAGAATACATTTGGAAAACATTTCATACACATCAAAATCTGAACACCTGATTTAATTTGCTGTGTGTGGCATTTGAACAACTACACTCAGTCTCGGGCACAAGCAGAAGGGGAGGGTTAAGGGTGCTCGAGCACCCGCCCCTTTGCCCCTTGATGTCCAAAGTGCCCTTTTATCAGAATGACCAGATAAAATGACCCGCTTGTCGTCAATTTAAGTCACATGATGACCTTTAGCCTGCAGCAGAGGTAAGATCTCCCGTGAGGTTTGCTTTGTTGAGAGACGGAATGCGGCAGACAGACATTCAGCAGCAAGGTTTAGATGATGAAATCGATTGGTGTGATTGATTATCATGTCATATTCATAGTATTAGCGTCACATAGTTTCACCTTCAAATCATGCATCAGTTATGCCACATAAGTTTAATAGTCGTCCTGCTGCTGGTTCTTATTGTGATCAAGTGAGTTGTCGTTTGTGAGCACCTGGTGAAGCCAGCCACTGTCTAGATTTTGATGCTCATCCTTTAAGGTATGGGTGCTTGGAGAGGCCAAAAAGCACAAAGAAAGATCTGTTTTTTTAGTAGTAAATTTTACATTTGATATCAAGTAAAACAACATCATGTTACGCATTATGTAAAAACCAGTTATAATAAAAGTTGAAGTTATTCTACAGTCTTTTTGTCAAGGGAGCTCCAAAGTTGAAATATGAACAACATAATCAACTTAAACCTTACATAAAAAAACTATCCTTAATGGGTTACGTGAAAGGATGTCCCTGCTTATGACAACACAAAACTTCTTATGGTTTTACTTAGCAATTTTAGAGATATATAAAGGTTAAGTCACCTCAAATTCCATAATAACACGTTCATAAATTCCTTGTCATTTAAAAAGCCCTGAATAGGTTGTGTGAAATTTTAAAAGGATTGCTGTGCAGGATGACCCTGACTATGTCCATGTCAACTTTTAACTTTCAGTTTTTGAGAAATTTAAAGGAAAAGTCAACTCAAATGACATTATATAATTTCCCTTATATTTATTTGTCACAACCCCCTTCAATTTCATCAGGTGGGGGACAGTGACAATGGTATGATGCAGCTTGTTGAAAGATTCTATGTTACATTCTGTTTGAATATGGGTTGTTATAATTCAACAGGTTATGCTGTAAATTGTCAACGTATGTTTTAATATGTTGTTTAATGATCCCCTTTTCTTAACTTTGAGCACCTGCCCCTCTGAAGGTCTCTGCACAGCCCTGCTTAATCTGCAAGTTTAGCCCAGAGCTACTGCACTGTCTGCCTTGAGCAGCAGTTTGCGCTGAGTACATACTGTATGGTACTTTCTTCATAACAAAGTTTAAGTGCAGTTATTGTTTTCCAAAACTGCTCACTTCCATCTACAGACACATTATGCTTGTTAGAGCTTTAGGAAGGATTCAGCAGATTAAACCAGCTCATTTTATAGGAAAGAATCCAGATACACTAAAGCATGACATGTTTATGAACAGGGTCTCACACTGTAGAATAGTTAAGGCGGAAACTGTTGGTTAGTGGTGGTGTTTACAACCTGTTGGTATTATAGTGCTGCTGACTGCTTGTTGTTATTATAGTCAAACAGCACTTTAATTATATAATATGTCAGGAGTAGACAGTGAACACACACAGACACAAACACATGCTGCACACACACACACACACACACCAGACACATTATACTGAACAGACAACACGCATTATCTTGACTCACAAGCCTTCATCCCCAGCAGCAATCGATACATTACATTGATTCTCTCTTAGACAGCGGCTTGTAAGACATTAGGATCTTCTCTAGTTCCTGAGTTCCTCTGACCTGCTTGTGTTAGAGCGTCCCCTTCAGGCATCAGACCGTGACACGGAAAATTCCAGCCTACCATTAACACACAATAGAAATTCCTTATTACTGCACACAAGGGACCTAATTTCCACCATAAGGCAGAATTCTGACATAATCTCCCGTTCAGCCAGCAAACAAGGTGCTAACTCTAGTCGTTAAATGCCAGCGGGACTCCTCACAGCATAGGCAATTATGGACCCAGGCCTGCCTGCAAGATAGCTGCAGTGCGTGTACGCAATGTGTGTGTCAGGTTGCTTGTGTGGCAGTATGTATGAGGGCTTTTGTGTGTGTAGGTGTGATTGCTTGGGATTTAGCTTTTCATTAAAACAGAGGGCCTGGCAGACCAGAGCTTCAGTGTATGTCCCCAGAGGCTGCCTTTTTCCACAAGCTTAACGTAATCAATTCACCAACCTGGAACAGGGAGAGATGGATGTGAAAAGGTTGGACTGAAGGATGGATAGATGGATGGATGGATGGATGGATAGAGGGAGGGAGAGACAGGCAGGGACTGAAGCATGGCAAACAGGATTGATGACAGAAAACTCCACTAGCATAGAAATCCCTTCATTTTTGCCAGCAGGCCTTTTGTGGGCGACGGGGGAGTGCGGAGCAAAGTCAGAGGAGATGGAGAAAAGAGGGGAGAGGAATACTGAACAAGGATGACGCTAAAAGTGACCTCCTTCTGTCCTCCCACCATCCCTGAAGTTGTGTCACTCGGTGTGTGTGTAACAGGGATTCACATAAGCTAAATGCTCACACTTTCTGCAGACACCTAACAAACCATTATTTTTTCATAAGTCTCATAAACCACTGTGTTAAACTAGTAATGCATATATTGTAGCTTGACACATAAACAAGTATCTGATAGCACTTCCTTTCTTTTTTAATGTTTAAAAACATTTATTGCTGTGGAGAGCGTCTAATGCATAACCATTTATGTCGTTTTTGTCCTACTTTCTTGATTCGTTTTGTTCTCCAGCCTGTGGGTGATACGCAGACTACAGTATTTCTTTAAATGATGTTCTTCAACCAGGACAGTGTACGGCCAAAGCAGACTCTCCATTTTTGCACATGTCACTCTGTGTCTGCTACACTCACACCTGTCCCCTGACAGTGTACAACTCTTAAGGGGACACGAAACTGCAACCGAAGTGTTACACACATAAATAAATTTATCGTCCTAGTGTTAGAAAAATAATGTAATTATTATTGTATGCAGTTTGAAAACTTAATTCAAGTGCAAAATAACAGTGCAGATTTATTCCTGCTAACATGCATGGGTTGATTATGAGCCCCTGGGCAAGGATATGCAAAAGCCCCACCACCTCGCCACCATTTTGTTGTAGTTGTTTTGTGTCTATTTGTAGTTGTGTCATCTGTTTGCGATCTTTTTGTGTCACTTTGAGTCTCTTCCCGGTCAGCATGTGTTAATTTATATTTCAAAATATTTTTATGAAGATTTTCATGAAGGAAAAAAAAAATGCCAAGGTTGGGCAGACACATAATATACATCATTGCAGAGCAAAAAGGAGACGATTACAGTAGTACCTTATATGATACAACAGCCCTTCCCTCCACCTCCTATCCCCATTTTCCTACCTTTAGATATTTCTAAGGCACAATGTCCAGAATTTAATATTCAAAGTAGCAACATCAGTGTAGTCAGGTTTTACTTTTTTTTCATGTCAAAGGGTGAATTAAAACACACTGAAAGCTGATGTTATTTAGGTGTTATGAAAATGAGACAAAAAGGGTCCCTCAGGTCTTATAATTATTTTTTCTCTGAACCATTAGCAGAAAAGTGCAGCATCTCTAATTTTAGGCAGGACATTACATCTCCAGGCCACTGGCCAGATGTGGGCAGGCCAGCCTCCTTCCATTTGAGCAAGATGGCGGTTCTGGCCAAGAGCAGAGCAGAACTTAGATCCAGTGTTTCATTAAGTCCATGAGGTTCCATACTGTTGAAAGTGATTTTTTTTTTTGTGGGCCTTGAAAAACTCTCTCCCTCTCCAAGAGGGGGAGATGTTACTAAAAAACTATTACAGAGAGAGTCCTTTTGGATTTTCACTCTCAACAGTATGGAACCTCATGGACTTAATGAAACACTGGATCTAAGTTCATTCCTTTAGAGTTACGTGCAGATGTGATTTTGTTGTTCTTGAGGCTTAAAGTGATGATAATCATTGTTATAGTTGCGATATTGCTGTTCTTGTAAGTCTGATATTATCTTGTGACTGCAATGATGTTATTCTTAATATTCAGAAATTATCTTTTTTCATGCTGTTCTTAAAAAGCTGAGATCACCTTACCTCTGACATGATTTTCCCCGTTAAAGGGTCCTAAGGACAGAGGGATGTTGTATGCTGTAAAGCCCTGTGAGGCAAATTGTGATTTGTGATATTGGGCTTTATAAATAAAATTGATTGATTGATTGATTGACATGATGTGCTGTAATTGTCTCTCTTGCAGAAGTGATGTTGACTTAACTTTGCATTACTATTTGAATGTATTTGACTTTGTAAAGTTTTTCCATATTTTATATGGTGTAATGGTATTTCTGCCATTGAAACAGTGTATATATGATATATATTTTTGTTGCTCAATTATATATGTAAATGCTTAGAGTGCTGTTTCCTATTTAAACCACCGCCTTCCTGTGCTCAGTATGAGCCTGATAAAGCTGTAAGCGAAACGCGTTGCTCTATTAAATTCTCGATCCTCTTTCTTAGTCCTGTCTCGTGTGCGGTACGTAGTCACAATTTATGTGTTTTTTTCTTTACACATATGTCTCGCCAACTTCTTGATGATATCAGTTTTTTGTGCACACCAAACTATAACAAATTGCTGGCAAAACGCTCCATCGGACAGTGTTCAGCTGCACTTGCCGTTCTTAAAAGTTCAGAGCAGCTGCGTTAGTGTAAGTCTCTTCATCAACACACGATACAGCAAACTGTGGCAAAACATTATTGACAGAAGCCCATTAAAACCTCATTACGTTCCCAGCCATACAGTAACAGCAGCACATTGTGGCCAAGTTAATTGTGCTTAAGCTTGCTGGTGTGGTTGCAGGCCTAATGGAAAATCTCAAAAACCTTTCAGCCCTGAGAGGAAATTAAAACTACGGTGAGCGCACAGTAGCCTCATCTCAACCCGTACGGTAAAGCACAGTAATGTGCCTGGAAATATGCAGCTTGTATTGTGACATTTCTCCAACATACTCCACTTTTTGATGTAGTAATTAATGAATCAGTTCAGCTCAGATTTGATCTCCCCCATGTTGTATAGTGTACAACACTGATATACTATGCATACCAGTGTTAAGATCTAAATAAAGACATCAACGACCGATGAAAATGAAAACCTCTCACAATGGCTTATGTGAAACTGGGTCCAAATCTGGAGAGACCTAGAAAGAGGGCATTCAACTCTTCCATTACTAACCATTGTCCTCTGAGTAGCATAAAGTAGCATCTCATATCAGGAACACTTCCTGCATAACTTCATGCTTCAAACTCCTGACAGCCAGGACTGGCTGGAATCAAGGATGCAAGTGTGAGGGAGGGGGCAGACTCTGCCTTTATAATTTGGGTTGACACAACGCCATCCGTCACCACTTAGTCACTGCACAGGAGCAAGAAGGGTGGTCTGGTGAAACGCTCATTCATGCTACTCGGAGAAATATAAATAAGTAAAAAAGCTCTTTCTCAGTATTTGTTTTATGTGTCACAGCTAGACAGGCCTGCTCCAAAGACCAGCTGTCACATACAGGAAAACCCTGAGCAGCAGAGGCTCACTACTGTGCAGATAACCCCAGAGAGGACCCCTCTTTACAGAGTCCAAGAGGTGGTGAGTGCCCTGGTGGATGAGGATTAGCATGTCTATAGTAAATAATACATGGTTTCAATACAAAATGGATTTGACGAGCACTGCTTTTAACATAGCCTTCTGGGCATCCGGCTGGCAGGACTCGATGGTGCAGCTATTGTAGTTAATGACAGTTCTCTTCTTAACTCAGCTGTTGCTGGAAATTCAGGCTACACATATACTTTGCCTCAAAGGGAATGTTGGCAATTTGTGTCTAGTGAGGAAACTGTTACCTGCTCTGATGTTGACTATGCTGGTGTGCTGTGAGATGCTTTCAAATCACAGTTTCCATCCGCTGTTGATAAAAACTTTTGTCGTTACTACGCTTTTCTTTTTAAACTAAATCAACATGTAAAAGTATGTCTACTTTTGATTAACTGTTTTCACTTTCTGCTTTTCTCCTCTTGGAGCACGTTATGTGAAATAACTTTTCTCTCACTCACTTATTTCTCCAACTGTCATTTCAGAACTTGTATCCCCTGGTGTGTGTATCTTGCTTGCTGACTCCAGTTGCAATGCTTCTCTGAATGCACAGACATCCCGTGAAATGATTTACACCACATGTAAATGGACAGTGCGAAAAGGCTACAAGTGCTTAAAATAGAAAAATTCTGTCAAAACTGATTAATTCTCAATAATTTATCAGTTATGGGTCCAGGTCCTGATAAGATGGCGTCTGGGTCCAAATCCAGACCATAAGCCCGCAATTAGTGACCTCTGGGGCGAAGGAGAAGGATGACAGCTTAATGAGCGGGATGCATTTAGGTCATTCTGCTAACAAGGGGGAAGGTGTCCCCCCTCATATCCGTCAAATCACTTACTAGCTGTAGCTGTAGCTAGTGTCAGTTTATGAGGTGTTTTTTTTTTTGTCTTTGTCTGAATGATTTTACAATGATTTTAACCTTGGATGTGTGAGTGTGTGCATATAGGCAGGGAATATGTCCCCCTCGATATTACGAGCATGTGCATTTTTCCCTCCCACCCAAACAAAAACATGGGAGTAGCAGAGGACTTTAAATTTGACAAATTAAAAAGACATTTACACCATAGCCTGATGCAGAAACGACACATTGGTGCCTAAAAATTCACCAGAATGCAGGAAGATATGCGTTTGATGCTCAACAGTGGTTTCAGTCCCAAACCCTGTGTTTCTCCCCAATGCTGAAAAGAAACCTTTACCCTTGCATGTACACAGACAGTATTTCAGCTAATTGTGGCAGAGTGAATGCTTCTATGTTGTGGGGGCACAAAGTACTGTTCACCTCGTTGTTTCTGTAACTTCATCTTTTATAAATGATTGCTGTGTGTGGGAGCGAGGCTTCTTGTAATTAGGCAAATCAAAGGTTTTAAGTAGGTCTGTTTCAGCAGGGGTTCCTAATAATTTTTGGCTTGTGACTTTTTAAATCAAAACAATGTCAAAAAGCAGCAGAGATCAGAGAAAAATTGTATATTAGTAAATTTATGAATGTTGAAATAATTAATATTCCCCCCCTAATTTCCTATGCTGGTTATCATTTTTTGCAGCCCCTAGGATTCATTTTGTGAGCCACTGGGGCTAAAAAGTATCTAAAGGTGGAGTCTGTTTATTTTCCTCACAGTCCACTGGCTGTCCATTCAAGATACGATGTTCATGCAAAGTCCTGGCTCGGTAAATGGGAAACAAACAAAGTTGTTCAGCCCAAGCCACACAATACTATTGTAGTAGTTATAGTAACAGGGAGTGATTGTGCTCGTGCACAGGACAGGGGAAAGGCTGTGGGAAAAGAGAAAGGCAGTTAGATCGAGGAACAGTAAATCTGGCAGCACATGCTGAGGTGCCGAAACTCACAGTGCATAATCAAAAAGGAGAGATGGCAGATAAGCAGCCAAAGAGAAGAAGGTCAGAGGAATAAAAAATCAAAAAGAAGGGATATGATTAGGCCACAGTAAAGAGCCGCTTTAACATCAATGAGGTGGAGAGATGACTGAGAGTTTAAAGGCATAAAGCAGATGCAGAGGTTGCTCGGTTTCTGATAGACAGGTGGGTAGGGGGGTTAGTTTTGCAGTTTCACAGAACTGCCTGTAGGTCAATTGTGAGTTTTCTTCTACCACAAGCAACAGAGCCGCACCATTATAATGAAATATAAATACAGTGTTTTCAATACACTGATTTATGTGTGACTCTGCTGGGAGGACAGCAGACAGCAGTAACATAGACCCCAGTGCCAGGGTCTCAGTGTGCTGGTGGCCAGTGGTAGCAGTCAGTCTAACCGGCAACAGAAAGTTGCTGATCCGGCAGGCGGGGAGTCGAGGCGGTTGTGGATCAGACCCCCAGCGCTGGGGTTTGCTTTGGCTGAATTTGAGTTGCCACAGTGGGTAACTGGCTAACTGAAAGTCTGCCTTCACACCCAGAATAATAGAAAAACAGAAACTAATTCTGTGGGAAACACTGAAATAACATCAGATACATTACTTTGTAAACTTGGCATAAAACACCTCAAACCTCAAATATCTCCTTTCCCTTGGAATTACACATGTTCACCGATGTAATGTTATTTTTGGAGGCTTATGGTTTTGCCTTAGCGGCAACCTCAGGGGCTGAAAAATGAAGCAAACACGTAAGTGCCGAAAACTGCAGTTCCTTGAATGGCCACTTGAGGCTGGCTCCAGAAGCCAGTTAATCCCCGGACAGCCCAGTATTAAAATGCCCAACTTTATAGCAGAAATAAACATGTTTACAGCCTGGTACAAAAAACAGTTTTGGTTTCAAGCTAATTTACCCATTCATGAAAACTGTAGGGAGGTGACTTTTTTTTTTTTTTTCTTTTTTTTATAACTCACTTGTTTACATTCTATTGAGGCTTAAATTTACGCATAATTTAGGACAGGCCACTTTGAGTGACTCTCTGCCGAGAGTGTCTTCAGCTTCTCTGTCAGATCCACCCCTCACTCCCCCACAGCACCAGCCTCTCGTCCAGATATGGTCACTTCTGGTTCCAAAATCCAAGAAGGCAACGGTCAAAATGCCGAGCTCAAGGCTTCAAAACCGGAGTCCACAAACCTCCTGACATCACAATAGCTATGTCCATTAGGAGCACGTTTGTTTGAGTTTGATTATCAACAGTCTTTCTCCAGAATGATAGACTCCACCTTTAAACAAACCTTTTGAGTGTGCTTAAATACCAAATCTCAGAAATTCTGAGAGCCATTTCACTTTCATGATAGAAAATAAACAGATAAATAACAAATTTCCTAAACAGGAGCAAGCTTACTGAGTACAAAGGCATCCCACTAATCAAGAGGAAAACAACACTTTACAGACACAAGCACAGAGGAAGAATGCAAAGAAGAGCACTGTGTTTGACAAGCCTGAATTTCTTACTGTACAGACAGGAAGTGAAGTTATCACAAAGACAATAGCTTTCAAAAGGAAGTGACTCAGCAGTCCACTTTATTGATGCCACACTGCAGATGTAAGTGGTGGAGCAGTAGTAGTATGATTGTGCATTACACATTAGACATCATTCAGCAGCCATCACAGGGAGAAAAGGCAAGAGGTAAGAGGAAAATTGCTTTCTGTAATTTGCAAACTGGCGTTAAAACCTTACTGATAAAATCAGATTTTATGATGGTGCTGTTATATTTTTAAGTGTACGATAATATGACCACAAAGCCACTTCACAGCATCTGCATGACAGACAGCAACAGTGGTCTTTCTTAGCCTACATAAAATCCAGGGGGAGGACAGTAAGCAGATTAGGAAGACAACATTACGAGACTTAATTTGCACAAAACAGCAGAAAGCAATCACAGTCATATGACTTCCCCCAGCTGGTGAAAACTAAGTGAAACTGACATTTTTTAAATGTGTTGTTTAGCTTCAAGCAGTATGGTTACAGTCTTTCAACAATAGGAGATAAGCTTTCCCCAAAACTTTTGTTGGCAAACTTTTATCTAGCCCTGAAGCCGTATGAGACGTTGTTCTCAACTGGATTAAAATGACTTTTCTGATGAGTTTGTTTTGGCCCAAATGGCCATGGAGCTACTCCCCTGACACCAAAGTAATATACTCGGCTTGTTCTAAATTGACTGCCTCAGCATGGCACACTTTCCAGCTTTATATAAGTGTAATTTTAAAGTTGTCTTTGGTCCAAGCTTGGTCCAATTTTCTCTAAAGGGTAATCAAGGAAAGACGTTCAAGGAAAAGTAGCTGCTGGAAGTCCTTTCCGGCAAAATGACAGTGTGTGAGTGTTTTGGTGTGGAAACAGGAAGCAGTGTTGTGAACCTGTAAAGTGATATTTACCTGAACTTTGTCATGAACTTCCCTCCTCTCAAATGTAAACATGATCGTTCCTTATTCAAAGGTAGATAAGAGATCACAATAGCAGCTGTGTTCCACAGGCAGGAAATTAAAGACAGAATTGCATGATTGCAAGAGAAACAGTCAGACTGTTACTGGAAAAGGGGCACCAAGCTTTCAGTTATGTGTAATCATTCTTACATGATTGTTTACATAGATCTATTATGAAATATTTGGCTTAGGATAAGAGTGATGCTCTTAACCTTTTGACTGAGATCACAATAAGCAGGTTATCTGCAGTAAATAACATGAGATACACCTTATCACTGGAGGCATTCCTGTTACAGTTATTTTCCTTTACAGATGCATTAGATTCAGATAATCCAATTAACTAACTCTAAATGTACTGTACAATTGAATTAGTTTTAAAAATTAAATTTACCTTAGAATAATGTCTTTTAAAGAGCAGTGTGTAAGATTCAGGGGGATTTAGTGGCATCTCGTGGTGACAATTATGGATTGCAACTAGCTTAACTTCATCTAGTTGGAATTCCTTCAGTTTTAATTGTTCGGGAGGTTTGTACCGGGAGCCAAATTATCCACAGAGGTCTCCTCTCTCTAAGAGACCATCACAGATCAAGTGATTGAATGAAGCAGTATCACATTAGAAATCAATGTTTCTCCTATGCTGTTTGGCAACGTCCCAGACAGGCTGCTCGACCAGTTCCTGCTAATGTGTGCTCACCTTTTTTCTCTGATAACTTTGTGCTTACCTTATTTCTGATCCGGACATTAAGGAGGTTTTTACCAGGAACTGAATTATTTGCAGAGTTCTCTTCCTCTCTAAAACAGACAGCCCTGGTGATTTAAACTGGTAAAAACACTGAATACAACAGTTTCATTTGAAAAAAAATCGACACTGTCATCACGGAGGGGCTGCTCACTACAGTGGCTGACCGAAAAATATAAATGGCCCTATCCAGAGCCAGTGTTCAGTTTATCCATACTGTGGAAACATGGTGGTGCAACATGGTGGACTCCGTGGATGAGGACCCACTCCCTATGTAGACATAAACATCTCTTCTAAGGTAAAAAAAACCCCCAAAACAACTCATATTTTCAGGTGATTCTTAACTAAAGAAAACATGCTTATTATATAACAGTCCATTTCTGCCAAGATATCCCCACACACTGGACTCCATTAAGCTCCATTAAGTGATGCCTTTGCTACTTAATGGCAGAGGAAACAAGCTGTGATTACAAAAGGGACATTCTTATCACCACTTTAGTTGATAAAGTGAATTTCCAAGCAATCAGTTGTGTTTCTGGCCACCCAATTATTGTCGGTCCAATGATAGCTTGCTATGTTTTTAGTATCAACTTCTGTCTCTTTAGCAGCTACAAGGGCCTCTATGCTCATCAGCTAGTCTCTTACTTTGGCTGTTTGTCGTATGGTGCTAGGCAGAAAGTGCACAGTGGGTTTTGGATGCCTTGAGCTGCCTGATGTGGCAGACAGTTATGAAAGCAGTGAGACTGAAACAGGACTTTAAAATTAGCTATAAAGTAAATGTCAGCTAATACTTTTCTGCAGTCATGATCCATTGTTAGTATACATATATTGATTATAGCTGCTTTAAAGCTGCATGTTTGATTAGAACAGATGGACACAGAAGACCTTTAAAGATCTGTTTATTAGGTGCATTATGATTCTGTGTTGCCTCATACTGAAACAACATGTGTATGCACAATTGCCAACTACTGTATTTCTACCATTTCCCAAAAGGAAAGGGATGAGAGTCAGTAACCTTTTACCTAACAATGCTTCCTGTCTTTGTTTCCCCCTGTGCTCCTCTTAATGTTTCTTTGTCTGACATGATGTGCTTTATTTTCTAGCATTTCCTAAGACAGCCCTGCAGCCATTCTTTGGATTGCCCTAGTAATTTAAGGTGACTGATTTGACCAGCCAGCCTTTGGCAATCTCTCTTCTCAAACCTTTATTGATTTTGACTATCACCTAGATTGGAGTTACGTTCAGGACAAACTGTGCCCTGACAGCAGCAGCCCCTGCTGCCTGCCGCTGTGGCTGTCAGAGGAAAAATGTAAATGTCAGCAGGGAGCATAACCACTAGATTTATTTTCAGACATGCTTTGATGTTTGAAATTAGTGTTAATATAAAGAGTGCATATACGTCTGGCATTCGTCAAGTTGGTAAAATAATTTTCCTTCAGTGGATGTGAGGCTCCACTCTTTGATGTGAGAATTATGACAGGAAATCCTACCCCTCTCTTTCCACTGTGAGTCTCCTAGAACAATATGGTAGCTGGCAATTTTACAAGCATACCTGTGTATGTATGTTGGATGAAGGAGTTACAAAGGAGCATTTCTTGTCTTATGCCTGCAGGTTTTTCCCTTTATACCTGTCTCCATCCTTCATACTCTCCATTACCTTAGGTGGAAACCCCTTTCATTTCCAACACCATCTCCAATATCATTTAACACTTCAAATCTGCAGGAACACATTATTGATATTTGCGTTGGTGTTTTTCCGTGTTGGTGACCTATAATGGAAAGATAATGGATGACTTTTCCTTAGCGCCTTCTCCTACCAGAGGAATGATGCTCAGTCGTCGGGTCATAGAGGTGTGGGAGCATTGATAGAGGGCATTTTCACCAGCAGTCAAACAGCTCATTTTATGCACTTTCACTAATGGACAGGGCTATCATTTATGAAGGGTAATGCCTTTAAAAGGGACATCAGTGGAGGCTAATGATCTGACCAGCACTCTGTTAGAAGCAATCCTTTGTTGGATGGTATTTAGACTCATACCTTTATGAGGTGCTTTCACTGATGAATGGTAAGCTTATCAAAGTTATGGTGAAAGCTTAATACCGTCAAGAACTAAATTTTCACTGGATCGTTTACAATGGAGATCCATATCCTGCAGGTGGATAAAAGACTGTCCTCATCCAAAATATGACCACATAGGTCGTTTGTACAAGCAGCTTCTTTGAGACCCATATTTACGTTTATTGTTGGGCGGCGACCTCTAGTGGCTGTAGTAATTATGATGGGAGAAAAGGCGGAAGTTGTGGTGTAGTATAAAGAAAGAGAAAGTTTATGTAGGTAGTAGGTTGGGGTGGATGGATGGATCAAAAAACACAGGACTTTGACCCAAGAGACAGCCTTTCATGCCCCCATTTGAAACCAAACAATGTAACATGGTTTAAGGGATAATGTCAACGAGCCTTGTATCATGAATGTGGGTAGTATGTGTAAATGTAACTTGCTGGAACTACAGATTGTATTTCTACATTTTTCAAATCCCACCGCCATCAGGCCCCCAGGAACTGCACCAGGCCTTGAAGCTTATTTCCATAGTGGCCAATTACACCATCACATGACTTTTTCCCATCGCCTTATGTGGTGCAAGAGAAGTCTGTAAGTCAGTGGATACATTTTTTTGAGCGTCACAACCCTTGCGAAATGTGATTTTATCCATTTGGTCCAATAACATTTGGAAAGGCTATAGAAGAGCCACATGATTGAATTATTTTATCCCGATTTAAGTAAGCAGAGCGCTAAACCAGAGGTAGTCGGCTCAGCCAGCGGAAATCTCTAGTGGGCCTCCTCTATGGACACACAGTGCTGAAGCAGTGCTGATTATTTCAGATAATTTAATACACTGCAGTTGAACTTTTCTGGCTTCACGCACCACTAAGCAACTTTAGTAGGAGTGAACAGGGCCCTTCCTCTTACACTGTATCCAATTCTTTTTATACATCCATGGACATCACAGACACAATGAGTAGAGAAATGGATCAAGAGTGAGGCCCTCTCTCTTGCTCCCTCAGACCAAGACCAAACTCCAACCAAACTGTAAAACTAGACAGTGCTGATCAAATATGAACCAAGATTCTGTCTTGCCTAAGTCCCACCTAAAATGTTTTCAAAAACATATTTTAGTGGGGTGTCGGTGGCTTAGTGGTAGAGCAGGCACCCCATGTACAAGGCTGTTGCCGCAGCGGCCCGGGTTCGACTCCAGCCTGTGGCCCTTTGCTGCATGTCACTCCCTCTCTCTCTCTCTCTCTCTCCCTCTTTCACACTTGTCAGTCCTATCAAATAAAGGCTAAAAAGCCCCAAAAATATCTTAAAAAAAACCAACATATTTTAGTTGCTGTAACAAGAGAATTTGTGGACAGATAGTGGGCACCAAACTGTTTCTTGTATTGTGAAAATGGAGGCTGAAAAAACTGAGATCAAACTTTAAAACTAAGCAGTACAGATCAAATATGAGCCAAGATTCTGTTACTGCATTACCTGTTTCTATAACTGTAATTCAATATTGTTTGTTATCAGCTATATTATATTGTTTTCTGTATCAAAAATAGTGGGAGCATTTATTGGTCCTGTGCAATGCAGTGCATTCCGATAGGTGTAAGTTTGACTTCACGAACGTTTTCTACCTCTTGAGCAAAAGCAAATGCCACAACCCTTTTTCTCAGTTTTCTCTGGTCTTGTTGCGTCTCTCTACTGCATAGACAGCCCAGTTTTATGACAAGACCATCTTTTCAGCAGTGAAATACTTCTTTAACTACATACATATGTAAGTTAAGTTATGTAACAAACATAATTATTTTATCCCGAACCATAATCTTTTTCCTAGACCTAACCAAGTAGTTTTGTTGCCTAAAATTGAAACCTTAAAGGCGCTGTATGTAAGAATGGTGCCAAAACGGTTACTGCACTCAAATTCAAAATACTGCCACGAGTCATGTCCGCCCCCCCCTACAGATTCGAGGTTTCTGGACAGCGCTAGCTGGAGACTGATTTGTTTGCCCACGGGCGGCTGCCATGGCAGGACCGCGTCGCTGCGTCCTTGATCTTTGGTTTTCCAGCGGACCATACGAGCAAGCTTCTCTGCTGCTAACGCTGCTGCCGGGATACAGCTGAGGAGGAGCCGGCAGCTAATGTTATGTACCGGGACACTGCTAATGCTGCTTGCCGTGCTGCTGTAGCTCAGTCATAACTGTAACTGATGCTGAGACTCTACTGACTGTGTGACTGGTAGACGGTGGTGGGTGGCGCAACAGGCCAAAACACAAATTCAAAACATAAACATGATTTGCGGTCTGCAAAAAAATTTTTTAGATGCAAATATTCTGGCTGTACTATTGTTGTCAGTGAGATCAGTATGTTATATGAACATTATTCCTTAGTCTCTGTGACATATTAGGAGGATTTTATGACTATTTGCTTTACATTTCTTACATATAGCTCCTTTAACCATGTGTTTAAAACTGTGACCATTAATGGCCACATACAGCCTATTCTATTGGTTAGCTTTGAGGACGCATTGATCTCCTGCCTGGTAGAGGCGCTCGTTTAGGAAATGCTCCAGAGGGTTGTATCAAAGGGTAGGAGCAATTGACCTGTGTGGTCATATGAGATGGAGAACTTGTTTGAATAAAAATACTGTAATTTCTTTTTGGGGTTTGGTAACCAACTTCCCTCTGCTCAGCACAGCACCTTTCTTTCTTACCACACAGAGCATGGCTTGATCCTCCTCTGTGAATTCTCACTGTTGCAAAAATCCACATACCCCCCGCTTATTTTCCTCACGCTTTATCAGAAATCAGAAACATTTGCATGTAGGTTTCTCACACATGTGTGTTCACTGTAGACACACCCTCTCCTCCTCTCATCACTGCTAGATTAAGGTCCCTACAGCACCCTGTAAACAAAAGCATAAATCACTACGCTTCCCCTCAACTACTTGACTGAAATTCATGGTTCTCAGCTCCACTAAATCACAGTGGGTGAGTGCCCAGAGGAGGCTAGAAGGCTAAAACATACTGTCCATGAATACCATCGGCAGCAAGGCCAGTCCTATATGTCTTAATATAGTCAGTTCAGAGATGGATGGGCCTAAGCTGAGCAGCCATAGGGAGACAAGAACAGCTATAAGACTGCCAAGCCTTTGATAATTGTAGTCAAGTCAGTCTTATTTATTCAGCCCAATATCACAGATTTGCCTCAAGGGGCATTTCAGTCTCTTTACAGTCTCTATCCTTAGACCCTCGATTCTGGTAAGGATATACTTCCCAAAAAAAAGGGGAAAAAATGGAAGAAACCTTACAAAGAGCAGCAAAGGAGGGATCTCTCTCAAGACGGACAGATGTGTAATAGATTGTTGTGTGTAAAGACCAACATATGCAGCGGACAGCACACACTTGTAATTCAATATGCACTCGTACCATGAGAGGTGAAAAGCTTCCAATTTTGATTTATGCCATTGCAGGCCTGCAGCTTAAGACCATGTGTTTGTTCAAGAAAGCAGGGTGTAAACTTTGTGACGGTCTTGTTTTGGTAAGAGGTGTAACTGCATCCAGGAGACTAGGGAGGGTTGCACACACTGAAAATGTAATACCAGGGGACAATATGAGGGAGCATGAAGAGGGATGGCACCCTGCTGGTTTTCAAACATAAACACTTCAGTCCATCAGCTTTAACAATACATGGTTAACAGAAATGTGTTTCCTTTGCTCCCCAGTGAAGGTCTTTGCACATCAGAAGTGTGTTATGCAGCCGCCACTGAACTGAAGAGCAGAAACCTATTTAGTCTGTATGGCTATGTCAAGAGCATTAACATGCAATTTCCTCTGAGAAGGGACCTTAATGCAGTCAGGACATGAAGTATTACCTCCCTATGGCTTATTGCAGTGTTATAGTTATTGTAGCATTGTAAAGGTGTTGAAGTAGCAAAGCTGTGTTGTACAGTGCAGGTATTGTTTTATCTCACACAGGCTCTCCCCTCTACTGGACTCTGTAGGTAATAATCTCTCCCAATTACGAGCACGCCTTCACCCAATGAAATTTCCACAGATGTAGCCGACCAATCAGGACATTTCTAGTAGAACACGTGCAGGCCAGAAGGTATTTTAGGCAGTGTCACAATGCCGTCTGCCATCCTGTTCTGGGCATTGCAGGCTCAACCCACTGTACCCATAGAGTCCAGAAAACGGCAGAGTCTATGTAAGATAGAACAAAAGTTATAATACTGTAACCCTAGTTCTATTAGCACAGACGGGTTTAGGACAGGGAACAGTGTTTTTCTTATTGCCTTATATACTGTGGGGTCAGCACATATTTGGGTAGGCACTTCCTGATTTGTCAACAATGTTTTTGCAAATTGCAGTGGGCAAATGCAAACTTGTAATTGGAGGAGAGTATTACCCATCGAGTCCAGGAGTCAAATTTACGAATCCTAGGATAGTATAGTAATGACCAGCACTACTCTCTCTGTGACTGGCCAATAGTCATTGACTTTGTTGGTTGCATTGGTTAGGTTTAGGCAAGAGCAGTCGGACTGGTTCGGGTTAGGGTAAGAATGGCGGGATAAGCCAATGAGAGGCAAAGTAAGACAGAGAGAGACGGGCCATTCGTTTGCCATCCTAGGATTCGCAAATTCGCATCCAGTGGAGGAGTCTGACTGTGCTAATAGAACTAGGGTTACAATATTGTGCCCATTGTTTATGTCTTGACAACTATTGGATGGATTACAATGCAATTTGATGCAGACATTTGTGAACTTTGGTGACCCCTGGACTTTTCATCTAACATCATCATCAAATCAAGATATTAATTTGTCCAGTAATTGCCTTCTGACTGGATACATTGAAAATGATTGCTACCTCAACATATAATGTAATCTCACAAGTGATAACCATGTTGACCTTTCTATTAATGCTATCCTTATAAGAATACAACCTAATACTGGACACACATTTAATAGTTTTGACATGACAAAACCCTCTGATACAATTTGTCAAATACCTTTATTGTGACACAACTCTCTGGCTCAATTATTACATCTATTTCATCATAACTGCTTGAGATCAAAGACCAATTTTACAGCATCACCGAGCTGCAAATGTGGTAACAGACTGTAGTTACTGTGTGGTTCCTCCTCCTGGTTCCTCCTTTGTTTATGATTATGTTGCAACTGGGATGCTGACTCACCTTGCCCAATCCAAGGTGAAGCACTAAAGCTTAATTAAAAGAGCTGCAATGTAAGCACCAGCATGTGGACATCTGTACGGTCCTATTATTAAATGAAAAAAAAAAAAAAAAAAAATGTCCGTCAGACATGAATGACTCATGAGGGGATGAAATGCAGTTCTCTGTGTGCTTCCACTGTAATCACCATAATCATGTCCTTTTTTATAATGAAGCCGAATATATCCACTTAAATGTCTGGCAGTGTTAGAATCCAATCTGTTATCCCTTCAGTGTGAAGTGGTTGTCTAAGTGTTGATCACACCAGGGGGTCATCTTTTTCACTGAGGCACTCTGAACCACATTTAATCTTCCTATCATAAAACACCTTTAGAAGCTAGAATCTCATCTGGGAGTCGAGCCAAAATAAAGGATATGTTTAGGCCCAGTAATGCTGGAATAACACATCAGCAACTGCCAAAGTGCAAGCAAACAGAGGAGGCTAATCCTCTGCGTAAGCAAACATTGGCGTCAAGTTTGAGCACGGCTCTACATCCGCTAAGAAGGTAGGCCAGCTACCTTGTATGCTCTGAGCCAGATTAGCTTCCTGATTCTGCAAAAACATGCCTCTGATCTCCTCAGAGCTGGCTTCTGAGTGATAAACTCTTCCTCAGACATAAATTTGTCCTGCATCAAAGCTGCTGACAACACCACCAGGCTTACAGGAGGCAGGGGATGTGCATCCATATATTGTATTTCACCCATTTACAGTCCAAACAAAAGAAAACAAGGATCCCTGAGATGGTTGTTTCCTTAGAGATTAGTAGGAATTATGACTCAGATAAATCTGTTTATGCAGGACAGAATAATATTGCTCTGGTCAAGAGCAACAGCTTGAATTTGCTTTGATGAATCATATGCAGGAGCAGTGACAATGTGGATGGGGCTAATAACAGCACTGCAGTACCTTAAACTGCTCACTAAAATAACAGGTCAAAATAGAATTATCTAAACCCTTTAGGAATTTAGGTATACCTGGTGGGGGAGGAAGTCACACATCCTGTCACGTCATGCAAAATTGGTTTACCTGTTATGCATAAATATGCCTTCAGAGTATTCTTTTTAACATTTCACATTGTTAGTTGTTAAAATTCAATGCACAGAATCATAAGTGGACACTTATAAATTTAGTTCTGGAGATTAATAGTCATTTTAATGGTGGGAGTATGCCTTAGGGTCACATATTTCATGTTTAAAAGGACATTAGCTTCTCATTTTGTGCTATTGCGAAGCCAACAGTGGTGCTAATGCAGTGATTATGATTTTTTTTTATTAAATTCATTATTACAGCATAATGAAAACAGTTTCTATTGATCTGTCTATGCTTACTTCATAAAATGTTATGAGGTTTTCCTCAGCCCAGTTGCCAGAATAAAGTCTTGGCATTGTACATTTCTACAAACCACTGATATGTTACATTTGTACTTTTTTATATGTGTGATGTAGATCAGAGTACATGTATGTGAGCTGAGTTTCTCATCAGGATGGTGTGACACAGAGGTGAGATGGCTGCCAAGCAGCAGACAGAAGCAAATTACTTGGAAAGTGATTTAGAGCTCAGGACATTTCCAGCTGTGTTGTAGCAACCAAACCAGATATTTTAAGTCAAAACATGATCTTTTGAGTGCTTCAGGTTGAGCAGTTTCTGTAGAAATATCCAATTTTTGTGTTAGCTTATTGACAAGTGTGTCAATGTCAAATTGAAATGTAACTTTTTGATCCAGCCAGATACCAAGATTTTTATACTCTGAGACCTTCTCAATACAATGACCATTCAGAGTGGTAATATGCAAACTGTTGTCCACAATATTTCTAGTTCTGTAAAAAAGAATGCTCTTAGTCTTGTCTGCATTCTGGACTAATTTCAAATTAAAAAGTGTATCATCCAATTTGCTAAATCCCAAGGGATAATGTTCATACTGGATGTGTCCTTAATGTAGTGAGGGCAAAAAGTAGGTGAGTGGAAGTCGTGGTGATGGATGTTTGTATAAGGTCTTTCTCAAACCCCAACTAAATATTTTAGTTCCTTACCTTAACATTGTCGGCCTCACATTGGGCAGTTGTGTCTTTGTCAAAGCCTGGTGCTTACATGACCCACAATGCAACTCAACCACTGATAGTTTGGTCAGAAATTTAGGTGTAGTAGACGCCAGTAGTGGCTAATGTAGCCTCAAGCCCCTATACCTTCAAGTAGAGATGAGGAGTGGGCCACAGAAGTCTGGTAAACCTACTTTTTTCTAACTCCACACCTCAGATTTCTTTCATTTCAAAACTTGCAATGTTCAACACATTCTCACTCCCAACTCTCCAAATACCAACCCTTGGTCTGTGGCCCTATACGTCAAAATTTGACATGCTAGGTACCCCTCCTGCATCAGTTTTGGATGCTCAGGGATGTTGTGTGAATTTACTCCCGTCACAAGTATTGTGTCTTCTTAAAATAAAACTTCACAGGAAATGGAAAGTTTCTTCTTGTTTCTAAATGCATGCAGTCTTTTTAAGATAAACTTACATTGTGGGCAAAACAAACTTTGGTGTCAGGTTTATGTCCTCAGGTTTAGGTAACAAAAGCATGTGGTTAGGTTTAGAAAAAAATATCATGGTTTGGTTTAGAATAAGTACGACTTGTTACTAATACTGTATAATGTAATGTCACGTGACATACATTTATAGCTTAGCATGCCACATACACTAGTACACTACATTGTTATTAAAATAACTGGACTGACACATGAGACAGCAACAGCAGGCTCATGGGTGAAAGTCCGGAGTTTGTTTAACCAGTCCCACCTTATGCGGACTTTCTTGCACTCTTTACCATGGTAGTGCCCAGTGCATCTCATACTGCTGCTAAGGGTGCCTCTGTGTGTGGCTGTCTGATACACTGGACTCACGTGCTGACGTATTGCGGTAAGCGAGTTGTGTCATTTCCGGTGTTTCTGTGACAGTGTCTCTGTACTGCTCTGGTGAATTCTGCTAGCCTGCTTTCTCACCTCAGTTGCTTTAACGCTGCTTTAACGTCTACTTCAAGTCATAACCCACACTGGTTCTGTTTAAGCACTTATAGCTCTCCTTCTTTCTACGACTTTCTCGCTAATCTCTTAGCTGTTGTTTGCACGCTCTTAGCCTTGTTAGCTACTTTAGCTTAGCCATGGCTTCTCCTTCTCCTGCTCTTTCTTGCCCGGTGTGCCAAATGTTCAGTTATGCCTCTGCCTCCTTTAGCGACAGTGGTAATTGTAATAAGTGTAGCTTATTTGCTGCGTTGGAGGCGAGGCTTAGTGAATTAGAAGCGCGGCTCCGCACCATGGAAAACCATTCAAAAGCTGCGGTAGTTAGCCAGCCCCCTGTAGCCGGTGCGGAGCCACATAGCATAGCCTTAGCCTCTGCTAACTGTCCTCCGGTAACTCCCGTTCAGCCGGGAGGTTGGGTTACGGTTCGCCAGAAGCACAGCTCCAAGCAGAAGCCCACGGTTCACCACCAGCCTGTTCACGTTTCCAACCGCTTTTCCCCACTCAGCGACACACCCGCTGAGGATAAAACTCTGGTTATTGGCAGCTCTATTCTGAGGAACGTGAAATTAGCAACACCAGCGGCCATAGTCAAATGTATCCCTGGGGCCAGAGCGGGCGACATTGAATCAAATTTAAAACTGCTGGCTAAAGCTAAACGTAGATTCAGTAAGATTGTTATTCACGTCGGCGGCAATGACACCCGGTTACGCCAATCGGAGGTCACTAAAATTAATATTGCCTCGGTGTGTGAATATGCAAAAACGATGTCGGACTCCGTAGTTTTCTCTGGACCCCTCCCAAATCTGACCAGTGATGACATGTTTAGCCGCATGTCATCATTTAACCGCTGGCTGTCCAGGTGGTGTCCAGCAAACGATGTGGGTTTTGTTAATAATTGGCAAACTTTCTGGGGAAAACCTGGTCTTATTAGGAGAGACGGCATTCACCCCACTTTGGATGGAGCTGCTCTCATTTCTAGGAACCTGGCAAATTTTATTAGTAATTTAAATCCCTGACAACCCAGAGTTGAGACCAGGACAGAGAGTTGCAGTCCTAAACGCCTCTCTGAGCTTCTAGTTCAGTTACCCAGCCATAGTTTTCATAGTTTTATACAAACGGTGTCTGTCCCCCGACCACCTAAATTATTTAAATCTAAAATTAAACAAAGAGGAGTTGTGCATAACAACCTCATAAAAATTAAAACCTCTTCTGTGACAGAAAGACAAAACAGGAGAATTAAATGCGGACTGTTAAATATCAGGTCTCTATCGTCTAAAGCAGTGTTAGTAAACGAATTAATATCAGATAATCATATTGATTTACTCAGTCTCACTGAAACCTGGCTGTGTCAAGATGAATATGTTAGTCTAAATGAGTCCACTCCTCCCAGTCATAATAATACCTACATTCCTCGAGGCAGCGGCCGAGGAAGGGGAGTTGCAGCCATTTTTAACTCTAGTCTGTTAATCAGCCCTAAACCTAAACTAGATTATAATTCATTTGAAAGCCTCGTTCTTAGTGTTTTACATCCGACCTGGAAAACCTCGCAGCCACTTTTATTTGTTATAGTGTACCGTGCTCCTGGCCCGTATTCTGAATTTGTATCTGAATTCTCAGAGTTTTTATCCAGTTTAGTTCTTAAATCAGATAAAGTTATTATTGTAGGCGATTTTAACATTCATGTCGACGTTGATAATGACTCCCTGGCTACCGCGTTTATCTCATTAATAGACTCCATTGGCTTCAGTCAGGGTGTACATGAACCCACTCACTGTTTTAACCATACCCTCGATCTAGTTCTGACGTATGGAATTGAAATTGATAACCTAAAAGTCTTTCCACAGAATCCCTTGCTATCAGATCATTATCTGATTACTTTTGATTTCTTTTTACTCGATTACACGCCACTTAGCAACAGTTACTATACTAGATGTTTATCAGATAGTGCTGTCACAAAATTTAAGGAAAAGATTACTTCGTCGTTAAATTCAATACCAATACCTTCAGTAACAGAGGTTTCCCGTGCCGACTTTAACCTCTCCCAAATTGATCATTTTGTTGATAGCGCCGTAGGCTCGCTGCGAACAACGCTCGACTCTGTAGCTCCTCTTAAAAAGAAGTTAACAAAGCAAAGAAAGTTTGCTCCTTGGTATAACTCTCAAACCCGTAGGTTAAAACAAATATCGCGAAAATTTGAAAGGAATTGGCGATTAACCAAACTGGAAGAATCTCGTTTAATCTGGACAGACAGTCTCAAAACTTATAAGAGGGGCCTCCGCAATGCCAGAGCAAACTATTACTCAGCATTAATAGAAGAAAACAAGAACAACCCCAGGTTTCTTTTCAGCACTGTAGCCAGGCTGACTGAGAGTCAAAGCTCTATTGAGCCTTGTATTCCTTTAGCCCTTAGCAGTAATGATTTTATGAGCTTTTTTAATGACAAAATTCTAACTATTAGAGGCAAAATTCATGACCTCCTGCCCTCGGATGGTAGGCCTACCTATCTAACCTCAAACACAGCTGTAGAATCTAATATATATTTAGATTGCTTCTCCCCAATTTCTCTTCAAGAATTGACCGCAGTGATTTCTTCATCTAAATCATCAACGTGTCTCTTAGACCCCATCCCAACTAGGCTACTTAAGGAGGTCTTTCCTTTAGTTAACACTCATATATTAGATATGATCAATATATCCCTATTAACAGGCTATGTACCACAGTCTTTTAAGGTAGCTGTAATTAAACCTCTCCTAAAAAAGCCCACCCTGGATCCAGAGGTGTTAGCCAACTATAGACCAATATCTAATCTTCCCTTTATGTCAAAGATCCTTGAGAAAGTAGTCGCAGACCAGCTGTGTGATTTTCTCCAGGATAATAATTTATTTGAGGAATTTCAGTCAGGATTTAGAGTGCATCATAGCACTGAGACAGCTCTAGTTAAAATTACAAATGACCTTCTGATTGCTTCAGACAAAGGACTCGTCTCTGTTCTTGTTTTATTAGATCTTAGTGCGGCGTTTGACACAATTGACCATCAAATTCTACTGCAGAGACTGGATCACTTAATTGGCCTAAAAGGTTCAGCACTAAGCTGGTTTAAATCTTATTTATCTGATCGTTTTCAATTTGTTGACGTTCGTAATGAATCATCCTTATGTACCAAAGTTTGTTTTGGAGTTCCGCAAGGTTCTGTGCTCGGACCAATCCTATTTACTCTATATATGCTTCCTTTAGGTAACATCATTAGAAATCACTCTATAAACTTCCATTGTTATGCGGATGATACACAGTTGTATTTATCGATGAAGCCAGAAGAAAGTAATCAATTAACTAAACTCCATAACTGCCTTAAAGACATAAAAAATTGGATGAGCACCAATTTCCTGATGTTAAATTCAGACAAAACTGAAGTTATTGTTCTTGGCCCCAAACAACTCAGAGACTCTTTATCTGATGACATAGTTTCTCTAGATGGCATTGCTCTGGCCTCTAGCACTACCGTAAGAAACCTCGGAGTAATATTTGATCAAGATTTGTCTTTTAATTCTCATTTAAAGCAAACCTCACGGACTGCATTTTTTCATCTGCGTAATATTGCGAAAATTAGGCCTATCCTGACCCGAAAAGATGCAGAAAAATTGGTCCACGCTTTTGTTACCTCAAGGCTGGATTACTGTAACTCTCTATTATCAGGTAGCTCTAGTAAGTCCTTAAAAACTCTCCAGCTAATTCAGAATGCAGCAGCACGTGTACTAACAGGAACTAAGAAACGAGATCATATTTCTCCTGTTTTAGCTTCTCTGCACTGGCTCCCTGTAAAATCCAGAATTGAATTTAAAATCCTACTGTTAACTTATAAAGCTCTAAATGGTCAAGCTCCGTCATATCTTAGAGAGCTCATAGTGCCATATTATCCCACCAGAACACTGCGCTCTGAGAACGCAGGGTTACTCGTGGTCCCTAAAGTCTCCAAAAGCAGATCAGGAGCCAGAGCCTTCAGCTATCAGGCTCCTCTCCTGTGGAATCATCTTCCTGTTACGGTCCGGGAGGCAGACACCGTCTCCACATTTAAGACTAGACTTAAGACTTTCCTCTTTGATAAAGCTTATAGTTAGGGCTGGCTCAGGCTTGCCCTGTACCAGCCCCTAGTTAGGCTGACTTAGGCCTAGTCTGCCGGAGGACCCCCTATAATACACCGGGCTCCCTCTCTCTCCCTCTCTCTCTCTCTCTCTCTCTCTCTCTCTCTCTCTCTCTCTCACTCACTCTCATCCTATTACTGCATCTTGCTAACTCGGCCATTCTGGATGTCACTAACTCGGCTTCTTCTCCGGAGCCTTTGTGCTCCACTGTCTCTCAGAATAACTCATACCGCAGCGGTGCCTGGACAGTGTGACGTGTGTGGTTGTGCTGCTGCCGTGGTCCTGCCAGATGCCTCCTGCTGCTGCTGCCATCATTAGTCATTAGTCATACTTCTACTGTTATTATACACATATGACTATTGTCACACAAGTATACTGTCTGATACTAATACATACTTTCAACATATTGTACCACAGTAGCCAGAACTATAACTATAATATTATTACTTTCATTAATGTTGTTGTAAGCTACTGTCATTACCTGCATCTCTCTCTCTCTCTCTCTCTCTCTCTCTCTCTCTGTCTCATTGTGTCATATGGATTACTGTTAATTTATTATGCTGATCTGTTCTGTACGACATCTATTGCACGTCTGTCCGTCCTGGAAGAGGGATCCCTCCTCAGTTGCTCTTCCTGAGGTTTCTACCGTTTTTTTTTTCCCCGTTAAAGGGGTTTTTTTGGGGGAGTTTTTCCTTATCCGCTGTGAGGGTCTTAAGGACAGAGGGATGTCGTATGCTGTAAAGCCCTGTGAGGCAAATTGTGATTTGTGATATTGGGCTTTATAAATAAAATTGAATTGAAAATTGAATTGAATTGATACCAAGAGCCATTGATCAAGTGGCGGTATTTGACTAGTTGGGAGTGAGACCAAGTTGCAATGTTTGTAGTCTTCAAACAAACAACCAAGGTTAAAATACTCTACCCTGCAGTGTACTAGATGCCATGGAGGTCTGGTACCACCTAATTCTGAAATTTATCACATGCTTTATCATTTAAGCTACAGTAAAATCTGAATTGACCCTGCATCTGTGGTTCCATGGAGATAAATAGAACCACAACCAATTGGAGCTCGAAGACTGCAGGACCTCGCCTTTTAAGGGCTCAATCTAAAGTAGCGCATGCTTACTTTGGGTCCTGTCATCACTAATACAATAGTTAACCTCAGACAAGTGGAGGAGCATTTAGGTAATACTAACAAGTGCCATCTTCAAACCTCGTTATGGCATAACAGGCACGTACCATCTGGAGATAAGCGCTTTGTAAGCACTGGAGTGAGAATAGAGTGATACTCTGAACTGCATAAACAACTCAGAGTCTTTTAACCTTACGGAATCTAAGAACCCCAGTTGACATCCAAGAGATCTCCTTTCTCTTTTACCTAAGCTTATGCTCTGCCCTTAAATGTTATGGAGCCCCATGGGGGAAAGGTCTTGAGGCATCCAGTCGTAAAGTGGCTCTCTGATTCCCACTCCAGATGACTGGTGTCTAGGATCTATGTCAATCTAACAGATGCTATTGTGGGAGATTTCCCAATAGTTAGCAAATGGGAAGAAGATTTGACCTCTGCAGGAAATACAATTGATTGGAGTACAGTTTTAAGCAATATTTTTAACTGTTCACAAAACTCAAACCACCAGCTGATCTAATTCAACATATGCCATACAACACATTGGACTCCTCAGAGGAAATGCATCACCAAAGCCATTTCTAACCCTTTCTGCTCTGTCTGCCAGCCTGAACACATTGGAACTTTCTTATGCATGGTCTGGTAATGTGAAAAGGTGTATGAATTTTGGGTTAATATGACCTCAGTAACAGCCACCATGACTGGGCATCAAATCCCTACAGACCCAGTTGTTCTCTTAGATAATGATGATTCTAAACTAAACTTGTTTAAGCAGAAGAAAATTTGGCTAACTGGCTTAACTGCAACAAAGAAAATGATAATAATGATGCTATTAAAAAGATGATAGCAAAAAAAATTGCTTCAAGAGACGTGACTTCAGGTTTATCAGATTTTATACAGCCTCCTCTGGTGCCCTAGAAGGCTTTATGCAACTTTATTTTCACACATGCAGGAGTACCTTCCAGGCTTGTAAACAGACTTTGATGGGTAAAACTGTCAGTGACAGTGATGTCATGATGGTTTTCTCTCCAGTCTCAAATCCCTCAAAGTCCTGATCCTGCCAGCTGCAGCAGGCAGCTGCACTACAATCAAGATTATTCAATTGCATCTTTTTTGATTCTGTAACAGCCTGTAGATTACGGTGAGACTGATATATCATGAGGCCACAGATGGCAAAGCACAATTCTCCTTAATATCTCAATGTTCACATAGTGGCTGCTGCTTTCTCTAACCACACGAGGGTAATTTTTGCTTCAGTGCACTTTAGCTTTATCTAAATCAATATAATGACAGGCCATTTCTAAATGGCGGTGTTGAGGCTTTTCAAATATGTTAAAAGGGATGACCTTTAAAATCATATGATCCCAGAAAGTGAACCAATTATCTGCATTCATGGCTGAAAAACGGCAGGAAATCTTTTCATAGATCTGACGGGCTTTGTGGATTTTTCCCACCGAGACGTGATATAATGTTAACGAGTTGCATGTTAAAGTGATGTGTCAAAAGTGGAGAACTGTGGAACTTACCAGCAAGCAGCAATTAACCTTTCCTGTCTCCATTTTCTTTGTGGTCTGTCACTTGCCAACAGTTTTTTTCTTCCTTTTCATTGAAAGGTCATTATGTGAGGAGTAAAATTAAGGGCATAATGAATCATTCATGATATCACCTTAACTTTCTATCACACATGTAGTTTGCAGGTAAAATGCATTTATCATATGACTCTAAAGCCATGCAAGCCATGTGAGAATATGGCCTAAATACTGATACTAAAGACCCATACTTACTTTTATTGTATAATGGTGCCCTCTAGTGGCTGTAGTAATTACTACAGAATCTGTGGATGAAGTGACGTGTCGTAGCATAAAAAGTGACAAAGTAAATGTAATGTAAAAATATCGAAGAAGCCCCTATACATATGGTGGGTGGGAGTGGTGGTGGATGGGTCAAACAAACCGGTGTTTGCGTCCTGAAGTCAGCGCTGACTTTTTCTAATAATAACGTAGCCTATTATGCTAGTATGTTAGCATGCTATGGTATAACGCATTACAATTGTAAAGCGTTAGAGTACTTTGATTACTTTTTGCAGTAACGAGTAACCTAACGCGTTAGTTTGCTGTTTGAGTAATCAAATACTTGAGTACATTTTCAAACAAGACATCAGTTACTTCCGTTACTTTTAGAATACTGGTCCTTCAGCTCCGAAAAAGCAACGACTCTCTTTTGGTTCTAATAACGGAGATAACGTTAAACCTATCAGTTCGAAAGAAGTCATGAAGCTTGTGGCTCGCTACGTGGTCGGAGAAATGCTGCCATTGTCTACGGTGGAGTCTAAAACATTCAGCAGGATCGTCAGTAAAATCCCACGACTCAAAATGCCTGGTACACACTACACGACTTTTCTGCCTGTTCTGAAAGTCACTATGTGGAGTCATAAAATCGTGCCATGACTTGGCCGGCAGACATGACACACCACACGATGGTACTCACCAATTATCCCTGGTCGTCTTTCACGGCGTGTGTGATGTCATCGGGTTATTCTTGTCCTATTTTTATTACTTTTACTATTATTTGAGTCACTGTGTCTGTTCATGTGCCAGCCGACATGTTGTTGTAGTCACCTAAAAGCGCCAGTGGATGGCAGGAGTTTCACTTAAAATACCGTAGGCAAATATTCAAGCTACTGTATCCTCCACAACAAGTTCCTACAAATGTTTCACAATAAAAGCCTATTTAGAAAATGGAGGGATTCTCTCAGCCAAGGTTATAAGTATAAGTATATAATATTTTAATTTGAAACAAATACAGGAAGTGTTGAGTTTGAAATGACGGCGTGATGCATTAACTTTATCAAGGCAACGGGAGTGGATAAAAAGTAAATATTTAAAAACACAGAGGGATTAATAAATAACGGACCGTCTATAATGTAGTCTGTTTCAAATGAAGCTGGGAGCCTCTGCAGTTGTGGTGAGTAAAAGCCCTGCCACTGTTTTTTAATGTTATTACTTTGTGTCCGTCTCTCTTATGAGGATGTACCATTGTTTGCTAGCTTGATGCTAATGACAGTAACGTTAACTCAGTGGGTTGACAAAGTGCCTCTGCTGTTTCACACCATCATTTCCCCCTTTTACACTGTGTGGTAACATCCCTAGAGGAAATATTAAAAATGCTGGGGTGTTGTTGTCATACAGTTGTCTACAGCAGCAGATCGTTCTGTGTTTCTACTGGTCAAAGTGACGGCTGTGATGGGAGAATTGGATCTCAGTGAAGGGCAAGTGGTCCATAACTTTAATTTTGGAGACAAAAAATGTAGGCTTAGCGCCCTGTGGTCCATTGCCCAATAGGAAATGTAGAATACTCAAAAGTACTTTAAAAGTACTTGAGTTACTTTACTCAGGGAGTAACGTAGTAAAGTAACTGGTTACTTTTCAAAAAGTAATGCAGTAAAGTAATGTGATTACTTTAAAAGTAACCCTTACCCAACTCTGGTAGTGATATGTGAGACAGGTCTTATCAAAGTACTTACTAAATGCCAAACCGTGGTGTTTTTCCTAAACCTAACCATGTAGCTTTGTTGCCTAAACTGAATCGGGTAATTTCGGAGCGGAACTGTGATCGTATCAGGATATGAAGGACGTGTTTAAAACTGTGACTATTAGAATTGTTACATGTGTCGTTTTGGGGCTGGTCATGTATGTTGTTTTGGAAATCAGTGGAAATTCGACTTATTCTGTCATTTAGGTATTAGAGAGCGCTGGAAAAAAAGACAAAGCCTCATATTTGGTCATGCAATGTCACATATTTAACTTTTTTTCGTTGTGTATTATAAATAAAATTGATTGATTGATTGATTGATTGATACCCTTTTGCTCAAAACAAGTGTTTAGGATGCAAGACCCAACAGGACCCAGTGGGGTTTGCCAGGGTCTGTGCCAGCTCAACATGCTGACAGATGCAAAACATTTTTCACATGCTAAATTACCACATGTGAAAGTTCTATTGTATTGAACTTAACTGAAAACAAATTTCAAAGGAAAGTCGTTTAAGTGATTTTCTTTGCTTTTCATCTCAGTGTTTTATACAAAACTGAGTGCAGCCTCTGAACCTGACTTCTTAACTTCACTGAATCCAAAAGTGTCATTTCCGTTCGATTATAAAACATCCCTCAAACCCACTAGGACAGTTCATCCTGCGTACTCTCATTCTGCACCCTCCAACAAATCCTCCAATAGACATTAAGTGTGTGATAGCAGTCTTTATGGGTGGAGATTGGTTTGGATGGTGTGTTTATGAGCGCAGCGAAGCTTCCAGATCAGCTCATAAATGTGATTCATGATTGTGCGCGATGGAGATGTCCTCAGAGTTTTAAGGGCTTAACAGAGGGCGCAGACGGAGAAAGTGGAGAGGGACAGCGGGGGAGTCGTATCATGTGTCGGTGTGGTTTGTGCAAGGCTGTTAGTGGAGAGCAGTCTGGAGTGCAGGCTCTTGGGTAAACTGGAATTAATAACACCACGATCTGTCTGTTCCTAAAGGTAGGGGATAATGGCAGTGGTGTCGCCAAGGGGTGGCCAGGGCCAAACTAAACTTAAGAGGGCTTGTTTCCAGTAAATGTTTTGTTCCTTACAATCCAATTTAAAGCTGTATATTTGTATTTCAAAGGAGAAGTCTGGTATTTTGCACTTTGAGCCCCATTTCTGGGTTGTTTATGATGAAATAGATTGGTTAAGACCAAAATTTTGACGATTGCTCCTTTTCAAAGAATTTGGATTTCCCCTGCCTGGCTTAACACTGCTGTCTATGGCCATGTGTGAACCTGTCCCTAAAACCACCCTCAACGTTTGTTTTCAAAGCCATGAAACTCACTGTGGTCAGTGGTGTTCGCTGATTTCTGACATAAAAATCGTAGCAAACTGTGGTTTCCGTGATGATTTGACATTTTGTCTAATCCATTGATTTTCTATAGAAGCCTCATTGTCTCATTGTAGTCATTGTAGTCTTTTAGCTCAGCGAAAAAGTGCCGGCTTGACAGTGCTGTGTGCGCTCCTGGAGGAAGAACGAGAACGAACGAAAAAGTTTTGTAATAAGTTTAAACAACTGCACAATGGATTACTCGCTTGCAGTACGATGCCTTTGAACACACCACCAGCCTTCTTCTTCTTCTTCTTCATTACATTGCAATGGTTTCCTGCTGGTTGGCAACACCCATGTAGGGGAGCATTATCGCCATCAAGAGGGCTGGAGTGTATAACGCTTCAGGGTCAAACGAACGATCAAGCGGAAGTTTACACACGGTTGTGAGGCAGCTGAAAAAATAGTTCCACAATCCAGATGAATTGCGAAAACACAGAAGGAAACCGCAGTTTGCTAAGATTTTTATGTCAGAACATCAACGAACACCACTGACCACTCGGTGAGTTTCATGGCTTTGAAAACAAACGTTTAGGGTGGTTTTAGGACAGGTTCACACATGGCCATAGACAGCATTGTTAAGCCAGGCAGGAGAAAGCCAAATTGTCCGAAAAGGAGCAATCGTCAAAATTTTGGTCTTAACCACTCTATTTCATCATAAACAACCCAGAAATTGGGCTCAAGGTGCAAAATATTGGATTTTTCCTTTAAGGAAAAGGACAACCAGCCTATTTAAAGAACAATGAATTGCCTAACACATGTATATATCTATATACATAACACATTAAAACAGGTTTGTTGTGGAACTCAAAATGTTAACTGTACTGTGGTCTACGCACATCAGATAATTAGTAACATTAAGTGTAAAATAAGAAGTTAAACTATATCAGTATGTGATTCCTTAACTCTTATATTGACATTGTTTTCAACTATCCTAAATACTTCACTAGCATAACAGAATTCCTCAAGTTAGTTATGGCTTTTGGTTTTGGGGTGCCACATCAAGATTTTCAGTGGCTCCATCTAATCACCCCTATGAAGACTTTCTGGGAGTGCCAATGGATAATATTCTCTTCTTTGAGTATCTGATTTTATGTTTAAGTGTTCCAAGCTTTGAGTGATTGTCAGCATGCGTGTGTATCTGCATATGTTGCTGTCAGGATGTGTCTGTCACCTTGACAGTCCCAAGTGTATCTTCCTGCCACAGTTTACACATTTTTCAGCAGAAAGTAGCATCTTCAAAGGTTCGCTAATGATCTCACAGATGTTTGCCTGAGTTGAAATGTGTTAGATCATGACAGTTTGGACTATAATGGAAGAACTATTCAACCATGGTTATGTCTAGTTGGAAGCATGAAGTTGTTTCTGTAACGGCCAATTGATATTCCACTATATAACCTCAACAACTTGCATATCTATATATTGTGGAGCTGTGCATCAGTGTGTCATTACAGACCAGGATGCTGGACAAACTCTACTAGCTTTGTAAAACTACATGTTTTGGGGGAAAAATGGTGACACAATGGTAACAATTTTAGGGAACTGCAAAATGCTTTTGAATAGAGATGTTATGTGGATAATCTCAGTTGAGGTTTTTCACTATATGGCCTCAGTACCGCACTTTAGAAATTCTCTAGCTGAAGAATAGGGCCGACATAGTGCATTTTAAATACATTGGCTTATCATTTAATAATCATTGGTTGCAAGCACTTTTTCTTTAGGCTAATTTGTTAGTTCTTTTAATGTGATGTCTCTTTTACTACCAAGTCAATAGCATGCCAAGGCTATAAAAGGCTGAATGATTAGCAGATATTTAAATGTGAATCTGGCAGGAAAAAAGTCATGTTTAAAAAAAACCAAACATTTTAATCTTGCTCTTATATTGATATTGTTATGAGAAAAATATAACAAGAAGCCAAAAAAGGCATTGCTAATTCAAGCATACAGGTCCGTGCCTTCAGCTAGAAATCCCCAACAGTTCCTCACAGTGTCTTTAATACTTGATTAGAAAATCAATATTGAACCAAATTATGCACTACACTGACCATGCATAAAATATTTTGTTTTTTGCTCTTATTCCAAATTATTCCAAATGGAACTGCTGTTGCTTTTGCCAGGATTTTATCAAAGTTTTCCACAAGGGGTGGACTTGTATGATCGAGCGAACACAGAATCCCTCTTTAATTCCTTCGACCACCTTCTTGACAAGGCTGGCGATACAATATTTGGGAATTTTCAAAAAGCTGTTGATAGCCAGCCAGTTGGTTTGTGTACAACAAATCCATGACAACACACAGAGCTGACTGTAAACAGGCAAGAGGCTTTGTGTGGCAAACTGTGGTAAAAACCTCAATTGTGACACATGTATTAAATGTGCTGTATACATGTCTGAGGAGTGCTATTAAAACCAGCATTTCCCACACGACTTAATCATAAAATGCTACATTCAGAATATCCAGACAAATTATGCTGTTTACATGACCTGTGTCAAATTTGGAATACTGTCAAATTTTGATTAATAGTGGAATGTTAGTGTGCATGTACACATACCCACTGAATGGTCATATTCATGGTAAAAATGAAAAGCAGAAAGGGAAAAGGAAAAGAAAAGGAAAAACACTCCCAGACGTTGAAAGAAAGTCCCGTATGAAAGCCACACCTCACACTTTCAATTAATAAGCCAGCTTTACACAGCATGTATGAACTCAGTGTGACAGGACTGAGAGTGGTGTATGTTTCCAGTCCCTTCAAACTTTTGTCCGTAAAAAAGACACAGTACAACTAAAACCTACAATCATTGCCCTGCAGAGATCTTGCTCCTGTGTTTGGTAAAATTGGCTCAATTTTATTTGAGTGGCGAGTTACTTGCTACCTGCGCGCAGCCACTCCAACAAAGAAACTCCTATTTTGCTCAAACAGTTTTGCTTCTTCACTGGCAAAACAAATTCTGTACGATTTAAAGCTTTGCTCCTGTTCTCCTGCGCCCCTCTCACTTAAGGCTCTCACAGGAGGAGAGGGTAGCATTGACTGCACCCTGCCATTTTCTGGATGTCACCAGTCACCACTAATGGCTGTACTAAGCACTACAAGCATGCTGCCGATGGCTGGAATCAGCAGTCAAAGATGCTGAGAGGGGAGGGCACGTAGACAGACTGAGGGGGTGAGGGTGTAATGTGGATTAATGCTTAGTTGAGAAAGTGTTTAATAGACCTGCTCGGCAAGCTTTCCTCTCGCTACACACACTGGAACTGCTCTCCGAGGTTTGACTGGATAGACGGAGTAATACATTTCAAATTGTTGCACAAATGATGAGGAAAGGAATGAAAAGCAAAAGCTCAAGTGAGCTGAAGGTGTGGCAGAAAGAGTGTGGAAAAACAAAGGTAACTGGCTATCATCTTGACCCAGATAATACTGTGTTGAACTATAGGACTAAGATTGTTTTCAAAGTGATATCGCTTGTGATTCAGCGTCCTGTCGTGTGGTCCAAATTCCCCATGAATACTGTATATCTCATACCATACACTTATGGTGAGATGTTATTGCTTCATAAACCGCTCATAAATCTTAGTTTGCCATACTAGCAACCAAAATAGTTTTAGATTTGTGACTTTAGACTTGTTTTTAGCAAGCTTATGCTCATTAGGATTGCAGTATGGTAGCTTGAGGCAAAGTCATGTTTCTCACAGCACGCTGCCCAATGTTTGTAAAAGCATTGTTCTCTTTGTTTGGTTTGGTGATTCACCTCCTGCTCAAGAAAACCCAGAAAGCTACCGCATGTGCTCCCCTTTCAGGAGCTTTTAAAGGAACAGTTACCACAAAATCAGAAATACATATTTTTGTGTTGAAGAGTGTTGAAGATGTTGGTCGAAGAGATGTCTGCCTTCTCTTGAATATGATGGAACTAGATGGCACTTGTCTTGTAGTGCTCAAAGTGCCAAAAAATACAGATATCATTACCCAGTTACTCAAGATAATCCACAGACCTTGCTAAGAGCAGTTTCACATAGGAACTATTTATTTCAACCAAACTACACCTGCTAACCATATCACTGCACAAAAGGAAGCATGCATCTGGTTTTATTATATTGGAGAGAAAGCAGACATCTCTAAAGCCAATATAACACTTGGCAACTCACACCAAAACAATGTAGACTGATAAATAGCACAAGAGGTAAGAGGCTGTGTATGTCTGATTGGGGGGTGAACTGTCCCTTTAAGTTAAGTTATTATCGTGTTAGATACATGTATCTGAATAAGTGAATCTAAAGTATACTTCAAATGTCCATAACTTTTTAAAACTGATTTAAAACAGAACCAAATATGTTTGTTCCAACATAAAACTTAGAGCAAGTTGCATTTTACATGGCAACTTGCTGCAATATACAACATATTGTAACTGCGATTCTTGTAGAACTTTTCGAGTTAAGTGCCAGCATGGCTTAGATGCCTTAAATCTCATTGAGGCTGAGCTTTAGTGAGGCTTTGGGGGGGTTTAACAGCTAAAGTCTTCAACAGGAATTAGATACACAGGAATTATGAGTGCTACTTGTAGCAGCATCTTCAAGACTCTGATGCAACAGAAGATCAACAGCTCATGTAATACAGTAATCTTAAACAAGTCTCCATTCCTGCCATTTGAAAACCTCACATTTGGAGTTATTCTGTAAAACTCATGTATGCACTGAGCTGCACAATCCCTCTTCTTTTGTATTGGTGGGAATCAGAACATTGGTTTCCAATCACTGAAACATTTTTGGAGCCACAACAGAGGTGACATCCAGGAAAGGTCACATAAATCATTCTTTGTTTTGATATTGCATCTGTGACATTATCCAGGCGCTGTGGGAAAAAAAGTTTCTATGAGTGTGACAATTTTTCAGTCCCTAAAGAAAGTATGCAATCCTTCAACTTCACCAGTCCCCATACTTGGATATGTAAAGTTTTCACATTACTGCATAAAAATCAGCCTGATTAATCACTATAGCAGCACATCCAGAGTGTGACTCAAACACAATCTTGAGCTCAGAATTACTGTCAAACTTTATTTACCAGATGCTGAACAACTTCAGCGGTGTACCAAACCTACTGCAAATCACGTTAAAGCAACAGATCAGACGCAGCGTTATGGATAATCTGGTCCCCACAGCAATTAAGTACGGGATAAAACTCGACATGCCGTGTAACTAAGCTGCGACGCTGCTGTCATGCAGTGCAGGGAAGGCCTGAGAGTTTGACATCATGGTTATTCCCTGTAATATCAGACGGTGAATTAAAGTATAACGTGTGTATGAGTGTGCACACATAGCTGAGGACAGATTACAGACAGGGTATTAATGGAATTAACACCATGAATGATGGCTGCATTTCATTTCAGTGAGCCCATTACCTGCAAACCACAGCAAACCAGGGGAGCAGGTAATATTTCTAGTCAGAAGCACTGGTTGATATAGGTCAGGGTCCATAAAAAAAGCACAGCAAATGTGGAGAACTGGTTGCCAACTTTTTACTTTTATCACAAGCCTCCCTATTTCATCAGTCCAGTACTGAACATTACTGCATGGGACAAAATACCTACAATGACCATAGAAGAAGATATGCAGAGAAAGGTCAGATCAACATTTCCTTATGGCACTTGAAATTTTGTATGTTTTATTTCCAAAACTTTGTCCCTATATGTATTGTAACATATGTAAAGGTCACATATCTAGTAAAATGACTGTAAATTTTTATATTGTATTTTCAATGTTTTTCCTCTCCCAAAATTTGTCACTACCGAAACATGTAGTATTAGTATTTTACTGAAGGTTTTCACAATTAAATCTATAAAAAATTAATATTTTAACAGATTTCGATGTTCAAATTATAGAATTCTTCAAAATCTAAATGCAATCTTTCTTTGTAAAATGCATAACGCTGATCAGATTGATTTCAGAGTTAATAATTGATTAAACCAGAACATAAATGTAACCGATTAGCATCATAATACTTTAGTTGATAACTCAATATACTTTATTTTTTACAAAACACCCAGTGTTTCAGTAGTGACTGCACTGTTTCGGTAGTGACCATTATTCTGTTTTTAAGGTTGCATCATATTCCCTCAAATGTATGCCTTATGGTGGGCATATTGCAAAGTGTGGTCAATAAAACAATTTAATTTTTGAGAGAGCAGAGCAGAGTAGAGTAGAGTAGAGTAGAACAGAGCAGAGTATAGAGTAGAGCAGAGCATAGTAGAGTAGAACAGAATAGAGTTGTGTTTCGGTAGTGACATGAAAACAAGGGACACTATTTTTTTTTGCATAGTTTCTTTATTTAAAAATTAATCCCACAATACATCTAAATCTTTCAACTTCTGTTTAAACTTAATCACAAAGATATTTTAAATTACACTTTTGAAAAAAAATACAGTACAGGCCAAAAGTTTGGACACACCTTCTCATTCAATGCGTTTTCTTTATTTTCATGACTATTTACATTGTAGATTCTCACTGAAGGCATCAAAACTATGAATGAACACATGTGGAGTTATGGCAAAAAAAGGTGAAATAACTGAAAACATGTTTTATATTCTAGTTTCTTCAAAATAGCCATCCTTTGCTCTGATTACTGCTTTGCACACTCTTGGCATTCTCTCCATGAGCTTCAAGAGGTAGTCACCTGAAATGGTTTTTCAACAGTCTTGAAGGAGTTCCCAGAGGTGTTTAGCACTTGTTGGCCCCTTTGCCTTCACTCTGCGGTCCAGCTCACCCCAAACCATCTCGATTGGGTTCAGGTCCGGTGACTGTGGAGGCCAGGTCATCTGCCGCAGCACTCCATCACTCTCCTTCTTGGTCAAATAGCCCTTACACAGCCTGGAGGTGTGTTTGGGGTCATTGTCCTGTTGAAAAATAAATGATCGTCCAACTAAACGCAAACCGGATGGGATGGCATGTCGCTGCAGGATGCTGTGGTAGCCATGCTGGTTCAGTGTGCCTTCAATTTTGAATAAATCCCCAACAGTGTCACCAGCAAAACACCCCCACACCATCACACCTCCTCCTCCATGCTTCACAGTGGGAACCAGGCATGTGGAATCCATCCGTTCACCTTTTCTGCGTCTCACAAAGACACGGCGGTTGGAACCAAAGATCTCAAATTTGGACTCATCAGACCAAAGCACAGATTTCCACTGGTCTAATGTCCATTCCTTGTGTTTCTTGGCCCAAACAAATCTCTTCTGCTTGTTGCCTCTCCTTAGCAGTGGTTTCCTAGCAGCTATTTGACCATGAAGGCCTGATTGGCGCAGTCTCCTCTTAACAGTTGTTCTAGAGATGGGTCTGCTGCTAGAACTCTGTGTGGCATTCATCTGGTCTCTGATCTGAGCTGCTGTTAACTTGCGATTTCTGAGGCTGGTGACTCGGATGAACTTATCCTCAGAAGCAGAGGTGACTCTTGGTCTTCCTTTCCTGGGTCGGTCCTCATGTGTGCCAGTTTCGTTGTAGCCCTTGATGGTTTTTGCGATTCCACTTGGGGACACATTTAAAGTTTTTGCAATTTTCCGGACTGACTGACCTTCATTTCTCAAAGTAATGATGGCCACTCGTTTTTCTTTAGTTAGCTGATTGGTTCTTGCCATAATATGAATTTTAACAGTTGTCCAATAGGGCTGTCGGCTGTGTATTAACCTGACTTCTGCACAACACAACTGATGGTCCCAACCCCATTGATAAAGCAAGAAATTCCACTAATTAACCCTAATAAGGCACACCTGTGAAGTGGAAACCATTTCAGGTGACTACCTCTTGAAGCTCATGGAGAGAATGCCAAGAGTGTGCAAAGCAGTAATCAGAGCAAAGGGTGGCTATTTTGAAGAAACTAGAATATAAAACATGTTTTCAGTTATTTCACCTTTTTTTGTTAAGTACATAACTCCACATGTGTTCATTCATAGTTTTGATGCCTTCAGTGAGAATCTACAATGTAAATAGTCATGAAAATAAAGAAAACGCATTGAATGAGAAGGTGTGTCCAAACTTTTGGCCTGTACTGTATGAAAAATGTTTTAAGTGTTATTTACATGAACTGAATTTTAGAGGTCAGGGTTGGGGACAGCTACTTCCCAGTAGAAAGTACCCTATAAATGGTGATATATTTAGCTTATGACTTTTTCATTTAATGTCCTGGGTTTAAATAGGTCATAACATAATCTTTGTAAATATCTATGTCTGAATACTCAATTTTATTATTTTTGTTGTTTTTTTTTTGGTAAGGGACAGCACTTTGCACAAAATTGGTAGAATGCCCCATAAATTATCCATCAGATAACTAATACAGGACTAATAAAAAATGTTGAGTGAGCTACAATGGCTGGATCAACAACTACAGGAAACTGTAATGGAGTAGATGTGTTGTATTAAGAGTCAGGCATAATTAAATGATTGTATCATACAGGAAGAGCGTTCACAGGGGGACGAACACACAATATGAGCTGAGGTTTTGAGGAAGGTGAAACAAATGGTATTGAGTGTGACAAGGGCCGGGCTGTTGATTTAACATTCCTACTTTATGGCTATTGCCACATCAGCCTCAACAATAGTGTGCTGTAGTGTCCTCACAAAAACATAGAAATCTGCAGCCAGGGCAAAGGGCAGTGCCTCAGTACAGACGCTGCAGCAGGCAGCAGACTCGGGCTCACTGGAGAGTGTCAGGTCAATGACATCGACAGAGAAGTCAGCTACTTCTAAAAGTAGTCAATTTGTCTGCTTGGCTTCATGCTGATTAGATGAATCTGCCACTTAAGTTGTTTAAATCACTGTTAAAGGAACAGTTCACCCCAAAATACAAAATGCATATTTTTTCTTTTACCTGTAGTGTTAATCATTAATGTAGATTATTTTGGTGTGAGTTGCAGAGTGTTGCAGATATCGGCTGTAGAGATGTCTGCCTTCTCCTCAATATAATGAAAGTGATGGCACTCGACTTGTGGTGGTCGAAGCACTAAAAATACATTTGAAAGATTCAACAGCAATGTCTATTTCCACAAATCATGACCCATTTACTCAAGGTAATCCACAGACCTTGTTGTGAGCAGTTTCATGTAGGAACTATTTCCTTTCTACCAAACTACACCCACCAACTGTATCACTGCACAAAAGGAAGCATCTACTGCTAGCTCACTTAGCACCACTGAGCTAGCTAATGTTACAGCTCAGGGGAGGAGGACACCATTAATGTTTACATCTCATGCTGTAACTTGGAAAAGCCTCTTTTTGATGAGCAGATGCACACTTCCTTCTGCATGGTGGTTCAGTTGGTGGGTGTAGTTTGGATGAAACAAAGTAGTTCCTACTATACAAGAAAGGTCTGTGGATTATCTCGAGTAACTGGGTTATGATTTCTGGGAAGAAACATTACTGTTGAGTTTTTCAAATGTACTTTTTGGCAGTTTGAGCACCACAAGCTGAGTGCCATCTAGTTCTATCATATTGAAGACAAGGCAGATATCTCTACAGCTGATGTCTCCAACACTTGAAAACAAACACAGAAACAAACTGCACTGATGAATAAAACTACAGGTGAGAGGAACAATATATATATTTTGTTTTAGGGCGAACTGTCCCTTTGAAATGAGGATCAAGAGTCAGCATGAAGGTTTTTTGTTGTGTATGTGAGTCGTAACTACCAAAGCTGTGGCAGGAGTAAGAATTCACTACATTATGCATAAAACATGCATATCATATGTGCATCTGTAATGTAATAACACAAAACCATTGAGTAAGAGATCATATTTTTTTTCCATTTCAGTAAAATGCAAGAAAGCTGGTGAAGGTGTTCAGAGCGCTACAAAACTGCTATGGCGGACAACTCCATGTATTCTGCCAAAACAAGGTACGTAGAGTGAGCCCCTTTTTGTGAGTTTGTAAATAATGACTGTGGTGTCCAAGAACTGAAGACGAGAGCAGTGTGACAAGAAGTATCTGACTTTGTCTCTTGACACTACTCCAACTCATGATGAACAGTTTACAATGACGGTTTAAAATCCTTGGCAGAAGCAGAGATATTGTTGCTTTTTATTCCACACATTCTTCTTCCTAGTCAAAAACCTGGTGCCTACATTACCCTTAACATAACTAGATTGCCCACAGTTCAGTTGGAGTTTTGGGCGTGCTTTGCTAGTAGCAGCTAATGTAGCCTTGAGCCATCGAGGCCAGACGACCCTGCATTTTTTGCCCGCGTCCTCGGCTTAGTGGCCTCATTGGATTAAATGTCGATGCTGTATTTTTGCACGCTGTTGCCTATCTGAACATGGACACCAAGATGCAGAACCCATTTGGTAACTTTAATTCTGTACTTGCATCCAGATCCCTCTAATTGGGCTGTAAGTACAGAGTTTCTGCATTTTGGTGCATTCAAATTTGCATGTGTTGAACATACTCAGCAGTTTTTGCAATGATGATGTCCCTGCAACTTCCGCGATCTTCTTTTACATTCATTCTTGTTTCTGATGTACCTGTGAATAATCACAGCTATATGTACGATCCAAGAAAAGTAACTACAATGAAATTATCTTACATTGTTTTGAGATTGGAGCAGACTAAGTAGAAAAGGTTTACACAGGACAAACGGTAAACAAATCAACCCTTGAATGGGTTCTTGATACACACCGATACTCATTTTTGCAGTTGAACAAAGCTTAAATTTTTGTAAGGATCAACGTTTCGAAATCGAAACGTTGATCCTTACAATAAACATTTGAGGAGCTATAACAGTGTGCGGACTTCACCTTTTTTAAAAGTCTGTTTGCTTGTTGGTCCCGCACCTGTGATACTTAGGATGTGCGTGCTTTACCCTACTTTGTGTGCAAAGCTTAAATTTCCCCTGCCGTAAGTTTGAGATTTCTTTGGCAGACACTGCTCTGCTCCCTGTTGCTCCCTGTCTCCCAGCGCTCAATTAAGTAAATGACTAGCAGTTATTCAGTCTCTGTCACTCACTGGACAAACAGTTCTCTAATTAACACTTACACTGCGAGCGTCTAAATGAGTGCCATTGAAAATCAATGCTTATTATAAGCCGAGAATATGTTGTGCAGATGCACATGAGACTATTTTTAAAGAATGATGCTGGCATCACTTCACAATTTAAAAAAATAAAAATTAAAAAATTAAAGTAGAATAAACTATTGCATTTCCCAAGTTGTGACTCCATTTCCTAATCCAAAAAAAAAAAAAAAAAAAAAGAAAACAAAATGTTGTCTTCCCTCAGCTCGTCAAACTGGTAAAGCAGTGTGAACACAAAGTCCCTATAGCACCCTTTGTGAGGTCTGGCTGAAATTGAGATACTCTCTAGAGATGGAAAACATAGCAGAGTACAGTTTCAAAATAAAATACATTGTCACTTAATATAATGGGATGGCTCTTCTATGTGTTTTTGGACAATGATGCAGTTCTGCACCAGGGAGGCATAAGCAGCTGACAACAGCTGTTAGTAGGATCCATTCAGAGCTGACTTTGGTCTCTTACTGGTATTTCTTCATGATAATAAGATAAAAGAAAGAGGTAGCATTATCTTTTGATAAACACATATAAGTAGACGATCTGTTTACGGATGTTAAAGCTGCATTTAGCAAGATTTTTATGCAAAAATACAGCTTTCCCGTCACCTAGGGCACATTGCGCATCCTCCCTGTTCTCCAAAATTAAACTCTGATGTCACCAACAGACACTGACTCATCTAATTGTCTGTAAAGCAGCTGCACTTTGTCCAGAAAATTAATAAAGACAACAGGAACAACACTTCACCTCTATTTGTTATAAACCGATGTAAACAGAGATATGAATATAATGCATTATGTGTGAAGGTCACAAGCATGGGTCAGTGTTTTCTTAATACACAGTCTTTGGGTCACTTCCAGGCCACTTGTTTTGTCTTGAAACAAATGATCTTTTGACCAGCATGTATGTGTTTGTGTGTATGTGTGTGTATTACTGACATTTAGCTCACTATTCCATGATAATATGGCCACTTCCGATAAAATGTCTAATGACCTTAACTGAGAGTGATTCTTTGGAACATAATAGATTAAAGCGTTTTCCCCTGTGGCTATTGCCATGGAGTTTGAACAATATCAGATAGTCACATTGACCTCATGGGAAAAAATCTATATGAAAGTTGAATTCATTGAATCGAAACAGCTGAACACTGCTGCAGCACATCAAAGGCCGTCATACAAGTCTCTACTTGTGGCAGCTTTTACTGCTTCATGAATGGGCCTTCACTCTCCGTCCGTCTGTTACTTTTTCTTTCACTTGTTCCCGCTCTCACACGCTCTCTCTCTCTTACTCAGACACACAGACACACACACACAACACTTCCCTTCCCTTTCTCCTTTTATTCTGGTTCCAGCACACACCCTCCACAGAGATAAGCCTTCCTGGTAATTCCCTTTGATAAATCTGTAATCATTAACGTTCTTGCTTTAGGGACAAGTCTGAGGGACGGCATTCACGCAGAAGCACCATAAGGAATCACAGACTACTCAAGAGGAGCTGAGGAGAAGCGCCAATCATCTTAAGGTCAGTTCTACTCAAATAGAGAACTAGGAAAATTCGCCTGCTGAGATCAAAGTTTCAACTTGTGTGTATCTATTGAGATCTGTTTTAACTTGATTGTTCTTCATGTTACAGTGAAATTATGGCGACACTGGTGTATACAGCATTGCACACACTTCTCTGGCTTCTAACTGCATTCACTCTTACAACACAAGGTGTGTAAAGCTGTTTGAAACTCTGCCACAATGCGTTGAATCTTCAAAATTGAAAATCTCTAGCATTTTCCTTCAAAAGTTATAAGGAAGATCAATGTGTAATGTTCTAATAATGTGAAGGGAAACAATGGGATTGTGCTGAATCAACAAGAAGCTCTTGTTCGATTTAAATCTCAGTTTAGTATGTCTATATTTGTCTACAGATTTGGTGAAACTAAGCGTGACTCCTGTGATAACTGCAGAGTGTAACCAACAGGTTACCCTACACTGCAACGTGTCCTCATCTCAAAACGATCTATCAATCAAACACATGAAGTGGTCCCAAAATAAAATGTCTTTGTGTTCTGTGGATGATAAAGGAATAATCTCAACCCACACACACAATCTAAGTGACTTCCATTGTGAGTATAGACATGGACAACTGTCCCTCATCTTCAAGAGAGTGCAGCCACTGGATAGCTCAAAGCCCTACATGTGCAAACTACAGTCCACCGGGGGAGCTTCACATCGCTATACAGTTGTGACGTTACAAGGTCAGTGTCCACATCTATTCTTATTTCCACAAACAGTGATATGTCCTAACACTGTTTGTAAAACTGCTGTCATGAATGTAAAACCTGGTCAGCTTCTTTTTGTAGTTTATAAGTATTCAGATTCTTTACTCAAAGGTGCCCTGTGGAGTTATCTAGTAAACAAACAAAAGGATTTACATTCAGTGTTACGCACCAAAGTGCATTGTGTGTACCCTTGAGGTCTAACAAACTTGCTGAGTGCATTTACATCATCATAAAACATCTGAAAAGCTGACGTGTGTAAGATTTGGTGGCACCTGGTGGTGAGGTGTCAGATAGCAACCAACTGAATACTCTTGTGCTAAGCCCACGTGTAAAGAAACTACGGTGGCCTCAGGTAACGCAAAAAAGCCAAAAGCCTTCTCTAGAGTCAGTGTTTGGTTTGTACGTTCTGGGCTACTGTAGTAACATGGCAGTGCAACATGGTGGACTGTGGATGAGGCCCTGCCATGTAAATATAAACGGCTCACTCTAAGGTAACAAAAAAAACAACGATTCTTAGTTTTAGGTAATAATACACTAATCTAAACAGAGTAATGAATATTATGTTTAATTTCTGCCATAGATCCTGTAGTGTAAAAGTTTGTACCAACAAATCAAACAGTAAGGTTAAGATGTATAAATTGATTAAGAAACTCATATAATCATGTTTTTATATATAAGGCATTATAAAGTTCTTTGATCTACATTTAAATATGAAAAAAACATTGATGTATGTGTCAAAGTACTCATAGCACCATAGCACCAGACTAAGTAATCATGTTGTATGCACCTACTGAAAGAACACATTGTGTCTTGTTCAACGATGAAACACATACTCAAATGCTGTAATACATACACACATTCACAGATTGCACTCTAAAGGTTAACCTTGCATAAGACTGAGAGCACTGAGGACTGTATAGAAAAGTCCCCAAAATACACATGTTTTTTAAAAATAGAGTGAAAGTGAGACCAGACCTAAGGGAAGAAAACTTGGGAAATTCTAGGCTGCATTACACCATTAAAAATGGGCCCAATCAGAATTGGACACGAAGAAAGGTTTTCCACCAATAGAATTGGTCTCAAGAGGGAAAGATTAGTAAAAAGAGGCGGAGACTCATTTGAATCTCCACCAGCATATAAGCCAGGGTTCTGAGAGCAGGTTTTCAGTCACACTCCGGAGTCTGACTCGCTAAGTTGTATGTGTTAAAGCCTGTTGACACATTAAACTTGATTGCATCGGACTTTGCCTGTTTCCAGTGTTTCTTTAAGTATTTGCCAGCTGAGCCTAAGGTACCAAATCGACATCTGAGGACACCTGATAAGAGACAAGAGGTTCAAGGTCGGGAGCCTACAGGCCCACTTCCAGGCACCGATTTTTGACACTTCAATCCCCCCAACACACTAGAACTTTAACATCCATGCTTACTTACTAGTCGTCTTCATTGTTCACACACGTTTTCACTGCATGGTTCAGTTCGGATCAACTTGACTCGACTTAACTTTATCTTTGCTACCAGGTCCTTTTCTCTATATGGTTTTTCACATTGAGGTAGCACCCCCCCAGAGTAGGCAGGATTCTCAGCTGATCATCACAGTGATGTCACATGACATTGCCTTAACATCATCTCCAATGTGACATTCGTTGGATCCTTTCATCAGCAACCAAATTGAGAAACGTCTGCATTTTGTTAGTTGTGTGGTGTAGTCTATGCAGTGTACAGTGTAGTTTTGTGGGCTGCCAGTTTTTAAAAATGGTTCTAGCGATAATTCTCTGACCAATCAGTGTTCTGCAGTGTTTTAACTCCACCTCTCAGCACCTTGATGGAGGTGGTACCAAAAAAAGTACCAGGTACTACCCACAAATTTTGCTAATGGAAAACCAAAAAAGAGTTGGTCAAGTTGAGTAAAGCCGCGCTGTGCCATGCTCTGAATATGTACTATTTGTTTTGCTCGTTGTTACGTTTCTTGAAACATTTCCAGCACCTGACGATCAGTACAATAATAATCGGCAAGCGCATGTGTAGCCTCACCAGCATGCATGTGCAAGTACATGACACAAGGAAAAAGGGAGCCCACTCATAAATATCCAATCCATTTCACTACTAGTGGTGAAAAGTAACTACATACATTTACTTTACTTTAATTAAGTCCAGTTTTGAAGTACTTGCACTTTAAGTATTTCCATTTTCTGCTACTTTATACTTCTACCTCACTAAAATCCAGAGGCAAATATTGTAGTTTTTACTTCACTACATTTATTTGATTGTGATAGTAACTAGTTACTTTGCAGATTCAGATTAATATACAAAATATAATCAACAAATCAATTATGATGTATTTCCATAGATTAGAATAAGACAGGAAGTAATTCAAATGTCTCTACTTTTTCTAATAGCTAAAGATGTAGCCATCATTACCTTTAATCAAAAGTAGCAATACCTGTGTGTGAAAATACTCCATTACAAGTTAAATTCAAATTAGTGTTCACATTTTTACATGTACCATTTACATAATAATAGAATTGTTAACAGCGAGATGTGTTTAGATATAAAAAGCAAAAGCTCTAATAAAGCAGACCGGCCACGGTGTTATAATATCACATAGCATAAGATTATTAGTTCTGATGCACCACTTTAGTTAATGGTGTAAGAACCATACCACTGTCTAACAAGACAAACCTTTTTAAGGTGTTGGTTATTTACAACTATATGTTTTACCATTGGTTAATAGGTAACTTATTAATGTTTTATACAACCATAATAACCAGTCTATAAAAACGACCTTTGAGTTGTCAGGGGTTGGCTGGTGTTTATATTCCACCAGGATAAGGAAGGCCACTTCAGTGGACTTTTCCTTTACCCAGAACAGCTGCATAGCATCTGAACCAAAATTAATTGTTACACAAATTATTAATTTAAATAATGGCATACTAGAAAATTAGAAATCCACAACCCATGTTTTAAAATAATGTACTTACTTTGGTGGATTATTGCTGAAGAACTGTTCATTAATGACTTCATACAATTTTTAACTGTAGGCCTGGTGGCTTATAAGAATGAACTAATGGGTATGCATTAGTTGTTAATAACTCAATTTGGTATGTAGCTCTTTTGCAGAAATATAAGTGGGTGAACCAGCCAATTAGAGGATCTTTCCTGATTAAATTAAATATCTCACAAGCTATAATGACAAAGCCACTTATGCTGATGGAAAATGAACACCAGGAAAATTGATTTTTTACAACTTGGCAACCCAAAAGTTGTCTTTCCTTATGTATTACTGCTAATCTATGGAGCATTAATGAATGAATTGCTAGCCGATAAAGACATTGTTCACAACTAATAAATCAAATCCTTGTAAATTGCTGAAGTGCCTAATTAAAATGTTGGATGTGCTAATGTGAATGACCTTATATACCGTTGGGCATTGTAATCTATTGAAATAAGCATCATGTTTTATCAATTCATGATGCATTTTGTGTGTAAAATCTAAAAAATGCAAAGTGACAAATTGCTAAAATTGTCCAAAAAATGTAGAGGAGTAAGAAAAACTGTAGTAGTAGTAGTAGAAACGTATTGTTCTTAATGTACATTTGCAATTGCACGGCAGTATTTGAGTAAATGTAGTTTCCACCACTGCTCCCTTGTGATTGTTATAGATTTGATAATGGAAATCAGTGAGGTAAGGTTGGTTTTATGATGGTTTCACATGCTAAATGGGAACATTAAGTGTCTCTAATGTTATGGGCATGAAGTGCATTACTGAAGTTAATTTCCCAACTTTTCTTATGGTCTTCCCCTCAGAGTGCTATGGGAAAGTTGAGGGCTCCTTCACTGATGACGGCCCCGCCTGTACCTTCAGAAATGTTCACCCAGACGGTGATGTGCTCTGGTTTCACGACTCCCACAGTCTCTCACATGTGAAGCACTACACTACTAAACAAGTGGAAGAAGGGGGCTGGCTGACTATCCGTAGTTACCTGGAGCAGAAAAGTTCAAATGTGCCCTACAACTGTTCCTTGAAGAGCACCGAATCAGGTAGATACATTGCGACCACTTTGGTTCAGAAACGAGAATCCAGAGCCAGAGCACCAGGATACGCACGGCAGGGCAAAAATGGAGCTGGATCACAGGGACCTATGTGGACATTTTTGTTTATTCCAATCTTGCTGACTGTCACACTGAAATAACAGAGTGTGATAAGAAATCAGGAGGAGGCAGTGATTAACGCTGATTAGAAACAATGAGGTACTGAGGTTTGTGTGTTTTTTAATCCAGGGTAACGGCACTCTCAGTTAAGTGAGTCATCATGCATTGTCCAGAGGTTTATTCTTCTTCTTTTTAGCTTTTGAATGAAGTGAACAAGGAAATGACAGCCTGCTGAGAGACCAATAATCATTACACTTTAACAAAAAAAAAATACCTTTGTTGTTTTGTTTCGATAGGGAGTCACGGATGAGTAAGCAGAGGGTATTGGTTTCATTATCTTCAAATACACGCACATATACACACACACACACACACACACACACACACTCTCACACTCTCATATAACTGCAAATGTTCGAGTAGTCCTTTCAGCTACTGGTTCAGTTTAGCTTTAAGATGTACACCTTATAGCCACAGATTATTTTCAAGCGTATGTATTTACTCCTGAGAGAGTGAGATGAAAATGTGTTTTGACAGGTGTGTCCACTACAGGACGGTTGTTTATGTGTGTGACTGCTGTGCGAATGTACGCTTTACGCAAGAGCGCCCATGAAAAGAAAAAAACTGTCCATCTTGAGCAGAATGCAGACCTCAAAAGATGAATTCCCCTCAGACACACAGAAGCCTTTATGTGCGAAATATCAAATAGTTGGACACAGGAACTCTCAGTCATGCAACATCTCTGTCTGTGGTTCGTGGATAGATGCTGCCCTCTGGTGTACTGGCTGTGGTCAGTGTGATGGCTGCTGCACAACTAACAGTTAAGGGAGGGCAAGGGTTGCTTTAAACTGACTTGACTGACGTAATGTCTGGTTTTACCCTCTCAGATTTCTGATAAGCCTTTGCAATGAAGGTAAAAGGTTTGTAGTGTTCTGATGCAAATTGTCCATAGTAAGGTCTGTGGATGATCCAGAGTCATGGGGACACAGTTTCATTTAAATATCATTGCTCAATGCTCTGAGTAGCATGGTGGTACAGTGGTTAGCATTGTTGCCTGCCAGCTAGAGGGTTCCTGGTTCGGGGTAGGGAGTTCCTCACATGGTACTCCGGCTTCCTCCCACAGTCCAAAGACATGCATGTTAGGTTAACTGGTGACTCTAAATTGCCCGTAGGTGTGAATGTGAGTGTGAATGGTTGTCTGTCTCTGTGTTAGCATTGGATAGTCTGGCATTCTGTCCAGGGTGTACCCCACCTCTCGCCCAATGTCAGCTAGGATAGGCTTCATCACCCCCGCGACCAGCACCACTGCCACAGGATAAGTGGCTAAGGAAATGAATGAATGCTCTGAGCACCACATGTGATATTCCATGCTACTCAATATGAAGTCTCAGAGATGGATATCTCAAATTGACACATCATGCCTAGCTTCCACACAAAATTTGATAAGATTGTATATTTTGTTTCTTTTTATTTTAAATCTTACCAGGAGTCAGAATCTGGGTGTGGCAAATGAGTAATAAGACAGATAGAGATCATTTGTCCCGTTTCCCATCTTCGACTAGCCGTCTGTCTTTGCAGCTATAGCTCAAAGCTGGAGGACAAACCCAGCTCCAAGGCTGAAACTCTGGCTTTTAAACGCCTCAGTGCACCCTCTTCAGATAGGACATTTGAGAGCCTTTTCAAGTCAGAATGACTCTCTGCTAATGGTGTCACTAAATCGGAGCCACGTAGGGGCAGGCTGAACTTTTAGCAAACGTTGCTGCAGCTGAGAGCCCACTGGGTGAATGACTACAGTGAGGTCACCTTGACTAGTACTGCGCAAATGGATACACACATTCACAAACACACGAACACCAGTCCAGATACGCTGAGAACTTCAAATAGTAAATGTTGTTGTCTCTGAGAAATGTTGATGCTGATGTTTTTGTGAAATTTTAACACTGACGAATGACTAAAGGAGATAAATTAAACTTATGCCTACCAAATATTTGGCACTCCAATTTAAAATCAGTTTACATAAATGATCACAAAACATGTTTTAACAGACTGAATGACAATGTAATTCCGACTTTTGAAGCCTGTCAAGATAAGTGCTGTTAGGAACCTGCTTTTGTGTTGTTTTTACTGAATGGTTTTATATTTGTGATTTACGTGTTCAAACAAAAAAAATCCTAGTAATTAATAACTGCTGTTTGAAAAAGGAGTCTTTAAAAAGAAATTAGAAAAAAACATTTATACATGAAATGGTTTGTGGTTGTTTTCTCTCTGACAATAACAGACACAAGATAATTTCTTTTATTTATGTCATAATGTGATAATGGATTCTCCTTGATTTACTGTGGCTTAGATTGTACCTCATTTATACAATGCTTTGGACAAATGTGCCTGCCAATGAATGTATGTAAATGACTAACTTTGCATCCTAAGATGAAAAAAGGCAATCTTTAGAACTTGTAGTAAAAGACTGAATTGGGAATTGTGAATGTGCGGCTTTCCCATCTTTCTTGTGTGTCTGTCTACGAGCCAGTACCTCCACTGTAGGTCCCAGGGGTGTAACTATAGACAGTGCAAGCAATGCCTTTGCATTGGGGCCCAAGAGGTGGGGTCATGTTAAACTAAAAGTAGTGCCATTTGCTATTTATGCCCTCAAAAAGGCCAAGAATCAATCTATAGCAAAATGTGCTTCTTCTACATAAACCATAAAAACTAAAAATAGACTACATATATATTAAACACTACTCAATTAAATAAATCCTTTCTTATTTTCTTTGGTATTTTTGTCATATACAGTTGATAGAAAGATGACTGCTGGGTAATGTATACGTTGATGTTGTCCAATGCAAAGTCTTTATTTGATCATGTAACAAGATGCTGGGATATATGGTAGCTAGTTTAGACACAACATCATAGTAACATCATAGTGACATGCACTTAGGCCCCTGACGACTACCCTTAGACCACTGGTGGGTACTATGAGTAGGTAGACTATCATACCTCAACTCAGTTGACACAAATGTTTCTGCAGACCATGAATATGTTGCATTTGCATATTTCTTACGTGTCAGATAAAGGCTTCTAAAGTGACTTAGTAGACTTAATCATTAGGAGGTAGATGGCCTATCACCTAGACGAGACACCTGTCAAGCTGCAGACCACTGCAAAACACTGACAAACAAACAATAAAACCAGTTGTGACCTAGTGAGCCATTGCTGTGTTTCCAGCAGATTTGTAGGTACCAAATGTGGGTGTTTTGTGTGACCTGTTGCTATTTTTCCAACAGGGATAGTGTCACTAAGTCCAAATACTTTAAGCCGAAGCATGATGCTTTCCGAATCATAAGTGGTTTTTGTGCCTAAACTTAACCGTTAACCACAGCATAGTTGGAATGTAAAGTTTTACCATAACTGCTTCATAATAACTTGTATGTAATGTATCCATGATTTGCACTTTCTGTGCTATTTTCCAGATCTCTTTGTTTGATCATATATGCAGCATGAATGTAATTTAGGAAGCTTTAAGTTGTTCTATAACGTCAAAATGAAACTATACTTATCTAGCTGAGCCTCATTTAAGTTCATTGACTTTATGAACAATGGGTAATAAAAACAATTTTTTACCTCAAGTTCCGTTCAGTAGCTTTTCTTGAGCTTTTGGTGATATTATCTGGTCCTCATGCAGATTGAGTTTACTTAGTTGTCACTGAACTGCAGATTATCAACTTTATCAGCTTCACAAGTGCACAAACTCCCTGTGCTGATGAAGATCATCTGATATGATTGAAAGCTCCACAACAGCCACCGAATGGACCTTCAGATGAGACTGTTGTGTCAGCTCTTGTATTAATTAAACATTTTCTTCTGCACATCAGAGCTTCTTGGTTTTCAGTCATTAATGAAACAACAAACTGCGTCAGCCTCTCTGTACTTGTAGCATGCACTTCTTACCACAAGAGGGAACAAGCTACACACTTAACAGTCAGACACATAACGATTCCACATTGCTTGTCATGTTGATGGGGGGTTGCAGGGTTCAAAGGGATCAAGTTACTGATGAGTGAATTCAGAAAACCTTGTGCAACAAACACTGGTGTTGAAACTGTTCAGTATGTAACAATAAAGAATACTGCCGGACTAATTTCTCCTAAAATTCACAAATTGAATTAACATATTTATCTGTAACTGTATTTTTCAGTGCCAAATTTTTTTATGTGCAGATTACTTGTAATCTCTTTACATATTTATGTTGGTGTTTAGCAGACCAGTAGGATCCTCTCTGTTACCTACATTAAGGAAACATCTTGTTTCTGCAAGTGGCCTCGCTGCCTTGTTACATCATCTGTCATTGTTTGAAGTTTGCTTCTCCAGCGAGCACCTCATCTGGGCAAAGTACACAGTGGGGGGTGTTGTCTATTCACTGAGATGTGTGTTAGTGTGTGTGTGTGTGTGTGTGTGTGTGTGTGTGTGTGTGTGCGTGTGTGTGTGTGTGTGTGTGTATACAGGGGCTTCAGGTCAAGTTCCCATGGTAACTGAGAGGTGTCTCACTGTGTGCCCCTGGCTTCATTTGTGTGTGTATGTGTGTGTTTGTGTGTGTGTGTGTGTGTGTGCCTGGCCAATTATCCCAGTTGGCTGTTATCTCCTCTCCGAGAGGTTTACATTATCACCCTGACAGCCTGGTGGCCGTTGGTCAGGTGAGCGGCCGCAGATGGTTGTATCATACACAAGAGCAGACAGAGAGGCGCGAAGATCAAAAGAAACAAGATAAGAAACTGAGTGACCGACAGGCAGCGAGACAGGATGGATAGATGGGACGGGGAGGAGGGAGGGATGGAGAAGACAGAGGGGTGGAGGAATGGAAAGAGGAGATAAAAGCCAGATTCTGTCAACAAACAGAGGAGATTTATGTGAGGCACTGATAGCCTGTTACCTAACATTGCGGTAAATGGGAGATGGCTTGGGATTAATTGCCTTAAGAGCTGATGTACACAAGGATCAGCGTTGCTGGTGAAAGTCATGGCACAGACCTCTGTCTGTTTTCTTTCTGTCTGTATACACATTGACATTTACTATGCAACTCTTTTAATCATTTTTAGATCATGCAGACAGTGCCGGACCTAGCACACTGTGCACCCTTGGCACGCCCCCCTTTGCCTATTCACCCAATAAGAAATCAACACAAATATACAAATTAGCTCCCAAATTAAAATAAAATAATTAATAACAAACAATAAGAGAATATGACATTAGCAAATTTGCAAATTTCATTGTAATCTTGTTTTGGTACTTTGCTCTGGATGGCTTTTGCCTTCCTAGATGGCTGCCTGTGTTGCCCATAGGAAGATCCGCCTCTGGATGCACATTCTGCTCACACACACTTTATGTATAGTATAGAGTGAACCAATGTATTTTACAACCATGAGACACACAGATGAGACATTTGTTCACAGCCTGCAGTATTATTATGTCTGTCAACAACAAACAAAATCTCTAGCAACTAAATGAAAAATTTAAACTATATATATATATATATATATATATATATATATATATATATATATATATACACACATACATAAATATGTTGCAGAATAGCCCCTGCCAGTATTACATTACTATAATCTATATTTCTAATAGCAATGTATACAATTACAATATGAAAAGAATCTACAAAATTCCAAAAAAGAATCTAAATTATCACCTGAGTCTAGCTATTATTATTACTAATATTATTATTGATGCATTAATATGTAAGCAGTACTTTAATGTTTCAAATTTTAACTGGTTTAAATACTGTTAGAAGATTCTTTTATCTGCGACAAAGCATCATATTTTATAATATATCATTGTAATATAGATTAGATTAGATTAGATTAGATTAGAATAGATTAGATTATATCAGATTAGATTACATCAGATCAAGTCAGATGAGATCAGATTAGATTAGATTAGATCAAGTCAGATCAGAATAGATTTGATTCGATTAGATTAGATTAAAATAGATTAGATTAGATTAGATTAGATTAGATCAAGTCAGATCAGAATAGATTAGATTAGATTAGATTAGATCAAGTCAGATCAGAATAGATTTGATTCGATTAGAATAGATTAGATTAAAATAGATTAGATTAGAGTTCATAAAATTAGATTAGATTAGATTAGATTAGATTAATTTCAATTCAATCAATCAATTTTATTTCTAAAGCCCAATATCACAAATCACAATTTGCCTCCCAGGGCTTTACAGCATACGACATCCCTCTGTCCTTAGGACCCTCGCAGCGGATAAGGAAAAACTCCCCAAAAAAACCCCTTTGCCATTTGCACAGGTACAACGGGACACTACAGGTACATTGGAATTCTTGTGCGCATCCCTCAGTCAGCTTCAAAAAATACAGAATATACACACTATGAATTATAGCAAAATACACATTATGTATTATTGCACAATTAATTATTTCACCATAATATTATTGCACAAAATAATGAACAGGGAAAAAACTCTGTATGACAGAGACAAGGTAGTCCAGGAGAGTGAGAGAGAGTGAGGTAGTTAAACACAGAAAAACAGTCTGTAAGTGTTAAGTGTCCTCAGTGTGAATGAGGTGGGGATGAGGTATTTCATCATGTCCTAACAGTCTTTGCAGTTAGCTGTAAATAAATGTAACACAATAATAACTACAGTATTTACAGTATATATCACAGTATTTGTATCCCAGTGTCCAGTTTTGAGTGCATATATTTTACATTTTACACAGACGTGTTGACAGGTCACAGCACAGTTAAACATAAAGTGCTGGTCTGTGTACATTATGTATTTCAGGCGACGGTACAGGATGTTTAATTAAAACTTCATCCCTCCTCCGCATCTTCTTCTTCTTCATCCATTCATCTTCTAACCGCTTCATCCTCTTGAGGGTCGCGGGGGGGCTGGAGCCTATCCCAGCTGACATAAGGCGAGAGGCAGGGTACACCCTGGACAGGTCGCCAGACTATCGCAGGGCTGACACATAGAGACAAACAACCATTCACGCTCACATTCACACCTACGGACAATTTAGAGTTATCAATTAACCTAGTCCCCAATCTGCATGTCTTTGGACTGTGGGAGGAAGCCGGAGTGCCCGAAAAGAAACCACGCTGACACGGGGAGAACATGCAAACTCCGCAAAGAAGGGCTCCCACACCCGGGATCGAACTGGCAACCCTCTTGCTGTGAGGCGACAGTGCTAACCACCACACCACCGTGCCACCCCTCCTCTGCATCATGAACATTATATAGCAGATCAGAGAGCGTCAATGACTCAAACGTTTCCAATGCTGCCAACACTGACTCAGTTTTAACGCCGTCTTGTTGTTCTCCTCTGAAATTTTTCACAAGGTTGTCAGGAGACAAACTCATCCATTTTGTGTACATTCAGTGTTAATCCAGACTCCTAAAAAGCTGCTTCATGTAACAGCTGTTGTATTATGAAGATCAATACATGAAAAGCCCAGTGGGAAGACTGAGCTGCTACACTGGGAGGATGTGGTGTCTTGAAATGGAGGAGAAATAGAAACATTGAAAGGAATTTAATTAAATTTAAATAAAGATCAATATGTGCTGTTGAGCTAAATGTGCCTAAAGCTGATGCTCCAGTTGCAGAGTCCAGCGACAAAGACTGTTGAATGTGACCGTAAAGGAAAGAAGTTTGTCTGAAGATGCCGCCTGTATAGATCATCACAACAAACACAGTGTGAAGTCTTCTTAGTGTCATAATAAGATACCAAAATATCACAGCTAATGCTGAGAAGCTTGAAAACACACTCTTACTTCTAGGTGTGACAGCAAAGATGAAATATGGACTGTCAGTTTTTTCCACTTCTTTGATGGACTAAACTTGAAAGCTGTATGAGTGTGTCCTCCTTTGATCTTTCCATAATTTCCATTTTTTTTCTCCCCATCTACATCATTTCTGATCGCACCATTGTAGATACAAATAAGGATGGCACATGGCACCTAAGTCATTTGATGCCCAAGGCCTTGAGCCCATATGTGACAGTACACATTCTTGTGTGTAGCTGTGTAGAAAGCTATATGGTGAAAGAAAACCATTGACTGAAACCTTGAATAAAAGGACAAGAATTTCCCAACAGCACTAACGTGATGCTACAGATAGCTGACACTGTAAGGCGTATGTGTATTCCTCTACATTGCACATGTAACCCTTTTGACTTTCTTCATTCAAGGACATTCAACGCTGGTGCATTCATACAGCTCACAGATAACAGTCAGGCATGTTTGTTTAGTTCTGTGTGTGTGTGTGTGTGTGTGTGTGTGTGTAAGGGAGTATTTCGTTTAACTGCATCCACCACATGCAGATATATTCCTGGATGTTTGACCTTCACTGTGCAGAATGATGTATTTGCAGAGTTTGACACTTGAGGCTGTTTTTACATTTGCGTGTCTTTGTGATCACCATAAACCTTTGTATGAGCATGTACAAACAGGAATCACAGCAACTAAAGCAACAGATACTGCAAACCATTGACTGTATGAAAAGAAGTGGAAATAACCATCGTGACATCACCAGTTGGTTTGCCTCAAGTTTGGCATTTTGGACGTCACAGTCTTTTTTTTATTTTGGAGCCAGAAGTGACCATATGCGGACGAAAAGGTGAAGCTGTGGAGGAGCAAGGGATGGATCTGACTAAGAACCATTTGACATTCATCATGTGAATGGACAGCCCTTTCTCATTCCGAAGTTGTCAAAAACTTCCACTTCATCAGCGATTTCAGTGTCAGACACCTGATGCCAAAAGCCACCTTTCACAGCAGTACTATGCACCGCTGATCGGCATCAATTTGTAACGCGGTTGGACGTAACCTTCCACAGTGTTGTGATATGCTGCCGGTCAGCTGGATAGCATCTGATGCAGCAGTATGATATGCAGATGGGCAGTGTCAGTTCAACGGCACCTGTTGCGGCCGTATGATACACCGCTGGATGACGACAGGTTGAAACGCTGTGGGAAACGGCATAATATAAGAAGCTGGAAAACCCCTATAGGGTAAGTGGGAGGGGTGTTGGATGGGTGCAACCAATCCCAGACTTTCACCCGGGAGCCCAGTGTTCCCTTCCCATATGAATGTAGAACCAAACGGGTCCATGTCATTGGTTCGACAGCCCATTGGTTCGACATCCCATTAGTCCGACTGTCCGCGGTGCTGAACGGCTCGCGGCGGGCCTATGGTGCGCCACGACCGGCTTGAGGCGGAGCAGGCTCACGGCTTATGTGTTTGTCACTTTCTTTTTCATTTTAACCCACACCATGATCTTTTCCTGACCCTAACCAAGTGGTTTTTGTGCCTAAACCTAACCAGACCTTAACCACAGGGCATCATGATGATTTCGGAACAGACTTAGGAACAATGGGTTTAATATGGTCGGAACAATGGGCTGTCGAACCAATGGGCAGTTCCCGAACCAAACCATGATGTTTTTTTCTGAACCTAACCATGTGCTTTTGCTGATGTCCAGGCATTGGTTGCAGCACATCAACAGCAGATACAGGAGGACGTGAAAGGCCACTGACAAAGTGTCAATATGTGGTGACTTGGAATGGAAGCATTCAGTTGCGTAAAATGCCACCAGACGCCACAGGCATGTAGTATTTCTATACTTTCAATGTTTTGGTGGCATCTCAGCACACTGAACTGCCAGCTCCATCAAATACACCGCACTTGACTTCATCACACCATTAAATGTGTGGGCTGTAGCTGCTGTGGTAATGGGCGATTAAGATGTTACATTAAATCATAGAATGCTTGAGGTAATTGCCATAAAAATGGTCTTTTTTTTCTAGATCTGGGTAGTATCCTTTGACTGCAGACTTTTCAGAATGACTTGGTACTTGGTTATTTCAGTCAGTAAAGTAATTGAGTACAAATACCCAGCCCTCGTGACAACTATGCCCATGTAAAACAGTGATTTCCTGGGTGAAAGTCTTGTTTTGTTTGACCCATGCACCTCCCCTCCTTTCTGCCAACCATGGACTTTCTCACTTTTTATACTACATGAGTTGCTCTCAGTGTCAAGTATTGCCATAGATGGGTTTACATTGGAATTAGTTGAAAGCCTGCATGTCTCATAAAGATGCTGGGGTGGGGTGGTGCCTTTGGCATCAGTATCACACACCCAGGTGCTTGACAAGCATCAGAATTTGATGACCTATGAATAAGAACGTTAACGGGATGTATTTTAGTTGTTTTGTTAATGAGGGGATCTCATCTTCCTCAAATTGCCTACTGGCTGCGCCACTAGTAGAAACATCAATAGCTTGTTAAGACCCTTGATATTGCAATGTTTGTGTCAGAATAACAGCACAGAAATATGAGTGTAAACTGAAACCCTCCCATTATCTCTATTTGAAGTATTTTCAAAGATTGAGGTTGGCAGCGGGTGAGTACTTGTTTCAATCAAGCCCCATTGTCAAGAGCACTAACTGCTGTTCAGTCAATCTTTGAGAGAGTTTGTTTGGAAAGTATTGATTGTTGCTGAATACCTGCTTATATAACTAAACCCTGAAAGAAAACAAGCAAAAGAATGGTACAAGGACAGGGACTGAGGGTAAAGAAAACAAGTGTTTGATTAAGTACTGGACTGCTTTCATCTTCTGGGAGATAAACATGTAGGTGGTGGATGGGTAGTTAGGTAATCATGTACATTATCTGTTATTCCTTAAATATAAACTCCAGTTGCAATGTTCAGTTAGAGTACAAAATTGACTCCAAAGCTGTTAGAGGAACCCCACTGGCATCTGTTAGCAAGGACTCAGTGATTCACTGTTCCACTGGTGCTCTTATTCATATCATCAAAGGAAAACTGGTTCATTTTTTAGATCAAAGTCCAAATAAAGTGGCAACATAGAGAGACTGTCTAAAAATGGTTGCACCCGCAGTTTTTCATTAGTGCATGCAAACCAATTATTAGTCTCAAAATTGACTGTCCTTTGCTATTTTGAGGGTGTTGCCATTTTCTGCATTCCATCTATAAAATATGCAGAGCTTATTGAATCATTCTGAGAAATCTGTAATCAATATCTATCTTTCTGTGTAACTGCATACAAACACATTAAACAGAGCTAACAAATGGTCACTGTTTTACCATATATCAATAGTAGTACCAGGTTGATGAGATGGCATGCTGAGCCAGACTTATATCGAGCCTTTTTGAATCGAAAAGCTTAATCTATCGTATGTGTTACATAACACAGCATCTCTAAAGGACTGCAATCACCTCCAGGTCTCTCATCGATGGGCTGTTGATTAGCTCGTGTCAAAAAGTCACCTCGTCTGTTCTCCATTTATATCACCCTCTCATTTATCTTACTTTGCAGCTCAAAGAAGAAAGGGGAAAATTCTTGGTAATTTGTGCTCATTCTCAGCATTTCTCTTCACTCATCAGGTCTCACCACCCGCCATCCATTCTCTGCATGAACGGAGGGGTCAAAGCACTAGAGGCAAAACTAGTGTCTCATTGACATGGTTCAGTGAAAAACACCCAGATGGTCCTTGTTACTCTGAGACCCCAGCAGCTTTTATAATATGTTCCACTGCTTCAGTTTCTTGCCACTGTATGTGTGTGTGTGTCTGTGAAATTATGTAACCTAGGGATTTATGCAACACCTGGCAACCCTGACCACCAAAACACCGGTCCGCTCTGCATCTTCACTTATTCTAGTAATTGCTTGAAAGCTATGGGAGCATACCTGCCTCTTTTGTATTGATTAAGAGATTACCATGTTTATTAGATCTCAGTGCTTCCAAGCACAACAGGGGGTGAAGGAGGAAGTAGAGGTGGAGTTGTTTGGCGAGTGGAGCTAATGTGGTTTCTGATAAGGGTAAAAAAGGACAATCATACGGTCCCATTTGAAGAGAAAGGAACCTTAAATGGAGGTGGCCTATTCTTCAAAGGGGATCTTCCTCCTAAGATGACAGAGCCGATTTAAAGGCCGTTCTGAAATGATTCGATATTCACAGTAAAAAGGAAAAACTTCAGAGACTTTCTGTGATCAAACTTTCATTTTCTCTTTCCATCTAGATGACTCACTCTTGGTGTACCATCGGAAAGGCTTGTATGGTAAAATACATTTATAAGTCAGTAGCAGGCAGTGCGACTTTTCTCATCCCATCTCAGCATTCATTTCCCACATAATCACCTCTTGTTTTAATGTATTTTATGCACAATGAAGTATATCTGTATGTGGTAATTAGTTCTTGTGGCGCGTTCTGATCGGATCATCTAATTTCTGCAAATGAAAAGCAACTAATTAGAGAAGGATGGAGGTTATGAAACGGCAGAAAACAAATCCCATCTGGGTTTTTCACAGATGGGATTTGATTTCAATCTTAACACCTGTAATAAAATGGTTCTTATTAATGTACTAAATTGTCCTTAGTCAAAGGTTTAAACTGTTTATTCTCCACAACCGGTAAATAAACACAGCCATCACATAAAAGATAACTGAATATAATAATAGAATTACTGCCTCGGGGTTGTATGGCTCTGCAAACCTGTTAAGTTGCAATTACAGTTTACAAACAAGTCTGTTCAGACTCGCATGTAGCCTTGGCAGTTGACAACGCTTCAAATATGGATGATGCTGCAAAGAAGCTACAGATTCTAAATAGTTAATGCTTCACACTCATCTTAAACTCAGCAGCACAGAAGATCTGTATAATCACCACAGTATCAAGGTGGACACCCAAAATTAGTATCACTAATTGAGCATCCCACCAAATGTCACCCTTCTGTTCCTGAGTTATGACATTGAGTAGTGACCAAAAAAGTGTTTTTGCAGAGCATTGTGATGTCACAGTGAAACTGACCTTTGACCTTGTTGATATAAAATGTCATCACCTAGATATTTGTGTGAGATTGGTGAATTCCTGAGTTACAGCTAAAACATTTTTTTTTAGGTCAAAGTAAACTTTGACCACCTAAATAGAATCAGTTCATCATTGAGTCAAGATGGACGTTTGTGCATAATTTAAAGAAATTCCCTCCGGGCATTCTTGAAATATCGTGTTCACGACAACAGGATGGCAGACGGACAACCAAAAGACATAGTGCCTCTGTCCACAGCTGTCATCAGCAAGACTTACACAGGTGACTGCACTTCTGCCATTATATTACTTTGAGTTATCAGGGCGACAAGTGGCATTTGAGTCATTAAGGAAGGAAGTAGAATTATTCATTTGCAATAATATGTTATTAGGGATTGATAATTTCTAATCTGTTTAAAAAAACAAAAGTTGATTTCAGGATGGATTTTTGACTCCTGATATGTCACGTCACACTACACAGCAGGAAACCAGCAAATGTGTTAATGAAATGTTAATCGTAAACAGCGATAGTGCAGGTTATTATTAACATCACACACACCATGCACTCTGAAAAGCCATTTTCCAGTCCTTGTGAAATAAATAACACATTTGATGCTCACACACATTTGGTATTCTGGACAAACAGAAAACCGTCTGATGCAAGAGACACTGGGAAGAGAACAAAGACAGCATGCCAGACAAAATGTTCCTTGTGAACACAAACACAAGGCAAACACACGCAGCGCATGCATGCACTTGCACATGGCACGTGCAAATACACAGAAAGACACACATTCAAGTGCACACACACACACGCAAAAAACACACACACACATACTCCACACCTCAACCGGACATCTTGTTTCTGTTGACATTGCTTCAGCAGGAGGAAGATGTGTGTCTGTGAAGTGTTTTCATGATTAGCAAACAGTCTGATTTCATTCATACGCACTATTTTTGGACAGATGTTTGCCATGTTCTATGTTCTACAGAAAGAGACGCACACACACAACAGACACATACATGATTTAAACAAACAATAGGCCTTTTATTTATGCATAGATACCACACACACACACAGAATGCAAATGCACACCTGCACACATATACACACGTCTGTCTACTAGACCACGTATTGATTTGTGGCAGTCGGCCATTGCATTCAGCAAATCTGCCACCACATATACTTACACAACATCGTCTGGCCAGTGACCTGTTCAGATCATGACACCAGATATATTCACCCCATGTTGTTTTTTTGTAATAAATCTGTACATGTAGCTAAATAGGTCATTGAGCAGAGTGATGCATTTGGATTTCATTCACATCCTGTGACAGTTCATGAGTCACATTCGACACCCACAGAGAGAACAAGACACACACAACATCTTTTCAGCCAAACTGTATTTGGATAAGAAAAATAATCACACCATATCAGATTTTTTACATATTTGTCTGTTTTTCTTGTGGTTTTGGCAGCATTGTCCAGAAGACAGAAATGAGAGTGGGAGCCCATATGTGACACAACACAACAATAAGTAATTTAACCAAAAATTAAATGAATACATTTTAGAAAAATATGCACACACTTGATAGCCAACACCCATGGCAGATGGAAGACGGCACTGTGGATGGCTGCCATACTGAGAGCTCACCCACATCTCCACATATTGAGAGCCCTTGAAGCCCAAACATTTCAGTGCCAATACTGACTGCCTGTAATTCTTGTGCATTTGACAAATAAAACCTTGAACTTGACTTTCTGGTCAAACTACTAACCTGCTTATCAAGCACTGCAGTGTTTAATTGACAGCTAATATAACAGTTCAGTGTCACTTCCAACTTGTCAAATACTGATGCTGGGGTCAGTGGCTGTGGTGTCAGACACTGACGCACAGAGGCACCCTTTAGTGGGTTAGGGTTAGGGTATGAGGTGCACCAGGCAGTGGCATTTAAAGTCTGGACTTTCACCTGGAAAGCCCTGTCTGTGTCCTGAATGAAAGCACAAGTCAGTTGAGTAGCATGCTAGTATGTGTAGCATGCTATGCTAGTATGTCATGTGACATTACATTATGTTGGTAACATCAGTACTTATTTTAAGCAAAACCATGATGTTTTTTCTAAACCTTACCATGGGCTTTTGTTGACTAAAGTTGAGGAAGTAAACCTGAAAAGAAGTTTCTACCTTTCTACCTTTATTTTGAAAAGAGACTGTAAGTATTTACCAGCCAATCCCTGAGCATCCAAAATTGATGCCGGAGGGGTACCTAAAGCATCATAGTTTGACACTGAGGGCCACTGACTAAGGGCTCTAGTTTCACAGACCAGGCGCGGCGGGGGCGCAGTGCACCTGCGCTTTGCCAACTGGGTGTGGCCAAGTGGATTTTGCAAGTTTGGCACACCGTGCGTGCTGGCACCGCTACTCCTCTTTCCCACCTCCGTCCCTCCTACTGCCGCAAGTCGGAAAGAGGGAGGACAGAAGGCGTGGAGTAGGTTTTACACACATCACACCAATCAAATGAGCCCCTCTCCTCGCCCTTAAATGCGCCGCGCGAAGGCGTAATGAGAGTTTACTCAATTCGCCATGGCAGAAGAGAGCAGCAGCGTCAGACGGCCAAACTTCTCCCAGGAGGAAACTTATGTTTTGGTCCAGGAGGTCCAAGCTCGCAGTGTCCAAATATACGGAACTGCGAGCAGACCTCCACGGGCTGATGATGCAAAGGTAGCCTGGGAGGAGGTCACCACAATTGTAAATCAATGTTGCGTTTCTCTTGTGCGCGCGCTCTCTCTCTCTTTCTCTCTCGCAGTCTCACTCTATTTCTTTTCTTTTGACTTTTCTAAGATGGCAGATGCTGAATATATACTCCCTATCTGATGCTGTGGCTGTTTGTGGTTGGCTGAGAGGGATTTGAACCCATTAGTTTGCAGCTGTGTTAATCAAATCAGGTTGGGTTTCCATTACACGTGCCAAACGTGCCAATCCCCTTTGATCTGACATCAGATGTGACGGGACAGTCGATATAGAGATACATTTATGTGCTGATTGCAGATAGTTGCATTGAATAGTGTTTTTTTGGGTATTTATTGCATTGTTAATGTGCCTGACATTCTGAAAACCTGCCTGTGAGGTTTTGGTGACGTGTGCGCACTGTCTGCCGGTCAGCCTGCGCTGACAGTAGACCTGGTTTCAGCTGGCGAGCTTTTAGCGCACCGTCGGCGAAGCCTTTTGGCACGAAACTGTCACTGCGCCAAGCTGGATCTGTCGACACCTCCCCCTGCTGCGCCACCACACCCATCTCAGCGCACCTCGGTCTGCCAAACTACCAAACTGAGCGCTGCTCGAAACTAGCTCTGCACGGGGTTCGCCACCCTGCGCCACCCTGCGCTGCGCTGGGAAACTTGAGCCCTAAGTGTCGCTATTTGATGAGCCAGGAGTGAGAATGTGTTGAATATAACAAGCCGAAGTACAAATCAAGAAATCTTTCCATGTTTATTGACTGAAAAGAGACATTTCCACTAGAAAACTGATGACAATTGTGGTGCAAAGTTCATGGCTCTTTTAAGTGAGTGTGTTTTTTGTCTGATTGCCCAAAAAATCAGACGCGACCCTATACATGAACCCATACAGTTTCTGTCCAAGCCCCCTTTCCATCACTGTATTACCTTGTATGGTCACTATACTATAATGAGACTCAACTTTTGGATTTTCATGAATAAATAAACTCCATTAGTAACATTATGAAACTCTATTGATTACTCTCAGAATAGCATTCATTTTTTGGACCTGCCAATTTCTAAGGGGGCTGAGGGAGAGTTACATACCACTCCTTTTAGGAAGAGTACTTCATGCAAAAAGATCTTCAGGCTGAGGCTATGTTCAATAGGTTTTTAAACAGAGCTTACAAACCCATGGTGGTTAAGCAGGCTTTTAACAACAGTCATTTGAGCATGATTCACTTCTTCAAAAAAAAAACCATCAGAATACAGAAACTCAAACAAAGGGAAGCTTTTTGGATCCATCACCTACATGCTTTAAAGTATCCTGATCTTAATGCGGATATAGACTTCACATGGTGATGTGCACATGTGATTTTTCTCCGTTCTCTATAGGCTTCAACATTTCTCTCAGTCTATGTGATAAGATGTGTGTGGATGTCTATCAGTTCCTGCAAATTTATAGTTGGGGCCATACCTTTGTAATATGTTTTCAAAGCCCTGATGAAGATCTGTATTGGTCGAAATATGTTGGCTCTTTTAATGATTTAGTCATGACGATAAAGGGTTTTTAATATTTTCTTCCTCGTTTTCTACATTTCTGGAGTGCCTTCCTGTGTATCCTCATGTTTCCTGTTCTGCATGAGCACCCGACACAAGGTTCTGATCTATGTTTGATTATACAGAGCTACAAGTCATCCCTCTCTTTTTCTGAACTGTGTGCTAGCTAATGTCACTGCCCACTCACATGCTTCCTGGCCCCGTTCAGCCTGCCAGACCAGCCAGGCCGTTAGAGACTTTGTGGTGAGACTTGGCTTGAGTGTTAAACTGTATTGTGTGCTGTCTACCTGCCGTGCCTTGCCCTGTACCTGCTGAGTTGTGACATTCAACACTTAGCCAACTGTTACTGCCTTCCTGTGTGCTGCAGTTGGGTCCCATTGCAGCCCATTATATCTGATGGCCATTGTGAAACTTGCAGTGAAGCACTTAGGCATTAAGTTAACCATTCAGTCTTGGTAGATTGCTGCTTGGCTGCTTGGTTCATTCTGACCCCATCACTCAGTTTACACTGACATATTGAACTGACTGATATAGTAAAGATTCGTATTGTAATAGTAGTTTAAGACCAATAGATTTCAGAATTCCTCAATTCTTCATATCAGTAAGCAAAGCCTGTAGGGAAACAAAACAAACAACAAAACATCCTCTGACTTTAAATTAGATGCAGATTAAATCACGGTGAATTAAACATTAGGTCAAAATGGAGTTTTAGTTAAATGTCATGGCTGCATAAACAGGTGTTCAGACAGAAAGAGAAACCCCAATGTCAGTATAACCCTCCTGAACAACACAAACACAACAACCTAAGGTACATGCCCAGCTTGAAGCTGTGCAGCAGCAGGGTAAATGAGGCTGAAGAGGTCCTAGGAGGCTGATTGAGGTTATTCTGACCTCCCTCCGAACAGAAATGTTGGAGACGTGATCAATCAAGCCTGCCCTCTCTTTGCAGAAGCCCTGAAGAGCTTTCCAGATGGATTAAGACCTAAGAACTATAGGTCATCACCTCACACACATGCATTGACACACATAAACATACACACTCAACCGATGAAGGGACGCTGCTGTCAAAGCCCAAAACCCTCAGTGTTTTTCTTTTTTTCCTTTCAACCCATGGTCACAAGACATTCTGTTCGTCTGACATTTGATTTTTATGCTTGATTGATGTTTAAGGACATGCAGACTGACAGTGAAAGATGATGCGTGAGTGTTTAAGCTTGTGTAATTTCTCAATTTCTCACATTTTGGCCACACTGTCCTTAAAACAGCTGATTTCTGTATATTATTTTTAAAGGCATTCCTGTTGCTGATAAGCAGCTACAAAAGAAGGGATGGGCAGAAACAGGATCATATTAACTCTAACATGACAGATACATGTGATTGTGTTGTATTTTTCCAAGCTACTACAGTTCCGGTTAATGATTCCATAACCTCGATGACATGTGGAGAAGTTAACATATGGCTGGATGTGTAAATCCTTCCTCTCTTAAGTAGAGTGGGAACAGGTATGCAGGCACAGTATGTACTGTTCTGTCTCCCCCCTGGAAAAGGCAAAACAGGCACCACAGTAGGTCACGGAAATCTTACAGAAAAAGGAAAGAGCCCACTGGCTTCTATGCTTCTTCTCATAAGTGCCACAACAGATATATTGGCAATAAACCGTGGAGACGACTTGTCACAGGCAGTAACATCTCACAGTGTACACAACAACATTGTCACTGACAGGCACTTTAAAGAAATACTGGAGAAAAACCATAAAGCATAAAGGCTTGCAACTTAATGTTTGCAGTATTAACTGGTGGCATCCAAGTACCCCATGATTCCAACCCCAACTCCAGGAAATGACCCAGAAAGCAGGGGTTCATATGCCATATGGAGTCGAATCTGTTTGTGAACTGATGTTTTTACTAGTATACCAGAACAAGATGGATTGATGCCAAACTGTTTTATTGAATTTCACATTAAGCCACTGTTATTCTTCATGTGCACTCAACTGGCAGAGCAGTGGAGAGGATAACCTAGGGCAAGATAGGGCAGGCAAGTCAATCAGGCTTAGCTGAAGCCACGGAGACAGAAAAATTTACTTTGACGCCCTCACCTCCCTGTCTGCCAAAATCCGGCAGGGTGGCAGGGTACAAAAACTTCAAAACAAACAAACAGATACAGAAAAATACTAAAACTTGTGAGTCCATGTGAATTTTGTTTACAGGAACACCAATCACAATGGTTAACATAATGATGTATCGCAGGTATACTGTCTGGCATTTGTTGGACCCACAGTTGATGGCCCTGTGTGTCTCACAGAGATGCCAAAGAGATGCTAAACTGTGCCCCCAGAGTCTTTGAAGTGGCACCAGTGTTCTCGCACTCTGGGAAAAGATCAGGCTCTTTAATATGTTTGCATGCAATTATTTACTAATTAGCACACCAAGTGCAGCTGGGGCTGATGGGAACTTCACAAAGCATTAAAATGACAGAAATTTTGACCGGATGATGGTGCTAGAGGAAATGTCACTGGATCACAAAAGTCATAAAGAGTCTGAGAACCATGCTTTTAGGGTTTAAAAATGCATAGCAGTTCTATGATGGCCCTGTAAATGCACAACAAAATAAGAAAACATTTGACATCACATACAGTAGCTGTAAATACAGAAAACAACTAAATACCGAAACGGACTGCAAGTAGCACGACAATGGAAACTGTCTCCAGAGGACACTAAAAAGTGATACACATGGCTGGAATTAACCTAAGACACCCACAATTGTGTGTATTTTGTCAGATTATTAGAATTGGTTGGCTAATAATAAGCAAAAGGCTAATGCCAGATTAACTTCAGTCGTGTGCATCACATCTAAGTGTCTCATGGAGACAGTTTCTGTTGTCACTTGCAATGCGTTTCTTCTTTTGTTCTGTTCTTTTTATTTGCACCTATGTGTTGTTGTGAAGATGGTTTTTGCTTCCTTATAGCTGGTAATCTGGTAATGAAACCCAAAATGATCAACCTGCCAATGGTGTTTGTAATGTCAAGAGATCACCAAAGTCACTAGGCTTTAAACTTAGCACCCATAGAAAAATGATTCACTATTTCTCAATTTTGAGGCAAGATATAAAACTGCAGCACAGAGATTCAGCTGAGCAGCAGCTATGCATTCTGTTTATGTTTGTTGTTGTTATCTGATTCTATTACTGCAATAACCCACGGCAGACTGTTCACTGTGCTTCTCTTCATTAACCCATTTGTCAGTTTAACAGGCTTGCACAGGGTTTCTATGGTGACTGTAACAGGTATCAGCCAAAGCGAGACTGAAAGAGAAAGAGAGTGAGAGAGGTGAAAGAGGACAAAAAACAAGCATGGTAGCATTGATTACTGCCCAGGACTTACTGTCAATATGCAGAACAAACACACTTTCACACTCCTACACACTCTTTTAATATACAAAGATGACAGAAATGAGAATAGACACACAAGTCTGCTGTTCTGCACTCATTAGTTTGGAAAAATATCAGAGAAATTCTGTTGTGAAAAGTAATATAAACTACTTTTTTTGGTTTACAAAAAAGATCATGGTTTGGCTTAAGATACAGACATTTGTTACAGGATTATGCTAAGATGTAATGTGACATAAGTATGTGATGTATGCATGTGACTTATGGAATGTTACATTAAAATAAGTCAACACTGACTTTTAGTTTCACACAGGATACAAACAGCAGTCTCCCGGTTGAAAGTCCTGTGTTTGTTTAATCTGTTCACCACCCTGATCACCTCCCTACATGGTCTTCTCTTCGTACTATGTCATTGTCTTATAGTGCCGCAGATTGGTTTACATTGGAGTTAGCTGAAATCCTGTCTCATGTGTCTCATAACCTTTGTGTCCACAAAGCAGTCCAGTTTAATGAAGTTTGTTACACACCAAAACAGTTATTTGTGCATTTACATTGTCAAAGTTATGGATGGTACCAATAGAACAATTTTATTCCATCCTGCTTTTCCTCACCCATCTGTTGAGATAGCGAGCACAGTGATCCAATACTAAAGGGTGGAGCTAGAAACAGTCTGTTGATTGGTCAATAGAGAAACAACCCTCTTGCTTGGCAAGTACGACAGTGGACAGTGACTACTGTGACGACATTGGCAAGTTCACATACATTAGTCAACCATAACTATAAAAAGAAATGATTTTTTGCTGCCTTTTCATCTTTACTAGTTACAGTTAGCTAGCTATAGACTGAGAAAAACACTTAAATTCACCTTGCTGTTCAAAGGCTACCATCGCTACAGGCAACTTTTAAGGTGGAATGTTTTCTTGCATGTTACTAAATGCATGAGTTGACGTCATGAATCAATCAATAAATGTCAATATGATAACTCTAACCATTCCATTTGTTTTTACTGGCTCTCTTGCATGACATACGCTCCACTGCTTTAAAAAAAAAAAAAAAAAAAAGAATATGAATTTAAACTGGGTAATGCAAACTGTGAATATTTTATTTCCTTACTTGGAAAAAAGTGGTGGAGCTCTGGCGGCACTACACCCCTGCTCTAAACACTCCAGCTGGCTCTTTTTATTCTGAAAATGTTGTGCATCCTGTTTCCGTGCAGACATGTTTGGTAAAGAGAGCTTAGAGCTGAGCTAGATGGAGCTATTACTATCTGGTAACAACCCTGCCTACACTTAAGAGTAGTGCCTGTGATGGAAACGCAAAACAGATCCACTGTGTAGGTACATGTCCGTATGGGTTTAGTGGTGGGTGGAAACGCAGCTATACGGATGCTAAAGGGAGCCCTGTGTGTCAGTATCAGACCCTGAGGGGTGTGACAAATTGCCAGTATTTGACAACCTCTGAGTGAGACCTGGCTGATATGTCTCCCACAAGAGCATCCAACTTCCTTTGTAACAGCTGTCAGATGCGAGGGCTTACATACAGTTTCATCATATACTAAAGATAGCACTGGGGAAAACGGTATCATCAAACATGTATGGAGCGGAGTGTTCTCACCTGGGTCCTGGTATTTACTTTAGGTCCTTTGAGTTTTTGTGTGATTGACAGCAGTTTCTTGCTGCAGTGATACTTTCATATAACCATTCAATCCAGTGTCATTTATACAGCTTTAACCTTCAATACTGATGCTTTCATTATAACCAGGGCTCGTATATATAAAGCTACAAACCTGTGATTTTACATTATCAGTCGTGCGGATAATTGCACCAGCATACAAAAGACCTGTGATGAGTTTGTTTGTCCAACGATCTCTGCTTTTGTGCGATATCAGCGGTTCCCATCTCAGTGGAGAAAGTGTGGTGGATGTATGGTAATAAGGGACATTAGCATTAAAATGTGCTCATGCTGTGTTCCTTATCTGAGTGAAAGTCCTTTTTTCCCTCTGCATGCCTGCCCTGCTCATTGCAGAACAAACGTAAACTGATTTCTTTGCTGCTTTATCTGTAACACACATATGCCTTTTTAGCTGAAGGAGCTTTGGGACATTTGTTGGCAATCATGTTATAAGTGATTGCAATCAACAGAAATTAATCAGTGACTTTCCATCACCATACTATAGCTGTGTTAAGTGTTAATAATTCCACTCACCTGCATGTGTGCATCTGTGTGTTTCTGCTCCTGACAAAAGTCTGTTTTCCATGCACATTGTGGCTGTGGGGACCTGCACAACAGCTGATAATTCTGAAAATGCATATCTACATGCATTTGCTTTTTGAGTTCGTTTGAAACTAGCCTCCATTTTCTGCTTTAATGCTATTTTAAAATTAGCTTAAAATACATTACTTCTCTGTCTGCTGCATAATATACAGCCACATCATTAATCCTGCTGCCTCTGGAGAGAATTGTACTCTAGTGAGGGTTTTGATTTCCACCAGAGCCAAAGATACTGACTTTTCCATCACAGCAATCCCCCAGATATTCTTTGGATTAACACAACAGATCATCACACTGACTGAATCAGCAGAGGGCGTAGGGATTGTGGTTGTATAATGCTGGTAGTGTACATGTATTGTGTAGGCAGGTTCAAGGAGATTAGTGTGCAGTCTATACCTCTAAGTGCTTTGTTTGTGTTTTTAATCCAGGTTTCTGAGTGGGCTTGGAGTCGTGAGAACCTTTTCGAGGGCACTAGGTCACTCCACATTGGGAGCAGTTGAACAGCACTCAGCATCCCACCTGTTTGTCAAATAGGCAGTCAGTCATTGCGCTGTATCATCTCCTTGCTTCCATCCCTTTGCCCCACCTACATGCCTACAAACACACAGGCACACACACAAACACACAGGGATGAACACAATCACATTTCCTCTTAGGACCCCTATAGAGACAGAACTTTTTGTTAAAGAAAAAAATTCTTTTTTTGTTTAACCAAAATTAGCCTATCACCTAAGTCACCGGACTCCAGAAAACAGTAATTGTAGCATATAGAGCGAACATATTTTCATATCTAACTGGGTGACTTCAGAGTTTATTTTAACCAAACCAGAGTTGGTGATTATTGGAACAGTGAAAAGACGAATCAAGATGATTCAGTTTTTGCTAACTTTAATTAAAGTGTGTTTTACAATGATATATATTGTAAATATATGTATATATATATATATATATCATTTGGTTATTCATTGTTTCACACTCTCACAGTGCAGAGACTATTCTGGCCACAGATGGAGCAGCAGAACATCAGGAAAGTGAAACATAACTGATCATTACGTTGGGTCTAAAAGTCTGCCTCTGCAGCAGCTGCTCCTCTCACCCATCACTCTGATCTGGTCAGCTCTGATTGGATCGACTGATCAATTATCCATCCCTGACTCAACACCACAAACTCTTGCAGGAAAAAAAATAATTTATGAAAAGTTCTGCTCACACTGCATTCATGGATCAGCAAAAACCTCCAAATTAAAAAAAAAAATAGATTCAAAATTGTTTAAAAAGAATTTAAAGAAAAGGAAAGTTTAAAACCAATTTTAAAAAAAATCTTTTTCCCATTAGACACACACACAAAAGGGAAAACAGAGTTTCGCTCTAACCCTGCTCTGTTGATTTAATATCACCACTATTCTCTTTTTTTCCGTTTTCAGTTGACCTTTGCAATGACAGGACAATGATTGAAAAGGTCATGACAGCCCGAAGTGATTATATTTTTGTCTGATGATTATTGGCTGTAACACTAGTTATAACACCAGCTGTACCACTAATGCATAGCCTAGAGGAGATCCAGAGCAGGTGGAAAGGCAGAGACATAATGTAGACCGGTAGCTGGCTTTGAAAAAGGGAAATGGGCTTATCTCTGTAGACCAAATCATCCTGTGTTGATTCTTTTTGAGAGAGACACAACTCAATCAAACTTAGAGAGAAGACATGGGAAAGATAACCTCAGTCACTGGCAGCAAACTCTCTGTAAGTGGATCCAATTTTGTTTGGTCAGCTGCTGGGTCAGCCTAACCACCCAGCAGAACAACCCAACAAAACCGACATGGCCCAGAAACATTCACAGTCCTTGGCAAAATGTGTTCCTTACATATGCTATAATATGATAATTGTCCTGTGCATAAAGGTATCATTTTGTTACGATACAATACAATACGATGCGGTGCGATGCGATGCGATGCGATGCGATGCGATACAATACGATACGATACAATTTGTTACGATATGAATCAGTATACTTTATTGTCCTCATAAGGAAATTTATCTTGGACTCAGGAGCTGCACAAGTATTGCTGTCCAACAGAGCACCATAAGCAAAGCACAACACAACCCCTAAGCATCAAGAAACATTCAAATCTTAATGAGGTTGGCACATCATTTCAGTCATTTAATCTGCAGTCAGTATTGTTCAACATAAATCAGATGGAACGTGGAGTAATGGCCAAAATATGTGGGGCACGGTCACGGCACAACATGTCTGCCACAGCGTGCCAGCAGCAGAGTATGTCCATTATGATCAGCTGAAACTGCCACACTGACCACTGAAGCTGCACTAGCCCATATGGCACTGTGCTGCTCAATCTTATTTTTACTCAGCTGGTCTATTTTTTCTTTTCTGCGTGTGGCCCTTCAACAAGTAAAAACTACCTGGAGCTGTGTAAAAAGTACGATATGTTTAAATAGCAGCAGAGTAGAGCAGCATGAATGCATCCTGTTGTTAAAATGATCCAATTAATTAATTGAGTGCCAGTTAATATAGCCTCGGCTTCCAAACTCTACATAACAAACTGCATTATCACTTGGCAAAACTCAATACACAAACTGTGAAGCTGGCAGCAACCACCCACTAAAAATCCCCGTTGCGCTCCACCCTGCTCCATGTATTTCGACCATACAAAGTGGAGAAGTGTTTTTTTCTCTCTGTCCAAAGTTCTAATTCATTTAACAAGAATGCTTAATCATCTGGGTTCATCTGTGGTAATCACATCAAACCATTTACTAATTTGGTTTTATTGTTTGCTATAATTGTCCCTCATGAGCCCACTGGCCACAGAGATCCTCTCTTCATGTAAACTGGAGACAAAAATACCAGTCCTTGTTCTGTGTAAGAATTTAAAAATCAATAAGATGAAACTAATATGTGGCTTCAACCGTCTGACTTAGATCAAATGGTATTTTACAAAGTTGTAGTCTTTTAAGAATGAATTTACACTAAATTAAAAGGCAGCATAAATAGTGAGCTTTACTGGCACTATTCCCAGCAGAGGAAGTTCTGAATTGAAGACTATTGCTGAAAATGTTTTTTCTGATTAAATGCCCACCTGACGACGGAAATCTCTCTCTCATCAACCAACCCTGGAGAAACAAATACAATGAAATGCATGACTGTCTGTATGTGAATGAGTATAAAATCCTCCTGGAAATGCCATGGAAACCAATCACTGCTCAGTGGGGCTTGTTATCCGCCCCGGTGAATAAGAGTACGAGGTGGGGGGTTGGTTGGAATAAGAAAAGAAAAGGTGATGAGGAGGCACTGATGAGCGAAATGTGAAAGGAAAATGCAGAGAAAGTTATGAGATCAGGGAGTGGGAGGGGGTGAAGAAATGGATTTGATCAATATTCCCTCTGCTTCGCTCTGCTAACAGACCAGAAAAATGGTGAGACATGGCTCACTATCAGATGTGGAGGTTATAATGAGTTTTCTACACAGAAGAAATTATTCATATCATATGTGGTGTACACATACACATGCCATGTTTTTACACAGGTTGAAACCCTTTGAGGCTTTATGTATGGAGACTCGAAGGGTCCAGAAGTGGCAGGAGGGATAGCTTTATCATTTATGGGATGATTTATTCATGGGATAGCTGCTGTGTTATTGATTTAGGAACCTGAATTGCTGTAAAAACATGCAGGTTGTGCTTCACAGTAACACAACAATTCAAACTTTTCCACCGTAGATCTGCTTATCACTACACATAACACTGTAAATTAACTCATTTAAAGCTGCATGTATCAATAGGTATGGCATGAGGTTTAGGCAACATAAGCACTGAGTCAGGTTAAGAAAAAAGATCAAGGTTTGGATTAAATTAAGTATATTTGCCGAAGGTGGGAGCAAGTCTTAACCTTCAGTTTCACGACCAAGGAACACGCAACCAATCAGATACGTTTTAGAAGATTTATTGGACAATAATGAATTGGATGGATGGATGGATGGATGGATGGATGGATTATTGAGTGCGGTGTGGGGAGATTTGGAGGTCCGTAGTGGCGCCCGGGCATCGATGAACCCCTAGTGTCCTAGAGGAGAGGAGACAGGGAGACAAGGTGAAAGAGGGTGGGAGGGAGGGATGCGAATGCAGGAGTGAGAGACTGAGGAAAGGGTTAGTTCCGCTTATATAGTAGGCTAGAAGGCTGTGATTGGTGTGTGTTCCCGCTCCTGAAACTGCGCTTTAACAAGCTTCGATTCAAGCAAGTCCCAAGTCTGTGGAGAAAATCAAGCAAGTTAATTCGAGTCCCTCCTGTAAGTCAAACAAGTGGAGTCATACTGACAAACTCATGAAGATAAGCTGGGTCCAGTAGTGGAATGCAACTAAATACATTTACTGTAAGTACTGTAAGCAGTCTTTCTCATGCCACTTTCTTCTTCTACGCCTCCACATTTGAGAGGGAAATATTGCACCTTTTTCATTCCATTTCATTCAATTAATGGAGAAAATAATAAGCAGATAAATCCATAATGAAAACAATCATTAGTTAACAGTTCAAAATGAGCTCCACCTCAACCAACTACACACTAAACCCTGCTTTTACATTATTGCATGAGTCAGAATCATCTAATGAGATCATATATAATAATAATACAACAGGCACAGGGGCCAGTTTTATACTTTTAATATTTTAACTACATTATACTGAAGATACTTCACTATTTTTACTAAAGGAGCATTTTCAATGCAGGACTTTTGCCGTAACAGGGTTTTTTACAGGGTGGTATTAGTTAATTATACTAGAATAAATGATTTAAATTCTTCCTCTTGTGCTTTGAGCCCGATCTGAATGGTCAGGGTGAAGTACATTCCACTCATGTAACATACCTGCAAAATAAGTCAGAGCTGTGGTGATGACAGTATCAGATGGCTCGTGAGTGTGCACAGCAAGCACTCACACTCACACTCACAAGCATACACACTCGCACATTGGGGTTGGGAAAGGATTGTCATGACACACTGTGGCAGTCCTAGTACCTTGTACAAGTAAGTTAGAAGACAGCCTAAGCATATACAGCTGGTAGCACATGTATTAGCTCTCTACAGTGATGTGTGCGTAATGGCCTGAAGCTGACAGTGTGCCACTGATTGCAAAGCATGTTGAATGCTAAATTAGTTATTGAAAACTTAACTCTGTCTTTGCAGATAGATTTGAATAAAAGGAAACGATGAAGCTCATGATGCAGCTGTAGATGCTGCTATTCCTCTAAGGAGAGCTGCGAAGAAGAGTGGGCACAAATATGTGTTGTAATGTTTCAAAAAGAAAACGTAACTTCTCAATATCTGGAAAAATACAAATATTTGATTTTAAAAAAGCCTTAAGTCTAAGTCAAGTCTCAAGTCATGAATGCCAAGTTACAGTCGAATCAAGTATTTCATCATTGTTAGTAAAGCGAGTCTCAAGGCTTTAAATTTGCAACTGGAGTCAGAATTGAGTTAAGTCATGCAACCCAAGTTCCCCACGACTAATGTGTGTTGTTTAGGTCATGTGACATACTACATTGCGTACTTAAAATAACTCAGTGTTGACTTTTGTTTCACACATACACAAAAAGTGGCCTTCTAGGTAAAAGTCTTGTTTTACTACATCAGTTGCATGAAGCATCTCAAAATGACGCTGCTCAGTGTGCCTCATAAAGACACTATAGGGTGCCTGGGTGCATCTGACTGAGGGCCATGACCATGCATTCGTATTTGACGAGTTGGGAGTTAGAACATCGTGTCTTTTCAGCAACAGCAGGCCGCTTTTTTCAGCTAAAAAGCAAGTGTACATATCTTACAGTACCCAATAAAAAGCAGACAAAATGATCAACTAACTGGATCAAGTTTCTAGCAAGCTAAATAAGACCCAGATATTTTTCCTCTAAAGGGAGAATAGATATTAGACTTCATCAGACTGCCAGAAAAACACAACTCCAGTGGGAGGGTAATGTTGCACTGAAAAACATTTTCAAGCACTTGTACTGTTACACTGAAAACTCACTTACTGTGCTTGCTTTGCTTTTCTTGTTTATGCTGAATGCACTCATTATACAACACTTGCCAAAAAAGTGCCTACCACATTACCACTTTACCTTACACTGCTTTACATAATGCATGGTTAAACTCTACTAAATGTTTAGATAGGCAATCCTGTCTAAAGGCCTCTTTACACTGATTTCGGGCTGTCCCAGACTGAATTTGACAATCATGAGAGAAAGGCAGAGATCTTTGGCCGTCAATCAAAAGTGGTGGTTTTACATTGTACTATGAGAAAAAGTCGACAATGGCGAATTTAAAGCTTTGTCACTGAAAGACAGAATATGTGAAAATCTGACTGAGTCAAATATTTAGGGTTCGCAATCCCACAAAATACACTGGCAAGGTGCATATTTACATACTTTTGCTTTTTCTGTCTTACTGTCTTCTTTTTTTTACCTCAAACTTTGCTAAATTAATATTCCATGTTGCCCTCTTATTCTGACCATGGCCAGCTTTATATTCTCTCCTCCTTTGCTTTTAAGGTTTTCAGCACTATCGTCATGCATAACAATTTATACCAAACACTCTGACACAGATTGCAACCAAGCCTTTGTTCGACCCATCTCACACAGTGTGACATGCAATGCACTTACTATGGTTTTAAGGTCAGCAAGTTTTGGAGCTCTAAAGTTGATAAAAATCCATTAATGTAGCTTTAAAATGGGTTTGTTATGAGTTGGCGGAGAAGTAGGAGACAGGAGGTGTATGAGGAGCTTGAAACTAGCTGGATGTGACATTACAAATGGTATTAATTTAATACTGCATTTCCCTACAATATCACTGCCCTCTATATAAATTACATTTACTATTATTTACCCTTGAAATGAAATCCCTCATTCCCAGGAGAAACCTGTAGAAAGCTTCTGTATGTACATTTAATTAATGTGACAGGTTTAGTTAGTTCCCATCCTCTCACAAGATTGACCTCAATTTCCAACAAAGACCCCTATTTCCATTCCACACAGAAGCCGAAAAAGGCAATTCCAGATCCAACATCGCGCCAAGCAGGGTACCCATTCATCTTAAAAAGAGTGAGTGCCGTCCATATCCTGTGAAGTGTCACATGGACTTGATTGCTTCTTTTCGCCTTTGGGGCCAACTGGGGGACTTGCGCAGTGATATGCTGGGGCTTTTACCCAATCACTGATACCATGGAGAAGCTTTTAATCACACTCTGAGTTCAGGTGACAGAATTGAGATAGCATGGTGTAATTCAGCTCTTTTGTTAGCAGGAACCTGGGTTCTGCACCAAGGTATGTAGGAGCGCCCATATACCATGATAGATGACTAACAATGCACTTTAACAGACTGTAATAACCATAGAGATGGAGCACAGGGGGCAGATGGAGCTGTCATCATGTTAACTCTGCTGCCTTCCTCCACATCCCTGGGAAGTGTTAAGTGTATTATGCATGAGATAGAGAGGAAGACAGAGAGGAAGTGATTACAAAAGGAGGAAAGGTAGAAAGAAAAATGCGGGGACGAAGTGGAGGCAGAACGGAGGAGAGAGCAGTAATCAGGATTAAGGTGGACGAGGTGTCGGCTGGTCTGTGTGATAACACACTGTGTTTGTGTGAGCGCATATCTAGAGCTGATTTCAGATATTTAGCGTCCTCTGTGCAGAAACACACCTGCTGTTTGGCCTATGGGGTTTTTGTCAGAATATCAGTAATGGTCCATAATCTTTAAGTGAGTGAGGTGTAAAGAGGCTCTGCGGGCAGCTTGTTGTCAAGGACAACACCATGCTCTGCCATCGAAGCTGATGGGAAGCTCACTGTGGTGAAACCTTTGGAAGAGGCAAAGCATTTATGGGATTTACCTCCATCTGGTATGATTCAATACAATAATTTGTTATCCGCTGCAATATTTCGAGCACCGCTAAGCATGTAAACACACTCTGTGGTGTGCATGAGCTGACCGCCTGGATTAGGATTTTTTAGAATAGTTAATATGACGACTGTAAAAACTGTTGCCATTTTAGGATAGTTTCAGAAATGTTAACTTCATTTTCCACAACCGTTTCGCATGAGTAGACAACATATTAGAATTAGAAATACCTCCTCAAGGTTGGATGCCTCACCGTACCATTCAAGTTGCACTTACTGTTTACATCCCAGTTGGGAAAAAAAGGATGCTCCTACACATCTTTCCCCCAGCAGAGCAATCAGCACAGTTTCAAGGTGAGCACCAAAGATTAGTGTCACCACCTCAGTATCTGACCAAATCTCTCCGTCTGTTCCTGAGTTATGATGTTGAGTAACGGCCAGAAAAGTGTCTTATTCAGAATATTATGATGTCACTGTGAAGTTGACCTTTGACCTTTTGGATATAGACATCTATCTGAAATGTTGTCATAATAAGCACAAGAGTCCCTAAGTTATGGCCAAAAGCATGTTTTGTGAGGTCACAGTGACCTTGACCTTTGACCTTCAACCACCAAAATCTGATGAGATTATTTCTCAGTCCAAATCCAAATTGCGTTCTTGAGATAGGGGCTTCTAGTTTCGCAGACCGGGCGAGGCAGAGGTGCAGCGCACCTGCGCTTCGCCAGCTGGGTGTGGCCAGGCAGATTTTGCAAGTTTGGCACACCGTGCGCGCTGGCGCAGCTACTCCTCTTTCCCACCTCCGTCCCTCCTATCTGCGCAAGTTGGAAAGAGGGAGGAGAGAAGGTGTGGAGTGGTTTTTACACAGCCGATTCACATCACACCAATCAAATGAGCCCCTCTCCTCGTCCTTAAATGCGCCGGGCAAAGGCGTAATGAGAGTTTACTCAATTCGCCATGGCAGAAGAGAGCAGCAGCGTCAGACAGCCAAACTTCTCTCAGGAGGAAACTGATGTTTTGGTCCAGGAGGTCCAAGCTCGCAGTGTCCAAATATATGGAACTGCGAGCAGACCTCCACGGGCTGATGATGCAAAGGTAGCCTGGGAGGAGGTCACCACAATTGTAAATCAGTGTTGCGCTTCTCTCGTGCGCACGCGCACTCTCTCTTTCTCTCTTGCAGTCTCACTCTATTTCTTTTCTTTTGACTTTTCTAAGATGACAGATGCTGAATATATACTCCCTATCTGATGCTGTGGCTGTTTGTGGTTGGCTGAGAGGGATGTGAACTCATTAGCTTGCAGCTGTGTTAATCAAATCAGGTTGGGTTTCCATTACGCGTGCCAAACGGATGTGACGGGACAGTCGATAAAGAGATACATTTATGTGCTGATTGCAGATAGTTGCATTGAATAGTGGTTTTTGTGGCTCTTTATTGCATTGTTAATGTGCCTGACATTCTAGAAACCTGCCTGTGAGGTTTTGGTGACGTGTGCGCACTGTCCACCGGTCAGCCAAACTTCTGCTACACCGCTCCGCCTACACTGACAGTAGACCTGGTTTCACCTCCCCCTGCTGGGCCGCCACACCCATCTTAGCGCACCTTGGTCTGCCAAACTACCAAACTGAGCACGCCTTGGGTTGCGCTGCTCAAAACTAGCTTTGTGCGGGGTTCACCACCCTGCGCCGCACCAGGAAACTAGAGGCCATCGTGTTCACAAGAATGGGAAGGACAGCTGCACAGATGGACAATCTAAAAACATAATGCCTCCGGCCACAGCTATTGCTGGTGTAAAAGTAAGATAATATAAGTTAGATAAGATTCATAAATACAATGAAGACACTAGTAGGTGAAAAAAAAAAGAAGTGAAGAAGAATAAGTTTGTTCTTATTCAAAATTGTCCTTTTCATCCCTTTTGGAACCAGATGATTCATGCAAGATTTCTGTGTCCTGGTGTAATGACTTCAATATAATACAATATATTTCCAGACAATTTAGCACTACAATCCACTCTGGTCCTATAAAGATAAGATAAGACGTAACTGATACTAATGTCCCCGTAGGGAAATTTGTTCTGGACTCCGTCCTGCAGTTCCACAGAAGATAAAATCATACAAGCTACATAAAACATCTTAACACTACAGAGCTTCATGTTATAATTTGCACATACACACCTTTTGACAATGACAACGTCTTGCACAACCCCTGTGGCCAACATCCTATTACTACACACACTGCAGCACAGGGCAGGTCACAGCAGTGCGGCACAACCGGAATCAGGGATAAAGGAAGATGCACAGACCGTGTTGTCTTCAGTGACGTTGTTTCCCATGAAAGTTCATACTATAAGTTTATGCATAAGCCAAAGGATATGCATAATAACACCTGGCACCTGAGTCAACAAAGTTAAGGAATTACACTTAAACAGTACAATGAATTACTGGATTTACTCTAATCTCTCTGATTTCCAGTCACAAAGCAAAGTCTTTTGTCAAAGCACATGCAGGAATATTAAGCACAAAAGTGCATGCAGTCAGCAACAAGTTCTCATTAGCATTCATGACTAAGATTAGACCAACGCTCCTTAGCCTCTTTATTTAAATGAATGCGTGAACCGATAAGGCTGTAGTTTCTTTCTGGATGGCACACTTCTGCATGCTAAGTGACAACCAGCTTAATCTTTTGCCTCGTGCAGACATGAGGGGGGAAAACAATCTGATTTGTGCTGAGTCCTTTGAAAATAACACCTGGATAAACATGTGTCTGTGATAGATTGCCTCCTCAGGCTTTATGGTTACATTTGTCAGGCCTTGATAGGAGAGGAAAGATTGTGTGACAAGTAAATGATTCAGGATTAAGGGCAAATCATTTGTAGGTGAGCATTCATGTCTTTAAATGTGTACCCACCAGACAGTATTTAAATTTCTGAAGGTTGACATCCTTGGTTATTTTCTTACAGTAAAGAAACAGACATATTTATTATTTCTACGTGGACGGTGAAGAGGAGCAAAAAGAGATGAACACCTTCATCTAAGTGCTTTCACTCCTCCATCTCTCTCCAAAAGCTTTACATAAGTCCAGTTGGCTGGGGCTAGCCGTCAAACAGCGGTCAAAAACACAAAGAGGAATAAACCCTGAAGAGGTGGTGGACATTAAAATTTGACTTCTCATCCTAACATTTTACTAATGAAATGTTTACAGAGTGAATGCACTGAGTAGAACAGGCAGCGTTCGCCTAGTGCCTCAGAACCCACACAGTGATGTTAACATCCCTCTGGCTGGCTCTCAACTGTGTGCCTCATACATCAAAGCACTTCATCAAAAATAGTTTTTAACAGGCCGTTACCAATGTTGTTGACCTCTTTGGCTCACAATGACTCTCAATTAGTTTGCCTGGGCACATATTGGAAATTTATTTCAAAGCTCTGAGGGGGCTTTGAAAGTGCATCTCTCAGATAGAAATTCGACATTTTTGAGACATGGCCTCAAAACACACAAAAATGAGAATATGAGGTCAGCTGTGTCAGTTCTACCCCTTATTTTATTTTATTTATTACTTTATTGAAAGCAGTGACAAAAATCAGTTATGAACTATATTTCATTCAACTTGGTGTAAACATGATGATTAAGTAGTGACTATTAAAAAATCCTACAGTATGTCGATGACTTATTCACAAGCTTTCAGTCCTCAGATCTTAACCAGGTAAAGATCGAAACACCGTAAAAAGAAGGATCGTAGTTTGCAGGCCACACCTGTCAGTGAGATTTTCTGGTGTGCGTCAACTTTCAGTGTAACACCAGTGCATCCCTAAAAACTCTTTACACGCAGTTATGACAATAACAAAAATTTTTGGTCACTTGGGGGGCAGTGGAAACAAGCAGTGAACACACCACTGGTATATTATGACCTTTTAAGTTGATAAGGCAAAAATATTAGCGAACGGTTACCTATTTACATGACCAGTAGCATTAGCCTTCATTGGAGTAGCCCTATAAATGCAAAAGGCTGTCCTTGCCTTACTGAGTGAGTGATACAGTCACACCATTGGTCACAGAGTGCTGATGTTTCCCCTTCAGTCGTCGCTCTTTTAAAATGAATATGTGCTAACAGTCCTCAGCAGGCTTTCACAGCAAGTCGCAGACAGTCCTCAGTTATTGACCCAAACATATACCATAGATATAACTTATTAGGTCCACTACAGAAAATTGGAAATTAACATTTGATATCCAAGAATTCATTTTATAGACACTACCCTTGACTATCCATCAGAGTTTTTGCTGTAAAGAGTATTACAAGGTGGCCGCCTCCATCAAATTTCATCCCACCTTCAGCTCTTGATTAAACTCTGACATGCATGTTTATAGAAAACACTTTTCTAACAAACATTGCATTTGGTGGATTTCTGTCATTTGTAACTGCAATTGTAGTAGTATACCGCTGTGTTGGAGCTATTGGGCCGCAACAAAGGCAGAGCTAGCTGCTAGCCGCTAGCCAGGTGCACCACAATGTTTCCAATGGCAGCGTCACCACAGTTAAAAAAAAACAAAAAAAAACCAACTAAAACTCGTTTTCCCTTCTGTTCAGTGTTTTAATATAATTTTATATCACCAGCTGGAGTTTATAAATATTACAGCAATCAGCAGTCGGACTTAGTGTTTGTGAATGCCACTTCATGCACATCTTTAAGTCCCTCATTTTGAGCCAGAAAAAAACCTGTACATGTAATAATTTGACCACATTTCAAGTATGTTCACAGCTGATTACTAACTCTCTTTGTCTGGTGTTTAGAAGTTAGTGTATGGTGAGTTTTAGAACTTTTTTGGGTTCTGGGCCAGAACAAAACAAAACAATGAGCTAAAAGATGCTTCAAGGCTCCACAGAGCTGAGGGGAACTGCAGTGGGTACGCCACAACTTTATTTGATCAACTATTTATATAAAACAGATCATAGTTAACTGATAATAGCAGCATGAAGTTGTTATTTATCTAACTTCTGTATTGTGTTCATGATACTGTATGCCTGATGGCAGCTTTATTTTACAAACACACATTCCTTGTATAGTTTTGAATCAAGCCCCAAATATGTTTAAAAATACAAGCACAAACAGTTAAATGCAGTTAATGGTTTAACAGAGTATTATATGGTTCATTTGTGCGCCATTACAGAAGGGCTAAAGAAAATCTGGAAAATGTATGCAGCATTTTTGACACATCTTGTTTTGCCTCTGAGCATTCTCAGGCAGCGTGTCACTGTAAAAGAGAGATGTAGAGAGACTTCAGTTTAGGATTTAGATAGCTGACAGTGTTACACAACCAAATGTGACTTGTTAGCACATGGATGCCCAGCAGGCTGTTTCCCTTTGCTGCTTCTGACAGCTTACCTGTCAGCAACACTGTGCCATGTAAAGGGACTAATACAAGATGAAAACACCACTCATCTCATGCACATACAGTACACACTCTCCAGCCCCTCTCCAGCCACCAGTCCACACTCCATATTTTAGTCCGGACGGGGACTCGAACTGGCGACCCTCCAGTTCCCAACCCAAGTCCCTATGGACTGAGCTACTGCCGCCCCCAGATAAGCAGATAAGTTCTGGAAGATATTAACTTTTGATTGATTGATTGATTGATTGATCAACATTAATTTGATTATCAGTGTTCACAGGACAGAGCACTGCTCCTGTTATCAGCCCAGTGACCCAGTTCTGTCACTGTGTGGGTACACCTGTGCAGGTTTTGATGAACTGAAAAAGCAGAAGTTGAACAAGGAAAAAGTCACTGATGCTCAGGGATTTTTTTTTACCTCCATGACAGGTGCACACAGAAACAAACCCCTGCTCCCCCCAGTTTTCTCAAGCTAATGATGATGTTTCATATTCAAGAGCACATCAAGCCCAGTCTCCAGAATCAATGCTAGCACTGTGTGTTTCTGCAAACAACAGCTATGTAACATTTGAACATGTCACAGGTATGATGTACTTCATTTTACATGCATATGAGCTGAGTTACTCATGAAGAGGAGGGGGGGATGGTGGATGGCGTGACACCTAGATGAGGCAGAGGCAGTTGCCAAGCTGCAGACGACTGCAGACCCCTGTGCGAGACCAACAAATGACAAAACTGGTTGACACTGCAGCATTTTTTACAGAGCCTTTGCTGTTTCCAGTGGTGATTATAGCACCAAAACTGGATACTTAGAGCCAAAACATGATCTTTTCCCAAACACTGTGTCTTAACCTAACCACACGTTAACTACAGCATCGCTGAAACATATAGAATTGCTAAGTTTCAACACATCTGCTACATAACAATGTACAAATGTTACACATAAAGACCCAAACAGTTTCACCATATCCACTACATAAAGTATGAAACCTACTGTGGTTTGCAAAAATGGACAATGCCAACATTTAATCTGGAGATTGGGTTAACACTTCATACTCCAAGAAGTGTTTTTCTTTTTTAAGAATAATTTGAATAAGAACAAAAACTTAGTTTCAACAGGGTGGAGGATTAAAAAAGCTACAAAATAAAACAACAAACTACATCAAGAACAATTACAGCCCCTTTCATTAGACTCCCTTAGACCTCTTTAGATAGTCACAATAGTTGATGCTACATCATCATAAGCTAGGTGTTCCTCGTACTTTATTCACTCTCAGGAAAAAAAATCTGCTGTCTCTTTTTTATGTAGCTGCCTTTTTGCACTCAAAAAATATCCCTGAGAGCTCCATCATAGAAGAGATGCAGCTCCTTCACTCACACAATCTGATGCTTCAATTGAGCAGAATACAAAGCAGTCGAGGCTGTAAGGAGAAGTGAATGTCTATGATCACAGACACGCTACAATGCTCACATATCCATCGCTGTACATGTTACCACTGGGGGAAAAAAAAAGAAAATCTCATTCATATTTTCTGCAGGGTTTGCTGAAAAGCATCTTGGAAATGTAAGAAGACAGAAACTGATGTAAAAGAAGCAAATAAACAATATTATACAAACAATAACATAAACTGAAGGCGTCATCACAAACCCAGACTGTATTGAACATCAGAGGCTGATGTAAAGGTGTGGCTGAATGCAAAAATTTGAGGTGGTATGAATTCATACAAATAACAACTGGAAAGATGCAAAATCCCTCCATACTGCAAACAGCTATTAAGTCTGAATGGTAGCAAAATTCAGTCTGATTTTCGGGCTGAGAAAAGAGAGGACCTGTAGGAAGATAACAGAAACAAATGGAGTCAGAGAGTCACTTTGTGCTGTTAGCTACAATGTCTCTGCTGTCATGTCTGTCTGTCTTTGTGGTTAATTAGTCCTCCGTCAGTCCTTCGTCCTCACTACATTCAGGCCAACAACACTGATTGACGTTGCTGTCCAACAGAAGCATCCTAATGACACAAGATGGACTTTCCCAATAAGGACAAAGGGAACTCCAAGTTGTGAAATCAGCATTTCCAGCAAGGCCGACTGTATTGTGGCACATCGTGTACCTGGTCAGTGTTTACTTCTCTCACCTTGTTGCTCAACACCGCCATTAGAGCTCAGTAGATCAGGGGTTTACCGCTCTGGCCTGGTGAACTTACGCTCTCACTGCACCACATGTGTGTGACCTCATGCACAGCTGTTATACTGATCTGTCACGTTGCAAGACAGGAGGAAGCATATGACAAGAGTAAGTGTTTAAAGCTGATTAAAATGAGCTATTCACAGCTCTCACTGTGCTCATTTGATATTATTAATCACTAATTGTTTTTATTTTTGACTCATAATGAGCCTGCGTAAATATGTCTGACAAGCATGCAGAGGCAGCTCTGGGTATGTGAGAGCCCTGCCGAGTCTGGGTCGCAGGCACAGTGAGGGCTAAGGGGCTAAATGAAGGACAGCGAGATAGACAGAGGAGAAGCAGACCCTCTGAATCACGCAGCGAGCATGAAATGCAAGCCCGCGAGCTACAAGACGATGTACTTTTGGAGGAATTTGTCATCTTCTGTATTCTTACTTCCATTGAACTGTGTGAGCTGAGCTGACGCCTCATACATAAAGAACAAGAGAAGCTCTTGTTAAAATATCTGAAATTCTGTAGTTTCAACAGAATAATTCATCAGAGCTCAGCCATGACTCATCTGGGTTGTCCTTCTCGAGAATCTTGTAAAAATGCATTATTACAAATGAATTTTAAAAAAGCAGAAGAAAAAGTGCAAAACAAAAAAAAATGTCTACACATAAATTCATCATTTGTCCGACCCACGGTTGACCCACTTCAACAACTATAGTAGAACATTTTAAATATTTGTATATTCTGTTTCTAAGAAAATATGTCCTAATCTGATATTATTAAAGGTGATGGTGTAATTTTACAGATATTCTCGACTTTAAACTCAAAGTCTCTATATTGTACCTATGTGTGTCAGACGGGTTGAAACCAGGGTCATGAACCTGGGTCAGATGACAGGTTGATTCAATCACACCAACAGCACATTGCTTTGGGGTTGTTGGTTGGGTCATGGTGTGAAAGGAGTGTGAATAACATGTACATATAAATAGGACAAATCATCACACTTGGCATGAAGTGATATGATGTTGAGTCATTTTGTCTCTGCCTAAATAAACAGGAGCAGCAGATGACTGACAGCGATGGAGAGAAAGAGATGAAAGAGCAAACAGACTTTGACGTTTCCTTGTCGGATGTCAATCCAGAAAAATGGGTCAGTGAATGACTCAATTGAGACAGGTGGTAGTAAGCCTGACTGATTCCCCCAATGATGGTCACTTTGGATGGATGGCAGTAGTATGTGTGTTTGTGTAGTTGAGTGTACATCAAGCCCCCCCAGAAAGCTGCAACTTTAGTTATAAGGCATCTGAAAACAACATCTTTAAAGACTACAGTTAAGAAAAATGGGTCAAAGGCTGTGTTTACTCTGATCTCTGAACTCATCTGCTATTGTCTGACGACAACAAAGCCTCTGGGGGCAACATCCAATATTTTTGGAGATCCATTGTGACCAGCCCAAATCCAGGCCAAGATGTCCTCTTCTGTGGCTGCTCATTGTTTACAGTTCAGTTAGCAACTTGGGGCAGGTCCAGACAGCATTTTGGCTAATCTTTCTAAACAGATATCTGCATATGAATGCAGATAAATTAGAAACAAAGCTAATAAAAGCCAATAAAAGCTAAAACGCAGTCAGACGATAGCCGATGGGTTCTAAGATTGCATTTCGGCCAGTACACTCTGTCTCCTTTGATCTCCACACAGACTGGCAACCAAAGCTCACTCAAACATGAGTGGTCAATACTACACAGACTACAAACAGAAACCAGAACACTTCGGATGTTAAAGTAACGCTCTCTGCACCGTTGTGTTCATAAACTTGATTCCCTAGTTTAGTTAAAGCCGTATTTTCGTGGCTTCACTGATGTTAACCTTATATCGAGTAGGAAGAACAGAACACTATGTCACCACAAATGAACACATTTATCAACTAGAGGAAAAAGCTAATGAGGAAAAATAAACATCATACAAAAAATAAACAACAATAAACCAAGGACATAGCTGTGTGCTGACCTTTCACAACAAAAGGTTATAAATATGTTCTTGAGCTGCTATATTTTTTCTTCTTAATATACTTTTGGTTTAACTGTGGAAAAACTATACAAAACAATCACGGAGATGAGATTAGGTGTATCCGCAAAGGTTTTTTATCGTATAGACCTTTCGTAAACACGGAACCAGCGTTTTAGGAGCCCAAATATGCCAACTTTTGAAACCGGGTCCCAGAGTGAAAAAATCTGAAGACGCCACCTTCGCGTTTCCGTATTTACAGTACGCCTCTTTTCTGAAGCGATGATGCCATAACCTCACCTCTCCCTTAACCCGCATGCGCTAGGCGTAAAGGGGCCACAACAACGATGGCTGACTATGTAGTCTCAGTCAATATTCTCCTGCAGTTTTGTAGTTTTGTAATCAAGTGTGACCCTAAGTAGCAGCTCTACCTCGTTGTCAGTCCATACAAAGTGGGCTCCTCTGGCATTTGTATTTTCTGCCATCTTCTTCTTTGTGTTTGTTTACATCGCACAAGTTTTATGCGCATGCTCCATTTCTTATTCTCTGTTTTTGGTGTACTTTGTGGCAGCGTTGCAGCGCCACTTACAGGTCTTGCATATATACTACAGCGTTTTCAGTGGCTTCATGTTTACGTACACATATCTTGAGACGATTCCGTGTTTATGGAAAACTTTTAAAAAACAAAATCGGTTCCATCTTCGTGTCTTCGTGTTCCGTCACTCACACACACCAACGACCAGAAAAATAGATAAATAAATAAAAATAAACCCCCAGCTGCAGGCCTGGTCAGCGTTGGGAAATGTGGTAGTCAAAACCTGTGACGCTGCTTCACTCTAACCAAGCAAAGATAAATGAAAGTTGAGTACTCACGATACCAGAGTTTGAGTCACATGGTGCTTCTCAAAGTCAAGTATGCTTCCTTGGTAGGATGGGTCTTCCCATTCGAGTGTAGTTCAGAATATTCTTCTTGGGTAGCTATGCTAGTTAGCTTGGAAGGCTAATTACACAACATTGGCTACTGCATTACTAGTTACTCAGCTACTCAGAACGCACACTCCTGGCTTTTCACTGCTCTGCATAATACATGCTAGTCTGTACAGTATAGTTTGGAAACAAAATTTACACCGGATTTACATTTCTCACCTGTTCTATTTGCTTTTCTTAATGAGCTCCATTAGTCGCTGTCACTCACTTACTCCCTTTGCTCAACCATACACGCTGCTCTCTAGCTCAGCACTCTCATCAGCCAACTATTTAAAGCTGCAGAATATGTGTATATTAAACTGAACATGTTTAAATTAATAGAGACTAGAACTTATTTATATTGAACAGCACATTTATTCTGAGCAGAACATGAGTTAGTGATCTACAAACAAAAATGATGATACACCTTGTATTGTTTGATTTACCTTATGTTTTTGTAAATAAGTTCAAATTATTTGTCAGCCAGTTCGTTTGTCTCCCGTTTTCGTCACAGCTTTTGACAATGTGCAGTAGAAGCCAGCAAATTCGTGAGCAAACAATAACAAAGATGGAGGAGAAAGAGAGCCAAATGTTTAATTATGGCTTTTTGTGGAGCAATGGCTACTACTGCTACTACAGAGGTTTGTTTGAATGTGAAGTCAGAGCCAGGAGTGCTGGGATTGTGATGTGAGTGGCTTCATTGAAACAGATTTCATAAAAAATTTCAGGATGTCAGTGGTCACTTAGCGTCTCTCCAGAAGGTTCTCGCAGCAAGACATTCATTTCAGGTGAGTGACATAAAGGTCTCATGAATTCCATTGCGACTATTCAGACTGAGGTCATACTGCAAAAAAATCAGACCTGTAACCAAATCTGATTTAGGTGCACATATGAAAGTAGTCCAGAATTAAAACTGAAATGATCAGCTTCCATGTGATTTAAGCTGTTCCGCTTTTGCCTGTGAACATAGCCAGAATGTATTTCTTTTGCACCATTATCAGAGAAAATGTGTGAAAATAAACTTAAAACAAGCAATCTAAAACTAAAACTAAAATTTATCCTTTAGATAAATTATTAATATCGATAGATGATGAACAGTGTAAAAGTTGTGGTGATGATGATATTTAGGTCAACTTCTGACTTCTGAGTTAAGACCTCAGTGTAAAGCTTTTAAAATATCCACTGTTATGATGACACAGTGCCATAGTGTCCTAGATATTGCTTCATCAGCCAGCCCACTAAACAACAAGCAGTCACACATAGTACACACATAAATAGCATAATATAAAGTCAGTGAACTCCAGTGATTCATCCCCATCAAGCCTCCATAATAGGCTGATAAAAATACAACTGTAATTTATATGTGGGGAAAATGGAGCCTGATAAGGGCTCTTCATGACGCAACGTTTTTTTTTGTTTGTTTGTTTTTTCATTTTTTGGGTCAGAGCTCCAGAACTGTATAAGCATGATATTAACTTATCATCTACTTGAGGGTTAAAATATGTGGGTCACTGATAACAGTGTTAGCCTGCAAATGCAAAAGTCTGATGCTGAGGTTGGGTTCGCTAGAGGAAAAGTGAGGGAATCATTAAAGTTAGTACAGTCCATACTGCAGGGAACATTAATGTGTGTGCCGACTGTCATTGTAATTTATCCAATAGTTGGAATATTTCATTCAGGACCACAAATGTGACAGTGATGAGGGTTTGGTTCATGTCTAAGTGCAGAGATCTGATAGTTCGGATACCACAGCTAGTGATTTGAGAAAGATTCTATTTGATTTTATCGGAGAGAAAGTCATACCAGGATGATGTAACTTTCGACTGACAGTTCATTCTTAACCTCAGAAACCTTCGTCCTCATTAGCAGGTTGAGCTCGTCCAGTTTCCATGGAAATGTAGATCCTCAAACATCATGATTCTGAGCACCATAGGACATCTCATCCATTTTATATAAGCAGAGCTTGACAGTTTATTCTTGACCTCGGAGACAGAACTTTCCTGAGTTTCAACACCAAAAATAGGTGCTATTGGGCCTTCTTCAACACAGACTGAAAGTGCTGAGAAAAACATAGGGCTTTATTTCAATGCCCAAGTATCTAAAGGCCACCATCTATTCTACAACCTTTCAGTTCAAGTGGTTCAAAAAGTGGGTGGAGAGTCTCAGAGATACTGAGCTCTGAGAAGATCTAATGAATGGGAGTGATCAAAGTCCAAGGCCGAAGGATTTTAGAAATACATAGTCGTGAGGTCAAGTTCCCCCTCTTGGGAGGGAATACTGTATTTTTTTTGCTCAGTTGCAATTTTATTGGGTACACTTGGTTAAAGCTAATGCATACATAATACAGTAGTCCTGCAATAAATTCAGCCGTAATGAAGGTAATAATAGTTTGTTTTGTTTAAACTGTTAAACTGTGTTGATTCAACTTCATGATCACTTTTGAGGATTTAGTTTGTAGTTCTTGTTGAAATGAACTGAATAATACAAGGAGGTACTGTATGTCTGTTAGTTAGTCTACCCACATTGGTATTAACAGGGTGGGCAAAAACTTCTCACCACGTGAGAGAAGAAATTCATCAGTACAGCTACACCCTGAAACAAATCAAGCACTTTTTTTAAATTCAAAAGATAATCCAGCAATATGCTTCTCTCAGTGCTCATTAGCTGGATGCCAGTGGCAATGAGCCACTAGCTCATTTCCACATTCAGAACGCCTCACTCTCAGTGCCATGTTAAATATGCACGGCATTTTTCCAGGAAGCATTAATAAGCATGAATTTGCCTCTTGTCACAAGTGAGAATTTAAATTTAGGGAACAGTGTGGTATATTCATGTTTAAAGTGACACAGTTTTTATGTGTTTTAGTTTAGCCAGGTGTGAGATGGGGAAATAGGGTAATGAAATGGGCAGCTGGAATTAGGTGGCATAATATCTAGGGCAATGATCAGAGGCAAGTTATACATTGTTCTTATCAATGACTAACAGTGTCCCTCCACGCACACTCACGCCTACAAGAGAACTCTTCTCAGCGTGCATGGTGGCCGTCTCTTTGTATTTGCTGTAATATGAAGCTTTGAGGTATTTCTTTTTCTGCTTAAGTGGGCAGTTGCACTTCACCCAGTTTTTTTCACTGAGGAGGCATTATAATTCTGTGCCACGGATGAATCAAACAAGGACGCATCATTCAGCGGTCAATAGTGCAGCTGCAAGTGAACAATCCTGTTGATACTGCCATGTCCCTTAAGGGCCACTAGGGGTAGTGGAACCAGCTGTTAGTGGGAGTGAATGACTGACTTATATTCTGGATGCATGAGATGGTTCACACTGAAGTCAAATTTTTGGATGGAGCTTTGGTTTAATCAGAAAGACTATTCATTCTCTACTCACTGATTCAGTTTTACTCAATAATGCCTCTTGGCTCATATCTATATGTTCAACCACATCCCAGATAGCACACACATGTATCAAGTTTAGATCGTTAAGACGTAGCAGGGAGAGCGTTTGCTCATTGCCAAGACGTCGCTGAGATGTCGGCCTTTAATCGAAGATGACCACCACACGACGTTCAAACGATCAATAAAAAGCTGCACTCAATAGGCGTTCCTTCATTAATATTCATATGCTTCGTTAACTACGACCTTTATTCATTTAGGTCGGACCTTTCAAACTACAAATATTTCACCATTCAATGTGAGAAATCAATGCTAACATTCAAAAATAGTTGACTGTTACCTTATTCCGTGTGTAAGTGTGCACAATGAAGAGACAAAAGTCAATTTGACAAACTTTATTTTCAAATTTCCACAAACAATATCTGATGGCCAGTCCGCTTCTCCTGGCAGCCTGCAAGACACAGAAAAGACGATGACCATATAACTTCAAGAAACAAATCCCAACTTCACCACTGTATTTTTTTTTTAGCATTTCAGCTGTCTTTTAGCCAGATTGAAGGCTTTGGGTCCGTCACTCTGCTTCATTTAGTGTGGAAACTGTTAAATAACGGGATCCGGCGTTAACTCCTTTAACTGTTAACAGCAGCTCAACAATCAGTCCTTCATCTCGGAAAAACAGTGGTTTCAAAACTGCACTATTACCTGTAGCCACCGGGTCAGTTTGCTTTGCAGAGGAGGAGACCTCGACTGATATTGCCCATAAAAATCACATTAACAACATACCGAAGGCATCCTTAAATTTCACTTTTTGACCTCCGCGCTCCTCTCTGCGCCTGTCACCCACACTTGAGCACCTGTTCTGGGATACACAGTGTCGGCCCACCCCGCCTTACCTCCGCACTCCTCTGCGCTCCTCTCCGCTCCTGTCACCCACACTTGAGCATCCGTCCAGGGCCCCGGTCAGGCCGGTGGGCCGTGGGACCACGGGTGGCAGCTCCAGGCACTTCCACTTTAACCCAAAACGAGCGTTCACGATAACCAGATGAGCAGATAACGTCAACTAGGGAAAATAAAATGAAAACACCACAGTTGTAGTTTGTTAGCTAACATGAGCTAAACCGCTAAACTAACTAACAGCTAACGAAAGTTAACGTTAGCTGGTGGGGACATGTGCTATATACACCCAGTCGTACCTCGCCACTCACCAGGAACCTCTTTTAACGGTCACAGAATAAACAACATAGCTATTTTCTGCCAATTTATTCCAGTTAGCTTACCTGAAACCAACTGCGATGAGATGCTGTGTCCCGCGAGCTCAGTTCCAAACAAACACCGCAGAGATGAAATTCCGCCTTCTGTGGCTGGCGACTTCCGGCATCAGAAACCAACGAAGAAGGGCATCCTTTAACGTTTTTTTGTCCTAAACCTGACCATGTGTTTTTGTTGCCTAAACCCAACCATGTGTTGTTGAAGGAAAAAAATGCCAATTTGTGGTGTTGTACCAACAAAGTGCATTTATTTTGAAAGAGACTGTATGCAATGTTAAATTTCCTGTGAAAACGGAAGTGTATCTTGAGAGAAGACAATGCATGTAACAGGCAGAACTTGACACCGTGTCCCAGAATGTCAACAACCAATGCACCCAGGGTACCTTGTATGTTGTATGTGGACGTGGAAGGTCCATGACCAAGCATGTCAATATGTGACGAGGTCAGAGTGAGAATGTGTTGGTTGTACCGATGTAGTGGGTTTATTTTGAAAGAGACTGTATGCAAACAGTACACTTTGAGGAAATGGAAGTGTATCTTGAGAGAAGACAATGCATGTAACAGGCTGAACTTGACACAATGTCCCAGAACATCAACAACCAACACACCCAGGGTACCTTGCACGTGGTATCTCGATGTGGAAAGTCCATGACCAAACATCGATATGTGACAAGGTCGGGCTGAGAATGTGTTGATATGTTTTAAAGTTCCTCTCCTTTTTGGAAGACAACTGCCTCCATGTTCTTTCAGTGCAGTTAAGATAAACTTCCTCTCGCTTAACCACATTGGAACAAATTACTAATCAGCATGCCCTTTATTAATCCAATTAGTTTCTCCATCCACAGACACAGTCACATGATGATGGCCAAGGGGAGTAATCATATGTTGCTCTATCTCTCTGGGTCTCATCCCAATTCATTTAGCTACACATATACTGTACGCCAAAATCTAATCTTAATTTGATTGAGGATGATATATCCGTTGTCTTTCTGGCTGAACACTATGTGAGCCTCATCCAATTTGGCTATAAAGGGGAAGCCATATTAAATCTGTATCACTTACAGTTAAAAATAAGATTCTTCCTTTCCATCTAAATCTTGGTTCCATGTGATCCAGCTCTGTCTGTGTCATATAAGCCTGATGGGTGGATTTGGCGCTGGTTGACTGTTCTCCGTCAAACCAGGAAAGCATGACAGACTTTCAGATTAAAAGACAGATTTAGGGTTAATCATCCTCAGCTATAAAGGAGCTGTGACTAAGTTTGCACCTGTACATGGAGATACAAACACATACGAGACTGCAAATGCACACACACACACACACACACACACACACACACACACACACACATACGGTATATCTATAAGGCAAGAAAGACTGAAATTAATTTGGATTTTTCCAAAAGGCATCACATTTTCATTTTCATCACGTTGAACCTCGGATCGGTCAAAGTGCCGCTGTAGTGAATCCGGCAGGATGTGGCATGACTGATCACCCAACTGTCACGCTGTTGAGCCCTTTGCAGACTGACAAGCCATCTGACTGCTGCTGACTCACACATGTACAAATGCATGTCGACTTTCACACAGAAAGTGGTAAAAACATGAGCTTACTGAAGTCCAAAAGCTCTTCACTTGTTTTTGAGATAACAGGAGATTATTTCGGTCAGAGATTCTGAACTTTACGTAGACGATATGCCTACAGTTGTGTAGATTCAGCTGTAGAACGCTTGTTTATTGAAACCCTAGCCATTTGTAATTGCGTGCACACGCATGTGATTTAGCATTGCATTAATATAATGTTGTTGGTCTCACAGTGGACAGTTTTGAAAAAACAAATGCAGAAGAAACAAAGATATCCTCCTAAAAATCTCGAGCCTACATGACCCATAAAGCAACTGGACCACTGACAAGCAGTCAGTGTTTCTCATAGCAGCCAGTATAACCTTTTGTGGCTCCCTCTGGAGCCGTTAGAGGCTTTTATACAACTTTTGTTTCACATTTGCAGTGGTACTCCCCAACACCTGTAATCAGACTTTAATGTGTGAAATTGATACAGTTTCCCTTATATAATTCACTGATTCATATACCTGCCAGAGCATGTGAATATAGTGGAGCAGAGTAGTGACAATTTCCGCTCCTCGCTGATGAAGCTTTCTTCCCTCCGCTCCTGCGCTCCAGGCTGCTCCGCTCAAAAAGGCTCTGCGCTCAAGATTTCTACCCACTCCACTCAAATCGCTCACCTCTCGCTCAGTTTCCTTTTGAAAATACTCTGTAAACTCCAATGTCTATTGTAAAAGAAAAAAAGTGTGTGTGCACAATATTCAGATTCATTCTGGGTCAGGCATGCTTCAAACTCATTGTGTAAGCAGTACCAGAGCTGAATTGGAGCGAAAAGGAGCAGGAGTCAAACAAAAATCCTTCACTCACGCTCCCCATGTGCTGGCACTCTGCTCTCATACTCTGATACCTGCAAACTATCATCAGCAGTGATACTGAATCTCAACTCTCATCATCAAACGTTTGCATATTAAAGCACTCATAACAAAAAGAAAAAAGCTAATTAACAGGAATAATACATTTAAAGGTCCAGAGTGTAGAGTTTAGGGGCATACATGGACAGAAACTGAATATAATATTCAAAGCTATGTTTCCTTTGTGTATATTCACCCAATACAAAGAACCCCTGTGTTTCTGTTACCTTAGAGTGCGCAATTTACATCTACACACTGCAATGTTGTCTCTACAGTAGCCCAGCACAGACAAATCAAACACTGACTCTAGATATGGCTATTTGTGTTTTTGCGTCGGTTACCATAGTCCTCTTTCATGCTTGGCACCTGAAGAAGTTTCGGCTGGCTGTAATCTGCAATCTCACAGCCAGATGCCACTAAATTCTGTGCACTAGACCTTTAAGCACAACTTTATAAATCCCAATGACTGGTGAAATTAAATTGCAGAGGAATCTGTAAGCAGCCTAATAAAATACACTGCATGTCAGATTTGGTCCATCATCTTAGTGTGAGTGTAATATTTTTTCCCTACCTTCCCCTTTTTTCCCCTCTAACGTACAAACACAGACGAGCACACACATTCACGAAGCAAGCGTACCCCAGGGTGGCAGGCTCTGCTTGTCTTGCTTCCAAAAACATTTCAGCACTGAGTCATCGTTAAGCCAACAGATTGATTATAGAGCAGGATACATTAATCCACACTTTTGGAAGTGAGTCATCAGGGCTGAGCTGCCAGCTCGGGCGGTTTTGCCCGCTTACTTCCTGTTGACTCTCCGTTCAGTGTGTCCGCATTCTAAATGAAGATGAGAGATAATGTGTACTTAAATATTTGATTCCGGCCCCCTATTGGAGCTATTTATGTTTTGAACTGAGACATGCTAATGTGATTTGACTGATAATGAGTGTGTCGTTTTCCTGAGACTCAATAAGACTTCATTTCACAGGAAGCTCTCAGTAGTAACACGATCTGACAGCAGTTGCTGCAAATAGTTGTGACTCGTGTGACAGTAGAGACGTTTGTAACCCCATCTGACCTTTCACCAGATGTACAGAAAAACTGAACATTAAAATAAGGTCAACAAGAAAGTTCCCTTTATTTGTAAGGAGAACATTAAAGGAGTGTTTCATCACAAATGCAAAGTAATCCTATTTTACCCTCATGTGGGGTGTCAGTTACTCGGTTATAAACATATGCAGATACATTGCTGTGATCCATTTTAATTCCCATGAAACCCCATTTGCCCTGCCAAGTATTAAAATGATTTACTCGCCAAAGATATGTTTCTCATCGGTGACGCCTTAATTAGGCTTTAGTCACTTGACTAATGAGTCGTTTTTAATTAAATTACGATATTTATAGTCAGTGCCCCCAGATAGTGTCACTCAAAATGTTTAGTTGCTTTGACAATCCTCAAATCAACAGAAAATATTCCAGCGCCATTACTTAGTGGAGTTATAGTTTGAATTATTTAACAACTTGTTTTTTGTCTGCACCCAACCCAATAAGAAGAAAAAATACTGGCGTTGTATCTTTCTGCAAACCACGTATATGTTACATTTGCACCTTATTATGTAGCAGACACACTGGGACTTTATGTTTCAACTAAGCTGTGGCACAGAAACTTCTTGGTTATGGTAAGAAAAATATCATGTTTTGGCTTAAAATACCCATTTTGGAGCGCACAATAGCAGCAATCATTTTGTGGCAATATCCCCATTGGAAACACAGTGGTAGGTCCAGTGGTGCATCTACCTGTAGGTGACATGGGCAGCCACTTAGGGTGCTTTTTTTTTTGACTTTCAAAATATTGAACATAAGTAGTAAGAGTTAATGAAAACGCAAACGCCTGAGAGGAAATATAATATTTTTTCACTCTGTTGTCATATACACACAGGCCCGAAATACACACACATGCACAAGCAAGACCTATACATGCATTAAATGGAGAGACGTCAAAGTGAGGGGGCTGCCCGTGGACAGGCAGCTCAAGCAGTTGGGGGTTTGGTGCTTTGCTCAAGGGCACCTCAGCAGTGCCCAGGAGGCAAACTGCCACCTCTCCAGGTATTAATCCACACTGCATACTTAGTCCAGATGGGGACTTAAACCAGCAACCCTCTGGTTCCCATGCCAAGTCCCTATGGACAGAGCTACCGCCGCCAACCCAGTACAAAAACAAGAAGATGAAATTTGCCAATTTAGACTGACAGTATTCCCTTATTGTTTGTTATTTAATATTACTGCTTGTTAGCTAAGTTGTTTGTGTTGATTTCTCATTAGCTGCTGTTTTTGTTAGTAGCCAGGGGAAGCTTTGCCTTGGGCACTGAATGTGCCCGGACACTACAAAAACCCCAAGTTAGGTACATGAAAAGCTGCTGGAAACACAGCAATGACTCGCTAAATCACAACATGTTTTGTTGTTTGTTGGTCTCAAACAGTGGTCTGCAACTTGGCAGGCATCTCTCTGAGGTGACATGCCATCCACCATCACGATGACAGTCACCTGACATTCAACATCACTTTAGAAACATTGACATGAAATGTGCAAATGTATTCACCTACTGTACTGAGACATAAAATGCCAACGTTTTCTTCTGGCAACTCGGCTGCTGGACTCCCATTCTACACCAAGGTCTACATTTATTCATCCACTGAGCATGTTTCACTGGGGATCAGTATTCTGAAGTTGTAGCTTGTGAAAATCAGAAATTAACATAATGCCTATGAGTCATGAGCCTCCGGTCCAGGCAGCAGGCTTACATACTGTACTTCCACATGTGCAGCTCAAATTCAACACTGTGTATACATAATTCAGTGACATTAACTTTTGGATTTCGGTTGGTTTGGTTATTACATCTGTGAGATTTGTGAAATGTGAAGAGGCAGCTGACATATTCACAGGGCAGAGGGATGTTTGTCTAATCAAACTCCGTGGTGAGTTGTTGTCGGCCCCCTTCACTATTCTGCTGAGGTGCTAATTAAAATGGGCCAGTTAATTATGGCGTCGTAAGTACCTCTGCATGACTTGTGCAGATTTTCCAAACAGCTGCAGGATTACTGTGTTCTGAAATAACCCCATGTTATGTTCAACATGACTGGAGCAAGAACTGCTTTTGGTGTGGGATTTTATGATCACATTTTTAAACCGTTATATTTTGGAATCAACAGTTAATGGTAATGCATTATAGGGAAACACTAAAAACAGAAATTATATGTTTAACATGTCATTTTTCCATCTCACAAATGCCCATTGAAGCAAGGACTGTTGAGATTGAGTGCCACAAAACATTACGACAGATGCACGCTGCAGAGAAAACTATTTTAGCCCAGTGTTTGAATGTCCATATAGAATATAACAGAGCAACTGAGGCTGAAGAAGTGTGCATGGCCTCAGGAAACAACCCTAATCTGTTGAAGTACGAGTGTTTTGAAAAGAGGAGAGCAACATTGAAAACGACTCCAGAGGTAATATTGTGCTTCGTTGCCCTGAATCACAAACAGACAAAATGGAGCCCCATAAATAGACAGAAAGATAGCATCAGTGCAACCTGCAGGACACACGATGAACACGAAAAGAAAGGGCCTTCTTTTCTAATTTTTCTTTTGCATACCTTGAATTGACTTGATTCAGTCACACGAGGAAGGAAAAGGCAGGAGGGGCAAACATGAGTGGGGCTGTATCCGAGGTAAAATTAAATTTTAGTGGTTTGAAATATTTCACTTACACTTCAATATTAACACCATACAACATCTAAATTCTGACATTAGTTTACACAGAAAATCCTGTCCTCTTTCCCACTGGTTCCTCTTTACGTGAATCTTTAAAAATGGGTCACAATGTTCAGTTTAACTTCTGAGAAAAAGTTAAGCAATTTCCTAAAACAGCTGGGCATTGTAGGTTTCAGTAAACATCACTCAGACGGGAGTAAATAGTGCATTAGTTGGGAACTTTTTTTCATCGGTGGATTAATACACATTTGGTGCTCTTGTTTATTTATGACAGCAGGAAGGTTTATGTGGGATTGGCTCAAAATAAACCGCCACTAGGGATGGGTATCGTTAGGATTTTATTGATACCACTTTCGATAATGATACTGCTTATTGATAGCAATACTTATCCATACTCTTATTGAAACTACTCTCCATAATTTGGTGCAAAAAAAAAGACTTGTCATGCAAAGATTCAACAGTTGATACAACAAGATTAATGGCTGTAGTCATCTCCCTACAGTTGAAAATATTGGCAACAATAAGATATATTCACTCCAAGCACCAGAGATGTAACTTTGGAGCATTATTACCGTTATTCAGAGCACCACACACCCACAGCAGCAGAGTGTACTCAGGGCACTCTGTGGAAAGAAGGGGCGGAGAGCGAAGGGCAGTACATGTGCTTAACTTAACTGTTCATTCATTCATTCATTCATTCATTCATTCATATAGAAAGAGAACAGTCAATATCTTTGAACAACAGTGCTCTCATTTTAATCTAGAGTGTCAGGTTTGATTTATGAGCACACCCATTGTCCAGGGGACTATTTAGAAACATACATTAGAACCCGCTTTGCCAAAGCAGTCAAAAATGCTGCACTGCTTCAGATTCTATAATGTTGTATTTTGAAGTGTTTCATGAGGTTGCTGGTGTGACCTCGTTTGCACACAACATTTAACTGCATTTTTATTTAATTAAGTGAAGGTGAAATGTGAAAAACGTAATATCCTGACCCAGGTAGCTTCATCAATGTATAGCGACGGTTAGGACTATAAAAACAACGGCTTTTTTAGAAAGAATTAGCATTACATAAATATTGATAGCAGCAACATTTGTCAAGAAGCTTATCGATATTTCTATACTGACCAGTCAGGAATCAGAACTTATTTAGTACCAGTCCTTGAAACCTCGTAAACATGTTGGTCATAATGCAGAAATATGTCACCAAGGGTAACAGTGTGGCTTATTGATTTAGGCAACAATGGAGGTCTGTGACAGAGGAATAAACTATATCAGGATGCACACAGTAGTTATTAGTAGGATGAATTCATTGTTGGTTTTAGTCTTTTCATGAGATTTGTTGACGATACAAATGGACAATATAGAATATCACCAGACTTCTTCTTTAAAGCCAGGCTCAGATACTGTAGTTGCTCCACACAGGAAAGTGGGGCACACACATCCCTTTACATCATCATTTTTCTTAACACCACAATTATCCCAGCCCAAGTATAAAAATAAGTATGAGAAAAAAGCACACATACAGTAACAGTGTCACATAATGTGCAGTGATGTTTTTGACAGGAATGAGACAAGATATGAATCTGTCCTTTCTCTCTTAGTCTATTGTTTAGTGGCCATTATCACTGCGTGTTTTTCTGTGCACTGACAAAGATAGGAGGGGACTGACAGAGATTGTCTAGTCTGACAGGCGATTTGACTGTTGACGCACAACATCCTGGCATACATCCTGTCTGTCCATCAATAAGAACTGCACTGCAGTGTGTTAAAACAGGCTGCAAGCTTTGTTCCCAAATATAATCATAGTAAAAGATGTTTGTTTTATCTGTTATTTAGGTGTATGTTTTTTCTTTTGAAATGCAGCGTCTTTATTGCAAAGTGTGACAAAAAACAAAACACAATTTGTTTCCACTTAAGGAAGTCATGAAATAAATGTCAGCCAGCTGTGCAACCATAAAGTCAAAACACAACCATAAAGATGGTATCACTTTTCCCATTAACATTTACTACTCACTATTTATTCTCCTACTGTACTTATATGACTCAGTTTGCTTCAACAAGGTGAGGCTATGAACCACCACTGGACTGGAAGGCCATTTGGAATATGCCCAAGCACCATCACAGCATTACAGCCAAAGATTTTACAGCGGCGACAGAAGGCTGTCATGATATGCACGAATCATTATCTCCAAGCTTTAGCTCTGATAACCTGTAATGCAGTTTACGACAGGTAGGAAGAGTCCGTGTTCAAAGTTTGTCTATACAAGGACAGCAGTTGATCATCGGTGAATGTTGGGCAATCCATGTTTTAAATAGGTTTCATTTCAGTGCTATGTTCAAACTGGATTTCACTAACATCTACTCAGCCCCATTAAGTTTAGCGTAAATGTTTGTCTGTATAAACTTCGGCCAGTCAGTCGCATTTACTCAGCAATACAATGCCACCATTGCCAATCCCAAAAGGTAAAGCCTGGGGTTATTACATGAGCATAAACTGTAGTGTAATATGACTCCCAACCAGTGTAAGCATCAAGCTTTTAGTTACTGCACACCAGCTGGTAGGCAACAGGGCAGTTACTGGGCTACATTAACAGCCAGAGCAGTAAGGACAATTCATGGAGTCTCAGTGTGTGTAGTGTCTCTAGTGTAGACAGTGTGGAGGCTGAATGTTCCTGCAGGGATGAGGCTGACAGTTTACTTTATTGTTTTAATGTCAACAAATCCCCTGAAGAGACCAACAAAAAAACTGATCTGCTAACAAGTAGTGCCTGTTTATTCAAAGCCCGATAGAGCTTATTCCTTTGTGCAGTAGAGCATTGTTGTCTGAAAGAACAAAATGTCTAATAGAACAAATCAGTGACGATGAGCACAGGCACAGTAGTTAACTGTGAGTCAATCCCACGTACACCTCCTGTCGTAAATACTTGCAAGAACACCAAATCCACAGCTGAACTATATTTGGCATCTGTCAGATTTCAACATCATCATCTTGTGGCATCATCTAGACAGGATGACAGTGCCGTGTGCATGTTTCCCACAGGAATTTGAATGCAAACAATTAAGCCAGGGGACCAAAACATGGGCCACTTTGCCATTCCTCATGGCCACTAAGAAATCTGTGTCAAATGCAGACACACAATCAACTTTATCTGATTGAAAGACAGATCTGGGACTAGTAAAGGAAAAAACATACTCAGAGAGACTTGTGGTTGTTTTCAAACAGCAGCAGAAGAACAATGATTGTGTGATTTTGTCAGTGTATGAAGAAGAAATGAACACAGGTACGGACTGGAAGAGGAAACACGAGCAACTCTTAAGCAGCTGAGGGCACTTAAAAAAGAAAAAGACAAAAATTGAGCATTGTTGCGTAGGAGCATACAAATCGACAAACAATGGCACATTCAGTATGACACAGCACAGGTCATGTATACAGAGCAACCTGTTATAATAATAGCCACTGAAAACTGAACAGGTGAACTAAACATAGCAGAGCAGATTAAATATACAGAGCTATTTCTGTACCAATCATGAGTAATGGAAAGCTCTGACCAGAAAACAATACAGCCTGTCAGTTAAGATCATTTGCTGTATGATATTCTTATAATGACTGATGGAACACAACAGTGTTTAATTTTAACACACGTCAGAGCTGAACATCATTTTCAGCCCAACAGGCAGAGCCATCTGGTGATAATCATCACCACAGGGCAGCATGACCGCAAGTAGAAATACAAGAAAAATACTGTGGATATGAGACATAATGGCACATAGTGCACATTTAGTGCGAGTACATAGAAAACCACCCAGCAGCCACAGGTGGTAGGTCCACTTTTCCTTTCGTTTTAAGCTCTTGATGGTGCAGATTTTTACATTGTGTGGGTTCAGTTTTAATTTTAGATATTACTGTGGCATTTTGTCATGTACAAGTTGGGTATCAGAGTGTGCAGTGTGCCACAGTTGCTTGGTACTTCACTGGAATTAATAAAACTGTTTAAAGTGGTATGAAATGGTGTTCAACTGCAGTCCTTGAATTGATTTAGGCCCTGGTCACACAGAGAGCATTTGTTTTTAATGAGATTTAAGCTTTTTGCTTGCTGTTTTTGCATTACGATGCACCTCGCGTGTCTGCGCTCATGGTGCCTCGTGTTTTTGCTGGGGCGCTCTGAATTTCTGGAGTTGAAAAAACTTCTACTTAGAGCAAAAATGCAGCCTTCGTCATCTCTGTGTTTTCCCCATTGTCCAATTGGATTATTTGAGAGGCAGGTGTTCTGTACTGGTCACAACAACAAGTTTACAGTCGGTAAACAGTGGTAGTGGGAGTCGGACACCCAGAGCTATACGACATTACATACCGTAGTTACCACAATGTCAATAGAAAACAGCAGGCGTGGAAGCATACAAGTGCAGTACTTGAAAAGGCCATCATCGAGGTGAAGCTCCTGGACCAACTGGTGGTTCTACCCGTGATCCACCCTCTTTTTTAGGGTCTCATGTACCCACACAGATCTCTGTTTCCCTGTGCCCAACACAGTATTTGCTGACAGCCTCTCACCCTCAACCAGAGCAACAGCAAATATCTTCTGCCTGTCCATTTTAGGAACTACCTACTAATTATTGTGACATAAATAAACTTAAATAAATAAACAGTAAATTGATTACTTAGGAAGGTTAGTGTAAGGTCACGGTGTGATTGTTGCCTGGCAACAATAAAAGAGGCAGGAAGTGGGGTTTTTTTTTACTAGTGGCATTGAATTTAAAAAAAAAAAGGGCAGAGCGGTGTGCCTCGTGTTTTGCAACCAGCAAAATGCTTTCTGTGTGATTGGGGCCTTACTTTCCCCGACCCCAACAGTCCCACAAAGTAATAAACTGAACCGCATTTGCAACTACTGAGGCTGTGATTAGTGAAGAAATCCCTGCCTCCTGAATGTATAAACTGTAATTTAAAGGCAGACGTGTGCAGACACTGTTGGTTAACATTTGTAAACAAAACATTTTAAGTTAGTGCCTCCTCCCTGCACTGATCAGGAGGAGAATATTTCCAGCAGCCCTGTTGAAACTGAAGTAGACAATGATTAACCAAGTGCTAAACGGTGCCAGTGAAGAGGGGCCGGCACGTGTGGTGTATGAGAGTTGTTTGAGAGAGTGCCACTTTTGGTGCTACCCTGCCTCCTGTGTGAACTGTCCATGTTGAATAGGGGAGGCCTGCGCTACTGTATTTTAACATCAATCATAGTGGTGGTACTTGAAGAACCTAATATTTTCTGAGGTGGTATGCGATGTAAAAAGTTTGAGAGCCATTGGCACCTACCTGTCCAACAGAAAAAAAAAGCCAGCTCCATGTTGCTCTTCATCCCAATCCCCTACTTCATTGCCCACCAGCAAAAGTGAAAGCCAACCCCAGATTCACTCTCAGTTTTGGAAAGAGCTTTGTCCACTTTTTTTTTTTTTTTTTTTCCAAACGCTGTGTGTGTTGTATGTGTTGCTGCTACCTGGTCACAACAGTCCTCACCTGTGCAGTGTTACTGGCTTGGGTTTGTACACCACAATCCAAAGGTTACAGCAAAATAAGAAGAGGACCTGAATTACTGCCTTGCAATTGTATGCCTCTACGAACCAGTCAAGATGCATTAACAGTTTACATCCATGTCTGCGAAAACATGGATGCTCTCACACATCTTCCCCCCAGCAGCACAGAAGATCTATACAGTTTCAAGGTGGCACCCAAGATCAGTGTCACCAATTCAGTATCTGACCAAATGTTCTGACACTGGCCAGAAAAGTGTTTTATGCAGAATATTATGATGTCATAGTGAAGCTGACCTTTGACTTTTTGGATACAAAATGTCATCACTTCATCATTGTATCCTATTAGGTGTGAAATTTTGTCATAATAAGTGTATGAATTCTTGAGTTAAAGACATGAGTAGATCACAGTGACCTTTAACCACGAAATTCTAATCAACTCATGTTTGACTCAAAGTTGACATTTGTGCCAAATTTGGAGAAATTCCCCCAGGGCCCTCTTGAGATATCACGTTCATGAGAATGAGACAGACACAGTGACCTTGACCTTTGACCACCAAAATCTAATCAGTTCATCGCTTGGACCAAGAGGACGTTTGGGCCAAAATTGAAGAAATTCCCTCAAGACGTTCTTGAGCTATCGCGTTCACAAAAATGGGACAGACAGACAGATGGACAACCCAAAAACAAAATGCCTTCACCACGGCTGCTGCTTTTGAGGAGGCTTAATAAAAAAAAATACAGACACAGGGCAGAGTCTCTGCAAATAAATAAACCACCACACACTTCCAGCAGGTCTAGGGTTGGGATCCAGATCCGGTTCTTTTTTGGCACTGGGTCCAAAGTTCCGGTTCCAGAACCGGTTCCATCACATTTGGCGTAACGGTTCCTGCAAACGGTTCCTAGATTGTCACGTGCATTTCACGTGCATTTTTCTGTCCGAACCCGACCGAGCCCGACATTATCTAATCACTAAAGCACTGAGTTTGTGTCACACAGTTGTCATGGTTACAGGCTATTTAACAGGCCGGGCGTACGCCACTGGTGCTCCGGAGAGGGAGGCCTCTGTGTTTGAGACGGGAGCGGGAGGCGGGAGGTCCGACGCTTCCAATCATTAAAATCCTAACGAGTCCCAACCCTAAGCAGGTCATATGTGATGATTAAGAGAAATTGCTTTTGTATGAGTCTATGCAGTTTGTTTGTTAGGGGTAGATCCTGCATAGTATACCTTTAATGAGATGTCACTTTGAGCCTCGAGGTGGGAAGGTGTCTGTCTTTACCACTGCTCGTCTTGGCGGTCAGGAAAATCTTACTGATGGAAACTCTGCTTTAAATTCCACAGCAGTGACTGCAGCCATTAGTGTTCCCCACTGTGTCTCAGGCCAGGAAAGTCCCGGCTAATATTCCCACAGTGCTTAGCTCTGCTCCACTGCCCATCAGGTACAGGAGTCCTCTGGGGAGACAGGGTATGAACACATATTAAAAGTGTATGACGGTGGAACAGTGAGAGGGAGCTCATCGTGGTTACACGCTGTTGCCTAACTTAACAAGGCAGGGAGATTCACAGTCTGCGGAGTCTCGGGGGAAATTTAGGAGGATCACGAGTCAGGCTCACTAATCTAGGACAAACTCTGACAAACTGGAGGCAGGCAAGATTTGGTCTCAGACAGTTACAGGCGATGCATCACATCTAATTGGACACCAAGGACGACTGAAGGTGATTCAGTCATGCCTTGCCATGTGTAACTGAACTGATCTACAGTACGAACTGTTCAGTAAAATGTCATTAGCTGAAGGACATATAAGGTCTGTGAACACATTTTTTGATTCATTCAGAATAAGCATTCAGTATTAATGCACCACATATCTGGAGAAAACTCCAAGAAAACATTTTTCTTTATTTTAAATCAGGGCTTTTCTGTTTGCCACTGCCCTTTATTACATCAAATATGGGCCTCGCTAATCAAATCTTATTCTGCACTGTAATTTTTTATTCAATTTTATGTAGTTTTATTGAATTTCAGCTTACAATTATCTTCTAGTTTATTATAGTTTTAATCATATTTGTCTTTTATGTTTTAATATATTGTTTCAATGCCTTTTCATGTCTTTGAAATTGCCTTGTTGTTGAAAGGTGCTGTGTAAATAAATTTGTCTTTCCTTGCATTACCAAAGTTGATATATACAGCCATGAACTAGAATTGTCTCATACTGTGCACAAACAGTGAGTATAGATATATAAACAAGATTACAGAATTAATATTTTTTTTAACAGGAAATTGAGCTTTAAAATAACCCAAACATGATCATAATAAACCAATAGATGCACTGTCTATAATGGAGTATTATCTTTCACCTCTCTTCAACTGTGACAAGAACATTGTGTACCTTTTCATTTGCCATACTTCGTAGGTGGTTGTTTTCACTCATGGCCAAAGAAAAAAAGTCACCACCTGCACACACTTATCACCTATGCGTTGATTTATTTAATCACTTCTATTCTGCGAGGACACCAGCGCCGTCATTACTGTCTTTCAGAGGCTGCAGTGGGTGGAGTTTTAAAGTTACAGTGAGGATACAGGTGTCGCATGAAACTAAAAGGACTAAGCTTATCAGGAACGAGGTTAAGTAATGCTCCAAAGTTAGGCTAAATTTTTGTGAGGAAAAAACTGGCTTGACCATTTTCACAGGGGCTCCGTGAACTCGTACCTTGAGATATCTAAACGGAAATGGATTCTATAGGTACTCACAAGTTTCCCCTTCACAGACATGCTCACTTTATGCTAATCCCTTGCAGTTTTTGGGCAAAATAATGTGGTTTTTATTATGCAGTACAAATGTTATTTTTACCTACTGTATTTGAATAATTCTGAATACTGGGGTCCCTAAACAGTCTTTGAATTGCATAGATTGGGTATGACTGGAGAGTGAAGACTTTTGTGGGTTCAGTGAGCCCAATTTTATTCATGTGTGATGTTAGTCTCCATAGCAGCCATTTCATTTTACTGAGACCATTTCTGGAAACTTGAATTCACTGTATAAAATGACCTACTTTGACTTCTAAGATAATTACATCCTTATGAAACTTTACAAATACAACCTAGAAACATCAGGCATTCAGCAGATGTATGGATTTAATAGGTATATAGGAAACAGGTGGATTTCTGAGCAATTTCCAGAACAGAAGAGATCGACATACAGTTGCTAAAAAAATGACACAAACATCTCCAAATGTCAAACATTTTTGATACCAAATCACAGCTCATGGATTTTCTTTGGTGTTCCTGAAGCTCTTGGTATCCTGATGTGGCATTCTGGAGGGATTTTTGGCCATTTTTATCAATTATAGAGAGGTTAATAATGTTAAAATTTAGCATCAAATCTGTGTAACAAATGGCATCTACAAGTTATGAGGCATAATTGAGCATGGCGATCATTTACCTCCATAATAATGTTCTAAGCCCTTATACACTCTAGACTTTCAAAGTCTGAATAGGCACCCAACCATAAATCATTATCTATTACAAATTTATGACTAGCAAAACTGGGCTGCATCTCAAATTTATCTTCAGGTTCCCAACTTTCAAATGGTATATATCACATCTATGTGGCATATACTGTTGACCTACTATCTCCCCTTTAAGATCACCTGTCACCCCTAATGGGTCTCAGGTAGGGAGATGGGGAGTGAAAGAGGTTCAACTTTTTAAATAAATCAGTTCACAGGTGACAAGTGTTTGCAGGAACTGACTTTTGTCTTTGGAACTGGATCTTTAGGGGAATCTATTCACTGCACCACAGACGAGACAAAGCAAGTGGTCTGCTTGTTGTCTTCCTCTCATCTTGTCCTCATTCATGGACATCACAAAGGGATCCAGTAAGCCAATATAACTATAAATATTTATAAATATACATATTTACTCACCTGGTATGCTAGTTAAAATTCCTGTCACCATCAGATTCCTCACTGCTGACTAATAATCAGTTGAAGAATATGCTAAACATATTCATACAAAAGTATGTCAAGGCTTGAATTATCATTTATGACACATCCAAAGGTTTATGTATTCATGGGATGATCTGGTCCAATGAAGAGAAACCAAAGAGTTGATTAATCAACCGCGAGAGCAGGATGGATTTAACTGTGTAAATACTGGACTCATTGCTCCAAGACAATCTAAACAGAGCTGGTAATTGTCTCTGCTATCTGTTTCCTTAAGTTTTCCATGCTGTGCTTGCCATTTACTCACTTCCAGATATCACCTCTTTTTTCCTCCTGAATTGGCAGAGTAGACTGATTTACATACTCTCTCATCATTGGTTGCCTGGATGTTACACTTCAACAGGCTGCCTTCTGCTCATTGGTTGCAGCTGCAGGAGGGCATGGAAGCTCTCTCACCAAAACAGGCATAAAAGGCAGCTTGTGGGCTCAGACACAGAGGAGCATCCAATAAGCAACTCTGAGGAGCCTTGACACAGAGCCGCTGCCAGCTTAACAAACCTGACAGGTGACAGAAAGGCAAGGAAAGAAGCTCAAGAAGAAGACTCACGAGTAACTGCTGAAGGGGAGATTTTCAAGGAATTTAGAAAAGTAGAAGCCAGTGACAGGTGTTGAGATTTGCAGTGTTTTAAAGCAGCTGTTGTAACCACCAAGAGGAAGTGAGTGAATTGAGGCAGCTTTGGGACATTTTCTTTACTTATTTTGGCCAAAAACCAACAACCAAAAACCAGCATGTCTCTGGAGGTGAAGGAGAAGACCCAGGTGCGTTTAGTCTTCCTGGGGGCAGCAGGAGTAGGCAAGACAGCCCTGATCCAACGCTTCCTCCAAGACACATTTGAGCCCAAACACAGGCGCACAGTGGAGGAGCTGCACAGCAAGGAGTATGACATTGGTGGGGTCAAGATCACAGTAGAGATCCTTGACACCAGTGGCAGCTACTCCTTCCCGGCCATGCGCAAGCTCTCCATCCAAAACAGCGACGCCTTTGCGCTGGTGTACGCCGTGGACGACCCCGAGTCACTGGAGGCTGTAAAGAGTCTCCGAGATGAGATCCTGGAGATCAAGGAAGACAAGTACACGCCAATCGTGGTTGTGGGGAACAAGGTGGACCGGGAGGAGGAGCGCCAGGTGTCCAACAAGGACGTGCTGTCAACCGTGGAGATGGATTGGAACAACAGTTACCTGGAAGCTTCGGCAAAGGAGAACGCCAACGTGGTGGAGGTGTTCAAGGAGCTCCTGCAGCAGGCAAACCTTCCGAGCCGTCTCAGCCCTGCGCTGCGTAGACGCAGGGAGACCTTTCCAAAAGACACCAGCTTCCGGCCACCCATGAACAAGACCAACAGCTGTATTTTGTCATAATGACAGTCAGAGGGAAGTGTTGTTTTGTTTTGTGAAGGGACAAGAGATGAGAGCACTAAATGCTGCTGGTCAGAGAAAAAATATAAAGAGGAAAGCTTGGACTTCAGTCAGTGAAGGTGTAAAGTGACTGAAATAAGTGACTCTGACTCTGACCAGCAAAGACACTTCAGGGTTCACAACTGAGAGGAAGAGGAACTGAAAAGGTTATTGGTGTAAAGACTGAACTCGAACACACTGCCAGTGGAAAGAAGGAAGCTGCATTAACTACTCAGTTGTTTACTCGATGTAATGTTGTTGCTGCTTATTTGGTGCCATGCTGCTGGTGTTTAGATCAATGTGTACCTTTTAGATTTTAACTGACAATGTTCACTAACATCAAGGTTTGGACTGTTGCTTACCAATTGTTTACTAAGGGAAAGTGTGTGTGTATATGTTGTGATACGTGCAAAGGTATGTCTCATGTAAATTGATTTAATTTAATAATTCAGTGTATGTAGCACATCATAATGTTTACATATTTTGTACTTGATTCCAGTTTGCCATTGAGCATGATATTACTATTATGTTTTAAAAAGAAAAATTGGTGTAATGCAAATGTAAACTTTTTGTTTTTAAATGTTTTTACAATGTTTTAAGGTTGTTTTTTTAATTTTAAATACATGAATTTTCAATACTTTTTCCATGGCATATCATCACAAATGGTATTATTTTGCTGTTTATTTGACAAATGTAAGTGGAATGCGGATCTAAATGTGTAATAAAAGATATAAGCACAAAAATATGGCATTTGTTGTGTGAAATTGTTGATCCAAGTACATATTATTTGCGGAGAGGCAAGTTGACTTTGAAGTAATTAATTATGTACAGAAGGTAAGTTATTAAAAGTAAATAATAAATCAGTTATTTAATGATCATTTAAATTTCTTTAGTGGAAATTTGTGGTGTCAGTGCACCAATGGATGATGATAACTAGAAATAAATGATAACAGAGATTATCTGCATCAAGGTCACGGAACGTGCTGCAGCAATACCATCGTACTGTATAGCCACAGTAGTATTGTGCGGTAGGACAAATGTCATTTGGACTCATATCTGATCAAATTTACATACAGTGAGTTTGAAGCTGGAATAATTTTGATAAATATCCTCATTCATCCAAAACAGAATTAACAAAATATTTGACAGCTGCACACCTCATTGGGTCAGATCTTCCTGAGGCGGGCGGCGGTCACATTGAGCATATAACTTGTTTGAACAAACTGATTTTTCAAACCACAGATATTCTAATGTCCCTATAGGTAGAAAGAGGAAGAACATAGAGATGAAACTGTGACTGTGAAACATACAACAGTTAATATTAGAAGCATCTACATGTTGATGTGCTGCATGTGTTATTGAACCTTCAGTTGATTTTGGGTGGGGTCTCAGCACATTCACTTTCTGCTTTTACATTACTGCTCGGTTTCATCCATGGAGTCTTACAATTAAAAAATAAGCCAACAAGTGGCAGGAAAATTATTCCCTGTGCTGTTGTAGCTGCTGCTGGTATTTGTTTTAGTGACATAAATGACTCAAGCTAGAAAAATTAAGGTGTAAAGTGAACTGAAATCAAAAGTTTGTGCTCTACATTTCCTAACCTTCTCCATCCCACAGTATCAAAGATCTCTGTCGCCATCTGTTGATGAGAAATGTACATTACACCCACTAACACTACTAACAGCTCAGCTATGCCAGGTTCTAAATGCTTTGGTTTTTAACTTTAATATTCAGATATGCATACACAGACTTCACTGCATTACCTCATTAGTTTGATGAGTGCTCTGATGAACAATGAAAGATGTGTGTGGATTTTATTGTTTGTCATCAGTCTGGAGTTATCGGATTGACAAGCAGTGGGTACACAAGCTGTTGATGGAGTCTACCAGAGCTGCCTTTCCTGAAACATGAAACACACTTAAGCTTACAGTGAACATCTCAAACAGCCTGGATAATATCACAGCTGCTTTAACTTCAGATGAAAGCTACTGTGACATCCCAATTAAGGAGGAAGTGTCAACTCTAGTGTCAACTAACTGGCTCCAGGCCTGAGGGGGACAGCTGTCAAAGTTAAGCAAAACAAACCCTTGAGCATCACAAAATATGAATACTAAATAGATCATCAGCACTCCTGCTCAACAGGCCGACAGGATGGATCATAGTGCAGTTCCTGAAACAGCTGTGCACGGTTCCCCTAAATGCAACCTGCCGAGCAGAGACAGTTGAAGTGCTCAGGTCCGAGCACCCCACACACACACACAAAACACACAAACACACACACACGCACACCACTGCATCAGATTAGACAGAGTTTCCTGTTTTAATTTGAGGAAGTGGCCGGGTAAACGTTTGCGGGCAGTTCCTCTTTCAGTCCACATTTAAACATTCTTCCGCACACCCTTGTGTTCATTTGCAAAGGGAAGGAGGCCTAGAAGCTTCGCAGTCACGCAGGTGTGTGGATTTGTCATCTTGTAACGCGGAGTTCTATTTTAATGTACGTCTGAGATGGACCTCTGAGGATATTTGGACAGCCAGTTTACGTATACTACCTTTACTTTAGTATTAGTTTTGTTAGTGTTCAGTGGATCAGATGTTAGCTGCAGTGAGTGAAGTCATTCATAAAGTTATGAGTCATTTTCTCAGATGTCTTTGCCCCTGGACTTGGTCAAAGCTCCTCAGCAGATTGAAGTGACTCTGAGGCGTTTAGAACAAGTTCAGGGTCCTGGGCAGAACACAGCAAGATTATTAAATAGTGTGTGTGTGTGTGTGATGAAATGTCAGCAGTCTCTGTGTTGCAGTGTATAAGCTAAGTAGAAGAGTAAAAATAACTATTTAATGTGTCACATGCCTATTTTTACTGCGACTGAGCATTTTTTGGGTCATATGTCAATGTGTGTGACTGACTTCTATTTTTGTATATTAGTCACCTATTCAAATCATGAATAAAAAGATATGTTCATATATTTACAACTGAATTCTATTCTTGTCAAAGGTTACATTCAGAAAGTATCACCTAAAATGTCATTTAAAGGTCAGCGATTACATTCTGTATACATACTGTGGTAAAGAGAGTCAGCTAACTGTGCAGTTAACTTTACACTGTATCCACTTTCTTGTTCTTTTACGATGGTAAAAGGTTCATTTACATTTTGTGTGAGATGTCACACACTCTTCATGCAAAGCAGGATTTATTAAAAAAATAAAATAAATCAAGGCACGTTGCTGCGATCAGATCCTGGAACCATGCCCACATTACACTGAAACTTCCTCCACTCTACTGTATTTCCTGATGAGTAACTACTGTACTATTTAATATATCACAACCATAAAATGACAAACCAGCTCGTGCAGTGCAGAGTTTTTTGGCACAAGCTTTATGATGAGCATTTTTATCCAACACTGCAGCTGGACATTTCACGCTTTTCTTCCATGCTTCATAAAGCAAACAGCCTCAACTGTGACTGAAACTGCTACTGAAAGTTTAGATTCAGGTGTGAAGCCACTTTGTTAAATCTCTTCACACTTCCAACCCAAAATGCAAACCATATGCCTACCAAAGCCATCTGTTTTTACCACGGTTCAAGTGTTTATCATATTAAAGTCACATGGTTAAAAGAAATATGAGAGAGAACTTTACTCACACAAGAAGAATTGTTTATTTGTCAAAGTCTGCAGCGCACTGAGAGGCTGCACATGATACATTATGTTGTGCTATCTATGTTTTCAGATGGTAGGAAGCTTATATTAGTGAAGTGAAACAGTGTGTTGTTTGTACAGTCCCGCTATGTAACAAATCAAAGGAATGAAGAAGAGCTGAGGTTGCTTCATATGTCACATACGGTGAATACAAACAATTTGTGCCAACGTGTTTATCAGCAAAACAAACAGGTACAATTGATCAAAGCAGAAAATGGAATACTCTTGATTCTTGGTCATCGGTGTGTGTGAGCGCAGGAATGTAAAATTTAAGTGTGCGTTGCCTCAGTCATCCACGGCGATGTTGCGGAACAGGTAGGCCATGGACTCTCCGTTGTGGATGCGCCGGATGGCCTCAGCCAGGATCATGCTGACATCCACAGTTTTGATTTTTGGACACTGCAGCTTCTGCATCTCATGAGGTACAGTGTTGGTCACCACCACCTGGAGGCGCAATACAACAGTCTGAGTGCATTTGTTTCAGCCTTTTAGCACTACTAAATGGATTTTGCTGCCCTGAATCTAAGTTTTCAGGTAGCATTTCAAATCTTTCCAAAAATATTTTACCCCATGTGCTTGACTTTACGTAGTTCAATATAGGTAGACATATGTAGTGACCACAGAACACAGTAAGGGTTTTATTTCAGTGTGCCATGCCTTAAGAAAGACATTGTAGCTAAAGGTTATACAGAAACAACAACAAAAAATAATTCAATTAAAAAAAAATATCATATACATATTTCATGTAACATTAGGTATGATTTGGGATTTTTGATGGACACATTTTAAACAATAGCCGAAACAATGTATATTCCCAAATTTTCTAAAATATTCTGTTAATTCCAAACCATTTTCTGGTCAGAAAAACAGTATAATTTCATAACTTTTCCAGGAATTTCATGACCCTGGGAACCCTGTACATATACAACTCATACAAACATGAGCATTTAATTAGTTGGGCTGTTAGAGACGGTATCTACCCTGGGAATATTCCATGCATTACAAATGCCACATGGAAATGATATCCTCACATAACTCTGCATATAAACAAACCCCCTACTAAGTTTCAGTAATTATATCCTTAGTGTCAAAACCTCACTCTCATGACACAGGATTCCCCAATAATCAAAGCCAGTCCTCAAACTCACACACAGGCTGAACTCAGGGCAAAAAGTTCCACAGACCAACGCTGACAAAATGCGAAGTGTAAGTAAACAGGAAATCACACTGTTTAAGTTCAGTTTGTCATCAGGTTGGTGTTATGAGTTCCCACAAACATTAATCAAGGCATGACGGACATGTATAAAAAGTCCTACAAATTACTTACATAAATAATTATGGAGGGATACATCACAAAGTGACACCACAGTGAAAGGTATTTGCAGGAGTGATTAATTGTGTTTTCATTTTTTGAGGAGGAAGGCAACATGCTGATCTACAATGTGTACATGTACTGGACTGACTGGGTAGGATTATATTGACGCTTCTGCTGATATGTTTTAACAAATTTAATTAATCAGATCAGTTTACTGAATGTAATTACAGGATTTCATAGGTTTGATATACACTTTCCATACACCTTTAAATGTTAACTTAAGTGACAAAACCCACACATGATTTTACCTCATCGATGGCAGATTCCTCTATTAGCCGTGGTGCATCTGCAGACAGCAGGCCATGCGTAGCCATGATGTAGATCTTGTAGGCTCCCCTCTCCTTCAGGATTTCTGCTGCAGCAACAAAGTCGTCCACATCATCTATGATGTCATCCTGAAAAAGCGACCGTAGGGTTAGGCATCACATGGGTAAAGGGACAGAAAAAAGGAAAAATGCATACATTTGGATTGCTGGAAAACTCAGTGTCAACATCTGAGTTTCTATTTTTTGGGAGGTCAGTGTGTCACAGTGTTAACAATGGTAAGAATCCAACATTCATCAGATTTCTTGGGAAGCAGCGTGACTATAAAGAATCTCATTAAGTACAAAAAACACCAGGAACACAGTACTTGGCCTTGCTGTGATATTTTGTGGTACCTCAAAAATTTAAGACAGTCCTCACACTGTATCTCTCCAATACAGATGTTGTGTGAGAGCTCATGTTTCAATATGGGGGATGCAATAGTTTTCACATGCAAGTTTGAGGTCTTACAACAATGATGGCGATTCTGCCTCCTACATCTCCAACAACAGTGATGGGCGGCTTCTCCTTCGCCATCATTACTAAAAGAAACAGATAAAGGAATGTTACTTTCAGGAAAAGACATGAGCTCTGGCCTGTAACCCCAATCAGGAGCGGGTTCTTGAGGTGAGGTAAAGTTAAGGGAGATTTGGTGAGAAAGGATTTGGTTAAAAAACCTGCAAACATCATGCAAGACTGCTCTGCCCCAGCAAGCTTCCAGCTACCACAGCACTGGTTCAATACCTGCAGGCCACTGAAGACTGTTGAGAGCAAGTTATCTGTGGCACAAATTTGTGCTACACTCAAACCAAGACTTGAGATGGGTTTACATGAGACAATTACATGTGGCTGCTTTTGGTATAGCGGTAGATGGACAAGTGGATGTCGAGCAGAGCCTCCTTTAAGAACCACAGACCAGGATCGATCATTATTTGTAATCTTATCAGACACTAGTTTTCACAGATTACAATACTGATGTTATTAAGAGCATTATAACTTATCTTGGGGCTAATCTATAGCCCTCCAAACTGTAGTCTCTGAACCCAGACAGGCATTTTAATGTGTCTCAATTACCAAGTAATAATCGATCCAGGTCTAAAACCCACCACATCTGACTTCCCCACACTGAGGCCCTGACCATGCCAAGAACTTTCTTCCAAACAACAGCAAGGCACGCTCAGAGGCCAGTTCCCAAATCCATCACAAGACCGTCCAGCAAGGCCTCTGTGCAAAAACTTTCTGAATGGTTTTCAATTTAAGGGTTAAAAAGTAAGCTGAGAAACTATAATCCAATGATCGGGTTTTTTCCAAACAAAAGAAAATCTGAGCCCACAACTGAAATCTTATCAAGCAGAAAGATGCAAAAAAGAAAAACAGGCACAGGCATTATCACTTAGCATGATTATGTTCATGTTAGGCATTTAATTAACTATAATCCTAGTGTCTAATCAATAGTGTGACAAGTTATATGTAATTTCATAAACTAAATCTAGGAGGGTTAATTAGCATGATACTTTACACATATCACTAATAAATAAACTGTTCCATGTCTCTACTGGGTCTCTAGGCTCTTTTTCATACTTTTTAAACATTTAGCAGCCTGAGGATTACACATCTGTGGTGTCTAAGATAACACAAATCATATCAATCATGTCACAGTTTATTGCGTCCTGTAATAATTCTTAATCTCACAAGAACCAAATTCATTTCTACTGAGAGGATGTGAAACTGAGGGCTTCCAACCATTATCATTGCCACTTAGGGAAAAACAATTGTCTTCTTGTGATCCAAGTGTGCTTCAACGTGTCAGGACAGTGCAGTCCGCTGCTATTGAAACAATGTAAAGCATTTTCTCTTGTCTTGCCAACAGAAAAACATAAACAGACAGATCATCAAATCAGTAACTGGTTGGCTTCAAGAGCAAAGTCTGATCTGCTCACATTCTTGTATGTCGGCTGCAAACCTGGGACAGACAAGTTCCACGTCTTTCATTTCCTCATTCATCTGAATTTTGTGCAAATGGTCCTGTTTGACCCAGATGTAAACTCCCATGATGAGCTCAACTAAAATAATCTGTACCTTCCCCATGTGTTTCTGTTGTTGAACAGATCCAATTTAATGACGAAGTGCTGGCTAACAAAAAGTAATGTATGACCTAAATTCTTTTAAAACCTCAGCTGTGAGCTCGGGTCAGTGTGTGAAATACCTTACATCAGTAAGGATGACATCAATATTCAAGGCAGCTTTGATTTAGCTCCAAAAACAAAATGGGTCAACAGTTTTGCTGCACTGGGGTGAGACATGCATAGATCTGAACTTGCAGTGCAGTGAAATGCTGACGTATTTGTATACGGTATTTAGATTCTACGTGGTGTGAGGCAGCAACTCTTCTTTTGCTGCACTCATAACCAGCAGTTTAAAAATGTAATGATGGAGCTAGTATGATGTGCTGGAACCATTTCCATTACAACAGACTCAGCACAATAATTGTAATACATGACTCAACTGGTGGTCCATCCATTCACCATTTATACCGGCATATCTTTTGGGTTGCGGGGATGTAGCCTATCCCAGATCATCAGTCTATATGTGAATAATAATCAAATTTTCATTGCCCAGTCCATCATTGCTACCTAAACTGTAGCACACAAGTGTTTATAGGAGTTTCTGTTTCTCCTAGCAAGTTTTTTTTCTCTTAAGATACAATTAACACCAATAACAGGATCACTGTCGCTTTGATTGTCCGCATGTGAAGTGAAATGGAAGCCCTCAGTAACTCATTTAGTCGTTCCATGCAGAGAGGCATCAACAGGAAGCACAAAGGGATTCAAGCGTTATAATCATACTTGGGAGCTCTATGCCAGGGAATGGCGTATGTCTGCTGCCTGCATTTGCAAAAGAAAGGATGGTAGACAAAACATTAATGCACAAGTAGACAAACAACAAACAGGCAAAACATTACAGAGCACATGAGTGACATCCAAAACAAACTCTTGCATCGTTTTTCAAGAGGAGGAGGTTTAAATCCCAGCAGCTGTGTTTAGGCGTTATAAGCCTTTCTGTACCATGAATTGATATTTCACGTAATCAATGCATGTGCGAAGGCAGAGAGGGAGAGACAGCTGGAATGAGCGTGATTCAGCTCCTGCTGGGGAAGACAAAGAGAAAACACATTTCCAAGTCGAGGAAGAAGGAGGAGGAGGAGGAGGATGGTAAATTCAGCTGAAAAGAGAGCAGACGGGACAAGATGAGATGAGGAGGGAAATAAATCTGGCTGAGGAAGTAAAAACAGGGAAATGTCAGTCACTGCCTGCAGTATTTCACAGCTGGCTACAACACCGCCTGGGGCCTGGCTGACCTGAAACACACTGAGAAAACAGTGTGTGTGTTACTGCAGGGTCAGCGGGGGCATTACTCGGGTCTTAAGCTGTCCATTTTAGGCAGGATACTGCAACAGTGAGCGAAGGAGCAGCCCTGCTTCTGGCGCTTACTCAGTGGTATTTGGATCTTACAGAGAACAAGACAGTAGATATAAAAAAAGGTCTCAAGATGTAGGGCTGTCCCTGTGACTGCAATACAGCAGTGTTGACAACTGCACGGGACAGCAGACATTCTTTTTCCTTTTCTTCATGGGAGAGAGTTAAAAAATATTCAACTCTGGGTAAAAGGCTGCAGCTGCTCATCACTGTCACTTTTAACCCACTGTTCAATCACAGTGGAGGAGGGGTGGGATAAATAGACAACCACAGAAATCAGCTGTCACAATGCTCACTTACAAAGCACTAAAATCGGGATAAATAAAGTTATTCACAAAAAACAAAAATGGTGGTAACACCACATATCGTGCTGTTGAACCACCCTTGATCACTGCAGGGGAAATTCCTTCACAGCCCTACCGAGATGCCTGTGAGTGCTTATGTTTACCAATTTAGGGAACTAAACTTTGGCTCATGATTTCTGTGGCTACAGACACATGAGCAGCAGATGCTCAATGTACCCTGGCATTCATGCTTCTCAGTCTGATGACCACACTGTTTGAAACTCGAGCACTGAAATGCCCATTTTGGAAATGTAGTGCTCCACGTTATCCAAGGGAAGAGCTGAACTGGCCAGCAGCTACAGCTTGTCTTTATTTGGCTCAGACAGGTTCATAGGTGTCAAGGAGCCTTGATATTATGCAGGTTGTTTAAAAGGAAAGTTTGCCGTCTGCTGTGGACACACTTCAGCATTTTAAAACCATTAACAATTAAATCTCTGCTGATAAGCTGCATTCCAGTCTACGGCTGCCCTTATCCTGTTTTTACTATTTTTCTAATTCACATGTCAACAGTCACCATGGTGCAGTAAAATATGTAGATGGCTTTCACTTTGTATGCATGATCTGAGTTGTACATAAACAAAACAGTCTTCAGGGAGAAACTGATTGACCAAGAAACAAATCAAACCTGGCACATATTATTGGACTATTGGGGAAACGAATGATGAGTGATCAGAGCTTCCCCCTGTGAGGGGAATGCCACTGCTGTTTTATAAATGAGCTCTCTTGGCTGAGCGTACACATTAATTCCAAAGACTCAAAACATCCACAGCACATTCTTGGTGTCTTTTTGAGACAACAGACCAGGAACAGCAGGCTCGGAGGAATATATTATCAAGAGTCAACACAAACCTTTAATAATCTGTCACAAAACTGATTTGTCTTTAGTAATGCCAGAACAAATATCCATAAATGACTGAAAGATGAATACGATGAGACTTGTGAACATGTAGTTGTGCTGTGTGTCTTACATGGCAGCTCCAGGCCAGTGTGTCCTGTGGTGGTGCGGGACAAGGGGGGAGACTGTCGTCCATCAGCCATGTCCAGCTCTGAATGATGGGCCTCCCCGTGCATCACTGCCAGCCCGAGTCGCAGCCTTTCAGCGTAGGACTGAGCTCTGAGACAGACACACACACAAGAGTCAAAGAAACGGACAAAACACGACACATACAAAGGAATAAGCAAGCAAAAAGTAGAAGGAAATTTGCACGGGAGCTTGACGATACCTACAATGATAAAGTGGTAATATGAAAAGACAAAAACACAATAAGAATGTGATGCTGAAGAAAAAAACTTCCCATTATGACAGTAGGAGAAGTGATGCACTCTTCTTGAAAACAGAGAATGCAACTAGAGAACTTAAGGACCTGGGCTTTCTTGTTACCTCTTAGCAGCTGAAGGGGACTTTGCAACAATTATGGCGTTCCTGTAATCTGGGATCTGAGGAAAGAGAAACACTCTTTAGTCCTAAAACAAAAAAAAAACCAGACCTATGATCTTATAAGAATACATATTGTTTAACCATGAATTAGTTCCAAAATTTATTTTTGATGTACAGTAGAACACCGTAATTGTTATGACAATGTGTCGAGTGTCGTGTAGCCTCACCTCCTCCTGGATGTACTGGATGAGGAAGGGGGAAGCTCTCAGGTTGTCAACGGGGAAGCTGAAGAAACCCTGGATTTCTTTCTGGTGGAGGTCCATGGTGATGATGTGAGTTAGCCCTGCGACACCAAAGACAAACGCACATGAGTTGGTATGGCTTCAGAACCCATTTCTGCAATGTTTGAAGCACAAATTTACTGAGATCCTCGTAGAAAAATATATATTAGCATGGAAATGTATGTACACAGACCGATGACCTGCACAAACAGATTAATAAACTATCAGATTGCTAAACTGAGTGCTAAGTTTTAATAAGACATATAACATGCATCTGGTATTCAAAATAAAAGCTGTAAATTATGAGAATGCATTAACAGTAATAAGTTATGTGGTGTGCAATTTAATACATCTTCTGGCCTCTGCCTGACATAAAATATGCAAAAGGTTTTGCACACTATCTAATTTGTACACTACTCCGAATGGCTCTGTTGTGTGCAGCTAAAGTTTGGGACAAACCTGAAGACTCGCTGTAACCTACACAGACTGAACAAACCATACATAAAGATTGTTTCCACAAAATTGCACATTATTTTTTAGTCTCTGACAGTCAGGAAGGAGTATAAACCTTATGCCCAACTAATAGACAAAACTCTGAATGGCTGGTCAGTAATGACTGGAGTTCTGGTGGTAGACGACCACACAAATACTGCGAGAATTTTGTTGCATGTTCTTGTGCCAAAACAAACATGAATGGCAGCCAAGAGCTTGGACTGAATCTTTTTATATCACAAACCATATGATTCTATCTGCAGACTGTCAACAGTAACTGACCCAGAGGGGAACAGACCAGGGCCAACTTGATCTGATCAGTCTTCAACTCAAAATCATTGTCATACCTGGCTAAACAGTTGAAATGTGTGAGTGCGTTCCTGCCTTAACAGGACAGGACACTTGTATTAGTCTGTTTTTCTGACTTTAATCTGTGCTTTTCTTCAGTGGACATAAATTACAACACACAGTCCATACCAGCTTTAGCTAGCATGGTTGCTAGCAGCTTGCAGACAATGGATCCTCTCTTCCTCATCTTGCATTGCTTGCTGTACGGAAAGTAGGGAATGACCCCGATGATGTTATTGGCACAAGATGTCTTCAGGGCATAGGCCATGACCAGGAGCTCCATGATGGCTGTGTTGACATCTCTGAGAAACAACACATTCAGTTCAAGAGATTATATTAGATATCACAAGCTGAAAAAGCACTGTGCTGGTATGCAATTAGTCTGAGCCTGTGGTCGGCCGCAAAGACACAAGTACACAAGAATATGTTGATGATCTGATGTGGACTGATAAGTCAGCAGCTTAATGTTTGTCAACAAGGTCATCAACCCACAAACCTGCTGTAAATAAAGGAAACACTGTCTGGCAGTGACTAACCGGTTTATCTTCATTGTTTTCGCATGCCCTGTTATTAGACTCCACCTTTAATGGCTACTGTGGTGAGATTGTGATTCACCACCATGATGTTTGTTATTTTGACCATTAGGGCAGTTTTAATACTGTAGAAAGGTGAAGAACCATTGGTGTAACAGGACACTGTATGTAGCCATTTTGGCCTTGACGGCTTGCTGAAACCAGAGTTCCCACAATGTGATGTCCCGTGCCTCGTGACCTCTGGTTATCTTTCAAAACATTTCTCTTAGTCATAGCAAATAACTGATTAACAAGGACAAACAGAGGATTCAACTGCTGGACGTGAAATGTTGTTGCTCTTCCCGTTTCCTTTACCGCAAAAGGTAAACTTCATTTGGATTTGAACCCCCCCCCCCAGGCAAATGCTATAGGGTTCTTGAATGTGAAATACAAAGACAAACCTACCAGGGTCACAGGGTACCCAAATGTTTTGACTTATGCTGCATAAATACAGTATACTGGCATAACTACTAAGAGTGTAATGGCAGAGATAACATTTTGATTTTTCACTGGTAAACAGAGGGAGGCAGTGGCACAAACATCTTCTCATGCTAAACCAGAAAAACAAGGTGTGTAAATGTCCGTATGGGTTACGTGAACATGATATGAGCAGAGGAAAAAGTTATATAAATTACAGATAGCAAAAATGCTACTTTGCATTGCACTGTAGTACGCCGGGGGCTCTGTTGGCGAGCTGTGCGCATGTGATAGTGTGTGTGAAGCTAATGACATTGCGGCCAACACTACTGTATTGCTGTTTATCCCTGCAGCAAAAGCTGTCAGGCGATGACAGATTGGTCGTGGCGCGAATCAGTGCCCTCTTCCCTTCTCTCATAGATCCCCTCTGATCCTTCACAAATGGATTTTTACTGACGTCTTTTATTTTATGGACTACACAAATGATACATGACGGTAAAGTCCAACTTTTCAGTTCCACTTTTCAAACAATGTCAAGATGGTTATTCATCGGTTTAATTATTTCGTATCCAACGAGATGCGATGAGTGTGTGAAAATCTAGACATATTATTGAAATAGAAATAAAGAAATAGAGTTGTATTACATTGACAAACATTTTAAAACTAGTTTCAATGTGGAGTACCTGAGGAAAACATAAACTGGAGGTACAAAGGTGTACTTTGGTTTTTCTTTAGAAGCAGCTGCTCAGCTATTTTAGTCTGACTACAATAAAAAAAAAAAAAAAAATTAAATCCACTTATTATTATTAAATTATATTAAATACAGTGTGGTAATTAGAAAAAATATATATTCAACGCTGCATTATTTACTATTTGGTGGCAGACACAGTTGTCCTGGCTGACCTGTTAAAAATCAAACACAGACAGACATGGAGCTACATGCTCATTTAAATACATGTTTCTGGCCAACTCACAATTTAAGTCCAATATTTACTCTCATTTTGGCAGCTTTGGCCTCCATCAACTCCCAAGAAAAATATCTGGGTCTTTCACTTGCTAAATGTTTAGTTTCTCTCACCATTAAAGGGCAACTTCCAAATTTTTCATACTGGACCCTATTTCCCTATGTTTTTGTGTCTACGTGCCTAATGGGAACAACAATATTTCAAACTGGTCCAGTATCAAGAGAGAGGTTCTGCAGCCAGCAGCTGTGAAACAGGCTCCAATATAGTCCCTGTGGGCAATTGAGCACCTTCAATTTATTTAAATAAAAGTGTTTTTTGCCACTGACAGACTAGGATTATTATCATTATATGTCTGACAACTTTGACACAAAAACATGGGAAAATAGGGTCAAGGCTGAAAAATACGTTACCCTTTAAGCTGTTAACTTTGTCAGTCTGTCATTTCATGCCAGGCAGGTAGACAGTAAGGTTATTAAAGCTTTTTTTGCTGAGGCTGATGCGAGTGAATCAAGCATTATATTTGTGGGCTGTAAAATCAAAACAATAAGGTAAAACAGGCTGAAAAGCTCGGCTGAGTTGCAGAGTTTGGTGACAATTCTCTGAGAGTTCATCACATTACACACTGTGATATGATTCTTTGTGAATATAGAACATTAAGGCATCAAGAGCGTCCTTCTGTCTCACCTGGGAATGGTCTGAATGATAAAGATGTCTTGTCCACGGACAGACTCTTTCACATCCACTCTAGTCTCTGAAAAACAAACAAACAAACAAAAAAAATGATCAGCATGGTTCAGGTGAAAAGTCAAGTGAGCCGACACTAAACCACAGCTCATTAACCTAAGACATTCATTAAGGAAATGAGGGACGTGAGGACATACATCAGCCTTACCTGAATTAGGTTCTTGAAAAACCACCGACCTGCCCAACTCCACCCCCAAGCGTCTGGGAAAAAACAAACAGGCCACATAGTGTTAAAAACACAAAAACACACCTTGACATTGATTAATGTGTGTTTTTTTTGGTTTGTTTTATTATCATTATTAACAGACAAAATAACTACAAAAGAGCTGAAAGGACTTGTTGAAGAAATTAAAAGTATGACAATTTTGGTAATCAACAATATATGTTAGTCATTTGTAGAGATGAAAGGATTCATTGATTCGTCAATTGACAGAAAAATAATTTGCAACTATTTTGGTAATCGATTATCGTTTTTACCAGCCGAAGCAACAAATAATCTTTGAATCCAGCCGCTCAAATGTGAGATCAGCTGCTTTTGTTTTTTATCATTGGTCAAAACAAAACATTTTAAAACATGGCCTTGGGCTCTGAGAGAGACTTTTTGGGGGGTGGCAATCATATATGAAACTTAGAAATGCATGGTGTTGTTGAAGGTCCAGTGTGTAGGATTTAGTGCCAGGAAAGAGGAAAAACATCAAAACATCCACAGAGAGTACTTGGCACAAACGTAAACTGAGTTGACTTAAAGTGCACAACAGTCCTTAAGTCAAACTGTGAACAAGCCCAGGCGTCATGAATACAGCTGTGCCTTTGGGCAGACAATTATGCTATTAATTTTAAAACCAAACAGTCAAGTAACAGTGCCAACTATAAAGAAGGAACTTTAAAGCACACCACACATGAATGAGGGCTTGGCTTGGCAACAGTGGAGGTTCAGTCAGGGATCCTGCTCAGCAAGACAGGCCTCTCTGTAGCCTCACCCTGTTTACATCCCTCAGCCTTGTTCCAATATTTGATATGATGCCTTCATCTCTGATGACTATGGTATAATTAAAAAGACAAATAAAAACAACGATCAAAGAATATGGGACATGTCCTTGAAGTACTATCTATAGAAATTGTTTTCAATTAGTCACATTTTCTATTATAGTCATATTAATCGTGACCTAAATTCCAGGGGTATTTACACACAGCCCAGTCACAACATGTACCTCAGAGTAAATATTCAGTACAGTATTCATTAACATTTCTGTGTGCTCGTGCTGTTATTTAACCTTTGCTCCAAAAGAGAACACTACTTGGCTCCAGAACAGCAACATAATCTCCCTAATAATGTTCTCCGATGTTGCCAAACAGTGAAAACTGAGAGAGCTGAGCTCTTTTTCACTGCGTGAGCAATGCAACTCCTGCCTGGCTGTCTGACAATCTGCAGGGTTGGGAAAAACATGGCTGCTCCCCAATTTCTGTAGGCCAACCACAAGAGAAGATACTGGTGTTTGCAGAGATCTGGGTCAGTGTTCTCACAAACGGATACTTCCTGCTGTTTTTATTTTCATATCATTCAGATGCATCTCACCTGGTTTGACCAGTTTTTCTACAAACCAATACCCATTCAAAGGCCTAATAAATCATCGCTTATTAAAAAATGCCTTGCTGCCACAGTAACATCCAGTGAACAGCATCCGTGAGCTCCTCAGTAGAGCAATATCTGCACAGTCAGCTCCTGTCATCATAATAACTCTCACTGATGGATCTTTAACTTTCCCACGCCAACACCCAGAAAAGAAAAACCTACACTAAAAATATAAGACTGATCTTTTATTTTCAATATTTTGCTTTGTGCATGTGTAGGAGGAGCCTAACAATGCTAAAAGAAGGCTGACACTTTTATTTTTGGTGAGTCCATGGTTGTGCCAACATCCAGTGCGTTAAAATTCAATCACGTTCATGCCAAAAAATATGTAAACTCTGCTTGTTTTAAGGTTGGAAAAACCACCAAACTAGCAGTTAGACCATCAAGGGACACCTATACAAGAGTAATGTGCAAGACTTTCTGGGTAATAAACAATATTCAGGACTATTTAGACTAACTCTGAAAATTGTGCCCACAAATTGATTGCCTATGAAGTATTGATGCTAGGCCTTGTTTGTACAGTAAGGATATGTGCTGTAGTTGCAAGTGAATAGCCATAAGTGTGGTGCGTGTAAGAGATCGGGTGGAAAAAATGTAGATAACCACACTGTTTTGCAACATGAGTACACACACCAGCACCCATATGGGAAGGAGTTGTCTTGCAATGCTTAAAGTATGGGTTTCATCTTATGTTAGTACAGACACTAACCCTCTCACTGCTATTGTTTCTAGCAGTTCAGACTTTTACATGTACAGTAAATGCATGTAGGCTAAATTGAATGATCTATATTAACCATTTTGCAATTTTAGGAGTTTGTTTCAACAACAATGTGTTGTGCCAACAAGCCATCTTGTGGACAACAAGTGATTACCCAATGATTTCCACACAGACTGGCATGTGTGTGTGTGTGTGTGTGTGTGTGTGTGTGTGGCTTAATTGAACAGCATTCAAAACAATACACACCCTCGCCTAGGATCATATGCAGTTATGACTGCCAGGTATATTGTCACGGCAGGTAACAGCCATCAACATCAAAGACATGAAATGACACAATCATGGTGGCGGTGGACCTCACTTACTCTGTGATCTTCTTGGCCAGCTCGGTGCAGGCGGCGGTGGAGTTGGCAGAAAAAACTCGGTAGCCACTTTTGGAGACATTCATTTTCCTGTAACCGTACGACAGCTTTGAAGTTTGAGAGTGAGACACCAGAGACCTGTGACCCCCAAAACGCCTAATTGGCATGTTGCTTTGGGATCAATGTGGTGTTTGGTTACGTTTCCCCAGAACCGTTAAAATCGTCCGTTATTACCTGAAGAACAGTTTCCACACTAAAGTCTTAACTAAGGGTGGTTTACACTTCCACCATGCAGACGCATATTTACAGAAGAAAATACAAAGCTAACTGAAGCTATAAAATGCCAAACTGTATAAAAACTAAAAAAACAAAGCACACATGCTCCACATGAAACGCTCGTGCTCGTGTTAGCAGGTCAACAACTGCCCTCACATCGATAAGCAGCACAAAAAAGAAGACCCGGTACAGCTGAAGGAAAGCTGAGCTCTATGTTTCCGACCGGGTCACTGACTCTTTATCGTCTCAGGAACATGGACACACCGGTTTATGTTACCATGAAGACGGACAGAAATGTAACTAAGACTGTCTTGTGCGCTGCTACAGTGTACCAACTTGAAAACTCCGCTGCTAGCATTCAAATGTGGCTACTGTAAACTTTGTAGCAATGCGGTCGCAGCAGAGGAAAAAACGCCACGAGCACACGTTCATTGGGTGGATGAAACGAGGGAGTGACTTCAAAGAGAGCCAATCAGTGATTAGATCGACACAACAAGGGGCGTGTACGATATATTTATGGACCAATCAGTGCGTGGGATTTGTATGACCACAAATTAAAGCGCAACGACCAAAAAAATGTGGTGGAGGCCGATTGTTTTGCCCTAAATTTATCCTACCACTCTGCAATGCAGTGAGGAAGACAGTGAGCAAGGCAGTTATTTAGGATTTACAGTCAGGACTGAACAGACTGTGGAGCTATTTAACTCCTCAGTCTGTCAAACTTGTTTGGGTTGTATTAAAGTAGCATCAATGTATCTGAGTCAAACACTAATAATAAAGTTTGCACTGCATTCACTTTTCTTTATGTCTAATATGATATGCAGTGTTTGAAGTATGTCTTTTTGTTTTAACTTTAACATATATCTTTTAATCTATGTGTTCATATATCACACAGTGTAGGTATGTCCTAGGATGTAAGACACATTTCAGAAAACAAAGTGACATGAAATCAAAAGTGGTTTTAGGGACTATGTGTTTACAGAGGAAAAAGAGCGACTCGCGTTATTGACTGCAACACAGCCTAAAAATATGGGCATATTATGAGACAATGAGCAGGAACATGCAAAAGGCCCCGCCAACTCTCCTACATAGGAGCAAGACACGCAGACTTTATGCTTGTTTAGCCTCTTTTTATTGTTTTTTTTTGCATCTCTTTGTGGCTTTGTGTCTCTTGGTGGTCATTTTGAATGTATTTTGGTTATTTTATGTCACTCAGCGGCCATTTTGTGTCTCCTTGCAGTAGTTTTGCATCTCTTTGTAGTTGTTTTGTGTCTCTTTGTGTTCATTTTGTGTGTTTTTGTAGTTGTTTTGTGCCTTTTGGTGGTCATTTTGTGTCTCCTTGCAGCAGTTTTGCATCTCTTTGTAGTTGATCTGTGTCGCTTTGGGTTCATTTTGTTTTTATGTACTTGATTAGTGTCTCTTAGTGGTCATTTTGAGTGTCTTTGTAGTTGTTTTGCATTTCTTTGTTGTTGTTCTGTGTCTCTGTGGTCCTTTTGAGTCTCATTGGAGTTGTTTTATTTGTCTCTGCAATCATTTTGAGTCTTCTTATAGTTATTTTGTCCCTTTTTGTCTCCTTTTAGTTGTTTTGTGTCTCTTAGTGGTAATTTTGAGTGTCTTTGTAGTTATTTTATGTCTCTCAGCAGTCATGTTGTGTCTCTTTGCAGTAGTTTTGCATCTCTGTAGTTGTTTTGTGTCTCTGTGTTCATTTTGTGTGTTTTTGTTGTTTTGTGTCTTTTTGTACTTGATTTGTGTCTCTTTGTATACATTATGTCTTATTGTAGTTGTTTTGTGCCTCTTGGTGGTCATTTTCAGTTTCTTTGTAGTTGTTTTGCATTTCTTCGTAGTCGTTTTGTGTCTCTGTGGTCCTTTTGAGACTCATTGGAGTTGTTTTTTTGTCTCTTTGTGGTCATTTTGAGTCTAATTGTATTTGTTTTGTATCCCATTGCAGCTGTTTTGTATTTCTTTATACTGTAGTAGTTTTGTGTGTCTCTTGTGTTATGTGGACACAGCAGACCACGGGATAATTCTTTATTCCAGGGAAACAGCAACCAACCATCAGACAACTAAATCAAGGATCCAATCAAAACTGAACTGAAAACCAAGATTTAAATACATACTGGTCTGACGAGGGGATGAAATGCCGGTGGGGAAAAAGGGTGGAGGAGGTCATGTGAGGAAAACAAGGTAATGAAACATAAGAACAGGCAGGGAGCTGACTCGCTTAGAAACAACTCAGAAGCAGGTAAGGACTACCGAGGTAAGCGCAGGGCAGGTGTGTAGGTGCGTAAATGAGGGAGAGGCACTGATTGGGGGAGTAAGAAAAGTTAAGTGAAACTAATCAGGGAGGGGCTGACAAAGACTGAGGTGGGAAAACACACAAAGACAGGAATGAAAACATGAAACAGTTTAAACATGAATGAACATGACACAAGGAAGAGCACAAAAAGAAAATCTAACAAAGTCCTACAGATAAGACTACAAACAAAAACCCTGGATCATAACACTTTGTGGCCATTTCGAACCTTCTCAGGTTGGTATGCATCTCTTTGAGTAACAGGTGAAGGCCAGAAGGGCCCCTGATAATTTGGGCCCCTGAGCCTGTACCTGTGACCTGTTCAGTAATCCATGTGTAAAATACTGGGTTACTACTCTACAGCAAAAGTAGAGTGCCTATTATGTAGAACTGCCTCTTTCAGACTAGGCTATAAAGCTATATAATTTTATATGCTTCATATGTGTTTAATATGTGGGCAGAATGTTGATGTGTTTAGCTACTTTATGTGCTTTTGGGTGGTTTAAGCAACTATCCTATAACCTGATCATGTTTTGTTTGTAAAATCTTAATATACAAAATAATACAATTAATATATTGCAGCTTTCAGATAAATGTGATGGAGGAAAAAAACATTATATTTTTTATTTAGTAGGGGAGAAGTATAAAGTAGCATGAAATGAAAATGCTCAGGTAAAGTGCAAGCGCTTAAATCAATTCTAAACTTCAGGGGACCTAATAGGGACCCCAGTATGAAGCTATATATGAGACAAGTGGCCTAATTTCTAAACAACATGGTCCTGGAGTGCCTGTGCAGTCACACTTGTTACGCTGATGTCTGTAGATGGTGATGATCATTATGAATCCACACAAACAGCTTAGATTTCTTTTTATTTGCAGAATAGAAATTATCCATATCAGTTGTTCATGCTTTTCTTTTTCATACAGCAGCTATGTTATGGGGACTTGAAGAAAAATAGCATTTTTTTTAACATTATACAGAAGGTCACAGTAGCAAGTGTCATTTATTAAGTCAGTGAAACACCTAATAAAATAGTGCTTCGGTCATAAATTCCATGTTAATATAATATTGCAACATTAACCAATGACAGTTAAGTATACCTGGGTATAACAAATTACACTGAGGACATACATTTGAGTCATAAGTACATTTTAAAAAAAGGACTACAGCACATCCAAGATGTGACATCAGTTTTAAAAAAGTCATTTCTGTATTATGTATAGACCCCTTAATGGCTTGTGTTGTACAAAAGTGTGTACCAGTCAACGTCCAGTGGATTCACAGTCAGTAAAATACAATTTTACTTCTATTTTAATCCAAATGTCTCCAAATTTAAAAAGAAGTGACTGAGTAAAATGTGTGTAAAATCATTAATATGATAAATGTTTTCAGAAGCTTGAGCTGCACAGCTTTAATGTAAACTGCTTAAACATACAGCTTTTCTTAGCTGTTCCTCGACTTCTTTCATCCTGGCACCACAAAGAATGGCGTCCCTTACAGCGTGAACAGGACTCATTAAAACATACTGGTGTTAGTGCAACACGGTGATCTTGTCTGTCAGTTTTGGCTCAAGAGATCGCCCCACCTAAGACACCGCTCCACACCCTTTTCTGCATTCCTTTTCTGAGGTGACACTCCAATGATTGCAGCGCTTTTAAATCCTCATGCAGACTGTGCCATGAGGAATAAAATGCAGGGAGTGTCTATTGGGATCTATGTGCGCCAGCTTTGTGCAGCTGTTTTGGAAAATATTGCAGCTTTTAAAGTCTGTCTGTAGTGTTATGTCTATTTTGGTACTTTCTGCATCAGACACACACACATGATATGCTTTCTGACACCCAGACACTCCCAACATTACTAATCCGTCTGGCTGTTGAGGCAACTGCTAATCCTCTATTACTTCCCTACATTTTGTTTGGTTATCTTACCAGGTCAAAGACTTGCATGTCACAGGCTACAACCATTGATCTTTTCACTTCCTGTTTCCCTGTAGTCCTTCCTCTTTCAAGCGGTCGACTATGTTTTCCCGTATTTCATGCTTTGACTTTTTCTGAGGATGGCATTGTAATGCAGGTGATTCAGTTTTTCAGCCTTTCAGCACCTTGTCTTTCAGCAGGTCCAAGATGACCTGCCTCTCTTGGCTCTCCAGCTCAAATCTCCGCTCCCTCTCTTTTCTCTCAGCTCCCAGACGTTCCCTCTCCAGAGTGATCTTACCTGAGAAGAAAACAAATGGAAATCAAATCTGTAGGTCAGGGCACCTTGAGGATGATGGCAACATAACAGTTTTAAGAAAATCTTGACCCTTTTTAGCTGACATCATTACCTCACTGATTCTTTAAGTGTAATGTTTTAACATGGCAGCCAGGTCACAAGCTTTCTCATTTTACAGCTAAACAGTACACAAAATACTTTCCAGGAAGGGACTGACATGACTGACAGCTGCAATCTCTGAAAATGACCTGCGATTGGCCAAATTCTCCCGTCCTGGCCTGGAGTTTATAAAGCCTAATAACAGAGCCAAGTAAAGGTGCAGAAGTCTAGTGTTCTGTAAGGTTATTATGAGATATTTGCTAAGTGACGCAAAATTAAACTGCCTACCCCAGCTTTAATTTAGCCTGGCTCCAGACCCTTGAGTTGCTGCTGTCTCAGATTTTTAAAATGAAATGGAAATTCAGAATGATAATAAAGCAATTTTTAATTCAAACTTCATTAGAATTTTGCCTAGGGGGGCGACGGTGGCTTAGTGGTAGAGCAGGTGCCCCATGTACAAGGCTGTTGCCGCAGTGACCCGAGTTCGAGTCCAGCCTGTGGCCCTTTGCTGCATGTCTCTCCCTCTCTCTCTCCCCCTTTCACACTTGTCTGTCCTATCAATTAAAGGCTAAAAAATATCTTTAAAAAAAGAATTTTGTCTAGGATGGAAAAACCCAACAATTAAAATATAGTGAAAATTAGTACCATAAAAACTTGATCAGAAACATCTATAACAAATGCTTGATAACAAGCATCCTGTCAAGTATTTTGTGTTTTGTGAAAATCTACCTTGCAGGATAGAAATATTCACCAGAACAGAAAACCATAATATAGCTGTGACGAACAATTGGTTTGAATTTAAGGGTTGAATTCGACATCCCACTACTCTATTTTCTGAAAATCTTACTCCTTTGAATCTCCAGCTCTTCCCGGCGCAGGGCGAGTTCCTCCTCCCGCAGCCGCTGCTCCGCCTCTGAGCGTTTCTCCAGGAAGCTGAGGATCTCAGAGTAGGTCTGGCAGCAGCACTGGCAGGGCCGCTTGGCTGTGGGCGCTGCAGAAAGCTCTGCCATTTCCTCGCGATCTTCTTCTGGTTCTGCTGTGACAGTAATTATGTAAAAATGTACCCATTTCCAAAGGGAGCAGTGCAACATCACAGCAACATCCACAGAGCTGGCAGGGATTCATTGCTGAAGGACACTTGAGAAGGGCAAATACTTGCTTACACAGGCGCTTGAACTTGAAATTGAGAGCTGGGGTTGAGGGGTTTGAGCTTTGCTCCATCAAAGTTGGTATTTTGAGTAGAAAACACTTACACCTCTGAAGACTTCTCCATAAAAGCAAAACAAAATACATTTCAAGCAAGTTAATGTTTCACACTTTAAAGACTTAATACCCAAACCCAGTGGTGCAAAATGGATGAACGTGATCAAATCTCCTATTCCCTCACAAGATATTAACAATGCTACCTAATGGATTGCATTACCAGCATATTTTACTATGCCAGGAAACAATTACGCAGTATTTGGGACTCCAGTGTGGTTGGCAGTGTCTTTCATTACATGCACATTACCTACTGAGTCATATTCCATAATTAACAAGATATGATTAGTCTGTCAGCAGGACGTAATGACTGAGAGGGAATGACCTTGGAGGTAATATGAACACATTTACTTTAACTATCAAGTGACAGATTGTTGTCATGTGTGAATGTGTTTTTACCTGCAGTGGGTGCTTGTGTGATGGTGATGTTGGGTTTGTCCTGCTCTGGTAGAGACAGTTCTTCTATGGCTCGCTTTCTCAGTTCATCATCCTAAAAGAGATCAGGACAAGATGAAATACAACAATAAGAGCAAGGAAAAAGAGGATAATGAGCGATGGCAGCAACTGTTACCAACAGCAGCAGTAGAAGTTGTTACAGCAATAGCAGTATTGGAGTAGTTGCAGCAGCAGTGATAGTGTTAGTGGTGCTGTATAAGCAGTTGGCTTGTCACTGAATGCCACCAAGAGGTAGAAAAGGGAAGTGGTTGAGTAGATACAGGGAACAAAATATCTGCTGACTTGGATGTCCAATTTCCCAGCTATAGCCTCAGTTCCAGTAAACTGTTAGAAAAGATAATCGCCAGCACAGGCAGAAAAAATGTACATCGACTGTAGTATTTTCATGAGACAATGGGCATCCTGACCCTATAAAAAAGGTGCAAAGTAAGCTAAAAACATGTATAACAGTGGTGGAAGAAGCATTTAGGTGTTTTAAAGGAAAAGTACTAATGTAACACTGTGGAAATATTCCACTACGAATAGAAGCCATGCATTCACAACCTTACTGACATTAACATATCTAAGTATTTTCAGCAAAAGTACTCATTATGCTTTAAAGGTGCCCTGTCAGTGTTTTACTATCATATCTGATGTTTTTGGATTAATATTACTGTTGTTTTAATGTGTAAGCTGCATTTTACTGTTTGGCTTAATCTACAGCAATGCATCATATTCTATAAGAGCTCACGTTATTCATATGTTTGTAGCATCACTGACCTGTGAGAACCATGATTCTCTTAAAAGTCACTTTTTCATGGTGTCAGAAAAAAATTCAGCTTTGTTACGATGGTGCATTTTCAATATAATCCAAGACGGGTTTTAAATGGTTTATTTAGCTTAAGAAGTGGAAGAGTCATCTCAACCCATATACAGTAGGAAGAGTTCATCCTTCAGTTTATTACAAGAATTCAAAAACATACATTGTTTTTGGACAGGAAGGGTATGAAAAACTGTCTGAAAAGAAACTAAAGCTGTTAGACACATGTAGTGGAGTAAAAACTACAGTATTTACCTCTGAGATGTGGTGGAGTAGAAATATAAAGTTCGTAAAATAGAAATACTTAAATAAATTTAAGTTGAATCACCTCAAACTGTGTACTTAAGCGCAGTGCTTGAGCAAATGTACTTACTTACATTCCACCACTGCATTATCATAAATCTAATTTCAGAAAATATAGCTGTACTTTTGGTTCACAAAGGGTCACACAATATATATGAAGGTTAAAGAGATGATTATTGAGACAGGAAAGAAGAGAAAAAAAGCACTATATTTGTATTGTCTTAGGATAAATTTCTCTTACATTTTTTCATGTGAAACAACAAATACTCTTGCTTCTTCTGTCCTCTAAAGATTATTCAGGGGAAGTAACACTTTGGTAAAACTGCTCACTACTTCAAACTCATGACAAGGGGCTGAACACTGACACTCATTTCATTTTAAGGAGACAGAAGCTTGAAATGTTTAGAACCACTGAACAATTGAATAGGCTGTGGTTTAATATCCATGTCAGTCTTTGAAATCAGAACAACTGTTGTTATGAATCTCACACTTTAATCTTTGGCCAAGCACAATGTCTTTTACTCCAAAGTGCTGCTGACAAGTAAAGTATAAGTGAAAGCTGTAACTTATATGTTTGATCTGCCCCTGTATTCCAGCTCAAGGGCACTAAAACGCCTTCTGTAAAGAAACATTTCTTGTACAAGTGGTGTCACAAATTTTAACCTACTCCTCTCTGCTAACGCAACACCCACCTGGTACTTTGTGTTCTCCCCACTGGCCAGGAGCCCCTTCTCAGCCTCCAGCTCCAAAACCTCATGGAGCAGATCTTCCTTTTGGGCGTACAACCTCTCTGTTCCAAATCTGAGTACACCAAAAGCACACTCACATTTAAGGAATGTTTCACCCATAAAATGACCCTTGGTATATCAATTATTCGTCACAGTTACTTTGAATTTGTTAAGGAAACTTTGTTTTCTTGCATACCACCACTGTGAACGGAGAATCCAAAAAAGCAAAGATTCTCCATAAATTAAGTGTGTATCCAATGTTTTGATATAATTTTGCTGTTGCTGAATGCTAACCCTGATTGCTTAAATTCATAAGAAATGTTCGCCTCTTTTGGATTCTCCAGCCACTGTGGAGGCACACAAGAAAAGAACGTTTTCTTTACCAATTCAAGGTAACGTGCAGTGACTAACTGATACACAAATTATCATTTTGTTTTCCTTTAAACTTTCTTTCTGGTTAGGCCAAGCACAACTACAAGTCAGCATACATCCAATTCAGTGCCATCTGTTGCTTGAGGAAATAATGGCTCTAGTGAGCGAACCAACCTGCGCAGACTGGGAAAGTCTTGCTTCTTGTAGTAATCCAGCAGCAGCATGGTCCTCTCCCTGCACCTCCTAGCATCTACCTCAAAGTTCTCATCTTGGAGGGCTGCAGTGATGATCTCCCCCACTCGGGCCCAGATCCGTCCTGATGAAGATGAAAACGTTCAGCCACATGTAAATATACAGTATGTAGCTCATGAATACAGGGAAGTGTCATGTCTTCCCTTTGATTGGTCTTTCTGGCTGTTATGTGATGGATTTCTGTTGAATGTCTGGTGAACACAATTACTGTTTAAGGTAAGAGGAGATTGTAAAGATGCTATTAATGTTTTGGATAGGTAGTGTCCCTGGATTAAATGTCATTGTAGCTCCACTAGAAATATTGTGATGTAGTGTCATAATGATACTTGCATTTCTAACTTCAGTGCAATATCTTGAGAAACGTCAATATCTGATACCATTTTTGATACTACAGGGAAAAACTGACATTGAGGGCATACAAGTGAAACATAATAAGGCTACAACATGATAACAGCAACTTTTCTTTTCTTGGTTAGTAGCAGAAAACAGCAGAATGACTGCAGAAAACATTACAATATAACAGAGAGCGAGAAAGTGAGCTGGTACCGGTGTATTGATACTGTTGAAAATGAGTACCGAAACCGTTTAAAGCATTCAGAATCCATATGTATCAATAAATCAATATTTTTGACAACCGATGGCACCACACATTGCCCCCATTTGTCAAGCAGGAACTGCAGCTCTCTGCATCTACAGAGTAGCTTATGGAAGTGTTTTCAGGCAGATTGGTCCTTTAGAAACAGGACTAACCTGGCTCTTTGGAAGCAAAGGGGTTCTGGGCGATAACCTCCCGCAGAAGGATGATGTCGTGCCTTGCTGAAAAACGCACCTGGCGCTTTCGTGGGGTCGTGGAAGGGCCGGCGAGGGAAAAACCTAAAATTGGGAATAGAACAGAACACAATAAAATAGAACTGATACAGCCTAAAAGTATGTTGAAAAACACTGAGGTGAGATGATACATCAGGAAACCATCACTCACTCAGAGGGTAGTTCAGAACTGCTCTGACCTTCTTAAAAAGGGAACAAATAAATTATATCCCATAATCACATTATTATTGTTATTATTATTATCAGCATTATCAGCATTAGAACTATCAAGTCCAGCTTGGGTATATGTTACTGCTGAACCCACTGTTACCTTGGTAACCAAGTGTTATAATTGGACCAAGACCATTACACTTCCTGGATAAGACTGCAAGCATAATTAAACTGACCTATGTCAGATGAACATGGGGTCATTAGAGAAATGCTCAATGGATCATGTCATTACATGTTATTACCATGCATATGACTAACTAACCAGATGGTTAAGTTCATTTCGTTGTCTTAGTACTTGGACTCTGTGCCATGACAATAAAGTTGAATCTAATGTTATCTGATCTATCTAATGATTGGGGACAGACATGGCCTGTGTTTTGGTGCAGAGAGGTAAAAGGTGGCAGCAGTTTTTCAGTTGCAAAACTGCTGTTAGACAGATGACAGCAGCTCTGTCACTGCTGTGCTCAACACTGTGCACAAGTGCAGGCAGCCGGTCGCCTGCAGCTACAAGAATGCCTACACAGAACCGAGACAAATAGCCTGTAAAGCTGTGGTAGCCCTACAGAGGCTACAGCACGTTCAATGCCGAAACCACGCGTCAGAGGAGGAGGAGGAGCATTTTGCGCACGAATCGAGAGAAGCACCAAACGCCGTTAAGGAGATGTTAATATAAGTGGTTTGAAAGGCGCGTGAGACGTGGAGGCGGTAAGGTATCTCACCGTTGTTGATCGGCACTTCCACAACTACCCGGTCCATGTTTCTGTTTGGTGCATCCGGGAACCGCCTGACGCGCGCTGCACACGTCCAGTCACCAGTACAGGTTCCCTACTGACGTGTAGCTCAACTTGGCGGAGAATCAGGATCTGGCACAACGGAGGTAACGCTCTGCACTTTTAGTTGCACTTAGTCCGTATGACCACAAGATGGAGCCAGAATACTGCTGACCCCAAAGAGGCTAGCGTGCCATGGTGTGAGGACAACTATGATGTTTGAGTGGGAGCATTTTCCACAGCACAGATGTTCCATAGAGTGGCTCAGCACTCAGAGAAAATAGCTACCAGGAAGTGGACAAACTGGTATTGGTTACACAGTTTTTCCTATTTTTTTCTACCATATGCAAATACAAGTAATGAACAGTCTAATACATTTCAATATTCTGCAAAAAGTGAAAGCTTTAATGAACAACTGGAAGCAGGAAACCGTACATAAAGGCCAAAATGACTTAAGCATTTGAAGTTAGGCAATAGCCACAGTAGAATCCCTCAAAACATAATGAAAATAAAAATACCTAAAACTTCAATTCAAAGCCTAGTTCTAATTAAATGCCTAGTCCCTTTTCCTTGTGTGGTGTGGCTACACATTTTGACAAATAAAGGCTTGTCTCAATTAGACGCCCAGTCTGTTTGACAAGCAGTTTGAGCAAGCATTTGATAGAAGTTCTTTGAATGTATAAAACAGGGCTGTTGACTACCCACTTGAGCTAACCTTAGTTAGCTGTTTATATCGCACAATCAAATATAAATATTTAAACTTTTGTCAGTATGGATATGCTACACACAACGTGAGCTTGGTTAGATTCTCCACAATTCAATCCTTGAGTTCATTTTACTGAAACCAAGAGCACCAGAGAAGACTATAATTCGGGTATATTAATGGGTATGACGAAAAAACAAGTGGTGATTCCCTTCCTCTGAAGCATCCCATTCCTCAATTACCCCATAAGTTATTCGTATTCCTTTAGTCCGCAAGGGTCCACTGTTGAAAAGAATCAAAGGGGTTTTCCATGAAAATTAATCAAAGTTATGAATATCGTTTTAATGACTGAATGGACTGAAACCAAATGCTAACTTGTGTTTAGGAATTAGGAGTCTAATCATTGTTGTGACCTGTGTGTTCCTTCAGTAGCTATGTATTTATCACCCAGAGGTTTAGATTTTATCAAAAGATTTAAACTCTGAGAAAAACAAGGTGCATTAATATTTTTGGACTGATTGTGTGTTTGAGAGACAGAAAAACACAATCCCTGGGTGAGTCATTCTAGGGAACATTTGCTACCAGATGTCAAGCCAAGTCAATATTATTTATATAGCTCAAATTCACAAATCTGTCCTGTGAGTCATATTCGTGCTCACTCTCAATTCTGACCTGCTACTGCATCTCTCCTGTGGAGTTTTGTTTACAGCAGTGCTTTTCTTCTCACCAGCTCCTTCCATCCCCTTTTCTTTTACTTTTGACATTTAACCTCCTGATTTCCAGGCAGGGTCAGTGTGATATTCAGACACAACTAGTGTTTAAAACTTAAAAAATGAGTTTGGGCAATGCATTGCCTGTATATGCAGGTGAAAAGCACACCAGGTCTTGTAAACAGTGTTTAGCATTATCTGACCACTAGGTGTCCCCCACATGATTAAAAATACTTATACCACTCCTCTATTATTTGTCTGATAACTTCTCAGCCTCGCACCAAACAGAGCTCGTGTTAAATCCATGGCCTTGAGATACCATTAACTCTTAATCACTTTATTTCTGCAGTTTACTTACTTGATTTGCAGTTTGCTTTGTCGTCCATCTGTATTCTCCACTTATACATCTTTTCCAACCTATGGGAATGAATACCTATAACTCCCCATTATTCATGCAGGTACTGAGATGTTAATAAGCGCTGCAATTTTTGTAATATGTGCCTACAATTCGTCCACTATTGTCCAGTATGCATTAGTGTGCAGTGCACATTTTGAATTAAAATCCCAGAGAAGTGACTGCTTTTGGTATTCACTGAGCAAAAATATTAAATTGAAGATTGTTAACCTTTTCCTCCAGCTTTCATTGAAAGGAAAAAGCTGACTGCTTCAAAGAAGGAGCGAAAGATGCTGACTTGCTCTGACGAGCATGGGCTCAGATTCTGGATGCTTCTTTGTCTTTGAATGTTAGGTTGCAAAATAAGAAAACACATATTATTGATCAACAGATCCTTAAAACATACAGCTCATCCTGACTGCTGTGAATAGTTTGGAGGCTCATAGATACTGTGAAGGTGTAACTGTGATGTTCAACTCACTGAGAAGCTTGTTAGCACCTGCTCATGTTAAAATAATGTTCCGGCTTCTACGTGATGTCTGGGTGATAATCGCGAATTGAGAAGGCACTTTATTATAGATAGATAGATATTGATTGTCAACAAAGATACATTCATTTTGTTCATGTCAGGTCAGTACCATACTGACAGACAATACAGTCGTATTTTATATTTAAATTCATATCTCTATCACAGGGTTATTAAATTCATACCTCTATCACATCCCTAATGTGTCCTTTGCTTTAGCACAAAGTGACTCATTGTAATTTTAACTTGTGGCAATTACTTGTTGCTTCTGAAGTTATTCTGCAACCATCCAATGTTATATCCAGGTATCCCGTCACTCCTTCAGAGCAACTTTGGAATTAAACAACACATGCATGTACTTTGTCATTGTTTTTTTCCCCCTTGAGTTCTGGACCGCCAATATTCGAATATGCTCGAAATGCCCCCATCAATTTGTTGATTATTTCATCACTGTACATATAGACAGTGAATGCAGTGCGATTGCACTGGGGACCCTGGGGTGGAAGGGCCCGTATAGAGACTGGGTGCTTGCAAGTGATCTGTACAGTATTTCCACCTTGGAAATATACTTGTGTTTATAGATAAATGATAAATAAAGAACATTATTAAATTCAAAATGGAGCCATTTGCTATATTTATCATCAAAAAGGCAAACCCATCTGCATCATGGTTTCTTTTTTGTAAATAGTCAGTAGCTATCTAAAACAAAATTATATGCTTTTTTTTAATATGAGCTATACAATCTATAAATATACTACAAAAACTATTCTGTAACATGATACATTTCCTACTCTCTTTGATATTTTTGCCAGATATAAAATGATGATTGCTGGGTAATATATATGTTGATGTTGTCTCTCTTTGTGTCAAGACAAGACATCCACAATAGCTTGCACGAGGGCCCATCATCTTAGTGCACGCTGGGGCCCATCGTAACTTCCTTACCAACACATTTTTACTCCGACCTCGTCACATATTGACATTTTGGTCATGGACTTTCCATGTCCACATACGACGTGCAAGATACCCTGGGTCGTTGGTTGTTGACATTCTGGGACAACGTGTCAAGTTCTGCTTGTTACACGCATTGTCTTTTTTCAAAATACACTTCTGTTTTCACAGGAAATTTAACATTTACATGGTCTCTTTCAAAATAAATGCACTACGTCGGTACAACACCGCAAATTTATGTCTTTTTTCCTTCAACAACAAACACACGTGGTTGGGTTTAGGAAAAAAGAACAGGGTTTGGCTTTAGAATCTTACAGCACACAAACACCGCTCTCTTGGGTGAAAGTTGGTGTTTCTTAGACCCGTCCATCACCCCTCATGACCACCCCATCCAGACTTAAATCGCCTTAACTTTCGTCCCTGTCCTGCTGCATTTCCCCTGACATCGCCGCCAGGCATAACGGCAACCACCCACGTATCATGCCGACGTTACAGGACGCCTTTTTTCGTCGGTTTCTGACGCCGCAAGTCACTGCCCAAGCTCCGGATTTTTGACGACTTCGCAGTGAGGCCGGGCTCTCCTTACACCACTGGTACCACTGTACACTTCTGTTCAGAAATCAATACAAGGTAGCATTAACATCAATTCATCATTTTGTAACAGAATTGTTATTGTGGAAATATAATACTTTGCTAAAGAAGTGTCAGTAATTTCGTGGGGTAGAAACTAGACTCACAAGTCAGTCTTTAGACGCTTTATCAGAAGGCGGAGATCTCTGATTGTCTGGTGGCGAGACTAGGTAGAAACAAACATTTTTGGGAAAAGAGGCCAATTTGTGAGTGCTTATCAATCAACTGACAATAATGTTGGCTATAATAGCCCAGTTACCTGCAGTTAATTATGTATTCATATAGTGTACTGTATTGAATATTAAATTAGTTTTTGATTTAGGTTTTTTTTCAGGGGGCACATTTAGTCCCCCCCAGTGCTGACTTCATGGCTACAGCCTTGGACTGGCAAATATTTAAAACAGCCTCTTCAATGAACATCTGTTTTGGAGGTTGGAATAAAAATCCCATAAATCCTGTGCTGGACAGCAGCATGCTTTACCTCCACTTAGTAGTTCCCCCTGCAGCGCTCATCTGTTTATTAACCATTCAGGTCATAGCTGCTGATGTGTATGTTACATATTTATTTGGTTTAGTTGCAGTCTGTCAGAAACACCCCCTGCAGTTAATATGATTATATTTTAGGCATGTAGCCAAAGATATGTGACCTGTGATGAATGCCTGAACAAAAATAACTCCTTCATCATGGGTGAAGGGGGCAAAACCAGGAGTCACAGTATGCCTTTGTCTCTTCAGGAGTCATATACAAATAAGCCCAAGGTGAGAGAGAAAATTAAATGACGAGAACACAAAGGTGAGAAGAAAGATGTTTCTAAGGATAAGAGTCTTCTGGTTATAATCCTGGCATGCAGCTGCTCACACACACACACACACACACACACACACACACACTCTGCCACTGCTACTTTTGCATTTTTCTGAGCAAACACACATTTGCCTGACATAATGAGAGGGAGATAAGCATGGGGAGCAGACCCGGGACCTGGCAAGCTGCTACATCGTAATCATTTGATTATTTGGTTAGAGATGCCGGGGGAGTGTTTTGAGGACACATTTGGAGGGAGCGAGGAGCGAAAGCAGAGAGACGGAGAGAGAGAAAGCGTGGAGGAAGGATTGACTGGGGCATGAGTCAGAGTTGCTTCTTTTTTCGACAGAGAGGAAATCAGCTTTGTTTCCTGTATTGCTGACTTTAGGAGAGAGTTAATGGAACATGGCAAGGCTTCAAGTAAAGGCACTAGTTCTGCCCACGCTCTCATTACCGGTTACTGTGATTTTGAGTGTTGCTGTTATTTAGAAACTCTGAAGATAGAGGCTGGACACGAATGAGAAACAGTTTGTCGATTAAATGACAGAGGGTGTTGAGACAAAGTAAGGAAGGTGTATTAAATCTGATTGACTGTCACAACAATCATCAGACTCTGTGATTACACAGTACAAATCATCACCATGGTTATGCACATGAAAGAATAGAAAGCGGGCAGGCTCCAGCTGCCTGCACACCAGCAGCTGGTGTTCTCGGTGCTCAGATGTCAGTGGATTGTTAATTAGCCAGGACACGCAGTCCTGGTCCTGCAAGGATCAAAGAACTTTTACAGTTAATGCTTCAGAGCAGATCGACCTCCCGAGATCAACACCAAGAGTTTTTTTCCACGTAGCAACAATCTGTCAAACCGCCAAATTGCCTCCTCCCAAAAAAGCATGTTTCTGCTTTTGGACACAATTTTTGTGATATTTGGCAGCATTATTATCTTGTTTGGGAAATTGTAAACTTTTAATGGAGGATATACTTTTAGTTGCAGTACTACTACTTCTAATATTACAATGTGCTAAAGTTCTACGTGTGGTTTGTGCAAGTGGCTTTGCGGCCTGTACCCAAGCAGAAGCCATTGCTTGACTGCTGTGTGTAGGTACAATCAATATCAAACATTGCACTGTTTCTCAGTTTCATTACTTTCAAATGTATTTTTTAAAAAAACAGCTGACCACCAATGTCTTTTGACGTTGATATCTCAGGACAGAGTCTAATACCAATGTCAATTGATGTAGAATACTGATGACAAATGGCATAGATATTTTTTGGTCATATCTCACTGTTCCCCAGTTGCTGTCTTTGCATTACTCTTCTGCTCTTTCGGTATTAGTCTCTCTCTTAATTTGCTCTTAAGGATCCAAAGTTGCTGAGGTGAGACTGGGTGGCAGGTTATGCTAGAGTTAAATGAAGCCTTTAAGATAAAATGCTGGCTACATTTTAACATCCATGCTGGCTCTGGTGGTGCTCCTTTGGTGGTCTGCTTGGATTAGAACCAGCTTTTCACCGCTCTTTGCATTGCCCAAAGTGTAGATTAATGCAATGGATTGTTTTTGCCTATGGGGCTGTTGCTCTGTTAAGATCCCCTTGCTCTTGAATTTTGTGCTGTACTGTGCATCTCTGGTCCTCTGTCTCTTCCTTTGTTCACTCTTAAACTGGTCTTCAGATGCTGGAGTTGCTGAGTTTCAGACTGGAGTTTGGTTGGCTGGCTGGAGCAAACTTCTTCAGAACTGGTTAGTATGGTACATGCATATAATCAAATATGAGAAAAGTTGTATTAATAATTTGTAGTGTTGAATTTTGGAAAGCTGGTCTGCTGGTATTCCCAGTGGGAACACCGTTTTTATGGTGGGGGGTGTGATGACCCCACCGCTCCACTCATTATAAACTCGTCTCATCTCTCATCCTTGTTGCAGCCTAAGAGCTGGTTAACAGTTGTGTTGATAAGTAACCAAAGTCCAGCATCTTCCAAATGTCTCATGCCAAAGTCATCTTGACCTAAGGTATGGGGAACAAAACCAAGCGTCATAAAGTGAACGCCCACATTTAAAATACAGCAGCTCAATTTTCATTCCAACCAAAATTTAATGGTGACATCATTCTGACATCTGGTGTGAGCAGTGAAACTAAAATGTAATATCAGTCTTATGTAGGTAGGTAGGTATATCACTGTTGATCATTACAGTTTTTTGTCATAAAACCATAAAAGATATGGTATAGTAGATCATAAAAAAGTCATAGTGTGTGCACTTGGCCTTCAATCATGAGCTGGCTCCCTGAAATGGAACTCAGTCATCAAACTTTTAGAACACCTGATCTAACATGCTCAGTTTAGCTGTTAAGTTTCCAAAGAATTTCTCCTTTGGGGAATTCCCTTCAGACCTCCCATAAAACGGGTCACACAGCCCTAAATCAACTGTGTACTTTTGAGAGGATGTAGTGTGTGGTTTTGTTGAAATATATTAGGTTACACAGAGACCCTCACTGAGATATATGGAGTGGACAATAAAATAGAAACACACCATAACAGCACCTCAAACTGCAGCCTCCAAAGTGACCATAGAGTTGAGTCATTGAATCAATACGTCATATCAGACACAGAGATGCAGATTAAAAAGATTATACTCTGTAACACAGAAATTTACATAATATCCACATTAAAATTTCAATGGATTTCAAAAAGATTAGTCATGTGCAGTATAAAAGGAAAAGTATTGTTTAGTCCCAAAATATGCACCCAACAGAGCCACCACATTTGTTTCTAAGAAGCAGAAAAACACAAGAACAGGGAGCACACTCCCAGATAAAAGTAAAAAATAAGAAAAGAAAGAAGTACATTAAGCAAAAGGTATATATGTTTGTATGGTTGGTTAATATTTAGGCAATGGGCTGCTTTTTGTAAATAATTCAGTGAGGTCTGAGAGCCCTCAGGCCATCACACAATCCAACTACAATTTTGAATTATTATATATTTTAGATGAGGCTTCAAGTTTGTCCATCTTCAATGATTATTTTCACATTTCAATATTCATCAGGCTGCAAGGAATCTGCGCTCATGCTTTGTTTTGTGGTAGCATTTCCCCTTTGTTCTTTGCACGTCAACTAATGGACGTGCTGAATGTCAGTGAGCATTAACAAACGCAGATCAAAGAAAGGAAGTGATGACATAGCTTATTATCTGCAAAAAGCTATAGGCAAAAAGACAGGCGTAGAAGTATCATCTCATCTGCCTCATGATGGGGAGATATATTTGATAAATAACATACAGTATGTGGTTATTGTGATCATGTGCGCATGTTTAGTTTCTGCTTCCTGTGTCATATTTTGTGCTTGCGGTATCCATAGCAACGAGTAGGGTGAGGAGGTCTTTGACATTTGACTGTTTAATTCAGTCTCACTCTTCTGTTTCCTTGCAGAGTCATGCAGACATACTGAGCACTTCAGTCACTGTGAGATTACATAAAACTACAGTCTGAGGGCTGAGTTTACAAATTTGGATTCAGCAAGTGTCTTCCTGAAGGACAATTGAGCAGGCAGAGCAGATGTCTTCTCACAGGCAGCTTCCTCCCATTACATCCAGTTAGGAAAGAAACCATTAACCATTAAATCACTGATAAAAGGCCACTGATAACTGCTGACTATCAAATTCAGTTATGAAAACTTTAAATGTTAAACTTTAAATTCTGTAGAATTTTTGTACATGTGCAGCCATGATGTCACATTAGCTACTTTACAGCTTAATAACTGAAATTTGCTTTCTCATTGCAAGCTGAGAATACATCTACAAACTTTTGAGAGGCGTGAGATTCAATACATACATGATTTCTGAGTTATAAGAGAAAGAAAGGAAAAGTCAAATAAAAACATTTGAGAAAAATCAAGTAAAGTCTAGGTTAAAGTATATTTTTAAAGCAAAAGATTTGGGGGAAAGGCTTATTTGCTGTCATGCTGGAAGTCTGATTAATCTGAAGTTAGTACATAGAGGTGATTATCTTAGTGTGGTATTATGGCAAGAAGCAGGAGGAAACAGTTAGCCTGGTTCTTCCCAAAGTTGAATATGAAGGCTACCAGCACCACTAAAGCTCACTAATTAATACGTTAAATGTTTGATATTTCACACAAAGTGAAATGTGAAAATGACAAGTTGTGGTTTTACAAAGATTCTCATGCTTGAAATATTTCTTGGGAAACAGCAGGGCCATGCATGCATTACAAGTGCTGGATACTGGATTCGATCACTTGAATGAAAATTTCAGCAAGGCCCTTAGACTTTACATTAGGTTGGTACCGAAAAACTGCATTTCCTTGAATGACCACTTGAGGCTAGCTCTGGAAGTGAGTCAGTCTCCATAGACACTCTTTAAAATGCACAACTTTACAGCCGAAATGAATGTGTTTACAGTTTGGTACAGAAAATAGTTTTGGTCAGCATAGATAATTTCAAAATTCAGGACAACTGTATAGCAGTCAATTTTTTATGTATTACTCAAATGTTTATATTTCACAAAATCTTAAAGTTACGCATAATTAAGGGGAGGCCACTTTGAGTGACAGGCTAAGCTTCTCAGGCAGATCCATCCCTCACTCCTCCACAGCTCCACCCTCTCCTCCAAATATGATCACTTCGGCTCCAAAACTCCAAGAAGGCCATGGCTGAAATTCTGAAACTGAGGCTTCAAAACAGGAGTCCACAAACCAATGGGTAATATCCCACTAGCTATGTCCATTATTTTACACAGTCTATGCTTAGCAGCAAGACTGATCGGTGCCACCATATCCAGCTGCCTTATCATGGTTGTGTCTAGATGGTAAAACCAGATTTGCATGTATTTATATTTACATGTTTCAAGTGATCACTTTAACTAAACCATGCCCCTAACCTTGACCCTTTTGTGCCTAAACCCAACCAGACCTTAACTACAGCATTGTAACACCATAAAAATATCTGGAATTGGCTTGCAAGAGTTTCTCAAATCTAGGGCTACCATTAAGCCACAACCTCTTAATACATCCATGAGCAGAGTATGTCGACCTCCCACAGTCTTATGATCACCATGAGGTTACCAGGCAACCAGTTGCAAGTTGACGTGTTGATTAGTAAGCTTTAGAGGTGTAGACGGTCACCAACAGCCTAACATTGACCGAAGGCCGACTGTCTGCTTGGTGTGTCAGGGTCTTAAGGCTGTAGTTAGCCTCAACAGTGCTTTAAGTTGATTGCTAATATCAGCATGCTAGCAGGCTAACAATGGCAGTGCTAACATGCAAATGTGGTATGATGTTTCCCATGTTAACTATCTTATTTAAAAATGGTAGCATGCCAAAATTTACTAATCAGCACCAAACACAAATCACAGATGAGTAAACGATGCTCACACCACCAGTTCCAAGTGGGTGTGGTTGTCTGTCCCATAAACAATGTGTGGATGGATGAAAGCAAATTCAAAACAATATGACACTATACACAGTATACATTTAATGTTTGCACCTGTTTTTATCTGCTAGCTGAATATGTGATATCAACCAAGTACAAGATTATATCAGTTGATGCCAGAGCGCACACAGAGTTCTCAAACAAAGTTCATTTTCTATTGATTTGTCTGTCTGAAAAATGCCATTTTAGTGTCAGAATGTTCAAAGGAGATATGGCTTGTAAAAAATGGGTCCAGCATTCACATCAGTGACTATGGACAAAAGAATCAGTCAGACTTTGTGTTCACGCTCACTTCTCCCATTGGAGTGAATAGACGCAGGACCGCCACTGGCCTTTTAAAGGGGCAGGGCAGTAATTTAACCGTGACACAGATACAGGAAATGACCCTTAAGTGCACTGTCTTGTTTTTACACCATCTCTGGCTGAGACTGATGAGAATGTCATTAGATTTGCAGCTTTCTAGTTGTAAACCACAGTATTAGAAACTGACACAATGATGTTGCTAAATCAAAAGTTAAGACGTCATAAAAGTTATCATCCTGAGGGGAACATGAATGTCTTAAGCAAATGTCATTTTAATGTAGCTGTTAAGTCATTTAACTCAAAATCTCAAATGTCGACCTGCTGGTGGCATTAGATGGAAAGTCAGGGAACCAAAGTCATTAGGACTGATCTTCTGGGCACCATAAATGTCAGAGCAATCTGTCCAACAGTTGTTGAGATATTTCCCTTAAAGTTTGTAATAATGAAACTGAATATTGAGATAATGTGTCATTTATTTCATTTGCAGCTTTAACTGGAACATTTAAGAACCCTGTACCCCGAACATTATAAAAACAGGTCCTTATAGTCTTCTGGCAATTTCAACACATGCAGCCTTGCATCACAATTCAACAGAGTTTATTACATGACATGACGAAATGATACAAGAAGTGAGAGTATGCCATCAAGTCACAGTAACCATAGTAACAAAGCAGTGACAGCTATTGTACCTCTCGTTATCATCCTCCTGTTCCTTGGCACACTAACGAGCACAGGTACACATATTTTCTTTCTCATTTATTTACTCATCACACTCATGTATACAAACACATTGTACTGTGTCCTCTTACGCACACTGAGTTGTGCAGACGGCGTACAGGATTATGGTGTTTGAATGACAGCTGTGCCCTTTTCATGTAGCGTTCACCGAGAGCTGCCCTTGTGGGAACTCGCAGTGTTTTCGCAAAGGATGACTCACACTGAAGATTAGACCCCCCCTAACTTTGTGCCCTCCCACTCTCTCTCTTTCTTTCTCTTTTTCTTTAACTCCCCTGCTTTCAGCTTCAGCTTCTCTCCTTATATCATTTTCTCTCTCTAACTGCCTCTCCTGCGACACTGCATCTCTCCTAAGAGACCATGTGTCTGTTTCATGTCTCTAAGAATTTTCCTCAAAAAAATTCTTAAATCCTCGGTTGACTTGTGCAGAGCACAGTCAGGGGATGTAACACACCCTCCAGCCAGTGTGAGCAGCTGGTTTCATGTCTAAATGTGAACACTGAAGAACAGAAACATATCAAACACTTAAAGTCCCCACACCAAATAATAATTACTGATTGGATTAATGTCCTTGTCAAGGCAAAGAGCTATATTTATTCACTATGCTGCTCAACCTTGGGAACATACCCATAGTGTAGTTAATTTCTGTATACTGATTACTTTGCTTCAGGTGATAGCTATTGTATTTCCCAGACATTCGTACTGTAAGTTAGCACAATCACTGTCTTTAGAAAGAGAAAAAACACCCTTATGTTACAAATATAGTAGTTCTGTTTTTGGCAAAATGGTTTAAAAGTAGCAGGAAAGGATTTCATCCTCTTACGTGAGTTCAAATAAACACTAGAGCAGAAATTTCTTGTGTTTATTTGAACTCACATATATAAGAGGATGAAATCCTTTCCTGCTACTTTTCCTACCATGGCTGCTATTTCAACAGTACTGGCACACATCTCATTCCCCTGTGGACCTCCATGACAGCACCACACATGGTTGCTGGGTGATATGTGACCCAAAGCTTCTATGACAGTGTTGAGAGACTGAATATCAAGAGATCCAGTGATTGAACAAAAGAGACAGCTGTATCAATCCCAAGGACTGGATGGGAATAAACATACAAGAGAATGCTCTGTCAAACAGTGAAAAGATACAAACTGGAAAAACTGAGAAATATATAATCCATAATGATTCACGCTCAATTTCATCTGCTGTAAAAACTGTGTTTGTCTACTTTCCAGTCAAGCAAAGCAGCTGTGTGTTCATCTCCAATCTTGTTTCTTCTAGAGAGAGGTTCAATTATGATCCATTTTTTGGAATGCTAAGTAGGCTGTGTTATCCCCAGAGTGAATCCAAAACATGAAAATCACCAAAATCACAACAGTAACATTATTCTGTCTCCTGGTTACCTTTCATTAGGTAGCCTTGATAGCGCTCGAGCATTTGTTTTTGTCACATCTGTGAGGTCTCATCTCTCCAATCCATCCAACCTTCCTCACTGTCTCATTGTAAAGATATGGGGTATACAAGGTTGCTATGGCGACTATTCCTCTTGGCAACACAGATGTACTCTGTAGTTTGATTGGCCACCACATCCCCGTGCCCAGTGTAATGGATGCCTGGGCCATTGGCTATTCAAGAGCCTTACACATTCTATAGGTAAATACTCAGGCCATTTAAACTGATAAATTAGAGGGTGGTAACCAATAATGCTTATCTATAGTGGAAATGGACTGAAGAGTTTTGCCCCTGGCCAGTATATTAATATGAGACATAAAGTACCTACTCAAAACACTGTCAAGTGAGGCTTAGTGGCTGTCTTCCACTAGAGTGTGTTAGGTCTAGTGGTCTGCAGTGTCAGCTGCATGACGATCCATTTCATTTGTCAAAACATGTATATGAATGATAGAAAATAATCAAAATGGACTAAGAATGATTCTATATGATATTCAGAGCATATCTATGATTCAGAGGTTGTCTGCACATGGCTCTCAACATGGCAGTGGCTGAGCTGGCAGCGACCAGCTAACGGTGCTAACACAACAAACAGCGCTAACAACAGCAACAGTGTTGATTGAGCAAACAGTCTTTACTAGGGATCCAGAGGGTGGGTGCTACACTTCCACTATGATACCGTCCCGATATCAGCTGTAACCACCATATGAGTGCAGTGCAGAATGGTGGCAAAGAGTTTGCCAGTGAAATAAACAAGAACAGACATGCACTAACATGCACACGCAGCCAGACCGGCCACCACAACAAAGAACAGAAAAGCGTGGATACAACAAATACAAAGGGACCGTGACTTCATTCTGTGCTCAGGACGCCGATATTCCACTCTATCTTTACTTTGTGAACAGTGGTTTGCTGCTCTAATGCTCTGAATATTATATAGAGCTCCTTTAAAGAAAAACAGAGCACAATGAGACATCCGTTGTTTCTTTTCAAACATCCACTTTTTCAAAGGTTGTGTCCATTTAGATCAGGTGTCAAATCACAGGCAACTTTATCCTAACAGCTCCTGATTAATGTCAGTTTCATTAGTGTTATCTCCTTAATGCCGATTATGAAGTACCAGCAGTGTGTCTAGACTGCCCTGCTGACTCCAACAAAACAGCTACTTTTTTAATGAGGGGATGACAGTTTTCATAGCTCAGAGAAGTCTTTAAATATAAAACTTGTAGGCGTGTCATGGTAGTTGAGTCCAATTAGTGTGTACACAATACATGCCTGACTTGTGCTATGCTGTTTCTGTCCTTAAAACCCTATCCTCTCAGCCTGAAAAAGAGAAATAAATACCATATGTTGGGTTGTTCCTTCTAGAAGCTGTTAATAAGAAGAAGAAGATGGCTGAGCAGTGATTAACGAGAGTAAAAATAAAAAAACAGGAGTGGGATGAGAGACACATAGAGCAGAGACAGAAACAAAACTAGACACTAAATCCAACGAAAGAGACAAATATGATCCAACATGAGACAAACTCGAATATTGGCATGGAAAACACACCACATGATCTTTGTGACATCCTTTTGCTCTTCGGCTTAGAAATTCTTAACTTGCATCGGTACTGCTCTATCCATGCTTCAAAGTCTGTCTTGAACTTAAAAGCTGAAACTGGAAATACTGACTCTTGCGGAGAGGCCAATTTTGGTTTGTGGTCCTCTGTGTCAGCCCTGCAGTGGGGCCCATCCATTTTGATTGCAGTCTACATGATGGAGCATGTGAAGCCACAGCACTCCCTCAGCAGGGTGAGGCCTGTCTTGGCGAAGGGAGAAGAGGTCTGCTGAGCCCTGGGTGGCACCCGTCTGCTTGGTACACCTGAAGCCCAGAGAAATCATACTGTGAGGAAAAGATGACATACTCTCCAAAAAATGTTGTGGTGTATTGTATTATGTGTATAACTTACTACTAATTGCAAATGGACAAAAAAGTTCAGCCAAATAATGACTTGACTAAGAGAAGCACAAACAGATATCCTTATTTTCAGATGGGTCAACACCTGGGCCACACTGCCTGTGTGAGCAGTGCATGACAGCTACCTCACTGAACTGCTGCGGCTCGCACATATGTGGTGCTCACACAGACAGCGTTGCTGCTGGGGCACTGCAGCAGAGCTGCCTGCTGCTGTAGCTACTGTATTTCCACAATTAAAATCCAGTACTACATTCATTTTCAGAGCCATGTAAGCCACTGCATTGTCAACAACACGGTCAAGACAATATTTCATAATTAAAAGCCTTGTGTTTACAAATGAAGGGATTTTGCCGATAGATATGTTGTCAGAGGGCTTTTATTTTAAATTGAAACAAAGGTTGAGTTAAAAAGAAATATTTATATTTGTTAATGTCTGTGACAGATAAAGATATTAAAATCTACTGAAAGGCGACATCAGTATGTTTTTTAAAAGACCCTACTGGACATCAACCTGTCTATTTTTGCTGAAACCGTGCGTGTCACGGGGAAAAATAGGGAAGAAATAGGCGAGACTCCTATTCTCTAGATGTTCAGCAGCTTAGCAGCCAATAAGCCACGCCTGAACAACACTGCTCATGCATAGGTCAGAGCAGCAGTGTGGCTGCTCTGACCTATTAAAACGGCTGCGGGGGGGGGGAAGGAGGTTCTGTGATGCACGAGCACTGTTCACGCAGGCAGTGTGGCCCAGGCGTAAAGCATAGTTCAATTCTCAGTTATCCCATTTCAGTCAAGTCACTAGAAAAAATGTTAACATTGTACATTTCTGCAAACCAAGAATATGTTTTAAACGTAACATATCCAGATTGCTAAGGTGATGTAGTATATGAGCTGACTTGTTGGAGGGTACTGTGGATACGTGTCACCTAGGCGAAACATCTGCCAAGCTGCAGTCCACTGGTTGAGACCAACATATTACAAAACTAGTTGTTCTTTAGCAATTCATGGCTGTTCATAGTGACTTTTAACCATTGAATGTGAATGTTTTTTAGTGACCTATAGCTGTTTTTCAACCAGGGATAGTGCCATGGAAAGCGGTTGAACTTTAGCGAGACTTCCCTGCATTTCCAGTTGGGATGGTCCCTGAAAAGGCAATTGTTTTTTAGCAAGACATTGGCAGCTTCTCCAACTAGTACCATGCACCAAAAATGTTTTTTTAAGCCCAAATATTATCTTTTCTGAACAATAACCAAGGGGTTTTTGTGCCTAAACCTAACCACATGTTAATCACAATGCTGTTGAAATGTAAAGAAATGTAAAGCTTTAAGAAAGCTGCTACAAAATAACATACAAATGTAACACATATGGTTTGCAGAAACATATAATGCCGACATTTTTTTTCTGGCGATTGGGCTGCCCATTTCTATATTACAGTAATTCGAATATATACTGTACATGAATATGTGAAGCTTCATCCTTTAAAGCCCTCAGGAGGAAAACACCTTGAACAAGCAACACAACTGATACAAGTAAAAATATTTGCCTCGGCTCATTTCCTCCTAAGCTCTTAAAACTTTGCCACTACTGGCTGATATTTTGATGGAGCGCAATGTTGCAGCTGTCTTTATGCTTAAATACCTTTCTTCTTCATATTTCTTGGGAATTTGGACTTCAGAAACTCTGCCATTTCTTTATCTTCCTCTTTCTCCCTGTAAAAATTGAGAAAGATTGATACAGAATACATTAAAATGTGTGTTTACATAAAGCACTTGGACTGTAATATTAAGTCTTCCATTACCTTCTGATGACAAAGAGAAGCTGGCTCAAAATATATTCTGTTAGGAATCCCTTGTTATGCTGTACAGATCGTACTTTACACTTACTGGCCATCTACTCCACAAGTACTGAATGAACGTTTTAGAGAAGGTTGATTTTAGTTAAGTGGAGAGATGAAACACTTTGCGCCGGATAAGAGACCTAATGCAGTTCTGGCTGTTAGAAAAGATTAGATTTACTCTGAGAGGTCCTGATAAATTCAATAAATCTGGCAGACGCTTTTTGTCTGTTTGGAGATTCTGGGATTGGATAAACATATTCTGCATATTTGAGTATTTGGTTGTTTGTAGGGTCTAGTCAAGTTCTGTACTACTAAATGTATGTAGCAAATACCAGGGCCGTAATTTAACTTTGGAGGGGGTGGACCATTTTCAATGTATGCCTTCTACACCAAAGCCTCCAGAGGGGTATAGGGAATCTCCCCAGGAGAAATTTTTTAGAAACTTAACATCTAAATTGAGTATTTTTAAAACACTTTATGAGATACTGTAACATTCTGCCATTTATTTATGTAATGCCGTAAAAAATGACTCTAGGCGAAAGTTTGTTGAGAGTTTGAGAGACAGATGGAAGTTTGTCTCAGCTGTTCACTTTAGATCGACCCCAGTGTCACCTCACTGTTTAGTTTTTAAATTTTACAAAAATAAGGTCATGGATTATGCTCAGCAGTCCCAACAGAAGTGGTAACCTGTCTGGCCATGACACAAACAAGCAGCGAGTCTCGGTCCTTTGAATCCAGATTTTGAAGGTCTTGTCTGTTCTCCATGTTGTTGATTGGGGGTGTGGTGTTAGGCAACCCGGTCTCTTCTAAGTCGTTGAAATCTGGCGCTTGGGCAGTGACTTGCAGTGTCAGACACCAACGAAAAAAGCAGTCCTCTAACATGGGCATGATATGCCACCAGTTTCTGTTATAGTTTACCAGCGCCTGGTGGCGTCAGGAGGAAACGCGGTGTGACAAGAACAAAGGTTAAAGTGGCAAAAGTCCTGGGAAAGCGGTGTTTGCGTCCCATAAGATTGTAAAGACAAACCCTGTTCTTTTTTCCTTAACCTGTCCATGTGCTTTTGTTGCCTTAACCCAACCACGTGTGCTTGTTGTTGAGGGGGAAAAATTGTCACTATGTGGTTTTGTACCGACATATGACATTGCAAGTCATATCTGGACCAAAGACCATGACCAAATGTCAATATATGACGAGGCTGGAGTGAGAATAGTACATGTATATCAAAGTGTGCTGTGATTACGTCGCGGATATATACTCAGATCTGTTTATTTAATTTACCCTGAGTATGCTAGCTGCACCATTTCTGTCCATCTTTAAAAATAAAAACCAGAACATAAAAACTGCAGACAGAATTTTTCTTGTGAAGGGCAGTCAGGCGAAAAGAAGAGAGCACCAACAATAGAAAGAACTCTATATTTATCAGCATGGACAACATGGCCTTGAGCGTCGTCACATCCTCTCCTCTTTGCGATCCATTACCCCACTGTTGTTCTCCTGCTTCCTGCCTCTCACCTTCCCAGCAGCCTCTCAGCATTTTCACAGCATACTGTCAACTGTCAAGTGTTGCTCACACAAACTAACAACGCTTGATACTGTCTGAGTATTAGAGAGAAGATTAAACCTAAAAACAAACTGGTTGTCCAATAGTGAGTCACAAGTTGAGTGTCAGCCTGCAAGGTTGTACGTGCTGCATCAGGATCAACAAGTAAGCAGGGATCTGTTGATTTCCTGTAGAGATTACCTAGCCATGTATGAGCCCACATTAACATACATTTTACTTTACATTTTTTACATTTGTTCGACAACTTCACATTAAGAAAATATAATGTTCAAGACAACTCGCCTCCCTTTAATAGTTTCCTCTAATGTTTTGTAAAGTGCGCTTTGTATCATATGTGTAGTGAACGAGTGTCAGTATGTATCTGGATGGTTTCAACGGGATTTAGACATCTTCTCTTCATCTCCTGCATGAACAAAGCATCGACAGACAGCAGCAGATTTACTTAGGAGGCTTGGTGCACCTGAAAACTGATGAAATAGATGCAAAGTGTTTTGTTTTTTTAACCAGTGGCAGCTCCTCTTGCGGTACACCGTGACACACGCTGACACATCTTTAAATGAAATGGCTCTCTGCTGTGAGCTCTGCGGTACACAGCACTATGTTTTAGGAAATGCATCAGTGTTTTAATGGAGCGCAATGGGACAGTTTTGTGGAAGAAACATGCACACAAATGACACTGAACTGAGAAACAGCTTCACCAGCATTAGTGACTACAACAGACGTGCCAATCTGAACCTTAAAAGTCATTATCAGAATATTAGTGAACTCAGGAACCTGTGCTCCTGTGCATGAAAAATACATGCGAGGGCAAAGGATTCCCTACAGCTTTTTTCTGAAAGACTGCATGTGCACTGTACCTGGTGACTTTGTATGTGCAGTGAGATTTTTTTTTTCTTTTTAATTATTCATTCACAGCCTATGGTGAGAGACGACCAAAGGACCCCTCCAGAGCTGTAATGAAACCGTTGAGCTAGAAGCACACCTGAGTCGTTCAAACTCCACATCGTCCACCAGGAAATCTCTGGTCTCGACCAGCTTGTGGATCTGCTGCAGTAGTTCTTCCTCCTTCTGCCGGTCCTCGTTGGACTTGTCATTATCTACAACACAAGACATCTAAGTATCTAGAGTTTATCCCAGATTACCAACTTGACAACAAATATAATGGAGAATTAAACAAACAAACAAATAATCAGTTAATAACATTCTGGGAAATGTGATTATTATGTTCAGGTTAGATGAGAATATTGATATCACTCTTGTGCTCTTGTGCATTAAAAACTGAAGCTGGAGCCAGGAGGTGATTAGCTTAGCTTACCTTAGCACAAAGAATGGAAGTAGTGGAAAACTTGAGAGCCCGACAGGTGACATGGACTTTCTATTTTTTCTTTTTCTTTTTTTTTTTTAATAAAGCATGTACACTTTAGTAAAGCACACACATGCTTTAGTGCTGGAGTCACTGTCCCCCTGCCCTATGGAATTTCAGTGGATTTTAATGCACGTCTCTTTGTGCTGTTACAGTACCAGTGTTGGACAGTTGGAAAAATTTGGATTAAAGCAGTCCTTTCCCACATATTACATATTCTACATCATAAATCATACAAGTCCTGTTTAATATGTTACATCACCAAAGAAGTCCAAATTTGGCAAAACGTTTCCTTATAGGTTAGTAGCGCAATGAATTTTAGCTCAAAATGTTCCTGGTTGGGGCATCAGTAGCGTAGTGGATAGTGCCGGCGCCCCATGTACAGAGGCACCTGAACCAAACTGTAGTGGCACTCTCTAATTTTAAAGACAGTTTCTCTCTGTATGTACCAATCCCCATACTACCATACTCTATAATATGCTAGAAAAAGATTTAGTATATCCAAATACATAGTATGGTCTGATTTTGAGGTATGAAAGCCAGCATGCTTTTCGGGCTACCCCGAGCCACAATCCTCTGCAGAGGGGACGATGTGTCACATCGACTAAGCCGCAAACAGGTGACAGCTGACAGCTGTCAGAAGTTGCAATGACGGATGACAGCGCAATCAAGTAACTGATGACCAGTCGAGTAGTCATAATAGGAATATTGATTGTTTCAGTGAACAAAATAATCATAAATATTACAAACAACAAAAGGACCTATAACTATAAAAATAACAATACTACAGAGAACTGCAGATGTAACTTCACTGCTGCAAATACAACATGTTGGAATCTACAATCTGTGCCGTTATAACTAGTTGAATTACATACATTACAAAGTAACAACAGCAGAGCTCTCTGGTGGACTCATGCCGTTTTGTTTTATCTCCATGGTAACGGATATAAAAGCAAGAAGGTCAAAGTTCAGGATATAATGTTACGAGAGAGTAGTATGTCCCGATTTTGTTCATACTGCATGCAACAGCACGTACTTTTTAAGGACAGCTGTAGTACCTACTTAAAGTCAAAAGTCACAGTTTCTATATAGAGACTGTGAATTTCTGTGTTTTGATACTTTCACAGTATTTATATAGCACCTATACCTGCTTTAGATAGAAATGGAAATATGACTTTTTATAACATGGGGCCTTTTAAACAGTGCATGTGCAACTTTAAAGCATGGATGCAACTTACTAATGTGCGTGTGCAATAATGTGCATGTGTGATTCATAGCACATGTATGTGTTTTATAAAAGAAATTCCTCTATCACCTCCCAGGCTCCGTATAAAACAGCTAACCTAGCTCTCTCCAAAGAAAAAAAAAATGCATACCATCACCTCTAAAGCTGATAAATTAACCTGCTATATCTTGTTTGTTTAATCTGTTCATTAACAGAATTGTAAAAGCAAATCACTGCACAAAACTGCTTAGTGGACAGATAAACTGTTGCACCTGATACATAGTTTTACACATCATGAGAGTGGCATCAATCTTCTCAACTAATTTTGTCCCTTTTCTTTTGATCTCCTACCAGTAACCATCAGTATGGAGGCCTTCTACCTGGTATGGACACTAATTTCTGCAGCTCCTTCTTCAGACGCGTGATCTCCTTGCACAGCTGAATGTCATCCATCCTTCACAGGCATGACGGAACAAAAGAAACACATAAAGACTTATGTAAGTGCTCCACATGCTGCTTATCAGTTCACTTTCTACCTTGAAGGGGGAGAAAAGAGTGGAACCTTGACTCTGCTGCACGGGAAAATGAAATTCAAACAGAGAAAGCTTCTTATCGATCTCATATTTCACACAGGAGATGACACAATCTTCATTGAGGAGACAACCCTGTGGCGACTCTGAGCCAGATAGCTTTCACTCTTAGTCTGTATCACGCTCTGTCTCTTTCAATGGCCCTCCAACTCAGAGGATCATTACTGACACTGAGGTGGGGTGGAAGACCCTCTGTACCCTCCTCGTCTGACGGGAGTCAGAGGCCCTCACGTGACCCGGCATCACAGCAACCGAGTCTTTATTTAGAAACACACACGCAAACAGGCATTCACAGGGTCGCACACGCACTCACACGCGTTACACACATTCATCAACGTCAGCAGAGTGAGAGAGCCTCGCCACCATGCCTCATCTACCTGTCATGTAAGATGCTCTCCACAGACGTGTAGGTGGAGGAATGGCCATGAGGTCTGGAATACAAATGATGCGCTTTACTTAACGCTTCAGAAGAGAACACACCTTGTAGTTTGTTTGTCTGTGGAGTGCAGGGGGAGAAAAAAAACAAGGTGCTTCAGATCGTGACTGTCCATCTCCATCCTCTTCCCCTCCACCTCCTCCTCTTCCTTCAGTCTCTTATTCTCCCATTTTATCTGCTTGACTCTTGCTTACTGGCCCACACAAGCCACTCCTCACATCCCCCCGCTGTCTGAGCAGCGGACTGCCTATCTTTCAAAGGAGTAGATGAATAAATATCCATGCATTAGCCTGCTTCGCGGAAGCAAGGTAAAGCCATTGAAATTATAATGGAGGCCAGCTCGGGGTGTGATGGAAAGAAGGAGAGGGAAATGAGGAGAGGGAATAGAGGGCAATGCTGCTGGGAGATGTGTTTCTGATATAGAGGTGCACTCTAGAATAGTTTAAATGATTCCAACTACATTTGGTGGGAAAAGTCTGAAGATGGATGCAGTTCACCAGTGAGGTGACAGTTTGTGTGCTCTGCTTTGTTCTGGCTTGACTAGGTGTCAACTAAAGTATCAAAGTGTCAATTTTTTTGGACTGATTAATAAACTTAATCTTTACTTTTTTCAGGTTTCTCACAGCCATCCCACATGTCTGGTGCAGACAGTCGTGGCTGCTAGGTTATGGCAAAAAACTTGATACAGTTATTTTGGTCGTGGCAAGGTGGATAGTGCTAGCACCCCATGTACAGAGGCATTGCTTCGCTGCGGTGGCTGCGGGTTCGGTTCCTGTTTGTGGCCCTTTGCTGCGTGTCAGTCCCCACTCTCTCTCTGTCTCCCCATTTCACTTACGGGCCTGTCAATTAAAGGCAAAAAGCCCACAAAAATAATCTGAAATACAAAAAATTGAGATCACAAATATTACAATGATTACAGAGTGACTTTAGAAACATACATTAATTGAACTTGTGAAGGAAAGCGGTGTGCTGGAGTGAACAGAAAATAAAACAAGAGCACAATAGTGAAACAGAATGCTGCACAATAATCATTTAATCTCAATTATGTTGTTTTCATAATAGCCAAAATCATAATTAAAGATAAAATTTGATGAATTGTCCATCCCTACCTTGGACCTAGACTCACAAGTCAGTCTTTAGACGCTTTGCTTAACTAAAGACTGATGTCTTTCTCCCTGATTTTGTGTTTAGATGGGCGGTTTAAAAAAACTCCCTACGTTGCAGAACCAATAGTAAATCCGCAGGGCAATCCTTTGGTGGCTCGCTGAGCTCTTGTGCTCGTAAACATAGTCCGACTGCGTTAAAAGTTTTAAACAAAGTTGCTGTAAGTCCTTCATTTCCACAATCTTGTGGACTGAGCACACGTTTGATAAAACAGAGTTTAATCTCTCGGCATCCATTTTCAAGCTCTCTGTGTGTTTGTTTCCTTGCGGACGAGAAAAGGGGGAGCGCACATTTCCGGGAGGGTGTGTCCTTTTAAAAAATGCAAGAAGCGTTGCTTTGTTGCCGGCCGTGTCCCCAGACTATCAGAAGGCAGAGATCTCCGATTGTCTGGTGGCGAGACTACCTTGGACCAAACATGACCAAGATGCAGTTGCATTTACGGCATCTTAAAATGTTAAAAATGTAACCTTTAACCTTTGACCGGCTGTATAGTGACATCACTCAGTCAGTCAGCATATTATATTTCAGGGCTGCATATTGGTCCAACACTTTGGTTCAGAGTGAAATGTTTACTCAATTTTTCATGGAAGTTTTGCAGAGATCCTTGGTTAATCTTAATGACTTTGATGGTCCAATTGCCTTTAATCCAACAACACCAATACATCAAAATACCCACTTGTCCAAAATAACATCTGCCTGTTAATGTGCTAATGTTAACATTAAAGGGATAGTTCGACATTTTGGCAAATTCGCCTATTGCCGTAATCCCTATAGTCATATGAGTAGGTACATTACCTTTAATTATCAGTGCCTGTTGTTCTGAGCTCAGTGAGGCAGAGCTGCCTACTGCTCAGCGCACAAAATGGAGGTGAGTGGTACGGCCCCCTCTCTCCCTTAAAACTAATCAAATACACCATCAAATGACTCCAAAACGCTCTAGTGGACAACACATGGCTTGCGCATTCCCCACGCTATGAAACAATAATGTAATATTACGAGACAGAGTTGTTTTGAAGCCAAATGCACAGCCGGAACTACATTCCAGACATACAGTAGTTGCAGCGCATGTTTAGTGCAGTTAGTAGTGCAGAATATTTGCTTCATGTGTCGTAATGTTACTTAATTATACATTATTATTTCATAGTGGGGAATGTGCAAGCCAATTAAAGGTAATGTACCAACTCATATGACTATAGGGATTACGGCAATAGGTGAATTTGCCAAAATGTAAGCTGAAAGCACAGCTGAGTTTTAATACGGCTTAAACAGATGGAAAGCTGAGTCAGTTCTGATATTGTTGAGCTGAGCCTGAGGTGTCCTAATCGACCACAGCGCAAGGTCAGAACACTGATATTAAACAATTCTGCAAAGTCACAGATTATATTCAGTGATAATGATTTGTAACGTCCAGCGCCAACATAATTTAAAATTCTTTCTTTCTGTGCATGGTAACTAAGGCTAAGGAAGGATTATGTTATGGTTCAAATACGTCCAGGTCATTGGTTAAGGTTGGGGAAAGACCATAGAAATAATCCAGGTCTGTGAAGGGGTGCAAACAGCAGTGTCCGATATGACAGACATGTACACACTCAGGGCCCACTGCTTTCTGCTCTGGCACTGAACTCAGACCAGCATTAAACATAATTATGCTTTACCATTTTACTTTAAATCTGGAATCTGGTTTGCTGGTCCTGTTATGTCTCCAGTATGCACACTGGCTGAGGATGGCATGACATCAGATAAAAGTAAGGTGTTGGTGTTGTCAAGCCACTCACATGTATCTGAGCTCTGACTCCCTCCTGACCAGGACGTCCCTGATCCTCTCAATCTTGAAAAGCTCCCCCTCAATGTCGTCCACGGTGATGGTGGAGTCTGCCATGGACACCACATCGTCCTCTGAGGGGAAGAGAGGGAGAGAGAGAGAGAGAGAGAGAGAGAGAGAGAGAGAGAGAGGGAGAGAGAGAGAGAGAGAGAGAGAGAGCTTTTTAGTCTTGCTGAATTGTTGCATTAGCCTCTGTACTGAACAAAATGTAACATGTCTGACACAAAAATATTAAAGTGCATTGAGATTATTCGCAGTTTGCGGCGCACTTCCTCAACTGACATAACACTGAGGAGCATTTTTTTTTCTTTTTTCTTTTTTCTTTTTTTTTTTTTTTTGAAATCCAATTTCCAGTATCCACTTTGGCACCACAGAACAATAACTGCGTATGAATATGCATTTTAAACTGTATAAAGAGCTGCAGCAGATGTACTTTGAAATAGCTGCTTGATGAGGAGCAGAGCATCACAGCCAAATTACCATGTGTCAGTGGTTGGCACGACTCACATGCCTCTCCCTCCCTCCCTCTCCCTCTAGCTCACACACACACACACACACACACGCACACACACACACACACGCACACACACAGTGATTAATCGCATAGACCCAGGATGGGTCAGCCCAGGAAATAAGCTTCCCCCCAGCATGGCTGTCAGACACACACTGCAGTCCTGTCTACCCTGTCTCTGTATACTGTAGACAGATACTTCACTGTTCAGTCATTCAGTGTCAATATTTCAGCAAAACCTAATCAGCCACAGATGTAATCAGCCACACACAGCATGCACAGAATCTTAGGAGATGATTGGCCATATAATCAATTAGTCAACTGACAGAAAATTAATTGGCCACAATTTTTAAAAATTATATCATTGTTTTGGTCATTTATCAAGCAAAAACTCCAAACGTTTCTGTTTCCAGCTTTCCCAGTGTGAGGATTTTCCCCTTGTTGGACATTTTTCACTATTTACAGACTAAACAGCTCATTGATTAACTGAAAAAAAAAAAAAAATCAATAAAGTAACTTAGTTGCAGCCCTACTTCTAAAACACATTTTTAATAGGTGCAAGTAAACAATGTAATCAGTGGCAAACGTAAACACAGAGGCAGTTAAATGTGACACACCACCTCACTTGGATAATAAAGAAGTCTCTAATTACTTTTATTATAATTTCAACATTGTAGTTCGAAATCTGACTGTGGAACAACATTAAAGAGGACACAATATGCTCACTTTCAGGTTCATACTACGTATTTTGGGTTTGTACAAGAACATGTTTACATGTTTTAATGTTGAAGAAACACTTTATTTTCTTAATACTCTCTATGCTGGAACACTCGTGTTCACCCTCTGAAATGCTGTTTTAGCACCTGTCTCTTTAATCTCTGTTTAATCATCAGTAAAATCTTCTAAACCAAAATCTTTACAACCAAACGTTCCAACAGGAATATGGTCCAAGACTGGGGAGAAATTAACAACATTGGCAACCAATAATTACAGGTTTCCCTGACATAACATGTAGCTACATGTAGCAGTGTAGGCTACTTGCAGTATTGTGTCTGGAGCATATGACCATATAAGGAAATCTGTCACAAGCTCATGTCAGCTTGTCTCAGAAATAGAAAAAAAGTTGGAAACAGAGTATTCAGAATTGTCTGAAGCCTGGGGTTTTTGCTCACATGGACTACTTTACATATGTTAAACTCTTTATTTGAACCTTTGGCCATGTTTAATATAAACATCCGACATTGTAACATTATACATTTGACAGAAAATAAGAAAAAACATAATAGGTCCCCTTTAAGTTAACATTTAGGAAAACTTAAGAGTGCATTATTCTTGCTAAGGAAAAGAGCCATGTGTGAATCTGAACCACCAGAGTGAAATTAAGGTAGAAAAAAAAAAGTATTTTGTATCCAACCGAGTTAAAGACCTTTGTCACTTGTTATAATGATTACCTTTCTGGCTGGGCATCTTTATAATACACACAGCATGTGCTTGGCTAGTGCATTAGACATAATTAGAATAAATATACTGCAGGTAATAGTTATATAGTTGTCTCAAGTGTAATCAGAAGTCATTCAACAATTTAAAGTACCCTCCATTTCAGCGTGTACATAGAAAAAACAGAATGGCTCATAATTATTTCCACAGAACAATGAGACTGTAGTGAATAACCTCTGTAATATTCTCTCACGCAAACACAGCAGCTCTGCTTTCAAACAATTAAATAATCATATACTGCGCAGAGGATGCCTTGATGGCTCAGTGAAAAGTAATATCACACATAATGCAGAGTGTAAATCTGTCTCATTATGCATGTCACTCTACCTGCATTTCTCCTTTTATCCTTTCAAATTAAACAGACATTTCATAGTGAAAAGCCAATCCTCAATCTAAAATACAACAAATATAAAACTATACAGTGTTTGCCAAACACATCTAAGCCACAATGTACAGCACTGTGTGGGCTTGCTCCAAGCTGCTCTGTAATATTTTTTAATGAATCCGACCCAAGGCCCCTGGAAATGTTGGTATGAAAGGACATCAAAGCATTTCACACAGTGGCAACTATACACTGTGAGCAGCAGCAGCAGCTGCAATAGAATCATAGCCACCAGTGTATCAAACATTTAACTGCAACCACCTCCAAAAAAGCATTAGTTTTAGCCATGCAAATCAATATACATGACATTAGATTTAATTTACCCTGAGATCAAGTATGGTTGACCTTCCTCTGGTAGGTGTTATGACAGTCGGGACTTTACAATGGAAGAAAATCACCCCTGCTTGCTTTCAAATTGTTCTATTTAGCACTGTAGCGGTCCTGGATAACTGTCGCCTCCCTGCAGAGAGCTGCACAACATGGGGGCTGAAACAAACATAACAAGGGAGATACCAATACAACCACCAACTTACAGTCCCTGACTCTTCCTGGGGCCCTTAAATCCTCTTTTTACACACAGACCATTACTTAGAAGAGCTCTATGTAATATCTCTATTCTAGTCACATTTAGCCTTGGGCAAGGTAGGGCTGACTGGGTTCAAAGTGCTGTGAAGACACGTCCTCTGCACTGGCATGAAATCAGGCAGAATAGAAGTGGATCATAACAATTCAAGCTGAGATTGTGTGACTTCGGGGTAGTAGCAAAAGCACCGTGGGAAGCATTAAGCATGCTCGCTGATAATTGCCAGTTTACATGGACTCATACGTATCCCTGCTGGCGTTACAGCTTTGTTTGGGGGTTTGCAACTGCAGTCTGCATTGTGTGACAGACAAAAACGGTTCCTGATGTACAGACACACATCTTTACACAGACGCTCTGTTACTATGACAAATCTTGCTGACGTCAATGTAGCGTCAACACAACCTTGACATCTCAGAGGAGAAAGCACTGAGCGAGGTGTTGCAGCAGGTCTATTCAACTGTTGATGGGATGAAAACTATAAAAAGACATACATTGAACTATACACCTTCCCATACGTTTCAGAAGTGTAAACTGAAGTCCAGTTAAATTCACTGCACTATAAAGTAGCAAATCCGACTGATTTCTAAGGGTACTACGTTAAAATATTATTTCTTGCTGAAACACAAGACAACTGAAATTTTATTCATTTTGTACAAGAAAACCAAAATATTCATAATTTTTCAAAGCAGCTTCTCAAATGGCCACTTGAGGCTAGCTCTGGAAGCGAGTCAATTCTCCAACACATTCTCACTCCGACCTCCTCACATATTGATGTTTGGTTTCCACGTCCACATACGAAGTGCAAGGTACCCTGGGTGCATTGCTTGTTGACATTCTGGGACACTGTCAAGTTCTGCCTGTTACATGCATTGTCTTCTTTCAAGATACACCTGTTTTCACAGGAAATTTAACGTTTACATACAGTCTCTTTCTACGTCGGTACAACCCCCCAAATTAACTTTTTTTTTTACCTTCAACAGCAAATACACATGGTTGGGTTTAGGCAACAAAAGCAAGTGGTTAGGTTTAGGAAAAAAGAACAGGGTATTGGCTTTAGAATCTAACGGGACACAAACACCACCCTCTTGGGTGAAAGTCGTGGTTTGTTGGACTCATTCACCACCCCTACCACCTGCTCCACTCGCACTTTTGCCGCCTTAACTTTCGTCCTTGTCCCACTGCATTTCCCCCTGATGCCACCAGGTGCCGTTAAACTATAAAGGCAACTGGCCACGTATCATGCCGACATTTAAAGACGCCTTTTTTTCATTGGTTTTTGACACCAAAAGTCACTGCCCAAGTGCTGGATTTTGATGACTTGGGTGAGACCAGGCTCAGTCCTCACAGACACTCATGTTAAAATGTCCAACTTTACAGCAGAAATAAACATGTTTATAGCCTGGTACAATAAATGGTTTTGATCTCTGTAGCGAATTTCTACCTTAATGACAACTGTACAGGGGGTGAATTTTTATATAACTCACCTCTTTGCATTTTGTTAATGCTTAAAGTTATGCATATTTAAGGATGTGTCTGCTCTGGGTGACAGGCTGTCTGTGAGGCATCACCACAGTCTCTGAGTCAGATCCACCCCTCACTCCTCCACAGCTCCACCCTCTCTTCCAAATATCACTGTCACTTCTGGCTCCAAAATCCAAGATAGTCACGTCCAAAATGTCAAACTCAAGAATAAAAACAGGAGTCCACAAACCAATAGGTGACATCACTGTGGCTAAATCCATTATTTTTACAGTCTGTGTACACAGTTGTGGTAGTCTATGTCTATGTATGTATACGGTTGTAAAAGGTTAAATGAGCATTTTGTGTCATCTTTTACATTTTAAAGGGATAATGTAGAAATTTATTTAAAAGCCTAGTGCCAATTAAACGCCTGGCCTCTTTTACTAGCACGGTGTAGCTACAGATTTTGACAAATAAAGGCCTGTCTCAATTAGATTCCCGGTCTGGTTGCCAAGCGGTTCTTTGGATGTATAAACTGGGTTGTTGACTACCCACTTGGGCTAACATTAGTTAGCTGTTTAGATCAGACTTATAAATATAAATACTATTGACTTTTGTCAATATGGAGATGCTACATACCATTAGCTCAGTTCATTTTATTTTACTGAAACCATGAGCACCAGAGAAGACCGTAATTAATTCAGATTTACTGGCATGAAGAAAAACAAGTGGTGACTCCCTTCCTCTGAAGCTATCATAAAGTCAGAGTATGTGTCCATTCCTCAGTTACCCAGTTAGTTAGTTATATTCCTTTCGTCCATAAGCGTCCACCAATCAAAAGAATCAAAAGGGTTTTTCATGAAAATTAATCAAAGTTATGAACATGCTTTAACAGGATAAAGTTGTGTTGTGTCAGTATGCCGGGTGTTGTTATCCTCAGGTGTAGTGAAACAAGTGTCAGAAGATAACACATAATTGATATGTTATTCGAAGCCTAATTTCTATACAAGCAATATTCATACTGGTATAAATAAACAATTGATTGTAATTCCCATCTTTGCTGAGCAATAATTCTGTGAAAAAGGAATTAAAAGCCTGTCTCATATCGACGCCCGTCCCAAATACAAGCCAGTTGAGTCCAGTGATTCAAGCAAATAATAGCCTGGGCTTAAAGGGATTTAAAGGGATTCACGTCATTGCAGAGAGTCAAGGTTAGATGAGAAAATCAAAAGCATGAAGATCAGAGGCACAGGGAATCAGCAAACCTGGCTCTTTCCAAGATTCAAATAAATGATGACAGCACCTCTAAAGTTCACGTTTGTGCTGATGAAAATGCTTCTTTATGCTAAACTAGGCCAATCATTGTCCCATCATTTAACAAACACGCCATTGTTATTGCTGGTTTTAGGTCCCCTAGCAAAACTGTTCACACCTACAACTTGAAAAATAAATAACCACAGCTCAAACAAGCAACCATATAAAATACCAATCTTTTGTTTCTCAATTTTTTTCCTTTAACTTATTAAGAAAATGTTGATTGCACGACATAATGGCATTAGACTTATGACGCTCTCTGCGTTTATATAGGTCCCCTTTACACCTTACATTCACTATGCAATGAACTGCAATGTCTATCTGCCACCAATTACAATCTCCTGTGACAGTGTAGGCTCCATTTACAGCATAAAGGAAATGTGTCAACCATTGTGTAACAAAACAGGAAGACAATAGCTCCCAGTAGCTATCCCCAGTTACCATAGTGTGTCAGTGAAAGCTCTTGGCAATAATATTCCCCATAGTGGACATGGCAGACACTGGAACAATTGAAGTAACTGGTAAAAATGTGGTAGTTTTTTGGGCTCTGAGGAAAACAGAAGGCAATCCACTTGTATTTGCAACAGCAGCGCCAACAACAATATGCAGATGACACCTTTTTGTTCATGACATGGCAGTCATAGAGCAATTTTATTTTTGTTTTACCTTTTAGGAATGTCTGCGTTAACTTAATCCTTACCTTACTACCTAGTCCTTACTTGATGCTTAAACTTAAGACAGTGAGTTTCTAACTGAAATGAAAGAACTTGACAAACAGCTATGTAAATAACCTTTGTTGACAGCGTTCATTCTTACTTGTGGAGCACACGTGTAACAAATAACTGTTAACTGCTACATTGAGCTGCAATAATTGCTGGTGGGGAGCCATTGTTGGAGCTAATAGTCCCACCTGTGCTTTTCTGCTGTACATAAAGGTCTTTTGTGGGTTACAACAAAAACTAAGACAGAGCATCTGATCCATGACATTGTTACAGAGGTTTTCACTGCCATGGTAAAGGGACACATACTTGTGATGGTTTTTTTATTTATTTATTTATTTTTTTATTTTAACCTTTATTTTACCAGGAAATAGTCCCATTGAGATTCAGAATCTCTTTTGCAAGGGAGTCCTGGCCAAGACAGCAGCATAATAGTTGCACTAAAAAACACAATAGGTTAAAACAGACAACATGAAACAAACAGTTACAAAACAGTTGGCAATTCACTTCAAGACAGTAATCACCAGCAGCGCTCAGTAACAGGACATGTGCATTCAGTACTCAAATAGTCCTTAATCCTACTTTTAAAATGTTCCATACTTGGCAGGTAATCCATTTTAAAATGTCTCTGTAACTCACACCAGGACGAGGGTGCGAATACTTTAAAGGCACTTTCACCAAAGACAGTTTGCGTTCGAGGAACGACATACATAATTTGTCCATCTGACTGAAGATTACAGCTCCTGGCAACTTTAGGAATCAAGAGAGAACACAAATAAGAAGGCAAATCACGCAATATGGCCTTATAAAGAAAAATGTACCAATGTTCCAATCTACGATTGTGCAAAGAAGGCCAACCAACACTCTCATACAAGCTGCAGTGATGAGTACGAAAACCAGAATCAGTTACAAACCTTAATGCTGCATGATACACTGAATCCAGCATTTTCAGAGAAGATAAATTTGCATGCATATATAAAATGTCACCATAGTCAAGTATTGATAGAAATGTTGCTTGTATAAGTCTTTTTCTCGCACTAAAGGAGAAACAACATTTGTTTCTGAAATAGAAACCCAACTTAACCCTGAGTTTTTTTGTAAGACACTCAATGTGATGTTTAAAAGACAAATTTTCTTCTAAGAAAAATCCCAGATATTTGTAGACTGATACTGGTTCATGTGGAAAACCAAATATGTGCTACAGGAAGGTATCTTTGCTTGTAGTTAGCATTGTGTGTGTGTGTGTGTGTGTGTGTGTGTGTGTACCTGTGAGTGAGAAAGAAAGTGAGTGTGAAAAAAACAGAAAGAGCCTCTCACTTATTCTTTGTAATCTCGTCACGCTGCTTTCACACTGCATACTCATTACATTATAGATGCTGAATGATTAACAACAGTAACACCTAATTCATAAAACTGATGAAATACTGTGCTTAAAAACACAAACAGGATCTGCTGACACGGCTTCGTATCGGAGACACTACCTGCGAGCATGATTATTGTTCATTCACCACGTTTTCTTGCCATGAAAATTGACAAGCTTGAGTGATTATGATTCCAACCGACTAAAACACTGGACCATGAGCTAAAAACGTAAAACATGGTGTTGTTAGCGTTGTTTAGTATATTCTTACATCGTTAGAGACAACATGTTCTGCTGCAGAGGCTCTCTAGGACAGGTTATTCTGCCACTGAGCAGTTATGACTCATCACTAGACCTCTCTGAAATGTTCCCTCCATATACCTTCTCCCCTTTTCTCTTTTTCTCTCTCTCACACCCACAGTTATCATCTCCCTTCGCTTCTCCTCATTTCACCCCCTTACCTTCCGAACCCTGCCCCTCTCCTCTTCCAAAGCCCTGAAGATGTGAGTCACAATGATGATCTCAGTTTACAGTCTTTACCCTGACTCAACCCCTGTCTTTTACACTGCCACAATGTGCTTTACACCTAATGAGGTAGAACACCGTACTGACAGACATATCAGCTTAGATTAGAGACCAGGAGGCAGAGGTGGAGGGATGAGGAGGAGGTAGCAGATAAGAGGTGGGGAAGATGGGAAGGAGTGGGATGAAAAAAGGAAGCATGTCGAGGAAAAACAGATAGGGGACTTAAAAGAGATTCGATGCATCTTTACACACTTTCTCCCCGATCAACTAATTCACACAACAGTAATGCAATAAAATAACCATCAGCAGTGTAGAGGAATAGAACTAAAACATAAATGTCAAACTTTTTCTGGTTCCTGCTTCTCCAATGTGTTGAATTTACTGCTTTTCTCTGGTTTAAATCATTCTGGACTATTGGTCAGACACAAAGGACATCTGAAGATATCATCGTGGGCTGTAGAAAATTCCAGTGGACACTGTGTAGTTGATTCATTGAGAAAATTATGCCTCATCAACAGTAAAATCACATAATAGTTGCAGGCTTTTAAGGAACATTATCACTGTGAGAAGCACTACGCAATATCGAACAAAGAGATGCAGCCAATGTCCTGCCAAGCCTCCCATGTAGGTCATTATTCATAATTTGAGGATGCAGGTCCCTGAGTAATGGGCCCTTACTTTTCTCTGACACAAATAAGGACACACAGACACAGTCGTGTTTCCAGTATTTCAGAGGACATCACATTAACTTGCATTCATTTCCTGGAATCACTGCTTGCCTAACCCTAACCCTTCCCAAGTATTAACCCTAAGAATCTAATGGTTTACATTATATGGACTTGCATTTTGTCCCAAAATGAAGGCAAGTCCCCACAATGTAACTGTTTAAACAGATTTATGTCCCTACAGCATGACTAATACATGCACACACACACATACACTCTACAGAAGAACAAACACCTGTGGATTCTTGACATTTGCAGAGCTGCTTCCTGTACTGCAACTAGAGAACTGCATTGATTGGTTCCATCAAGTGTAAAAATAACTCAGATATAAAAGTAGAAGACAACAAATCAAACCATAGAAATCCTGTTATACACTTTGGTTGGACAACATAAAACAAACCTATGACGCCATACATAGATATTGAGACAATGCCATAGATTATATTATAAAATAAGTGTAGAAACAAATTGAGGTTACTAGAAATTCACTATTCACAAAGACACTGTAACTCCCTGTAGCAGTGTTATGGTAGTAAGAACATTAAGTACAGTGATACAATTTAGAGTGATACCGTAGAGAGACAAAATATATACAGTAATGTCACTTTACACAGTCAATAGATCGGCTTGTAATAATATTGCATGGTGTGCTCAATGGGTAACCTGGTTTGTTGGTGCCTCTGCTCCATTCAGTGCGCTCCAGTGAACCGTACTGATGAGAAGATCCCTGCTTCTTCTCCATCGGTCCAGCAGCTGCTCTTCTGCTCTCTTCTCTCTATACGCTTCCAGTTGCAGCGGCTGGGAACAGCAAAGGGGGAGACTACAGGGGAGGGTCTGGCAGTCGCAGCTTAGTGCTGTATTTCATTGAGTCATCGCCAGTCAGACACCAACCTGTAGAGGCAGAGAGAGAGCGAGGTGCTCCGGCAGTCCACCACCAGCTGTGGCAGGTGTTGGTGTGTGCACAGCGCACAGGAGTGTCCCTGTGTTAACCAATGCTCAAGCTGGTTAGATGGTAACTAAATAGTGCCATCTGGAGGTCACTGATCGCACATACAGCTCGGGAGAAGTCACCAAGTCCAAGGTACATCAGTCTTTTCTAAATCAAACCTCTTTTCAAGTAGTTCAGAGGTCATGTATTCAGAAAAATATATTTATTTAGAAATTTATTGGATTTATTACAAAAAACAAATACTGCTTTACAAAAACAAAATCATTTATTTACACAATTACATTTTGATTTTAATGGCATCCTCTTTACATATGTCATTAGGTGAAAAATAATGTGCAAAATGCATCATGAATTCCAAACTCATGAATCTACCCTGCCAGTATAACACATCACTTCCAGTTTCTGAGGCTGTTGACCTTTACTGCCTGAGATCATACCTGTGGAGATGCATCAATAGGCTTCCGAGCCATTCTTGAGTGTGTAATATAATCATTCTGAGGCAAAAACAACAGCTTTATCATTTTTATGAATAACAGCTTAGTCAAATAGTTGTGTCATGTCTTGAATGGCCCTCTAATAACTTGTCATGTCTTTATGACATGAAAAGTAATGACATAATTACACATGTTGTCTTATTAAGCTTAACCAACCCGTTGTCATTCCCAGGGTATCTGAATAAGGCAGCCTGGTCAGTGGCCCTTGGCTTCTGTTACCGACACTCAAGACACCCCACAGCTCTGTGAGACACACCAGGCTTTCAGTTAACTCCGATGTGATCCCGTCCCCAGCAATAGCATAACAGAAAGAGCGAGAAACTCAGAGAAGACTGGGAGGGAGGGGAGGTGGATGGGTCACACACACAGGACTAACACTCAGGAGACGAATGCTTGTGTCCCATGTGAAACCAAAAGTCTACTTGAGTTTTTTTTTAACCACGTAACATAGTTATCGGCATACATCACATGACAGTAATAATGCCACATACTTCTTAAGCTATTGTATCAAATGTAGTTATTTCAACCCAGACCATAATCCTTATTAGTATTTTAGCTGCCTTAACCTAATGTAGATTTAATTGCAAAACTACTATTTCCTCTGAAGATAGAGGGTTTTTTTTGTAAGACACTGCAGCGTGTAACGAGCGGAAACTGATATGGAGACTGTCATGTCCAAAACTGACGCTACAGCAGTACACAGAGCATCAACTTTTGAAGCATAGGGCCACTGACCAGTGAGTGAGTTAGGAGCCAGAGGGTATTTGCTTTACACACTGTTGCTGAATAATAGAAAACAAACCTGCTGTTGAAGTGCAAATAGATGCAAGTTAGCACACTGATGCACCATCGAACACATGGTCAGAGGTGATTCTCGCACCTTGAGACATTTCCTAGCATGTGTGCGTTTCACTTTGAGAGTCTCCCCCTAAATTTTGCTCTCCTTCCTGTATACTGTCAAGAGTGAAACAGAATGTTGCACGTCTGGGTAGCAGACAGTGGCCTGAAGTCAGCAGTATTAAGTCCAACAGATAATTTAGCTAAGGCTGTGCATAATCCCCGTGTCTGTCTGATACAGTAAAGCACAAAAGCTGCTTCTGTTCTGTAGTAATTCTTGACACGTGGATGTAGCTTCAGCACTGAGCATAGTGTAGTTGTGAAAAATGTCAAGAATGTTTCCAAAAACTAAACCCAAGGCAAATGTCAATCACGTTCACCTTCATAACAGCTTGTAATTTGTATGGGAATAACACGTTATTTGAATGATTCAGCTAAGACGAAGGCAACATTTAACTGTCAGCCGTCATCGTACCGGTCTTTCCACAATCTTTCATTCGCTGACAGGCCAGGTGAGTCTGTGTTGTTTTGTGTGTGTGTGTGTGTGTGTGTCAATAAGGTGGTAAAAAGTAGTGTGTCTATGAAGCAGAGTAGCTGTTACAATCAACCCTTCAAATCTGCCTCACCAAGCCGTGACTTGGAGAAACAGTTTTTCCAGATTTTTATGACATCACATGATAAGTGATATCAGTAGTCCTGAAATCTTTGATGTGTACAGATACATACTTTGCTTACTTATGTTTCTTTGCCCGTGTCTCTAGTTTCACAGGCAGAATTGTTCTTTGGCATTATTAGGTGTGTACAATAGTTCACTCATAAAGAGTGACACACTGTTAGGAGTTCAGTCATACCCCACAGTGTGATACAATGTTATTCCTGTTACTGTAAAAGAAGCAGACAGGCTATTCCACTGACTTCAAGAAGTGAGAAGTGACAATAGTACTGTACGATGTGTTGGATTTGGCCTCAAGTTGCTTTTGATTTAAAGTCTTTTTGCATTCGTGCCAGTTGGCCCTGACTGACAGAAATGAAACACTTTGGTTTCAGGAGCAGCTCAGTATGACTCAAGGGTTATTCCTTTTGTCTTTTCATGTGTCAGACTGGACTTTTTTTTGTTTGTTTTTTTTACAGAAGCAACAACCATTCCCGCTATCAAAACAAAGTCTGGGTGGTCTCCATTCTCAAGTTTCTCGTTGGGCTTACTCCACCATGTCAAGTGATGATGCCAGCAAATGTGTTGATTGGTAGAGGAAGTCCTTTGTTCATGTATTTGCTCAGTCCGGCATCTTTGTCCTCTCCCAGCTTGAATTTGGACCTTATGGTTTTCTGGACGCAGTATCCCGGATCAAGGCACGGGGAGATCTCGATGCTACAACAACACAAACATGTTAAAAACAGAGCCGTCAGTTTGGGTTGCACAGCAGCTGGGTCTAGATTCACCAAGTCTGTCTTACTAGCTGCTTGATCTTAATTTGCAATTAAGAGAAAGTGATGCATGTCAAGAGCAATTTCAAATCCAAACCCAAAAGAGACCTTTAAGGGACAGTTCACCCAACAATCAAAAATACATATTTGTCCTCTAACCTGTCAGTCTAGATTGTTTTGGTGTAAGATACCAAGTGTTTTAGATATCAGTTGTAGAGTCTGCCTTCTCTCCAATATAATGGAACACAATGGCACTAGGCTTGTGGTGCTTATAGTGCCAAAAAATACATTTGAAAAGCTAAACAGCAATATCTCCTTCCAGAAATCATGACCCTTTAATAAACTGAGATGTCTTTGAACTTATGAACTAGCTAACATTACACCTTAGCCTTAGAGGATGCCATTAATATTTACATCTTGTGCTGTGACAAGCACGGGCCTCTTTCCCATGAGTTCATACATGCTTCCTTCTACATCGTGATACGGTTGGTGGGTGTAGTTTGGTAGTAAGAAAAAAGTTCCTACATGAAACCACTCACAACAAGGTCTGTGGATTATTTTGAGTAACTGGGAAAGAGACACTGCTGTTAAGGTTTTCAAATGTATTTTTTTGGCGCACCACAAGCAGAGTGCCATCAAGTTCCATTATATTCGAGACAAGGCAGACATCTCTACGCACTACTACTGCACTACAGGTAAGAGGAAAAATCTGTGTTTTTGGTTTTGGGATGAACTGTCCCTTTAAATAATCAAGGTCTCTTTGATCTACTAGAGCTTTAGTAGCAATGATGGCTATGGATGATGATTTTTCAAATCAATGAAACACCAAACAGGTTTAAATATTAAGTAAATTACAGTACAGAAGAGACTGTCTCACCTCTGCACATTTTTGTAGGTCCTACGACAGTCTCTGTCCAGTGTAACAGTGAAGGAGCGACTCTCCAAAGTGCGAATCTTAATGTTGCTGGTCCGAATCTTTGACTCCTTAGAATTTCACAGTAAAAGGATGAAAGGAATTATTGTTGTATAAACCACTTGCGTTCTATGCATTGTTTTAACATAGGATAATCCACTAGAAATACCATGTATTGCTTAGACTCACCACAGTGTTGTTTTTGGTCTTTGTTGGAAATTCATTCAGTGTCAGTGTCAAACAGTTCAGATCTGTAAGATAAAGGCAGAGGAAAAATACAGAGCATTAGTGTAAGACAAAATAAAACATACAGTAGGACTGAGTCTTGAATAGAGATAATGTAAAAGAGATGATAGTGAACCTTCTGCTTCATTAGAGGGAATAGCATTGATCTGAGCTCCCGATGTCCTGACTGAGATTCCTTTGTCAACGTCTCGTCCACTTAATGTCACCTAGACACACACACACACACACACACAGAAATACATGCACACAAACAAAGCACCCAAGTGTCAGAGGTTATGCATGTACACAAGGGCCACCTGCACACAAACAACACAATCTGAAATGGAAATTTCGGAGCAATTCTTCCAGTAATTGAGAAGGCATGTGGCTACAGTGAAGCTCCCATGATTACCTAATAAGGAAATAATGAATGTAAAAAAAGCAACTTACCTTTCTGTAATTCATCGAGACAACAGCTCCGCATACCTCCGCTGAGCTCTTCTTTGGTTTATCTGTGTCGGAGACAGGCATGTTGTTAAACTTGGCTGCGCGCAGATATGGGCAGGCAGGTGTGCACAACCATCAAAGAAAAGACAATGTGCATGTGTTGCTAGTTCACCTCTAATTGACGCTGAGATCTGTCTGAACTCAGGAAACTCCATTTCTAGATGGGTGAGAAACACATCCTCCACAGGATCCTTTGTCATGCTGGTGAATGTGATCTAATGGAAAACAAACAAATTCTAAAAACCAAAATACATTTAAATATTTCTGTAATAAAACCTTTTAGTATAAAGCTGTTTAGCTCAGTAGATGCTTCACATCAGAGCGCACACTGTGCTCTTAACCTTCAGGAACAAAACAAAGGCACATATAATGTATCTTAGTACCTTAACAAAGTAGATGGTGAAGTAGACAGGCTGCTGGCCGGCACGAACGTAATAGGAAATGACATCAGACACGAAGGGCTCTTTTGGCCTCCCTGGGCTCATCTGTTGCTGAGGGAGACAAAAGTCATGTAAAATTAACCTTACTGCCTGCATGATGCTGTAACCACAAACTCATTTTGGTCACACTTGGGTCACATGAAGTGAATATAATGAGTCACTAAAAAGGTCGACTGTCTGTCAGGTAATCAAACAGTGCTTGGTAGTTTGCCCAGAGTCACAAGTTTTGCATTTAAATTTGAACTTACATCATACTTTATGTGCAATATGAATAAAACCTCAACCATTCAAAAGTGCATGCTTTTCTATTTTTTCCTGTAACTTGAAAAGTTCTCAAAAAGGGAGGAGGATGCATGAATTCGAGAAAAAACACTTACACAACATCTAGTTGAGTATTTAAAGGAAATGAAAGACAGGAAGGATTTAGCCAGAGAGCACTCAACACTAGAACAAAAAAGCTTTTCTACAATTCTCATAAAAACATGTCATTTAAAGGAATGGATTTTTTTTGGTACACTATACCATTTACAAATGATTACATTCAACTTTATTTATTTTGTAGATGTTCCTTTGCATATTTTGTCCAGTTTCATTGTAAGTCTATTTCCTGTTTGAGGCTTAGAGAATCAGCGAAGTGTTAAGATGTCTTTGACTGTAGCTATGGTTTCAGTGAAATCAACAATTTTTTTTTTCCTCGCACTAAGTAAGTAACTAAGATGTTACGCAACTTCCTGTGTTTTAATTTATGTAGAACGCAGTTGCCATGTTAAATTAGATGTGGTGATGTGAGGACATTTTCGTTTTCACTTACAGTGACTGTAAGTCATTCAGACAAGAAAATACAGTGGAAGAGAAAATGTGCAAGTAAACTACTCAGAATTGAGTCCCTCAAACTGAAACTATGGCTTTATCTAACGTAGACCTGCTGTGGAGAAAAAAAGCATTTCCTCCTTAGATTTGTTTAGAAGTTTATCGTACCAGCTTAGCCAGTTTGGGGATCATGCAGCCTAAACTCTTGATGTTAGAGTTGTACCACGGGTCCACTACGCTCAGGTAGGAACCAAGAGTGCAGAGATTCTCCTTGGATTGACTGAGGTTTTCCTGGAAAAAGAAACATGAAAGTGAAACAAAAAATACATCAAATGTGGAAAATTGACAGCAGTGAGCGAGCCTGAAGGTTTTCTTTGTCTGGCTACTGTATGTGTTTACTTGTTTTTGTTTTTCCTTACAAAATTCATGTGGGTCACTTTTAGATGCCTTTAACATAAACTGAAACAACAGAGTACCAAGTAGTACTGAAACTTCCCCAGTTAAACGATACAAGCATTCGATTCTTTTTGTATTCAGATCTAGGAAAAAAACTGTGGTGTTTTCTTTGCAGCCAATCACCGCAAATGTTCTTCAGTTCAAAGCAACATGTAACTGGCCAACACAAGCAGCTACAATCTATACAGTCTGTGGTATCCTGAAGTCAAGTGCGGCGTATTTGATGGAGTTGGCAGTTCCATGTGTTGAGATGCCACCAAAGCCTTCTAAAGTTAGGCTACACATTACACCTGTGGCTTCTGTTCACATGATGGATATCAAATGAAGTAAAGAACAAGGTATCAAATGAAGTATAGTATTGGTATCGCTTTCAGGATACTGGCATTGGTACTGCTATCATTATTCTTTTAACAATACCAAACTCAGGCCTGTTCAGAAGGAAGTCCTTGGTGGAGAAAAGACACTACAAATAACATTTACTTTAGGGTAATCTCACTGGCCTTGGACAAAAGGAACAAAACTTCTGACTAAAAACTGATCATTAGAAAGAAAAGTGAGCACTATTTACACAGAATAATAAAATATGGTATGGAAAATATCAAACAACACCAAGAACAATAAAATACAAAATAGCAAATGCATATATTCTTTTAGAAACAGGCACATAATTATTCCATGTTTTGGAGTGTCTCTATGCAGTGACACTACATTATCACTTCAACATACAATGAGAGCATTGTAATGGGCATTTTGACGTGCTGATTTTCTGTTATGTCAGAAGCTATTTATCTTGTTATCTCTGGAGTTATGTTGACTTTCACACAATAACAGGCTGATGGCGTGTTGACAAGAGGAAGTGGCCTTACCTTGATAGAGGAGATGGGAGTTGTGGCGGCCCTGCAAACAGGGATGTAGTAAAACTGGAGGTTGACTTTCATTGTAAGAAAAAGCCGTCGCGCTTCCCTTTTCCTGCACAGACAAACCAAATGGATTCGTGAGAAACAGAGTGTGGGCACGCTTGAATGAGCAGTAAAAAGGTTTTGAATTTCAATATATGACGTATGACATTCACAATAGAAGAAATGCTACTTTGCTTCCCAACCCTCACATGGAAAGAATGTAAAGTAGGAATTTAATAGTCCTCCAGTTCAGATCAAATTATGTTGTTAATGTTAGACTTTACACAGCTGAGAAGGAATTTAGTCTTATTTAGATTCAGATGTAAATATGCCACATTAGGCAACCTATTACTGTGAAAAAAATAAATTCCACCATACATTTAAAGCATCCATGTTACATCCAGAAGTGTTCAATCAAATGGAATTAATCAACTATTTTAAACAACATGTAACACTTTATATTAAGGTACACATATTCACCATAAACTAGTTGTTTATTAGCGTGCATACTAGTAGCATACTGACTATTTATTAGTCATTATAAAGCAGTTATTAATGCCTTACTCTTCATGACCATGTCTGAGAATTTTACCTCAGTAATTACTGCTTATTGATAGGAAGTAAGGAAGATGTGTTTCTCCTAATAACACTTAATTAATGTGGTCTATTGTTATACAAAAGACACAACTTCATGTGTTAATAGTGGCCCACTGTAAAGTGACGCCTTGTTAATAAGTAATTCACTGGTAGTCTGACTCTTATCAACCCACACAGGTTCCCTATTCTGAAGTAGCTTTCGCTTCACACTCAGTAAATCCATTACAGCACACAACTACTGGAATAAACACACCTTATTCTGAAGTGATACGGCAGTATATTTTTAATAGATATGTTTAAAAATCTCTGAAGGGATCCATTAATAAAGGTGATATTTCTGCATATGCTGACTTTGTCCTTCTGTCACTTAATCGGAACAGAACCTGTGCATCTTAATAGACCTCCATTTTTTATATGATGTAAATCACTCAAAGGCATACTTTGCCGATTTTCAACCAGCTTTGTACTTTAACAATGTAGGTAACGTGAGAACATGAACTGTGGTAAACTTCCCTCCATCCCACCAACGCCCAGGCCTCCCTGCGCATCTTCCAGCTCAAACTGCTTGGACTACAGATTGTACTTTCTCATTTCTGAATGTCTGCCACCATTGACACAAAGAGTATTGAAGTGGATCAAGAGACTTGCCCCTGTCTCTTTCAAACTCAGACCAAAGTATAAGACTAGGCAGTGCTGATCAATTTCATTTCTCACCTTAAATGTTTTCAGAAACATATTTTAACTTACTGTTTAACTGCAGTTCTAGATTGTTTGTTACCGGCCGGCCACCATATTGTTTCCTGTGTCAAAACGGCCAAGTCTGCATTTTGTCACCCACCAGCAGGAGAGTCTAACGGTCAGGTGGGGTGCAGTGTATTCTGGTAGTCTGGTAGTGGTTTTCCTATGTTTTCTATGGTCATGTAGCATCTAATTTCAACAGTATTTCCATCTTTCTACCGCACGAACAGCCCAGTTTTATGAATAGACCATCTTTCCAGCAGTGAAATACTTCTTTGAGAATGGAGTCTGTTAATCTGGTAGTTGTGTGCTATAATGGATTTACTGTCAAGAGAGGGCAACTTTAGAATAGGGAACCTGTGTGGGTTAGTAAGTGACAAAGTACAAGTGAATTAGTTGAGCAATACAGGAAACATATTCTGAGTTAGAAAGACTTCTTTTAGAGTTATGTGGACACTATTAACACGTGTAGGGTTGTGTTTTGTTGAATATAAAATGACTATATTTATTTTGTGTTATAAAAGAAGAATGACTATTCTTGCAGTACTATCACAGCAAAGCATATTAAGATTGTAATTTATGTACAACAACTTTCTTACTTACTATCAATTAGCACTAATTAGGAGGTTGTTGAGAGAAAACTATTCTGTAGAACATGGTCAAGCAGAATAAGGCACAGAGCCAAAATGCTTCTATTATTCATGCTAATAAATGGTGAATATGTGTATCTTAATAGTTACCACAAATATTTTTATGCCAAAATATTTTTCCATCTAGATTATAAACTTTACCTGCATTAGAGAGGGGCATTTTTTTCCAACTCTATTTTATTTACAGTCATTTCGAGCAAATATGTTTTCCTCTTTATGCCAAAAAAGGAGCAAGTTTCTCCAGAATCTCATGTTACCTATTTAAGAGGAGTAACCCAATGTTTGTGGTGAGATTTAAGTGTATCAGAACGTTGTGTTCTAGTGCTCATGAGAAAGACCAGCATACCTGGTAATGTGTTAATTTCAGTTTCCAGAGAGACAAAACTACCTCAGTACAATGTACTAATGGGATGTCAAACTGAAAGCAATATATTGCACCAGATCAGTCAGTCACACACAAGCCACAGCTGCTGTGAAAGACGCTTCATCATCTTTCATCTGCATTTTGAGACACGGCGAGTCCCCCCACCTGAGGAAGTAGTAGGCCTTGGCCAGGCGGCCGAGCACCCTGTCATCTCCCATGGCGACTATCCTGGCAGTAAAGTGTCTCTGCTGCTTGGGGAAGGGGTTCTGCATCGCGTTGCCACCTGCCCGCCTCTGCAGAGTCTCCCCTCTTCTTCCACCCTTCCCTCCACCTCCTCCTCCGAGACTTGCGTGTTCCTCCAGGGTGTCCTGCATCAGCGCCATACTGTCCTTCACAGATGGTTTCATCTTGATGCCTCCACGCCGTGACAGCCTTGCTGAATCTTGCTCACTGAGAGAAGGGAAAGTCCTGATGATTTTAAAATGATGTAAGGCTTGGAAACAAAGTCTGCACACTAGCAAATGTTCCCATGAATGTACATTTAATAACCACCGAGTGACATTTCGAGCATTTAGCTCCTTCTCGGACCAAAGAAGTCTAAAGAGGATCTTCACTCTCTAGCATTTTACATGTCCTTCTGTCAACGCCTAGTATTTACAATCTGGATGGGTGTGCTTTTGTACTTTTTTCTAGGCTTGGAAACCAAAACAAGTTATTCAACAGATCCCATTATGAGCAACACATTCTCAAGTTTAGGAAACAACTTTTAAATCCTTGTGCGAGTGTTTTCTCAAACCAAAAATCATGTGACCTACAATAAATGGTCTCAGTGAGGATTACCTTCTTATTATCACCTATTTTTAAGTGTTTTCAGGATGATTTTCATGGAAATCATTGGCTCTAAAAATCTAAAAAACTAAGGTATGCTTTGGAAAATGGCTGCAGAGACTGCAAATTAAGTAAAATACATGAAACTAACAGTAGGCATCTACTTAATGTAAACTAATAGGTACTGAATTTACCTTTTGCATTGTTCCCATGATGTACTCATGCTGGCAGTGTCCAGAGATGACGATGGGGAAGGATCAGAGCCAGGGGGCAGGTCTCTTTCAATGCCGCTGTCGTTGGACATGACGGAAAAGCGCGTCATGTTAGACGGCATCAGGTCACTGGGCGACTCACCCAGCTCAAAGTCCTCCTGCTCGTGGCTGAGGGAGAACTGCTCCGACATGGAGCTGGATCGAAACCACTTGGCCAGCTCTCGCCCTGTCAACATCACAACATTCATCATTATAAGTCATTCAGAGGTCGACAATCACGTGGAGCAAGCACATGCCACAGCACAGAGACACAACAAAGAACAACACTTCGTTCAATAATCATCTCAGCTGCTCTCTCTGTGTTTATTCACTTCCAACTGTCATAATTTATCTGGGCTTAGAACACGTGCACACTTCACATGCAGCCTCGTCATAAACAGACCACATACATGTGTTTTCTTCCATGTGAAACCGTTTTGTTATGGGGTTGCAGAGTACACATGCTGGCTCTTTCCCTGAGAGAGAACTACAGTTCCATCTAAAGAATCTATTCACATACGTGCCTGCCATGTGATATCTCAGTATTTAATGCTGCATATGCAACAGTGCTTACAGGCAACTGTCACTGTCCTTTACAGTAAACAATGTATGGTACACAGTATCTTATCAAAGACGTAACACAGGACAGGACATAACCTCTTCATTTATAAGTCACACAAAGCTACCGGAGCTTTTACCACGTGTACTGTTTCACTGAGTATGATGATTTACACTTTACTGTATGACATCCTACACTGAGAACATAAAGGCCGTACTATAAGTGTACACTTGTCTTGGGAATAGTCAGTCTCACAATTCCACTGATTCAAAACAAATCTGTTCCAGTTAAATCTGTTTGTTACATTACTTGAGTCTAGCTCTGATTAACTTTGAGGAGCAATCTACCCCTCACACATTCTCACACTGTGCCACACTGAAAGTGGTGTAATTGTTTTTTTTAGGCATCTACTTTCGTCATTTCAGAATTTCAAAATGATTTCCAAAGGCCTTGTTCAGACATGCGATTCTGATCAGCTTTCTACAGATGCGTCTCAGTCTTGACACTCCAGCTGCTTAATTCAGATTTCAAAGTGTCTCTGAACACAACACACAACGAAAAGAGTGACAGAAGTGCTGGGCAGATCCATGGTGCTACTAGCGGAGCGCTTATGAGGACACACAAATCCAACCTAATTACTTGCACATAACAGTGCGGACAGTCTGTCTTCAAGATCTGATTGAAATAACAAATGAATTTCATTAATTGTAATTGTCGTGATGCCACTGTTGGTGTATAAACAACTATGGATTTATCTGTGTACGCTTGTTGAACAGCAGTGCAAAAGTGTTCACTTCAGTCAGCTCAGTTGTGAGTAAATAATTCCAGTTTCAGCCTTTTTTTAGTTCAGCTGACTGGTAGTAACGACTTCCTCTAGACCCCCCCCAGTTTCCAAAGCTACTCACAGATATCCAGATCCTCCGTCCACAGGTGGAAGCTCATCTCTGGGTTAGGAAGAGGGCAGTCACGCAGTTGTCCACTGGACAATGGCTCTGCAATACACACACACATGCACGTGGAGGAAGAGAGATAGGAAGAAACCAAAACTGTCACAATGACACTCAAAACAAAACACCTCCCCACCCCTACAACTTCCTGTCTGTAAACACTTCTGTCTATCCCTCACTGTCACAGCTGGGATGAGGGGAGAGCAGGTTCACTGGACTGTGTTGCTGACATGAGAACATTGGGAGAAAAGAGTGGATGTCATGGAAATAGATATCCTGAGAATGATAAAAATACAGACAACTGACTCGACTGATTTGGCCGTGGAGGAAACTGCTACATAGAGGCAAGGTCACATATTTGATCTCAGCAACAACCAACGATGTCAAACCCTTGCAAACACAAAAAACATGTCCATCACCTAGCAATGTGTGCTTGAACAGAGCACTGCACTCCACTGTGCTGGCTTATAGCAAAACAACTTAGTTCTAATTAGTACAAGCCCAAGATGATGTAGCGATAGTCATGCGATAATTCCCTGCCCCATTAATTTTAATACATTGCCCCAGTCACATAAACTGCCTTCCTTACAACCCATGCACAACATGTGAGAGCTCTGTAGAACCCACAAATTTATGTGCAATTTTCAACATTTGGTAGAGAAGGAACACTTTTTTCAGACTGCAAACTATGACAACGGCCAATGGAATATGCCAAAGAAGAAATCAGATAAAATACAGGACTCAAGCATAATATGCATGCACAATCCATGCCATATTCATCATTCCTTTACAACTGAAGGAGATGTCATTTAGTGCAACCAAATAGCCAATGGTGGCTGTTTAAGTGTATGCCATATTGACAGTATTTTCACCAATTTACCTTTCCATTAGGCATCTATGCTCTCATCAAAGCCACCAGACTCCACTGACAAAAACATTAATTTTGGCTGCTGAACATGGGAGCTGCTGGTCTACCTCTGCTTCGATCAGTTAGTTTGTTTGTGTTATTCTGTGGAGTCTGGCTTTAAGAAAAACGATACAACAGCTTCAGTTCCCCTCTGACATTAAGGTAAAGCAGTGAAAATAGGGTACACTTAAACTGATTTTTTTAGGTGGCTACAATACGTCTTATAGCTGACCCCTTCACAGCAGTACTTGCTTAGATCCTGTGTCAGACTCCAGCCTGCTTCTCCAAACAGGGACGCACCAACTGACATCTACTGTGTGTAATACACTGACTACGGATAAGTCCCCCATACAAGCCCACTTCAAAAGATCTGAACTATTCCTTTGGTACAGATCATTTGTATGGTCAGAATGTTTTTATTAGTTAATATCAAGACTGCATGAACATCATCTGACACATGAACACACTCGTCGAGTCTCTTGCTGCTTCCCCTTTTCCATTAGACTCCAGTCTTTTACATAACCAGATGTGGTTCAGACTGTTCAGACGGTCCAGACTGTGGTTCTTTCAGTTCTCCTTCCTTTATTGATGTTTAAGCTACACCAATAAGTTGATTTGTGCTTTCCAGAGAGCTCCTACCTGAGTCTGTGTCAGTGAGGATCTTGCTGTACAGCCTCTGAAGACGGCTCCTTAGCGCACCCCCATCCCCTCTGCCGCCCTCCTCCGTGCTCTGCTCCAGAGCCGCCAACACTTCCTGAAAGTGCGACTCAACGTCTTGACCCATGTCCTGTTCCAAAGCACACAAACATATGTTGGTGAACACACATGCACACAGGAAGATAAACACATACAGAGTCTGTATAAATAGCAGAGAGGTGAGGGGTTAGTGGGGCGCGTGTGTGTGTCTGCCCTCCTGTGCGTCCTGCTGAGGTGTTACTTTAGGATCAGTGCCAGGAGACACTTCCACTGTGCAGCAGACAGACCTTCATTCAGGATGTTTCCCATAACACATACATATGAGGCAGGGACTCTTAAACTGTTTTTAATCCAGTGGCAAAAACTGAAAAAGTTACTGCCATTACCATAAACGTAGCCTGACAATATTATATTCTCCCAGTCCTGACTCTCAAGCTCGAGAATCGCTCTGCTTAAGGACTTGCAACCATTAATGAAATCTCCCAACATGCTCTATGTGTAGTTACCAGGGAGATTATGCCCATGATTCCATGATACAAGCAGCTCATTCACTCCCCCCTGACAGACAGCACTGCACATTCACATGTGAAATATATATATAAAATTATAAAGAGAAGATGTGAATTCAACTGAACAAACAGACTCAATCAGAAGTATGTTCAGATAAAGTAAACCATCAAAAATGGGGAATTCTGAGCCAGGCTCTCGATAAGAGGAAATGGCAAGTATGCGGAAAACATTCACATCTACAAATCTTTCTGAGTATAAGGAAGGTTTTATAACAGAGCAGATCAGACCAGGTGAACCTGAACAGAACAAGACTCAAACAGGAAATAGACAAAGCATAATAGCAGTGACAACAACAACAACAACTATGAACGACCACACACTGCAAAGACTGCAAAAGACAACCAGAAAAGAGAAGGCAATAAATGAGAACAACTGAACAGTGCTGTGCAGTTCCACTGACCTTTAGGGCTTGAGCCAGTCTCGGTCCGTTGCACTTATCTGCTCCTAAAGCAGCCTGTATGGAGTGTTGGACCACACTGCACATGTGATCCAGAGGACTTGGAGAGCTATTTGAGTCTGAAACTGAAGTGGACGCCTCAATATCTCCCACCAAGAGTTGTCCCAAAGAACCAGCAAAGACTTCTGGGTCAGCAAGAACGAAGACCCTGCAGGGATGTTCATGACAGACTTAAGTGATGGAACGGGAGGCAACTTTGATTACATAAGCCTTTTTAAATCTTACCCAAGGCTTTTATTGTACCCTCAAACATGTGATACATTTTTAATTTATGACTCACCTCTCCTGAAAGGGATAGTGCTCATTTTTTAGCCTCTGCTCTGCTGTGACCATCCTCTGGTACATCAGACCTGTGGATCAAACAGGCATTTAATGCAAATCCTCATATGGATTAACTGACGCATGATTGATGAGTAGACAGTTCATTTAACATCACAGCAACCATAATCTGGCTTTTCTTGGAGCCATGGCCTTCTGCTTCTTATACTCTCTTGCTGCAGGGCCCCGCAAGGCAGTGTCAGGGGAGAAATCGTCTCATCTGGTCTGACTGGCTGCTGAAGTCTGCAGCATAAGCCGGTGTCAGTCAGTCAATTTCTTATTGCATCTCCAGCATCCACTATCTTTCAGACTCTTAGGTTTGGCTGCATTTGTTGTCTTCGCTCATTGTTTTCAGTTTGGTTTAATGCAGTTTTTCTCCTCATGTGTGGTATGCCTCAGGGCTGAGCAACATAGCGACATTATATTGATATTGTGGTATGAGACTAGATATTGTGCTGGATTTTGGATATCGTAAGTGTTGTCTTTTCCTGGTTTTAACGGCTGCATTACAGTAAAGTGACGTAATGTTTCATAAGTATCAGACTGTCCTAGCTGTTCTCTTAAGCCTACTTCCCACTGGACAAAAAAAACCCACTAACACCCACTGACATCTGGCTTCTGTCTTTACTGGGGAAGGTTACAATCGGCATTTATTCCAAGGACGAATCACTCTGCAGTAGATGGGTATTTATTATCTATGACTCCCATCAACACTGACAGAAACATAAAACCCAGATCAGTGGCTATTTTTTTGCACCTTTTCCAGCATAATGCAATGACGTGCTGCAACAAATTTCATCAGCCTCTGCCAAAGCAGCGCTCAAACATGCTCCAAATGAGTCAACACTGACTTTCGAAGAGAGACCGAGTAAGTCACAGATATAAAAAGAATTAACCACATTCTCATTGGCCTCCATGCTGCTTTCTGCTCTTTACAAACCTGTTTTCCTGTGTGGTCATGACATTGGTTGTGACACACCCGAATAAACGGAAAGGCATACCTATCTACTGGCAGTGGGAAATTTTTCTCACCTTTATAAAGTGCTAATTTTGGTGGTAAAGGGGTGATATTTGCCTTTAACCACCATCCACAGTCATTATATCCACATTACTGATGATTGTTTTTAAAGAAATCACATTGTGTAAATATTTTGTGAAAGTACTTATAGTCAGCCCTAAAATATTGTCACCATATATATATATATATATATATATATATATATATATTGAGATATTTTTAAAAAAAACATTGTGATGTTTGATTTTCTTCACATCATCCGGTCCTATTCTGCCTTTACTGCCCTTTCTTGGAACTGGGTCAAGACATTTAATTCCCACGTCAACAGTATGAGTAATAAGTAATTAAAGTGTTGATTGACCTGCCTGAGGGATTGGCCTCTGTGGAAAATGCAAAAAAACAGCACACAATCATGACAAAATACCTGTGAATAATTATCACCGTCATCACTGATCTAGAATACAGGACTTTTATTTCCTTTGATGTTGAAGAAAGGTCGAGAAAGAGACAAAGAGTGATATCAATGCTGGTAACTTTTCAAATTAAACAGTTTAGCTATGAATACAAACAGAATCCCATATTAAAGTGTCAAAACTTTACAGGCTGTATGTGTTGTGTTTGATGACTAGATGACACTGATTAAGCTCAAGCTCCTCTTTTTTTAATGAACAAATGAGACTGCAGTGCCAAGCTGAGAGTTAAATCATACCTGGAATGGAGCGTTCAATTTTTATCTGCCTCGTGTAGCTGAGGCCTACAGTGCAGTAGGGATGAGGGTAGGTCAGGAGTCTCTTACAAAAGTCATAAACCCGCTTGTACAGCTCATCTGGAATGTAGGCTGTCTGGAATAGCAACAAAAATACACATCATACACACACACACACACACACACACACACACAGGTTAAGACCAATGCTGGTAAGGAAAGCAATTACCATTTTCCTTTTACAGTAACTGAACAGTAATTGTCATATAACGTTGTGGCTCAAATATGAGGAAAAATATTGCACAGGGCCGAATGCCATCTTTTCAGGTGTACACTTCCTTAATGACATTTGTTACAAAAACAAAAAACAATTTCCTTCTCCAGTTAGGTACTTTTTGCAGCAACAGTGAAAATAGTAAAATTACAGAAATGATCTACTCAGTGTGGCTGTTGATTAAGCGACATGTACGTATTCAGTAAATGATGTAATAAGGAGAATAAGCAATTCAAAGGCAGCTTCTCACTGTGCAAAAATGTGAAGGCGATACTGTACCTGAATGATGGCATACATCAGTGTGTGGAGCAGAGGGATGATGCATTTGCGAGAGTCCCATCTCTCAGCCTGCAGAGAAAACACACACACTGTTAGGGCCCCACTGCACATTGTACATGTGATCAGTTGATTGACAGATTAACAGTAAAAAATAATCAAAATATGGTCAAACAATTCAGTGTTTGGCACCAAAACACAGCTGTTTGGTATATAATTAGAGTTTCAAAGTGTCATCAGTACCACAGCTGAGATAACATACCTTTTCCAGCTCTTTTATCAGCACCCACACCAGAGACAAGCTGTTGGCAGGATTGCTTTGAACCTTCTTATGAAGAGTCCATCTCAGCATGCCTGCACACACAGATCAACACATACGCCATTAGCAGATGCAAGATTTCCACAGGCCTAACACAAACTTGCTAAATGTGTCACACTTTTCTCCATTACGGTGCTAATCCAAAATATGTCCAATGACTAACAACTGAACAGCCCTCATACTGCTGACTGAGCCAAATGTTCCACAGCGTGATTAACACTCACAGCCTGACTTCAGTAACTATCTCTTCAGGGTGGTTTATGAGCTGGAATTGCTTTGGTTATAGGAACACACAGAAGGAAATGAAGTCTTCAGCAAAGAAGCGAGTCAGTTTTGTGACGTCTAATCCACATGTGCAGATATACTGAACCACTGCTAATGCCAATGCATTATTTACATGCTGAAGTTGATCTTTTTCCTGTTGCCAAACTCTTTACTTGTTAGATTTCACGCTACATGTGAGCACTGACAACAGCACAAACAAATAAAACCACATCAGTGCTAAGAAAAAAACTTTATTTCAGGGTGTTATAATACATTTATAGTACCTTTGTTATAACAGTCTGGATTCTGCTGGCTGTCTGTGTCCCTGGGCAGCACAGCCTGGATGCTGCGGTAGAGTTCTGGCTCTGGAACTGTGGGGGAGTAGCCAGCTGACAATAAAGTTGAGAGGTTGGGTGTTAAACTCTAAATATGTAAGGGCGTTGCTCAAAAAGTATCAGTATCTTTTGAAAAATACACAAAAAAAACGATGATGCAAAGAGCATAAATAAACATAAAAGTCAGACATATGTTAGCAAATATATTTTTCTGCACACACTGTATCCACATCATTGCATAAAGTGTGTGCTTATCTGAGTGTGTATGTGTTGAGTGTACCTGTTGGCTCCATGCTGCACACACTGCTTGAGTTATCCCAGGGGGCCTTGTTGGTCATGTTTCACATGCATTGTGGGTCTATCAACTGTAATTAGAAAGAAGACATGGGCGGAAAGTGTCAGTCATGTTCTGTCATGTCCGAGGTTAAGTGGGTTGACGGTCTTTCTGTCCGCCTGCTTGCTGGCAGCAGGGTGTAAAATTACACAGATGAAGCTATTTAAAACTCTCAGTTCACACGCAGGCTGCTACCTACATGTGTGTCTTTACTTTACGTTTCTCTTTCTTGTATTTGTGTGTGAAATATATCACCTCCTGTTTACCTTTATGCCAGTGTGCTGAAGGGTGAAAGCGGAAGTTACCCTAAGATGAAAACTACACATTTTTCATCTTACCTGTAGCGCTGTTTATCCATCTTAATTGTTTTGGTATAAGTTGTCAAGTGTTGGAGATATCGGCCGTGTAGTTCATTATCACTCACATAAGGTCTGTGGATTATCTTGAGTAGCCATGTCATGTTTATGGAAAGAGACATTGCTGTTTAGATTTCAAATACATATTTTTTGGCACGACAAGCAGAGTGCCTTCTAGTTCCATTATACTGGAGAGAAGGCTGACATCTCTACGGCCGATTTCTCCAACACTCCGCAACTCACACCACAACTGATAAAAAGCACCAGAGGTGACAGGAAAAATATGTATTTTTGATTTGGGGGTGAACTGCCCCTTTAAACCCAAAGTTTAGGGATTAAAGTGTAGCCACACAAACACCCACACACCTACCAACACACAGTGGTCCGCACTAACCCTCCCCATCAACGTGAGAAAGTGTTCCTATAAATACCTTCAACTTCTTCAGCTCTTAAACCACTTACTTTATCTCAGGTCCCACACAGCTTTGTGACTCACCTCTCAAACCTCCCGAACACTAAATTCATAGTCAAATTTGGTTAATCTACACGAACAAAAATCACCCTTATCACACTTGATCAGTTTCAGATCCCTCATGATGAAAATTAAAATATCCAACATAAATAATCCATCAAAACCACAACAAACACTAAGCGCTAATTGCCACAGGAAACTGCATTTCCTGCAGCACTGATACACACACACACAGACTTGCTTCTTTCTGAGAGTTGTGGATGAGACTTTTACTGATTGACATGCTTTGACTCTTTTTGGGCAAATTCCTAAAAATAAACTCTAATGCTCTGCTTGCAGCATCATGACTGTAAATCAGCTCATGAGGCTGTTTGTAAACTAAGTGCAACAGAAATACCAGAAATGTTCTATTATAAGAACCCTCAGTCACATAAACATGTTCAAAACAGGCAACACCAAATGTTTTCACTGTATGGAACTTGTTAGTTAACTTCCCAGCCAACAATTAAAGTAAATCAAAATGTCAAAACGTTTATCTGTAGCATCACTATAGGCCAACAAAACTGCCAAAACCATCTTCATCAATTTATCCTAATCATTTACCAGTCAAAGCAAACAGGTGTAACGTAGCTAATAAAATACTGAAACGAAATAAATTTATAAACTTACCCTGTTCTGTGTAAGCACGGACCTGCAGGTCATTTACATCCACACGCTACGTTCTCTGTACTGAAACTAACAAGCGTGTGACACACAGAGAGAGCAAGAGCGAGGCAGAGGCAAGTGAGGACAGCCACACACTGCTGAGTGTATTTCCTCTTGTAAGAGGGTACGAGGTTGTGATAGGGGATAAGCAATGCGAGAGGGTGAGTGTGGGTGTGTGTCAGCACAGACGAAGAGAGAGGGAGGCGGAGAGACGAAAGAGGAGAGAGTGTTTGCATGCGCAGGTGTTGGAGTCATAACCTGTGTGAGCCCTGTTCAGTTGGCTCGCGGCCAAATGTATTTGGATCTGTTTCTATTTTTGGACATACAGTATGACTCGTAAAATTTTGCCGTCTTTCCTGTTGACATTCTTGCTTTTTTCTCTTGCTCCCTCCTACACACACACACACACACACACACACACATTGCGCTAGGGGTCATTCCGCAAGCCACATGTGTACATTGTGTAATGGATTAACCTTGATCCCTCTAAGAAAAGCAGCGCTTTCAAAAACAGCGAGTTAACAGCGCTGCCTCAGCAGCTGAACGCTGCCTGTTTGACCACAAGTTTCCGGTTGTCTCTAGTGTATTCAGTCTCTTGTCTCTGTCTTTCAACCCCCCCAACCCCATCTCTCTGTTTACATCTCACGTCCTGTTTCTGGCATCTGTCATATACATGATGTCTCAAAAGAGAGCTTCTCTTTCTTTTCTTTGTCTTGTTCTTTCATACAGACAAACACAGACACAGACACAAAAAATACCTCACTGTACTCACACACATGCATATAAAAAGCACTGAAATGTAAGAGCTTTCACAAACACAGCATGCAAAAAGCGTCTATGTGCACACATGGACTCTGGCCCACACAGATGCGCAAACTAACACTCTGTTTTTACCTTTCTAACGGAAACTATTAAAGCAGTGTAGGAGCATTTCCTCTCTGTCAGAATGAGTGGGCAGACAACACTCTATATTTAGAGAGAGAGAGAGAAAGACAGACAGAGAGCTGCTGAAAGAGAGTGAGCCAGAGTTTAAAAAAAGCTTAAAAACAGACAAACCACATCATTCATAACTTTTCCAAATAACTAGCCTCAAAAAACCACAGTCTGCAGGAGCACCATCATAGTTTTTCAGCTGTATGTCAAGCTATTATTACTGTGAATGGAATATTCAGATAAAAGGCTAAATTTTGTTTGACCTTTGTTCAACGTCCACAGGCTTTTCTGTGTATTTGTTACACAAAGAACTGATGTAATCTTACAAACACATTTGATCTTACAAACAACACCAGGGTGTAGAGAGGAGTTTGAGTTTTAACTGTTAAGAACCAAATTAAGTCATGTGGACATTGAGATGAGAGTGATGTGGTTTACTGCACTGACACAAAGCACTTAATGCTGCAGCTGCACACAGAAGCAAAGATAGATCATATAAAATGACTATATACACAAATACATAATATCAACACACAAGCAATAAAATGGTGTTGCAAACACATTAATCAGAGTCAATCTTTTGTCCTTACAACAAAAGCATTAATTGTGGCTTTTCCATCATTTTAACAAACCACACCAGATATAGGCTACTACATTCCTAACATGCTTTAAATCACCGCGAGACTTTCCCTGATTTGTATACATCATTTCTTTTGCCATCGACGCCAGTAAAACCTGCCAAGTGGCCCAGAAAATGAAATGCTGTTACAGATGCCAAGGCCACATGCCAGTAAAACAAAATTCCCCCATGGCTGTTGACTGTTTACTGTTAATGTGAATCAGTTCCTGGTCTGAGTTTCGGCTACGATACATATCTATCTACACCTTCCCAACGTGGGCAGGCGTGGCCGTGCATCGTGGTGGTCTCAAACAATACAGCTAAACAGAAAACAGGAGCACTCATATCCGTTCAGGCACGCTGCAGAAATCTCAGAAAACAGGAAGGACCTGACAGCAACGTGTGGAAGTGCCTACATAGAGCAAGAGAGAGGTGGTACTGCAGTGGGGGGGTTGTATTGTATGTGCATGTGTGTTTGCTTTATTGGAAATCCCCAGCTTAGGACAGCATGGTGTGTACTGACACAGATGGACCTCAAACATATAGACCTGGACAAAGTGGAAGAGCAAGGAAAGCACCTGCAGAGTTTGTTCCTTATAGCTGCACCAACTGGAGAAAAAAAGTACAGAGTGACGGCACTTGAATTCCCTGACAGGGAAATTCAAGTGTGGGAGCAAACTGTGTGTGCAGTGTTTACAAGGGGCACATGGTAAATGCATCACCTTGAAATTCATTCAGCTTTTTGTATTTCTTGAGGAGATAACAAATGCAACACTGGGCGGAAAGAAGTAGAGGAATGGCTGCTGCTCTCTTCTCTCGATGAGGTATCTCAGGAAGAGCTAGAGGTTATATATGAGTCATAAATCAGTCAAACAACTTGTCATATTGCTGTAAAGCCAACAGTTTGTGATCTTTGATGCTAACCACGCTCACACCACACATTCCAACTTTCATTCAAAAGTTGTAAAGAACTCCCTTAAACAGACAACGGTTAATTCAGCGTGAGCAGTGAGGGATATCAATCAAAGTTATATCCTGCATCAACATGCTGGACAATATGAGGAAGTCCTTTTGGTCCGGTGACTCTGTGTTTGTGTGTGTGTGAGTGTGTGTCTGTAAACCTGCTTGGTCTGAATGACCTGGGATTATTTCCTCTTTGGGACCTGCAAACGTTGAACACACAGTAATGCCCAAAATGTGCAACGAACTGGCAAATGTGTCATAACTGAAAACAAAAAACCTCAAAGACATTTGCTGATTAGAGGAGTTCAACGTCCAATCACAGGTGTGAATGGAGGTAGTGTGCTAAATCCATCAGGCAAGAGGAAGGCAGATAGGAAGAGGTAAAGATACAAAAGGGGTTTCCCAAGAAGGAAGAAATTTTGTGCACATGCAGCGGCCACTGACTTACACACCACTGGAACTTAGAAGAAACAAAATACAAGTAGCTTTTCTGTGGCCTCAAAAACACTTGCTGTCAATGTAAAATAGTTTCTGCTTTCTTTGAGCTTTGCACTCTCAGTATATCCTGTGCATATGACCTCTTACTGCAGAGATTTCCATCAGTGTTTTGGAATAGTGATTAGATTCATTCTTTATGCATGAAATACTCTAAATCCATTCTTATCGCGGATAAAAACAGCTCCAAACAAAGACAGCATTGTTACCATAGATACAGCTGCGGCCTCGGACAGAAGGCCTGCTGCGGATAACCAGAGAGCTGTGGGGGAAACTGAGTATGAATGATTCATGTTTTCACTCAAATTCTTACTTATAGCAAACCATTTTTGTTAAACAGAAGGACTGCAGTTGTGACTTTGGCTTAAACAACTTCTTGCAAGATTGTGAAAAAAAAACAACTTGTGAAAGAAACTGTGAGTTTCTGTTTGTTTAAAATATTTTGTTTCCTTCTTTAGCCTTAAAGGAATACCTCACCCCCCAACATGACCATGTGTATATCAGTTACTCACCATGTAACAATGAATTCATGAGGAAAACTTTGGTTTTCTTGCATGTCTCCACAGTGAAAGATGAATCCAAAAATAGAGAAACTTCTTTATGGATTTAAATAAATGGGGGACGTGTTTAACAACAGCAAAATGATATCAAAATATCTGTTTACAAACTCTCATACAGCTTGTGCAGTATAATCCAAGTCTAATTTATCCAGTCGTATGCTCATTACTTCCCAAACATGCATTTTTGCTAAAACATTGGTATTTTAAACTAAACTTTAAAGTGAATCTTATCTGTGCTCTCTCTACAACTACATTGGCTAAAACAGTAATTTTGCCTTGCTGAACATGGGAGCTGCTAGTCCACGACTGCTTCACTCGGTAGTTTGTGTTGTTGTGTGACATGGCTGAATCCAAATGAACCATTTATAACACCAAAGTCACACCATAACACAAATAACTAACTGATCAAGGCAGTGGTGGACCAGCAGCTCCCATGTTCAGCGAGGTAAAATTGCTGTTTTTCTCAATGGAGTATGGCTTCGAAGATGAGATAAGTTTCACTTTCAGTCCAGTTTTACGTTTCAGCAAAAATGAACGTTTGGTAAGTTCTGAGTGGATAAATAGGATCTGGATTATACTGCACAAGTTGTGTGAGAGTTTTGATTTAGTTTTGCTGTTGTTAAATATGGATCTTGTATCATCATGAATTTTCTCTGTTTTTGGAATCTTTGCTCACTGGAGGCATGCAAGAAAAACAAAGTTTTCTTCATGAATGCAACATAACATAGGGTGTGTAACTGATATGCAAATAATCATTTTGTGGGTGAAATGTTCCTTTAAACCTACAGATTACTTATTATGCTTTTCAAGAAATTGTCATGGTACAGCTGCCTTGTGGTTTACAAAACTGTCCTTTAAAACACATAACATGAGTTTAAGTTTCTGCTTTTGAGGTGCTGTTTCTGTGCCTGTTAAATCAAGTGCAATGCATCTCAGATTTTCCTGACATTTAAGCCACATGCTGCAACCCTTACATGATCTGTAACTCACCCTTCGCTTTGGTAAGCCCACAGCTACACCCAGTGTGCAGTACCTCTGCAACATTTGACACATTCTTTAACCAACTATTTTGGATATTCTGCAACTGACGTGAGTGGAAAAGCAAACACTGTTTCCAGACATGCTGAGGAAAATGACAAATGTGAGGATTTCTGTCAGTTCAACCGCACAGACCTTATTTAGCCACTGTGGGCATGTGGAGCAACACAGTAAAACAGCAGTTAACTTTCACAGGAGGTCACTGGGTGTAAAGTGATCCAGCCACTACAAGCACAGGATGTACCAAGTGCGTCACATAGACATGATCTGCAGCACAAATAGATACACACACATGCACAGTTGGAATGAAATAGCCTTAGCCACAATGGAGACTGCTTTCTAAGGAGCCCACAGGCACACGACAGTGCCAAGAAGTGTTGCCATTTGTTTTCATATTTGTCACAGGACAAACAAAAGGGTGGCGCCTAAAATTGAAGACAGTCTGCGGCTGTCTGCAATTTTGGGAGCTACAGTACATGGAATTACGGGTGTTTTGTAATAATTTTGGGCAGGGTTGTTATTTGAATTGTGTGTTAGATTTTCCGGGAAAAAGAAACAGTTGTGTGGGCTGTTGAGCGGCCAGCACTTCAGGTTTTAAAGCAAAGCCCTCACACTGCTGACTAACAACTGTTTTAATTATTGATTGATCTGAAGAATTTTCACAATCAATCAACTAATCATTCAGTCTGTAAAATGTCGGAAAAATAGTGAAAAATGCTCATCATACATTCCTAAAGATGTCAAATGACTATTGTTGAATTAATCAGGTCATCTGACTGAACTGAACTGGTCAGAGCTAAAGCTGAGACGTACATGTTTTTTGTCAACACACAGCATATGGAGTCTGTTTCATCTAACTGCTCTAAAGTCACAGCTAAGGGGCAAACGAATGGACTACAAGAGGGTTTATTGAGATGTTTTCCCCTGCAGCAGGAGGGACGACTCAATAAATCTTTCCTGTCAGTTCTTTGTGTTTGTAGCATAATCAACAGCATGTCAAAGGTCAGCTCGGTTTGTTCTCTGAAATAGCAATTAAAAGCAAATTGACTGCACAGTCTTAGCTGAGTTTGTGGTCGGGTTGGTAAGGGAAGCCAGTTTTCCAACCTCAGCTACCAACTAACTCAGGCACTGGCTCATATTTGCCAAACCACTTCTCCAACTTCCACATTCCAACTAAAGGCCAAACACTTCATTGAAGCACACGAGTGTGATGCTCCGTGGGTTAGATCCATCACTGGCCTCATGTGGGCTGACTTTACTGCCACCATCACTTGTTGGTCTACTGATTAACTATCAAACAAAGATTACTTCAGAGTTGATATGCCTTTGGGATAGCCCTGCAAACTTTGGCCAAACATTCCTTTTCAGTGGTTGACATTTTGTAGAGGACTGAAAGGGCCTTTGTATACAAAGGTCTCATGTCTCATGATGTTGACCCTCATGGGGTAGAGTCAATCAGACCATGGGTCTAATTTTATCAAAACATGAAGGGGAGGATGGATCCTGACCCCATCTAAGATAATAGATAAAATAAGAGTAGCCTTTATTGTCTCCCCGGGGAGAAATCTGTCTTAGGCATTCGAGAGAAGACAGGAGACGTGACGGCACGCAGCCTCCCCAAATAAACACCATATCCGCGTACGTGTACAATCAATCTACAATTAACATTTAGTGACACACACAGATCCACCAGAACATACAGGCCAAGAATACTGTGTGATGCCCGACACCAAAATATTGCGAACCCCCCCCCCAATCAAAGCCACTAACTGAGAGAACCTCAACTTCTCTCTAACCTACAACCTGTACAATAGCTCGTAAGTTTGTTTCTACAATTTTCACTTCTTGGTGGTTCCCTTTTCATGTGTGGAGAGAAAGACATGCTCTTTGAAAATGTCTGTTCCGTTAAGAAAACTTCATGGGGATATGAGTGGTATGTTTTGGGAGGTGTGGCACCAGTTTTATCATGTCAAAGTCACCTTATGTGATGTTTTCTTGCTTCAAATACCTTCTGAGCCCTACCCTGTACTCCGAATTGCAATTTTCTGGTTCCACACAACCGACAATATGGCAGCAACAGGTTAATCCAACCCCATCTGGATTCATGGGTTCTAATCTTGATACGTTAGTATTGTTTCTTTCAGCCAACCTTCTACATTGAACTTACCAGTCAGAGGGCGGTGCAGTAAAAATAAAAAAAGGACATCAAAGTTATTCCAACTGTGTAAAAGGTTCCGTCTCGCAGGAGCAGTTCATTTTAACTGGTAAATGATGTTCCTTATTGTTATTCTAAGAAGGTAAACTAAGAGGAAGGAAGGCTTGGTTTTGTGACGTGTGAAGCTTTTTATATTTAGTGTCCTCATTATCATTTTCACAAAGGGTGTTTGGGTCAAGCCTATAATGAGAGATTAATGGCAGTTTTTATTGCAATCCTGCATTTCTCGATGCATCTCTCCAAGTCATCACCTCACCTAAACAATTATCCAAAACATGGTGTTGTTTTGGAGAAACAAATAGGGAGTGTTGCACTGGGTTCAGGTACTGTGTAGTTAATTGTAAAAACAAAACAAAAAAATCAGTTGCTCTTCAAGGACAGGGCAAACAGTCACATAAAGATAAAAACAAGGACTTGCCAGCTCACTCAGTGGTATAGGCAGGCAGTCCAAAAATGCATCCGAGGCACTCTGACTGTAGCTAAAAATCTTTTAATGATTCACAGATAAACCAATGCATTTCAACTAGAGAGTCTTCGTAGACGCTCAGGTCAAAACAAGTTGGTTTATTTATTTATTTTAACTACAGTCAGAGTGCCTCAGATGCATTTTTTGGACTGCCCGCCTGTACCATGGACTTTTACACTGAGAGAGCTGGCCAGTCCTTGTTTTTTATCTTTATGTTTTTGTTTTGCTGTTTTATCTCACTGTTTATGATGTCACATTATGTGGTCATGACACATTTCAGTGCAGTGATCACACTGTGTAATGATAAGCCTACCACCACAGCAGAGATCAGATATGACACAATGCAGACTGTAACTAATTTTGCTCCTTATGAGTAGTAGAATTATGATAGCTGTTCATAGATTTATGATGTCATTTAATTTAATATACCCATTATTTAAAGTTATTTCCTCTAGAGCTAAGTTTAAGACTGGATTGCCAGCATTCAGTTAATAGCCTAAATATTTGTAACCACTATGTCACTGTTTTCTTGTGTCTAACTGGAAAGCCTCACCCAACAGTTGACATCACCGGTCTGAGTTTGAGCTAGATCACAGAGATAGTTTTTAACTAGACATTGTGTGCAACAATAGTTGGCTTCAACACCTTTATGTTGCCAACATTTGAGATTCACATAGGTTCTGGAGCTTTAATGTGTGCCTTAGATTATTGCCCATGAAATGACATGACTACTGGCTTAATTTAGAAACAAAAAGACCACTTACAAAGAGACTGATATGGACACACGCACGCACTAGATCCTCCCTGCATCTCCTGAGTACCAGGAAGCTTGGATCTAAAACAAGGAAGCTGGAGGAAATACATCTGTGCTCTTAGACTCCAAACAGACACAACAGAGAGCCAGGGCTTCAATCAGATCAGGCACTGTTATCAAACCCTTGTTATTATCTCAGGGGGGAACAAATAAACCCGCCATCCCTCATGTCCTCCCGTGTCATAGGACATGACGTGTGGAAGTTTTTTTATAGTCTGACTTGCATGTAAAGAGCCCATTCAAAAAAAAAAAAAAGACTCTTCAAAAGGAGCGAATGACTTGCACAGCAGCCACCAGAGTCTCTGGTATATCAGTGTGCGGGTGCTGCACAGTAAACCACGCTGCCACATCTTATCTGCATGGTACAGTAAGTGCAATACTGTATACGAATGACAGCATCAGATAAGCTAGGAGTCCATGGCTCATCAGTGCGAAACGTAAACACCACAAATTCGACATGAGTCATGAGGTGGAGCCACAAAAAAACATCCCTCAAAGATAAACAGGTTCACTCAGGTGAAAAATAAGCAGCTGGTATAAAATAAAGTTAAGACAAAATACTTAGAGACAGCTCTGTGTTCCCCTAACGTTACAGTAAGCTAACATAACGTTACATGTCATTATGTGCAATATCAGCTAGCTATGATTTAAAGTCGTCGGCATTAACTTCTTCGTACGTATGAAGTGAAGTTTAGAGTCGTAAAGATGTCTGCAGTTGGTAAAACGACAAATAAGTCGGTGTTTGGGAAAACTTACCCGCAGTTAAGTTGCGCCGGCAGCTCACACTGTGTCATCTTTCTGTCGGTGACACTTTATTCAGCTTCAGTCAGCTACTGTAAGTGACAGTGAGGCTCGCCTTTAGACCACGCCTACTGCGGCAGTGGACCAATGGCCTGCCGCTAATAAATAACCAATCAGAGCTCGTATCCATGTAACTATGATTTACATCACTGGTGTTTAGATAGATAGATAGATAGATAGATAGATAGATGAGTAATTAATCAGTATACATTCTCTATTGCTATCTCTATCACCTCTATCTGCTCCTGAAGGTGGTTTTTAAAGTAAAAATGCATCATATTTGAGAAGTTTATCACATATTTTGTATGAAAAATCTTTAGCTGTTACATAAATGGAGGGAATAGTAACATTATTTGCCTCTGAAATGTGTGGAAGGTGCCATATGATAAACTGACAACATGCAAGTGAGGCATAAGTCCCTCCCTCCCTTATCAATGTATTTAGTCTCATTCCACCATTGTACTCATGTACACAATAAGAGTTGGTAATTTTAACGATTTTAATGAAGACTGGATTTCAGATGTACCCAATACATAGATGATACACATACAATTATTTAAAAAAAAAAAAAAACATTATTGCAGTATTTCCATCAGAGAAGGCAAGTAGGGCATTAATGTGAACATAAAAGTACCTAATTCATTAATCTAATGTTCAAGTGCTTCAAATCCATATAATATAACATAATATGATAATGTGCAGTGATGCTATTTCAGACTCAGTCAGGTTATCTGGGGATTATCCCCTTACAGCAACATAACTATGACTATGTGTGTGTGCGTGTGTGTGTGTGTGTGTGTGTCTCATACAGTAGAAAACAGTATGCAAAGTGCAATGAAACAGTCTTTTTTTTTTAAGATAAAGATATTTTTAGCACCACAATATCAAATTCATGTCTTCCATCTGTGCCCTTGATGAAATAAAGGTTAGCACTTTGCAAGAGCCAAAATATGGTCTATACATAAATTCCAATACAGTTTTTACAAAGTGAGACTTTACAAGTATCATCAACTCTCTGTACATGAGCTGAAGTCAGTAGGAATGTCAACAGAGCCCCCTGCTGGTCAAATTTATAACTCCAGTTAAAACAGTGACTGCATTGTAACTCCTTAGGAGAAATGTTATCATTAAAGCCCATGTTTAACAGACAAAACATTATGGTGCAACATTCAAGTTATAGTATACAATACAATATTTTACAAACATATTATTTACATATTGTATAAGTCCATAGTGTCCATTCTCAGATATAGTCACAAAGTCCCATGATCACCCTTGATGGAGGCATTACATAGTACAGTCTTGTCGACAGGCGTCAAATTCCCCCTGGTCCGACATGTCCATGTCAGCTGATCCAGGAAAGAGTTCTCAAACTTTGACTCCAAGATGGTGTTGACATTTTTACATTCCATCTCTCGGCTTATTACAACAAACTGGTGTTTCCAGTTTGGGTGCCATCTGAACGGAGATCCTGTTCTGTAGATTCACCCTGTTTAACCAAATTACATTCTAATGTTACCATGGGGAAGGCCACTTCTTTGTCAGGAGGAAAAGAGGAACTGAAACCTGTGGATACCTGTGAAACTTGAAGAGCTTCCTTAACAACAGTCAATGGTTGTGTTGTACAGAGATAGCTGAACTTCACATCAACTATGGTGTAGAACTATAGTATCTTGTCATTCTCCTTTTCTCAGGTTCTTTGGTATGTATTTGTCTTAATGATCACAGGCCAGGTCTTCCCCTTCTTGATTACCCCTTCTGCACAGGTTCTTGTGTATCCAACAGATGTGACTCACTGCTGTTTGAGGCTGCCATCTTGTGAACTCAACCACAGCAGTTTCATGACACCACGCGGAAATGGAGAAACTGTATGTCCTGTGCACTTTTATTATGCAGTCAGTGTCTGTTATTCAGAGCATAAATAAATACACAGAATTTTTCCTTTCAAACCATCCAAACCAGCGGTCAGCAGACTCAGGGAAGAGCCCCACTAAAAGTGACGATGGGCAGGCAGAGGAGGGAGCAGAAGGTGGGGTTGAGAGGCTGGATTTGGGCTGAGGTCGGAATTTTTCTTAACCTCCAGTCAGCGGAGCTGTCAGGTTTATAGCACACTGATATGTCACATCTAAATGGGAAAGGGGGAGACACATGGGTTAGATAAATAAAAACACTTGTGAGGGTGGTGAGTGGACAACTGGTGTGCTATTGTTTCTATTCATGTATGAGCTCTGAGAGGAAACTGGGTTCTGGCGGAAGAGGATGCAAGTGAGATAAGAAACTGTAGTTAGACTACAACAAGAAATAAGAGGCCTGTCTTGTCTGTCTTTGAGATGAGAAATGGTTTCTCTGACATGTGAAACACCTGAGAGACTTTTTTTAATTTATACTGAAGACATTAAAGGATTAGAGGAGCATGTCTAGAGGAGCTATCACCACTTGAAAGAACCATTTGATTCAGTGGAAAGGTGAAGTAGTTGGTGGTATACCACTTCTCTCCAGACAATGTATACTGTATGTCTACATCAATTCCTCTGTGTGTGTGTGTGTGTGTGTGTGTGTGTGTGTCTCTGTCTGTCTGTCTGTCTGTCTGTCTGTGTACTTGTTCATGCTACATAGTGAGGACCAAAAAAACATATTTTAGCAACATAGTGAGGACATTTTGCAAGATGAGGACATTTTGGCCGGTCCTCACTTTTTCAAAGGCCCGTTTGAGGGTTAAGACTTGGTTTTAGGGTTCAGGTCAGAATTAGGGATAAATTTGGGTTAGAGTTAGGCATTTAGTTGTGTTGGTTAAGGTTAGGGTAAGTGGCTAGGGAATGTATTATGGCAATAAGAGTCCTCACAAAACTACAAATACAAGAATGTGTGTGTGTGTGTGTGTGTGTGTGTGTCCACACCTGGTGACGCTCTGCAGTACTTTTTTCTCATCCTGGTCCAGACATACAGCAAAGGTTGTGTTTCCAACACCGCTGACCTGCACTTTGTCCACCTTTACCTCTGTCACACTCAGCTGCTACAAAAGGAAAAAGAAACAGAGCAAAACTAAATGCATTGCACCTCATAAATGAATATTTCACAGAAAACCTGTGCTGATGTATTTGCACATCATTTGATATGGTATCCATTGCTAGTGCAGTTTGTCTTGTTTTACTTTTGTTTTATGAATTGTAAAGACAGTCTTGAGCTAAAAAAAACAATTGTTTAAATAGGTCTATGTTTTGCTGAGGTGTGTAACAACTATTGGAAATCAAAGCTCCACATCTAAACGAGGTTAAGAGATTAAGCTACAACGCTGAGCAAATAATATTACTGCCAAAACACAAACACAAGCAAAACAGATGCGAGTCTTGCCTGTGCTGTGGCTTATTGTTCCATCAAGCTGTCGGACTGAAACTTTGCTCTCAGCGTATATGAGACGAGAGATTCAGGTGAGATGAGTTTGAGATACTATCCAGGATGTACTTAGATCTCCGTCTTTAAATAGAGACCAGAGTTGTTTGTGAAAGCATGCTGCTGCAACGCTATTCTAAACCACAAACCACCACGGCAAACTGATGTCACGTTTAGCTTACCTGGTTGTAGCCCTTCTTGCTTTTACAGTTCTGTCTCTTCAGGACCTCAGTCATCGTGAGCTGCAGACACTCCATCTTTGAGTCTGACAGAGATTGATTTAGTGACATTATGAGTACACTTATACATCTCACAGTAATCATCATCACCTACTGCAGATACAACAACAAAAAGATTGAGGGATTTCCTTTTACCATTGGCTGAAGCAACAGAACATACAGTTAGAATGAGATTAATGGAAAAAATTATTCTTTTCACCATAAACAGTAATTACTATGTTAGCACATTTCAGTGACATAAAGTAGCCAGTGGCAGCAGCGTACCTAGTTCCTCGGGATTCTTGCATGCTTTCGTCAAGTTCACTGAAGTACAGACTTTGGTTTCTCTTTTCCATTGGCTTCTCCCACTAATCACCACCTGAATGGAAGGAGAAGGGAGGGTAAATAATCCTGACTGACTGACTGACTGTAGGTTCAAATGACTCCGATGAAAGATAAGGGACAGATGATGAATGCATAACATCAGTAAAGAGGGTCATTAGTCTCTATAGCAGGGGTGCTCAACATCTCACCACCATCTCCTCCAAAGTGCAAATTTAGGGAGCAAGCATATGACTGAGTGCCCCACATCTTACTTCCACATTAAATTGCCCAGTTGTCCACGAAAATGGTTAACTTTAGCTAACAGCATTTGTACTGATGACAGAGAACAATTCCCACAACACTTAAGAGGTGCCAATAGTTGCCATGAAACCAGTAGCTTTCTACAAGATGTCATTCCTAACCTGACACAGCGCAGTTTGATGGAGTAGCTAAGTTGTCTATAAAATGTAAGCTAATGAAAGTTAAAGTATTAAAATGGGCCACAGATGATTGAAATATAATGCATGGATTTCATATCATGTTCGGGGCCCACACAAAAGGTTTCAGAGGCTCGCCATTGGCCTGTGGGCTGCACTTTGAGCAACTATTCTCTAATGCTTCATGCCACAATAACAAAAGTTTTAGGTTTGTCAGGACAGGGCATATGCTCATAGCTGTTTAGCAGACTTTGTATTTTGTCACTTAATTTTGATGTGTCATTTCCCATGGGTGGAGAAGTGGCCATAACCGAAACTAGTTGAATTAGGATAAAGGGGGAGAGCCTGTTCTGTCTGCAAAAGGGTAACGGGATGTTTTTCTGCTGATAAGATGGTGTATTCATAAATGCTTTTCTTGTAAAGTATAGCTTCAAGACATGATTTTTAATAGGGATTAAAATCGCCATCTTACCCTGTTGTACACCACTTCCAACATGAGAGGCACTGCTTCTCGGTCACCGTCAATACCAAACCGTTTACTGGCAGCGCCTATATAAAGAGAAAAAGACAAACATATTAGTGATGCATGAAAGCAGTGTTTTAGTTATATAGCCTACCCTTTAAAAAAGTGCAAAAAATAATGCTACAATACTGTTAAGTATGACCACAAACTAGCAAAAAAAACACTGTGATTTTTACATTGTGACAGAAGTTTTGCAGATGGCATGCTGTGTAGAAGATATCAAATTTCCAATGACAAAATCTAGATCATTTGGTTTGAAGAATACTGTGAGTAATGGTTAAATTCATTTTTGCGGTAACTATCAGACATGAGGCATTAAGACCTTTCCCTGAATTTTGACTTCTCAAAGGGAAATTAAAAATCAGAAGTGCAAGCGGTAGCGACAAGTGAAACTAGAAAAGTAGAAGTAGACTGAATCATGACATAGAAATACCAGATGTTCCGCTATCATAAATTTAGTCCAGCCTCAACCTCATAAAAACTGATGATGCATTTCACTGCATGGAAAATGTGGTTAATTTGATTCAGTGTGGCATGGTTGCTTGGATATGAGTTTGGCTTGTGTGTCACACTCACCCATAGCCTTGATGGCTCGCGTTCCAGCAGTGTGACCCAACTCTAGGGAGTGGACGAACACTTCGGTCCTCCTCTCTCCACAAGCTAACGTCAACTGCAACACCAAAGAGTCTCAATCAGTCACTGAATTTTGAGATGTTATATTAGTTATTGTTAAGACCCAGAGGGCATCAGGGTCCTATTTTTGTTTACAAGGGTGCCAAGGTCTGGATACCAGGGCTTACGTGTTTTTTTAAAACAGGTCCCTGGCAGAGGTGAATATAGTGTTTGTGTGTGTGTGTGTTTGTGTAAAAGTGTATCTGACCTCAGCCTGATAGAGCTGGATCAGAGCAGGCCGGACAGCATAGCGGCAGTAGTACAGGACCAAGTCAGCCAGGATGGGAAGACGTTTCTCATAAGAACTATCATATGACTCTGACTCCGTCTTTGAGGTTTGCTGCAGAGCAATAACAATTGAATACTTAATACAGCAGGAGGATTCATGTTGGGATAGTCTGAACAAAACTTTGGACATTTTATCTATCATAATAAAAATATGAAAAAAACAGTTCTTAAACATGAATGATAGACTTTAGGATTAGTGTTGTTTAGGCAGTGTAAAGATTAGATTCCAGCTGTACCTGGCAGACGACGTTGGCGGGTAACTTAAGCAGGCTAAGGGTGTTTCTTTCGTACCAAGGGTCCAACATACCCAGGAGGTGGGCAATATCGTTAGTGCTGTCCCCTGTGCTCGCGAGGTGAAGATCCTGCTTAAGCAAAAGCAACAGTTAAAAGAGCGTAATTCTCATATCTGTCTTTCTTTACTCTGTGCCACACAGTTCAGCTCTTCAGCTTAGTAAATATGTGAGCCAATCGCCAAGAAAAATGTTGCACTTGTCTGCAAACCACAGATATGTTACATTTGCACATTACTATGTAGCAGACACATTTGCATTTGGCAGGTGCCTTGCCGAAGTCACATGCAATCCACCATCCCTTCCACCTTCTGATGACAAAGTCAGATCATACACTATGTTACTTAAAGATGTTGATATCTTATGTATGTATGAAATGTGCAAACTGTATGTAACATATTCGTGGTTTGCAGAAATGTACAATGGCAACATTTTTTTATGGTGACGAGGCTGATATGAAATGATGGTGTAAACAAAACTTTGTGGTCAGTGTATGAGATTTGGCTGGTGTATTTTTTTTACTTACATTAAGCACCGATGCTCCCTTTGGAGAACTTTGAACCACAGGACTGGGAGACCTCAGACTTCCTGGCCCTGCTGCTGAGTCTCTCTTCACAGGCACAAAGTAGAACTGAAGTTTGAAGGCCCTACTGAGACGCGGGCACGCACTCTCCTTCCTCCTCAGGCTGTTGTAGGCTCGGGCCACCTTCCCCGCTACATGATCAGCACCAAACACCACCACCCTCAGCGTAGTATTCTTACTGTCCTCATCGCTGCTGAGAATGGGCCTCCTTCGGAAGCAGACATGTCTGAGAGTTTGACTTAATGGCTGGAGGAAGGGCTCAGGACTGCGTAACTTGACTTGCTGTGGTAGAGAGTTGGAGCGCTTCTCTCGCACCATTAAAAGGTCTTTTGATTCCGTGTTTCCTAAGCTTTTGGCTCGTGACAGTGACCGAGGGCTCTTGGGTTTGATGAAGAGCCGATACAAGTGCTGGCTGAGCCGAACTGATGCTTTGTTGATAGATTTTGGTGAACATTTATCAGCAACAGGAGAGGAGCAGATATAGTCATCTGAATCTTCAAAGTAGTCACTGTCACCAGCAGAAGTGACGGAGAAGAGGGACGGAGCGTAGGACTCTGAGGCTACGGACAAGGTGGAGAACATGGAGTCTTTGGAGGCAGTGGACAGGGAGGAGATGGTGGAGAAGGTGGAGGCACGATGGTTGGCGCTGTAGCCATTACGGATCATAGACATTGAAGGCAATTCTACTCCGTGTTCATCCTCTTCTTTGTCTTCTTCCTCCTCCTCTAATTCTGCATCGATCTCTGCTACACCCTCCTCCTCATAATAAATGTCTACATCCTCTTCCTCCTCGGCTTGCCCATCAGGGTCATGCTCCAAAAGGGTGTTCAGAACATCTGCAGAGATCAAAATAGACAAATCCCATACAGCATTGAAAAAAATGCACAAAAACTATTCAATTAAAGAGAAATATGGTTTGTATTTCTGTTATGTTAAATTGGAATTGAGAGTTGAAAGAAGTAAAGAAAACTGACTCTTCATCAGCTCAAAGCAGAAAGATAATTCCCATATATGAAGCAACAAAGTGTCATGCAAAATACTTTACCAAAGTTATCCTTTTCCCAGTGAAACATGTAACACTTGGCTGTAGGCACGGGTAGAGTTTGTAGCATTCCTGAGAAGGACGGCAGAACAAATAACAGTCCATCAAACAATATCCACCGGAAACAGAAAATAATATCATCTATACAGAATATCCCCCACTTCATATAACCAGCTGCCCTCTTACCATCAGACTTTCTTCCGTTGGATGCTGGAATTCTCATGCTGTTCCTTAATTGCTCAAGTCCCTGAATCACATGATCGCGGCCCTTCAGAGCATCACTCATGGCAGCAGCCGTCTCTAAGACATCACTTACAGCAGAGAAGAGCTCCTCCAATTCACTGACCGTTTTTTCCTGCAAAGAGTATGCATAATTCGGTACGGTGAATTTACATGTCTTAACACATCCCTGTTTTGTTATTCTGTCTAATTCTTTAAAGATATATTATGCAGGATTTTCCTAAAAAAAACAATGCATGAACTCAACAGAAGTAATACCTTTCAAACATTTCTTATGACACACTAGAAGTGTATAACCGTGTATTTTTTTTTTTGCCAAGACTCTGCCTGTCACCTGGAATTTCTTATTTCCTTTGTAATATCTGTGTTTGGGACCTTTATGAGTGTATACAACCCCAAAGTGCTCAGGTGAGGTCAGGGCTCTACAAAAAGGTAACCAGTGTTGAAAAAAGGCAAACAGGGAGGCGAAACACCAAATACAAGTTAAGATGTTTTTTACCTCCAATTTCATTGGTGAGCTATTTTACAAACAGTAAACAACAATCTTGCATTGTATACCTTTAAATAGTTACAAACTCTCTACTGGTTTGTATTGGCTTCATGGACAGTATGGACAGTACCGTAGATGTAATGCTACACGTCTCCTTGATACTGCTTACACACAGTATATTGCAAAGTCCTTCTGCAGTTATCTTGAAATACCATAAACTACTGGCACTTATTTTAAAGGCACTCTAGCCTATGTGAAATTCAGAGTATATCTGGACACATGTTGTCAACATGGAGGTGGCTGAGCCAGCAGTTGGTGGCGCAAACTCCATAAACAGCGCTATACAATGGCAACAGTGCTTAAAGAACTGGAAGTGTCAACTAGGGGGGAAGCAGAGGGTGGGCGCTATGCTTCTACGTATGATGCCGTCCCATTATCAGCAGTAATCTCCGAATGTGGGCAGTACAAAGTGGCGATGAAGACCTTGCCAGTGGGATACATGTATGCACCAACATGCAGCCAGACCACCACAGCAAACCACAGAGAAGCTCGGGTTACAACTTACACAGAGGGAGCGGGACTTCATTCTCTGCTCACGATGCCATTACTCCACTATATCTCTACACAGCAAATATTGGTTTGCTGCTGTATTATTGCTCTGAATGCCGCATACAAAACCTTGTAATGCATATAAATACAGTTTAAAGGGAAATATTAATTAATTGTAACTGATTCTGTTATGTAACCCCATACCACAAAAGCAATTTTAAACACAAATCATACCCAAAATATCATGTCATTGTGTTTCAGAACTATCTATTGATTCTAGTCCATAGTCCATAACTTCTCCACCCTGAGCACATATCCTACCTGCAGGACTTTATGGATGCTATGTAGAGGGTACTTGGTGCCTAGTGTGGACTGGAAGGCATGTTTGATCAGGGTGATGTAGGTCTCTTTCTGCGAGTGGTGAATGTGACTGAGCTGCTCAGCCACTGACAGAAAGTCAGCGGGCACCTCACATGGGTTCATCAGCAATACGGTCCTGCAGGAAGCACATATATGGCATCATTGGTAATGTGTCAACATGTACACAAATTCACAGGTGGGAAGATGCAAACAGGATGCTATGGTGGTGGTGGTTCGTGGTGGTGGGCTTATGGGTGTGTGGAGAAGGGGATGAAAAGGGACTTTCCAGGTCAGGAAGTGTTAATCACATATGTGCTATGATTCAGTCAACTTATGGACACTGAGTGCTGTTTTCATTTTTACCTAAGATGCATAGTGTCAGATCAGATAAAGTTACTGTGAACTACTGACTTGTAAGAAAAAAAAAACAGCCCATTTTTACAAGAAAGCAGAAGGTGCAGATAACACAACGTCTGAAGTGGACTGAAATAAATAGCCAGGAACACACTGCTGTCCAATGATAAGACTGTACAAACAAGTTTCATGTGTGCACTCATACAGAGTAGTTCCTTTAAAAATGTAAATGTCTGAATATCATGGAAAACCTGGCTGAGTCGAGCTATGAGAAAACTGAAGAGTTCTATGTCCTATAGAGAGTATTGTTTGTTTTTACTGTATGGACTTACATGGTCTTGGAGCACTGGCTGGAGGTGTTAAGGCCCTGTTCTTCTCTCACCAGTCTCTGATAGGAAATCCCTATGAGGAAAATAGATTTTTTTTTTTTACATTGTATTATTCTCTTAAACAACTAGACAAAAACACAATGATTTTTGTGACAGCATACTGGTGGCAGATGAAGGTTACAGCATTTAGGACATCATACAATACTTAACAAAATTATTATTTGTGTATGTGTACACTTTTCAGTATTTTTAAAAAATCTGTGATTTTAATTTTACTTCATTACTTTTTATCACAACTATTGTACTTTGCTACATTTCAAGTTAAATCTGTTTCACAAAAGTCACATGGTAGAAGTCCTGAAAATGTCCTGATATACAAAGAACATTTACCTTCAGGGAGGTGTGAAAGGACTTTCTGCTGCTATGCCAACACCCCCTGATGTGACTGCAGTGCCTCTTTCAGCTCAACATGTGTGAAAACTTGCACAGTGGGACAGAGAGGCTGAGCGGAGTTGTTATGTAGTGCTTTGGGAATGGACTAACAGAAAGGAGGACTTGTGGTGCAAGACTCACAAAATGCCATTTAGACAGGTGAATACAACAATAAACTTACTGAACTCATTCTCCAGATGACAGCTTCAGTTACCACTGTAGCGTTGAGTGTGTGGTGGTGTGTATATATAAAGTGTGTAGCTCTCTTTTTGCTTCAGTAGACTATGTGTCGTTGTGGCTGCAGCTGCTGTGGAGTTTATATTGTTATATCATATCTCTGTGTAGGCTGTTTTGATCACGTTTTATTCTACTGTTCATTCTACATGAAGTAGCAGGTAATGTGGCTTAATGCTGCATCTGCCCCATTGTCAATAGCTCCATTTATTTATTGTCATTTAGTTTGTCTTCTATAATTAATTGTATTTAGGCTACATGAAGGCAGTTGTATATTTATAATTGATAATAAGTTGAATACATAGGCCACAAAGTACTGTCTGTTTATATATACAGTACAGGCCAAAAGTTTGGACACACCTTCTCATTCAATGCGTTTTCTTTATTTTCATTACTATTTACATTGTAGATTCTCACTGAAGGCATCAAAACTATGAATGAACACATGTGGAGTTATGTACTTAACAAAAAAAGGTGAAATAACTGAAAACATGTTTTATATTCTAGTTTCTTCAAAATAGCCACCCTTTGCTCTGATTACTGCTTTGCACACTCTTGGCATTCTCTCCATGAGCTTCAAGAGGTAGTCACCTGAAATGGTTTCCACTTCACAGGTGTGCCTTATCAGGGTTAATTAGTGGAATTTCTTGCTTTATCAATGGGGTTGGGACCATCAGTTGTGCTGTGCAGAAGTCAGGTTAATACACAGCCGACAGCCCTATTGGACAACTGTTAAAATTCATATTATGGCAAGAACCAATCAGCTAACTAAAGAAAAATGAGTGGCCATCATTACTTTAAGAAACGAAGGTCAGTCAGTCCGGAAAATTGCAAAAACTTTAAATGTGTCCCCAAGTGGAGTCGCAAAAACCATCAAGCGCTACAACGAAACTGGCACACATGAGGACCGACCCAGGAAAGGAAGACCAAGAGTCACCTCTGCTTCTGAGGATAAGTTCATCCGAGTCACCGGCCTCAGAAATCGCAAGTTAACAGCAGCTCAGATCAGAGACCAGATGAATGCCACACAGAGTTCTAGCAGCAGACCCATCTCTAGAACAACTGTTAAGAGGAGACTGCGCCAATCAGGCCTTCATGGTCAAATAGCTGCTAGGAAACCACTGCTAAGGAGAGGCAACAAGCAGAAGAGATTTGTTTGGGCCAAGAAACACAAGGAATGGACATTAGACCAGTGGAAATCTGTGCTTTGGTCTGATGAGTCCAAATTTGAGATCTTTGGTTCCAACCGCCGTGTCTTTGTGAGACGCAGAAAAGGTGAACGGATGGATTCCACATGCCTGGTTCCCACTGTGAAGCATGGAGGAGGAGGTGTGATGGTGTGGGGGTGTTTTGCTGGTGACACTGTTGGGGATTTATTCAAAATTGAAGGCACACTGAACCAGCATGGCTACCACAGCATCCTGCAGCGACATGCCATCCCATCCGGTTTGCGTTTAGTTGGACGATCATTTATTTTTCAACAGGACAATGACCCCAAACACACCTCCAGGCTGTGTAAGGGCTATTTGACCAAGAAGGAGAGTGATGGAGTGTTGCGGCAGATGACCTGGCCTCCACAGTCACCGGACCTGAACCCAATCGAGATGGTTTGGGGTGAGCTGGACCGCAGAGTGAAGGCAAAGAGGCCAACAAGTGCTAAACACCTCTGGGAACTCCTTCAAGACTGTTGGAAAACCATTTCAGGTGACTACCTCTTGAAGCTCATGGAGAGAATGCCAAGAGTGTGCAAAGCAGTAATCAGAGCAAAGGGTGGCTATTTTGAAGAAACTAGAATATAAAACATGTTTTCAGTTATTTCACCTTTTTTTGTTAAGTACATAACTCCACATGTGTTCATTCATAGTTTTGATGCCTTCAGTGAGAATCTACAATGTAAATAGTCATGAAAATAAAGAAAACGCATTGAATGAGAAGGTGTGTCCAAACTTTTGGTCTGTACTGTATGTAAATATACATTGAATTTATTGTTGGTTTTTGACACTAAATGCAATTAATTTTGTAGCCCAAAAGTATTTAAATTACGCTATAATGCACAGTAACATATGAACTACTTTTCACCTTTATCTAAGTAGTTTTACAGATTTTTTCCTTGGCAAAAATGTCATAAAATAACTGTACTTTCACTTCAGTACAATATGCTAGTACGATTGTCTTCTAATATCTGTCAAGAAGTGGCTTAAAATGTATTGAAAATGTGTAAAAACTGCCTGGGGCTGTCACATATAGCTTCATGTTTATATTTGAACTAAACACTGTAATTACTAAATCAAGTTCCTAATAGATTTGGCACAAATGTTAAACCAAAAGCAACAAAGGGCCTCATACTGTGTCTTTATGAAACATGGTGATGTATTAAAAAAGCTGCCGAAAAAAAACATTTTTTAAAAGTCATTCATTCAGTTCATTCAAATGTATTCATTCAGTCTGTTGCTGTATTTTTAGTACTTCCTTCACCCTTCCTGTAAATTTCAGCATAGGTGTTTACATGTGGCTTCTGCTTTTTTGTTTTGTAAATGCTGAAGCTTCATCATCTGGTTATTAAACAATTTCTCTTTGTATGGAGAAGTGCCCAGTATGACCTGTAGCCTTATCATCTTCCTGCCGCTGCTGTTGTTGATACTGGTGTGTGTGGCATAAGCAGAGTCCATTTGCAAGTGTCATCCTAAATGCATTTCTTTAACTTGTCACTGGGGGGGGGTGATTACCAGTGTTGAAAGACAACAGTAGTAAATGTAGCAGCCACACACATGCAGAGTGGCCTTTCAAACAAAACAAACCCATCTATATTTACCTGGGGCCTTGATCTCCTGCTGTAGTGTGGAGAGGAGGTTTTTACACACACTGCAGTAAGGCTCTGGCCAGGTGAGGAAGCAGCGAAACACCTCAACAGCTTCCTCCAGCAGCTCTGTGTCTGGAGGACAGTATGGCGTCTGCAACCAAAACACATATCAGCTACTTTAATCGGGGTCCTCAACCCTGAGAATAACTTTAATGACTAGTGACTCCTGCGTGACTGTGGACCAACCATTCTGGTCTATTGAAGACAGACAGTTTCCTCACAGCAACTGACAATGTCATAACTTGTAAAATATTTCGTATAAATGATCCTCCTGATGTATCAGACATGCAATAAAAGCCCTTACTGTTACGTATTACACCCATTCAGCACCTTAACTGTCCATTTTGCCTTCATAATAAGTGCAATATAACAAACTGATGATGTAATGACAATATCAGCATGCATGTTATTCTTCCTGTTGTTAGCTATTATTACATTACTACTTAATTCTACAACTGCATCATGAAGTACAGTGTGTCAGATACCTTATGAGGTAACTAGCCCAGTTTAGTGTAATAATGTCATGTTATGTCATTAGCCACTGTTTTAATATATTACAGGCTCTATGACAAACAAACCAAAGGTACATTTGTCACGTCATTTCAAAACCTCAAAGGTGTCACATTATCATTTGCTACACAGTTCTCTGAGGTTCTCAGTTCCTGCTGAAAAAACACTATGAAGACAATCACATGAAATATGTTGCATTTTAGTCAGAGCAACTTGAAGCAATCAAACAATGACTTCTTCAATTGTCTTCTTTTGCCATCTGTCTGACCAGTAATTAATCAGTTAATCAGATTTCCACTGGCATGATTTTGTATACTGTTACAGGACCACTTGATTCTTAAATGATCCTGAGTAAAAAATAGAAGTAATGTTTGTAAACCAAATTATTCTTGTCAAGCCAGTAAGGGTTGTGTGTGTTTTTAAACTGTACTACAAGATTTGATCACAGTATTGTAACACCTCAGAAAACGTCATAGTGGTTTGAATTGAGGAACTAAACTTTTTAGAGTGCCCTTACACACGTGAAACACCGAATTGTACTGAGGTGATGAAAGGTTAAACGTTTGTTCACATCTTGAAAATTTGTACCTGAAGCAACGTGGAGGAGAACATGATAGCGAGGGGAGCCACCAGCTCATACTGACACTGCTCCTGAACCTGAACTCACACACATTGAGAAAGACAGAGAGAGAGCGGTGATTAGGGTTCAGTAATTCTAGTGCCGCTTCACAACAGTGAGATATGTCCTCTTTGACCTCTCACCTCTCGGGTCTTCCTGATGATCTGTTGTAATAGGATGAGGAAGTTCTCAGGGTCCCTCTTCACCAGCTCCTCCAGGCTCCAGCGGTTCATTGACTGGCCCGCCGAGCACATTAGCACTGAAAACAGCACATCATGTTAATGCAAATTCAGCATGCAAAATTAGCCACACGTTAAACATAGACACAAGTCACATGTTTTACCTCACCACAACCCCGAAAGACAATCGCTTTTTTAAATGTGCCCTCTCAAGTTTACCCAGAACATCTTTCAGAGTAAAGACCTATGAATATGAGCGATGCTGCGCTGCACTGCATGTACCGGGGTTAAAAAAGTAATATGCCTTCGCCAATGTCAAAATGAATTATCAGTGTACATACGCCTAGGATATTAAACACTTCACACAGCAGGGTTACAGCAGACAGACTCCATCACTAAGGATATCTAATAAACAGTGGCACAGGTAGCAGCACAGCCAGGATAATAAAACACTGTCTGTTTGTGCTCCAAAAGAGCCAAACAGAGTCTCACCATGGACTCTCAGTTTTTGTTGCACTTTGTTGCTCACTCGTGCAGAGGGAGTCTTGAAACCTACATATTGTTTGTCTAACTATTGGTATGGGGGCAGTTTAAAAATAAATAATTTGCTATCATTGCTAAGTGAAGCTCAGTACAAGTTCAATCAGGAAGACTTTCTTTGCGTTCATCCATTCACAATTCTCTCTTTTCCGCTCCCACTGCTTCCTCTAATCAGCCGACTATGGGTGTTCAGGCTTCTAGGTATCCAATCAAACTCCACCTAGATCTCTATCAGCCAGTCAGGAAGCCATTGCATAATTTTAAATCTGCTGCCAGCTGCCATTTTAGGCAGGATTGTCACGCTCTCCTCCAGCCATCGTATCCAGAGTCCAGGACGAGCTCAACAAAGGGTTATTCTACTGCTCATCCAGATCATCAGCACTTCTCCATCTTCTCCACATCTTCATCTCATCTCATCTTTACCGCCTCTACCACCACCGGCATTCTCTATTCTACTATGGATTCATCACCCTCCTTAGAAATATACCATCTCGATAGGATCTAATCGCCAAAGACTTTTCAAATTTTTTTCATTCTTATCTGCACAAGTAAATAAATATTCTTTTCACAAAAAAGTCTCTGCTGATTGAAATGTAGCTGGCGCATGTTCTGACAGCAAATATGATCAGGGTGGCAATGTGTTGGTAGTTTCGCATCATAATAATACAAGCAAACTTTACTGTGCTTTTTAACATGCAAACAAAAATGCATGCTTTCTGATGACACAGAGCTCAGACTTAAAGGCAACTTTATTTAGCTTTTATTTTGTCAGGTATAAATGCCATTGTGATTAAAATCCTTGTCTTGTCTTGAATTAACCAAAGGCACAGGCGATCATGTCTTACAGTATCTAGCTGTTCTGTGCATTGCTTCATGTGGAAAAGGCACTGAAGAAATGCATTTTGTCCCTAGTGCCAATATTGCAAAGGAACCTTTGTAAGACATTTTGAGAGCATAACCGATATTGGTTTTAGTCTCTGAGGATACACTGTATGCAGGGGCGGACTGGCCATCTGGAGGTCCTGGAGAATCACAGAACGGCCGGTACTCCAGGACGGCCGGCGGCCGCCACGCAGTCATCACCATTTTTTTTTTTCCTTTTTCTCCCTGATAATCTACTGTTCCACATCCAGTCCGCTAGGTGGCAGCCTTTAAATTGGATGCCAGCCGGCCAGGGCGTAAAATTAACACCCGCCAAGCACCAATGGCGGGTAAAAAATGAGTTTGGCGTGTAAAACAAAAACACACACCCGCCAGTGGCCGATGGAAAATTTTGAATTGCATGTGGGTTTTTTATGTGCTTCGACCATTTCTGCCAGCTGTGTCCAGGGACGGTTTTTGCTATGGGCAATGTGGGCGATCGCCCAGGGTGCAATCTATGTGAGGGCGCACGAGCGCCAACACATACACAACAACAAAAAAAAACTCGCCAGTTTTCTAGACTACCGCTCATTTCCATGTCAAGTTAGTGAAATGGGCGCTGGGGCGCCCCTATTATCACGTTTCAACCAGTAGCAGAAAGGAAATGCGAATCCTGGAGGTTGTGGGTTGAACAGGGGTCACAGACAGGAACACGGCGGAGGCTCATAGTGCTCTGCGGCGCAAGATAACGGCTTACCGGCGACAGAGAAGTCAGACTCCATGTCCAATAATTTCCTCTTTCGTTGGTGTCATGACTGCCTAGTAGTACCTGGACAACCGAGCCGTGGCGGCACACAGGTATGTGGCGTATCAGAGGAGAAACGAGCCGTTCACATTTCCACAAACCTCACCGCACTTTAGGGACTGTTCTTTACTTATGGAGGGACTGTCAGGGGAGGAGGGTGGCTGGTTGATTTTTATTTTATTTTGATCCCCCCTATGTTAATCACTTATTGATGCTGTTTTTGAAGTATGAATAAGTCAATAAGTAATTTATTCCATTGAAATATCATTGATGTATTATAGAAAAGTGATTTATCTTTTTATAAATGACAAAAGGCACATCTGCCTCATTTTTGCCGCGGTATCGTGATGCTACTACTGCAGCCTTTGCCGCAAGCATGCCAAAGAAACACAGAGGACAGGGCTGGATTTTCCTAAAGTTGGATTTTCATACTAAAAACGTAAAGTAATTATTTTTCGTCAAATAAGGCACAATTTTTTTATTTGGCTGGTGAAAAATATGTTTTGGCCAGTAAATTTTTGGAGGTCACTAGCCAATGGCAGATGAGGTAAAATGTTAATTTTACGCCCTGCAGCCGGCCAATAGATATCTATGAGCCAGCCGGCCGCCAGTCAAATTGAAGAAGAAGGAAGCGCATACTGTATGCGCACCGGTTGTTGTGGGCTGGGCCGAGTCAAAGTCCAGGGCTGTTTTTTAGTCCCAGTCCACCCCTGACTGTATGTATACAAGTGGAATGAGTCCAAGGAGGAATACTTCAATCAAAGCCACTGGGTTTGCATGTGCACATACAGTACATTGGCAGCTAGCATAAATGACAGCCATATAAAATATCCAAATATTTGTAGGCAGGTAAACACACTTGTTCCCAACATGGGCTGTTCAAGGGTCAAGACTGAACCCTCACTGGTGATGCAAGCTGGCACATGTGGGCACTGTGACAAAAGCTATCTGAGCCAAACTCTGATTATACTATCAAGGACGCTGCCAAATAGCTGTAGTTTTAACAGATTATATACAGTAGCCTACTGGAATTATAATGCATCTAATATCATTATACAACACCTCGTTTATGAAGTGGGTCTCAGATCATCTTGCGTTTGGGTCACGGACTGGCATGAAGCAAAGACTGTTTTGCAACTACTCACATCAGGACTTTATAACCCACAATTGTCAGTGCTGGCGTACTTCAGGGGTGTGTTTTATCACCTTTTGTTCACTGTTTCAGTTAGAATGTTTTGGCCGGATTTCCTGTCGCAAGAATACAGTTAAGGTATCCTCCCTTTTTGTTGTGGCTGTATTTGTCAGACAGTTGCCACAGACACAAACAGAGTTTCCGAAAGGATAAACTAACTAACTAAAGACTTGTTTTAGTGCTACACTAAAAAAAAGAATCTTGGGGATATTGGAATTGGGGATAACTAAACACACAGATTGTTATTGCCCAGGTTATTGAAAGTGTGGGTTCAAAATTACATTTTTTTTTCTACCACAGACGCCCACTGGAAACTTTTAATTTTTACATAATTGCTTTGGGATGTAAAGGAAGGACATGTGGTTTCACTGAGCTCTGATTGCAGGTTTTCTATTACAGTGTGAAATGGAAACATGAGATAAAACAGAGCTGTATCTCAAACCTCACCAATCTGATCTCTGTCACACTCACAAAAACAACTGAGGGTGATTGCTGACTCCTCACAAGCACCTCACTTTCCATTCGATCCCGCGGTCTCAACGACTCTGACTGCATCTCTAAGGAGCTCCGGTTCCGAGGAAGTAACACATCAGCAGTTGTTCAGGTTTCACAGAAATGTTTTCCAAGAAACTTGTCAGTTGCTGCATATCCCTAAAGTTGTGTGCACCCAGGAGTTTGATCTAACATCTCTAAAGGTCAGCTAGGTGTAACTGCATCATGAGAATTTACTTGAGAGCTCTACAGGTTTTATTTTGATAAGCCGCAAGCCCTGGAAATGTAACTGTGAGTTTTGAATGATCCTCTTGAGATGAAAATTCGATTATTTCAGTTCACATGGATGTATTCACACTGACAGACAACATACACAGCCCTGGAAATCGTCTTAACAGATGATGGAGTCATGTAGTGAAGCATGAAACAGCTTCAGCAAGCATGTTTTAAATGTCAAAATCACATCACAGTACATCAGGGAATAAAACCTACTAACACAGGTTTAAGTGTGCGTCACTCTATCCGGTGCTGGTTGGCATGTGGGGCGGCCGATGCCGATTTAATCTTCTGCCCTGTTTTCACACCCTGTACCACAGTAACTCCTGCCCCATTATGCCTCACTCACACATTGCGGTCTGTGACACCACTTCCTCCCAGCTGTCTATTCACACAACTTCCTCCAGCAGCCAATAACACCCCTCGATGATCTGACAGTGACAGTGTCACCAACAACAAGCTCATATGCCCCTGGCAGAGTGTCTGTCACACGTTGCCCTTGTGTTAAGAAACAACTGCCTTCTGTTCAAGTCAGAAGCTGTAAACAGCACGTATCACATTCAAATGCGTGTACTGGGGTTGATATTTCGCAGAAAATGTGTTGCCTGTACCTTCCTAGTAACAGAAGGTCACAGGGTTGCCACAAGACTGCTCAGTCATTATAAGTGGCTCTAGATTGGCACTACAGCCAAGAAAAACATGAAGAAAAATATTTGTTTGATTTTATATCAGTTTAATAACGTGCCTGCTGTGAAAAAGGTTACTAATCTAACCTGGTCTACCACCCAAAACAAGAGCTGCATGCACCCACAGAAATGGCTGGGCCCCTTAAAAGGCCATGTGCATGCTTTCTCCTTCTTTCCTAATTCAGATCCACAAATTTCTGTGGTCTGCAGCATTTATTTTTTTTTTCTTTTAATTTATTTCTGTTTGTTTAAAAAAAAAAAAAAGAATATAATGTTGCCCTCCATTGCCCCCACACGCATGCTATAGTTAATAAAATACATTTAGAGGATGGTGCATATTGGCAGAGTAATGTACTATCTGAGGACTTTTAATTGTTTTGTTTTTTTCTTTACAGATTTTTAAGTATTAAAGAGGTAAGTGTATTATGAAAATACTCTCTGACGACATGGGCTGAAAAACATATGAGAAGAAAGTCAAAAGAGTACTGTAAACAAGCTTAAAAACCAGGTTGAAACACAGTTTAAAGTTGTTGTTACATGCTTCACTGCTTCGTGCCAAATTCTTAAACCAAATATCTGTGGTCCTCATCACTGGTGCAGCCCCTGTAGTCTTACCGTTCCAGTGGTGCGCTGCTGTGGGACTTCGTCTCAGCCCATCCAGACACCTGTCCAGAGCATGCTGGATCCTGTCCTCTGTGCACGAAGTGTGCTGCATCTTCACCGCTCAGGTTCTGTGTAGGGACAGGAGACGGAGCTCATATCAAGCATCAAAACATAAATTCCCATTCATGTCTTCAGTGGAATATTATCCTCCAGTTTGTTTGTATGCGTGTACAATGTCATGTTGACACAGACACAACACATGCCGGTGTCTTTTCATTGCCAGCATGTGTTATCATGTCCACTTTGCATGAAGGCCGATCACCCGCTAAGTATGAAAATCAGCCTAGAGAAGATACACAAACCATACAGAGATATCTCTAAGGTAAAGGAAAAACAGACAAAGGGTTGCTTGTATTGGTATTCTTTCCTGAAAAAAAAAAAAATGCTATCATGTTTTGTACATATTAAACTATACAACAACAAACAACCTCTTCCCCCAGCTCCATGTTAGTTATGTCTTTCCAGATGCTGCCACAGACACAAATGGTGGGAAGGACTGACAGTTTTACAAACAGAAGTCTTAATGAAACTCTTGCCACTGCCAATTACTATTATTAACAGCAATACTAAAGATATTTTTCAATTTTTATTTTATTTGCTGAAGTTTCTGTGTCTAAGTGACTAATGGGAACCACAATTTTTGAAATTGGTCCAGTTTCGACTGAAAGCACTGCAGCCAGGAGCAGCAAAACAAGCTGCAACGTAGCTACTTGGGAGAATTATGCACTATCATTTTGAGTCTACTGAAAGTGTTTGTTTTTGCCACTGACAGGCTCAGATTACTATTCTAAGTGTCTGACGGAGTTATAACAAGAATGCCAACAGAGTTTCACTTTTTTTTTTAAGAGTAAAATCCTTTTTGTTTGACAAGTGCTGACAAAAGCCTCGAAATAGCTTTCACCTAAGCCACCAGGCTCCATTTTAATAAACAGTAATTTTAGCGTTTGAGTGAGCCAGCATGTTTTCACTTCTATGTGGGTGAATTTAAGGTTTACTTTAACCAGCGTTGGTGTTTGTTTGAATAGTGAAAAGACTAACGAAGATGTTTTTTGTGAATTTATGCTTCTGTGAATTAAATGTGTTTTACGATGACAAAATTACTGTTTAGTTAAATGGAGTGTGGTGGGTTTAGTGATAGCAATTTCAGCACTGTTTCTAGTTAAACAAAATTGATCTTACTCTTTATCAACAACGGAAAAATCATTCTCTTTGGGGATCTTTCCTTTAATGCTGTCAGACACTTATGATAACAATTTAAACCCTTAAAGTTTCAAAAATGAGCACTTTCAGTGGATGTACATTGACAGCACATAATTACCCCAAATGATTTGGGGTAATTCAATTAATTGGACTTTTCAGCGTGTTTCGCCGCTGCTGGCTGCTGCCCACTCGCTCGATAAAGGGCCAGTTTCAGAAACTGGTGTTCCTATTAGTGGCTTAGACAGAAAATCATTGTAAAATAGGGTCCAAGTTACCCTATGTATATTGTACCCTTAAAGACAAACCAAAACAAGCCCACGATTTTCACAATATGACTTTTATGGAGGGGAAAAAGAGAAAAACAGCCCACAGTGATTTCAAACTAAAGATCAGTACTGCTTAGGATCAGAGATGCGATGAAAACAGTCAGATGTATAATTCCAGCATGACCACAACATTGTCAGTACATCATGTCTTCACCACTGACTCATCAGGCTGCGTTGAACTTCACTTTTTATATCTGTCAGTTTAGCAGCGCATTTGGCTGCTCATCATGCGGCATCTGAGGACAACCCAGGTGTGGCAAGTTGTTTCAGTTCTGTTATGAACACATCTCATCAGGAGCAATATGCATAACAAGACATCAGGGACATCCCGTCAGCGACTTGAAAGAGTTGAGTGACAGATTTATAAATCCTGGCTGTTTTTCAGTGCAGATAAACATTTGTGTTGGCAGGTGTTTAATGACGCAGTTTGAAAGCTGCGACCTCCAACCAACCAAAACCAAAATTGAACCTCTAATGTCACCCAAACCAATGAGAATGTTTCCGTGAAAACATATCCTCAGAGCGCTACAGTGACCACTTCTTCAATGGTAACAACAACTCCCCTAGACATTGCACAGATGTGTTTGCGGGGGACAGCTTATAAATAAACTCTGCAAAGAAGCAGGTGGTGGTCAACACTTTGTGCATGCACACTATGTTGCTGCCTTGTTGCCATTTGTCGCGGAAACATGTCTTATCAAGCTCTTTGAGATTTGGAGAAGTCGGCTGTGAATTAATTTCTCTATCACATATGTTGTGTTATTGGTGATAGCAGATAAGGCAACCAAAGCAATTTGGTTCAATCTGTTACTTTCCATTGGTTGAAAGATGACAAACAAATTTGTCTTTTGTCTGTCTGGACAAAGAGATAAAGCCAGAAAGATTAACAGCTAGTTCAGAGACATTTAAATCAGATGCAGCAGCTGGGTTTCTCACTGGTTTTAACAGACAACATCACCCCAATCCTGGCCTCTCTTCACTGGCTCCCCGATCATTTTAGAATTCATTTTAACATTTTACTGATCACCTCTGGGTCTGGCCTCAAGCTATATAGTGGAAATGTTGACTCCATATGACCCAGTTTGCAGCCTTAGATCCTCAGGTAGGGCCCCTATGGTTGAGGCTTAAATCTAAAGCTGATAGTGCTTTGAAACAACTTGCCTGAGGATATAAGGCTCGCAGCATCAGTGACCTGTTTTAAATCACCTCTTAAAACCCATCTTTATAAACTGGCTTTTATGTGATGTTGCCGTTTTATTCTCATCGTTATTTTATTGTGTTTATTGCTTTCATTTTTGTAACTGTCTTAATTCATTTGTTGTTGTTGTTTTTATTTTTTATTTCCCATGATCATCTGTCTTCTCTCCTGTGTTTTTGCATCTTCTCTCTCATTGAAGTTTTACCTTAATTCTGTCTTGCTTTGATTTATTACTGTTGGCTTTTCCTTTAAGGTGTCTTGCTTCTGCTTTGCTTTGTTTGTCAAAGGTGCTAAAAACAAAATCATTATCTAACATATAAAAAAACAAAGAAAACAAAAAACAAAATATAATGTACCATAAACATATATTTTGTATATGGATGTACAAAAACTGAAATTTATTAGTGATCTAGAAAGAGTGTCAGGATGTTTGTGTTTTAAACTGGAATCAAAGCTACTGTAACATTTAATGAATATTCATTGAAAAGTCGCATGTTGTTTGTGATGCATTATTTTTGTACTTTTGTATTTTTAAAGCTCCCCCTACCTCATATTAAAGTTTTACCATGGAAATACAGTATACGCATGTACATGTGGAAATTCTGGGAAATGTCCAAATTTCAGAAGTGGAACAACAACACTTCCCTAAAGAAGCTTTTTAAAGATTTGCTCTTTTAGAATTTGACCAGCTTAGCAGTTTTTTTGTTTCTGACACATTAAAGCCAAATTCTCAGGAACTATATTATTTTGATGATGTTAGTCAGAACTAAACATGCACACATAAATCAATGAGCTTGTTTCAGTGACGAAAAATAGGCATTCTGTGTGTTTGTGATTCTTTACAGAGTGAAGTCGGTCAGACAGAAATGAGCAATGACATCAAAAACAGTTTTAGCCTGATTACATCTTCTCAAACTTTCCCCAGTGTGTGACAAATTCCCCAGTTCAGATGAAAACTAGAAATAAACGAAAGCTGTCAAATGAACTGTGTTAATGAATGACTCACCTGCTCTTATGCACCCACTCACCTAATAACCCTATCTCACACACACACACACACACACACACACACACACACACACACAAACACACACACTAGTTTGACATTTTTGTAAATATGCTTATTTGCCTCTTTCTGACAGTAAGGTAAGAATATTGATGCCACCCTCATATCTGTCCATTACGATGCTTCATTTAGCAAAAAGACTGGAAACAGAAGCAAACAGCTACACTGGTTCTGCCTGAAGGTAAACAAAATCCATCTACCAGGATTTCTAAGGCTCATTAACATGTTATTTTGTTTACTTCATCCATATTAAAAGGTGTAAAAGTGTCTTGGTTGGGGGAAAGCATTCATTGAAGTTGCCTGGAAACCCCACAGTGATAACAAGACTTATTTTTTGTTTTGTTATTGATGTATGAAACTCTCAAGATATTATGTGTTGATAGGTGAGTATTAGAGGTGTGGTTAGATTTTGTTACCATCAGACGCAGGCCCTCTGTGCGTCTTATGTGCCCCCTTTCCCTCCCTATCCCGACTGTGCACAGGTTGCACACGAAACACGTGCGGCAAGAGAGCTCTTCTCTCCCAAAAACTATATCATCAAATAAAGGCTAGCTAAAATACTTTTTTTTTTTCAAGTACCCAGCCATAAAGTCCCTTGCATCTCTGTTATGTTTTGATGCCTGGTGATTTTGGCAGTTCACTGGTGGGAGGGGAGAGGCACGACCAAATCATGGAAAGTTAAAATCGTTCCACTATGTCAAGGAAAATTAAGAGGATGAAGAATAACAAGCTTTTATGTGACTCACCAATACTAGCCTATGTATTTTTGAGGAGCTATTCTAACAGATAATTTAAAGGGAAGTGCTCGGGACAACTGACCCTGGTGTTCCCCCAGTGTCGGTAGCCCTGCTCAGACAGAGCCAGTGTAGGCCCCTTGTTTCCAGGCTAACTAGCCTCTGATACGAATGTCCAACTATTCCTTTAAAGGCGTGCAAACTCAAAGGTCAACGTTAAAAAGGAACACAAACAACACAACGCACATACATACAAACAACTGTCCATTCACACATGTATGCTCACACACATACAGTACCAACACACACATACACTGTACAAACATCCGACCGGCCTCATCATTAACACCGGTGGAGGGGTGAGGCAGGAAGCTCATGCAAACCCGAGTTCAGAAGGGCAGAGGAATGAAACCCAATTATCCCCCACCACTTTGCTCCGTTTCCTACAGTTACCATTCAACAACAATACCAACAGCTCCAGAGGTAAACACATCCATGTAGCCCCCTTTTTTCTCAGCGGCCCCTCCTCCCCAGAGAGGTATTGTGTCTGAGAGGTGTCCCGAGTGGTACTGAGCAGGAGTACAGGGCCGAGCGTTGTGGACACTTGTGCTGAGGGCTCCGCTCATTGTCAAGGCTTTGGATGAGAGCCCGGTCAGAGTGGAAGGAACTAATAAGTCAGAGTCGTGATGACTCCTGCATCCAGGATGGGGTTCAATGGAGACATGCAAAGGTAATAAAGGAGGTGAAAACCTTATATGAGGTGGCACAATTCAGTGAAAGTTTATCAGTGCTAGTAATTGCTCTGCTGACGACATCATTACTGTTTTAGCACTTGCATTGGTGTAATTTATTTCACACTAGTAGCCTTTTTCACAGAACAGTGCTGGAATGATTTAACTCTCAAAGAAAAGCTAGACACAAACATGTCACAAAGATGTTATATATTAAGTCTTTCGTAATGTAACATTTTTTTAAAGTCACCAAGTGATATTTTTATGAAAAATTCCATTCATTAAGGTCAAGTTGGCTGATAAACGGTTAATTCCCAACACAAATATTCTATAACAAGCATCAAAATTTAGCAAAAATATCTGTACCGCAATTCAATAACTGCATTCCCTTTATTTGTCAATTTCCGTGACATGACACCGGATGAACACATCACAAAGTACACTAACTGGGATTGTAACTGAAAATTTCAGTCCCAACTCCAGAGTGTCATCACAGTTGTTTACGAGGAGTTGCTAGTCAAATTGCAAATGCACGAGTCTGTGGTGTTTCATAAGAGGATGTATGCAGCACATCCCTAAGAGTCAACAAGGTCACTTCCACATTTCATGGGTTGCAACTTGCAACAGTGAGACAATAACAAGCTGCACTCATGTAGTGGAGGAACACTCACGCTGACTGGATTAATCAACTCTTACTGAGATAGAAAGCACAGAACAAGTCATCCCCTCCCCTCCCATTCTTTGCTGCCTCTCTGTGTTTTCTCCTCTCTATCAGCCTCCCTCTCTTCTCTAAAGTTAAGTGTCAACATTTCCCAGACAAGCCGAGGAGTGCCAGCACTTCACCTCCACCTGTGTCTCTCTTTCTCATGCTGTCCTCCTTTCTTTCTCCCTCCTTTAGTCTCCTCGCAGCCTGCTTCCCATCTCTCCCAGTGATCCCATTACCAACTGCTTCCTAACAGGAAGGTAGCTTCCCTGCTCAGCTGAGGAAGCAGGTGCCTCCCTATTGTTGTGGTGTGATCAGACTCTCGCATATACTCCCACAGACCAGGGAGGAGAGCTTGTGTGTGTGTGTGCGTGTGATTGATGGAGTCTGATATTCACATCCAGTCTTCCTCTGCTGGCCCACATAGCTGTTATCCCCCCTTTTCTCTCCACTGACCTACTGGATGTGAACTGGCCTCTTATGGCTTTAGGAAATCACAGTGGTCCAACTCCAAAGCTCTTCTGTAACTAAGTGCTTCCCTTTAGTTCAAACAAGAGCTACCGGTGAGAACTCAGCAGTCTGGGTCTGTTTCTCAGTCTGTTTGCTGTCATATTACATGATCTTGCAGATGCCGAAATTCCCATTTTTTAAACCACTTTCAGGACTTCTTGATAAACTTTGAAGCTCGACCCTTGACCATTTCTCTGCTGGCAATTTTAGGGGAAAAAAATCTTATATATAATGTGACTTAAAATCTTCTTTTTTTGTTTAGTGCAAGATCTTGCTGTACTTCGAATCCTTCCCTTTATATGAAACTTATTGAGTTAGTATGTAAAAGTAGTATGTTAGTATGTGAAAGTATTGGCTTTAAATAATAAATACACATTGCAACAGTCTGCTCTAATCACTTACTGCAGCATCAAAACATTGAGGTTGTTCTGTCACTGAAATAACCTTTGGTCTTAACTTCCGCAATAAATCCTGATAAACACATGATGAAACCACCATTAATGCAAATGTCAAGTGATGTTGTATTAGGTTATGACATTTCACCAAGCAACAGGAGCCAGTGGTGACTCTGCTACACAAACAGGACTGAGTGAATCCTCGTTTGCTGTATTTCTTATTTCACACTAAACAACATTCAGCAGATGACGCAGATGTCTATGATTTCCAGCAGACAATCATGTGCTTTTACATTTGTTAAAATTCGATATGGGTAAATAAAACATTTTGTGTGCTTTAAGGCTTTCATCCCTGATTTTTTTTTTTTTTTTTTTTTGCAACAACAGGTGTGTTGTGCATGTTCGGAGATGCGTGTGTTTACACACACGGGGGTGTTGACCTCAAAGTATGTGTCGTAAAGGTGAAAATGAAGATTTCACTGATACCACAGCCGTAAAGAGACAAACAGGAAGCAATGTTGTGAATAACACACAGTGCTGCACTTGGATATCATAGTCAAGCTCTGCGAGATGTCAAATTTAAAAGAAAAAAAAGAGAGTGAGAGCATGTAGTGATGGCCTTCATTCTTCATATCTGAGATGTGTGGTAAACAACAAAGCTTGTCAGTATCTGCTTCCTCCAATCAACAACAATAATCTGCGTTCATTATTTCAGGCCTGACACATGACTTATACGGCAGTTGTTATTTCTCAACAGGAGGAGGTGATTGTATTCAAGCTGATTGTGAAATTGAACAATTTCTAAGAAGAATAGACGATCCCTTCCTTTGGTTGCGCAGGACGAGTCTGTCGTCATCTGACAGGCGGGAGGCAAGCAGCAGGGGAGTTCATTACATTTAAGGCTTATGATTTTCTTTTGGTAAAAAAAGATGGTATTAATACTCATTATGTTGTAGACCACCACCAAGAGAGAGAAGTTGTTCATTAAAACATGTGGCAGTATGTGCCTCATGGATATAACGATACTGAAATCAAAGGTAAATTTAGCCACTTGTGATTTTGTGGGATCAAATCTCTGTTGAGTTTAGTCTCATGTAGACAGACCTGTCTCCACAGCACTGTGTCAGCACTTGAGAAATGTTGAGTTAACAGTATGGTCAGCATTGTGACCTGAAAGTCCTGCAATTCACCTGCTATTTGCTGAAGAATACTTTTTAACTCGTTTTGACAAGACTTGAGACTTGACTTACTTGAGAATTTAAGGGTTACTCCACTGATTTTACATATAAAGACTTTTTACGGGTACTGAGGAGTGTTTCTGCAAATTTGGAAAAAGTTGCATCGAGAAATCTATGACTTCAGACGGAGCTGCATGAAATCTGGTTCTTGAGAAAATTTACCAAATGTCACTTGATATCACTTAAGTCGGCACTGGATGGGGCTGAAGACTGCCGGTTTGGGAAAAAAAAAAAAAAGTTGTGTCTTGTTTCTGGAGTCAGAAAGAAGTGAGATTACCAGACCACTGTAGCCTCCTCCTGTTCTCTGCTTGAGGCTAGCAGCGTAAGGCTACGTTAGCTGCTACTAGCATAACATGCTGAATCTCCCAGGAATCCCCCAGTGACAGCGCTGGGCTCTGAAACCAATTTTACATAGTGGCCAAACCTTGAAATTACAACATCTGGATGAGTCATGTGATGCCACTGGACCCAAAAAGACTTTTTCCAATAGACTTACATTGTGAAAAGAAAATATTTTTTTGATCATTGCAACCCTCACAAAATGATTTGTTCCACCATCTGGAGTTGATCCAGGAATTGTGGGATCAAATCATTTAATCCCGGTTGAAATTAGCAGAGGGCTATACTGGAAGTTAGCTGCTCGGCCAACTAACATAATGCTTCTATGCTCGCAAAATTTTGTAGTGCGCATGCTCTATCGGTGAAACGATACAAAAGATCCAGGTGATTTTATACCTTTTTTGACTTAAAGCACCACTGAGAAACATATAGGAATGAACAGGACCCTACATCCAACACTGTATGCAATCTTTACACATACATGCAAATCTCCCATAGAATTGTCAGTAGTAGAGTTGTATTGTGGGTAATGTAGGCACGAAGAATGTGAGGGATAAAAAAAACAATATTTTTGGTTCTGCTGTGTCGTTTATGGTCCTGAATTTTAAATTGTCCAATTGTGAGTGCAATGTACTTGCTCATCTTGAGACTTGAACTTGACATATGGATTTTTTAAAAGTTTTGTATGGATTGTGGGGCGCCAAGTAGCTCACCTGGTAAAGCAGGTGCCCCATGTACAAAGGCCTTGTCCATGCTGCAGCAGCAACCTCCAGCCCCTTGTGCCATGTCATCCCCTCTCTTTCTCTTTCTCTGTCTCCCTCTTTGATGACAACACTGTCCTATCGATTAAAGGCAAATTGCCCTCAAAATATCTTGTTTTTTAATTTTTTATATGGATTGTAATCATTCCAGTCAACTGGAGGTCAAAATTTGCCGTGATGGGCTCTACATCACTGAATTAAAAGTCAGCTTCAACACAAAAGGCACCTACAGCCACCTTTTATGGCTACTGTACCTTTAATTCAAATACGGCTGACAGGTGGTTGGTTTATGTAGTAAAAAAGGATGTTGAGTTCAGGCGTTGGCTCAGTAGAGTTTCTATGGGGTGGAGCCCTCAAAGATCACTGACAGACTGTTGTGTATTTATGCTTCAGAGACAGTTAAGAGAATTCTATGCTTGCAACCCCGGGTGTCACTTTTCAGGACAAATTTTAAATCTATCCACATAAATGATGAATCAACTAGTGTTTCTCATATTATGAAGTTCAGTTACAACTGCATGTAGATGTTCAAATCAATTACACTTCACCTGCCCTGTAAAATCAACTACAGCCACTGAAATAAGGAACATGAGCCCATATCATCTTTATGTGGCTGACACAGAAATCTGACACCAACAGATCACACTGGCTTAAATAACTTGTTCCCATTTACAGATAACGTCCAGGCATCGAACACGTGTTGCCGTGTCTTTACTTCCTCAGCATTTATTAAAAGTATGAATCATATAGAGCATCTGAAAAAGCAGAAGTGCCCAAAGTGGTATTGCAGTGGGCGCCTGTGAGCTCACATGGGGAGGGGGGGACTGTCAACACACCAGCCTTGCTTTTCCCATCACTGTGAGGCTGAGGCTGCCCATCAGCTCCTCTGACAGAAAACAAGACAACCGTGGTGTTCACAATGCAGAGAAATGACCAAGAATACATTTCATGAGTCAAAACAAGATGACGTTGAACGTTGACACTGACAAACCTGCTTTAAAGACAGAAGTCCCTGCGATGTCAGTGTAGCATCGTACTGGATGGATGAAGTGAAATAATTTGCAATAAAAATATATTGTCAAAAATCATTGTATCCTGAGATACTACATGCATATCTAGATGCAAACATGTCCATATTTTCAAATCAGTGGCCTACTGTCAGTCATTATTCCCTGAGCATTACCAGAGAAGACAAAGTACGTCTCCAGCTCATCAGGGTGACAGTGTCAGTGACTGCTGTCCCCATCTGAGCCCACAGAGCAGATGCCCTTCAAAATAAAATATACTGCCTCCATTGTCTTACCTGCTGTTTACTGTCCAGCATCCATACCCTCTGAATGTGTCTAAAGAGTCCAAATAATCCAAGGCAAAGTGTCTCCAGCTCAGTGCGACTGCCATTCATTCACCACGCACATCACGGTTTAACAGACGAACCCACATCCTGGGCACGGCGGAGCAGTGCAGCGAAACAAGTGTGAAATCATCCGCTGGTATCTGGTTGTAGCTCACTGCTGCGCTCAAAGACTTCTGCGCTTCACACACACACACACACACACTGTGCCTCACAAACAGGAAGTGTATGAGAGAGGTACATGTGAGCACAATGAGGGAGGCTGCTGGTGTGTGTGTAGGTGGGAAGTGTAATTGTGTGTGTTTCTGCGTGCGTGTGTAAGAGGCTGCCTGTGGATTTTTGAAGGGATGTTGGCCTCTAGAAGGAAGTCATCTGTTTGACGTGTTTGTTTTCATGCTATTTTCACACTTGTGAGCAAAGTGTCTTTGTTTGGGTGCTGAGGCTTTGTTCATTATATTCTTGGGCTAGGAAAGTATTGGTGGTACTGTGATTAATTATCCTAACACAACAAACACAGAGGGCTTTTGTTTTTCAGTGATTTTCACCCATCAGTGTTTCAAAATCAATGATTTCAATGGACAAACAAGATCAATACTTGTCTTAATAACTGTCTGAACAGACTGTAGCTAGTAGTGAGTTATGGTAAATGGCAAGCAGTGGTGGAAAGTAACTAATACATTTACTCAAGTACTGTATTTAAGTACAATATTAAAGCTCTGGTTCTGTACTTTTCCATTTCCTGCTACTTTGTACCTTTTACTCCACTACATTTATTTGGTAATAGTTACTAGTTACTTTACAGATTCAGATGAATAATACAAAATATAATTAAATAATAAAATAAAGTGCATTATTATAGCTTATGATAAGACTTTATTGATCAACTAACCAGCAGTATATTAAGTAATTAAAATGAGTCCGACCTTTATCCGATGCAACATTAAAGTGATGTTAAAAATTAATGTTTTTATTTTAATTATAGGGTAATCGAATACTATACATTATTCTTAAATGTGCAATTCTGCAAAATGAGTACTTTTAATTTTGGTACTAAGTATATTTATTTGCTTATAATTTTGTACTGTGACTTGGGTGAAATTTTAAATGCACTGTGTTATTGCCTCTTTTACTTAAGTAAAAAAATGTGGTAAGTAAAGTGATTATGTGATCTGAATTTTAGTCAAATTCAAGATAATATAAATATATATATATTTATCTATTTATACTTACATAACTGAGAATAATGTACTGCTTTGTGTCTACTTCCTCAAAGACTGCAAGGTCCATATTTGTGCTCCCTCTCTGTACCCCCCCTCAGTCCTCAGTCAGGGAAACACTGACCTTACTTCCCCCTCCTGCTTTGCCTGTCATTTACATTTCATGTATTAGTGCGACTGTGAATTCCCCTTCTCTTGAAGTGAGGGAAATGACAAGCTATACAAAACAGTGACAGTAAACACTAACAGTATTCAGCCGGTGTAGTTCTGCACACATTTTGACCGGACAGTGTCATTAGAGCATGTATTAAGGCTTATTTACAAGACACCTTTGTGTGAATCATTAACACTGCGATTTCAGTACTTTAAAACTAATAAAAGATAGAAGGGAAAGTTGGAAATCATAAGAGAACTTTTTCTTGTATTCAATAATTCCACAGAGCTTCAAAGTACATAATTTGATGTTATTTGATGTGATCTTACTGGTAAAAAAAAAAACTGTTTTTATTGTTATATGTCATTACGCAGCATTAGTACAGTAAAGGTGGTTCTATAAAAATACATAGTGTGATGAAAAGATAAAAAAATCATTGTATGATTTATTGATCAGGTTGCTGTTATGATCAGGGTGTGCAGGACTGTACAAAGAACAAGTGTTGCCACTTGTACAGTACAGGCCAAAAGTTTGGACACACCTTCTCATTCAATGCGTTTTCTTTATTTTCATGACTATTTACATTGTAGATTCTCACTGAAGGCATCAAAACTATGAATGAACACATGTGGAGTTATGTACTTAACAAAAAAAGGTGAAATAACTGAAAACATGTTTTATATTCTAGTTTCTTCAAAATAGCCACCCTTTGCTCTGATTACTGCTTTGCACACTCTTGGCATTCTCTCCATGAGCTTCAAGAGGTAGTCACCTGAAATGGTTTCCACTTCACAGGTGTGCCTTATCAGGGTTAATTAGTGGAATTTCTTGCTTTATCAATGGGGTTGGGACCATCAGTTGTGTTGTGCAGAAGTCAGGTTAATACACAGCCGACAGCCCTATTGGACAACTGTTAAAATTCATATTATGGCAAGAACCAATCAGCTAACTAAAGAAAAACCAGTGGCCATCATTACTTTAAGAAATGAAGGTCAGTCAGTCCGGAAAATTGCAAAAACTTTAAATGTGTCCCCAAGTGGAGTCGCAAAAACCATCAAGCGCTACAACGAAACTGGCACACATGAGGACCGACCCAGGAAAGGAAGACCAAGAGTCACCTCTGCTTCTGAGGATAAGTTCATCCGAGTCACCGGCCTCAGAAATCGCAAGTTAACAGCAGCTCAGATCAGAGACCAGATGAATGCCACACAGAGTTCTAGCAGCAGACCCATCTCTAGAACAACTGTTAAGAGGAGACTGCGCCAATCAGGCCTTCATGGTCAAATAGCTGCTAGGAAACCACTGCTAAGGAGAGGCAACAAGCAGAAGAGATTTGTTTGGGCCAAGAAACACAAGGAATGGACATTAGACCAGTGGAAATCTGTGCTTTGGTCTGATGAGTCCAAATTTGAGATCTTTGGTTCCAACCGCCGTGTCTTTGTGAGACGCAGAAAAGGTGAACGGATGGATTCCACATGCCTGGTTCCCACTGTGAAGCATGGAGGAGGAGGTGTGATGGTGTGGGGGTGTTTTGCTGGTGACACTGTTGGGGATTTATTCAAAATTGAAGGCACACTGAACCAGCATGGCTACCACAGCATCCTGCAGCGACATGCCATCCCATCCGGTTTGCGTTTAGTTGGACGATCATTTATTTTTCAACAGGACAATGACCCCAAACACACCTCCAGGCTGTGTAAGGGCTATTTGACCAAGAAGGAGAGTGATGGAGTGCTGCGGCAGATGACCTGGCCTCCACAGTCACCGGACCTGAACCCAATCCAGATGGTTTGGGGTGAGCTGGACCGCAGAGTGAAGGCAAAGGGGCCAACAAGTGCTAAACACCTCTGGGAACTCCTTCAAGACTGTTGGAAAACCATTTCAGGTGACTACCTCTTGAAGCTCATGGAGAGAATGCCAAGAGTGTGCAAAGCAGTAATCAGAGCAAAGGGTGGCTATTTTGAAGAAACTAGAATATAAAACATGTTTTCAGTTATTTCACCTTTTTTTGTTAAGTACATAACTCCACATGTGTTCATTCATAGTTTTGATGCCTTCAGTGAGAATCTACAATGTAAATAGTCATGAAAATAAAGAAAACGCATTGAATGAGAAGGTGTGTCCAAACTTTTGGCCTGTACTGTATATTTAACTTTTTCATTACCTGTACTCACCTAGTTAAGCAAAGCGTCTAAAGACTGACTTGTGAGTCTAGTACTCACCTGGTGAAGGTCTACGGACCAGAATGTATTTCTCTAAGACAGAAATTCTCTCTCCTCTTGCTTATGGACATTTCCTCTTGCACACCTGTCTAAAAAAAAGATGTGCATGAGCCTTCGCAGTCAAGATTTAAGCCTACCTCTAACTTTCTATAACAAAACAGATGCAAACCATGCAGCCAGGCAAGTTATCCCAGAAACTAAGGGCTTCCCTAAAAATGTTACAAACTGATGGGACAATGACTTCATGAAAGCAAATGCAGAAGTGATTAAACCCAAGCTAGGTTGAGATGGAAAACAAACTACAGGAGAAACACATGGAAATAAGTTACTGACTGAGGTTAGGGAGGAGGTAAACAAATAACAGGATCCTGAACAAAGAAACAAACCTGATCAAATTGTTCAGAACTGCAAAGTGGTTGAAATTCAAGAAGCAGAGCCTCTGAGAGACTGAAAGAAAAATATTTTTTTTACACCTTACCACAGTGCTTTACTGTACAAAGATCTGTTTGTTAAAGGCTTCTGATCTCAGATCTCTCTATTCAAAATGCCCTTAAAAAAACAGCAGTTGCTCAGAGGGCTTATTGTTTTGTTTGTTTTTTTAAATTTCACTTCTCTGTTACTCAATTTCCTGACGGAGGTGATCTCTGAGCCTCTGCAGGATTAATTATAGATGATTTCTAGATAAGGGAAGTCGCTTCATTTCACAAAATTCGAGTGAATGCCTAATATTTTTTGCATCATGGTTACTGTGTGGTTTTGCTGTATAGGTGTAAACCTTGTTGACACTTTGTCTGGTTGCCCTAATTCAACCCCTGTACAGACAGAAAGAGGCCAGCAGCTGTCAGACATTACTCTTCTTACCAGCTGGTGATGTGGGCAGCGTGTCTCCACAGCAGATCTGACAGAAATTAGATAAAAATGTTTTTATTTTTCTGTCCATGCAAGAGCAGATTTAAAGCAAACAACTGTCAACCTCAAGAAAACGTGATCATCCGGTGTTGTTTATATGAGTGAAACCACATTTGACTAAGCTCTGTTGACTGCTTTGCCTGCTGATTTAATGAGGCATGATGAAGCCTTTTTTGTGGCTTGTCATTTACATAATGGTGTAGCCTCTAATTTTTGTTTCTATGGCCACATTTCCCTAAAAAAGATGCTCATCTGTCTATCTGTGTGTGTGTGTGTGTGTGTGTGTGTGTGTGTAACATATGAATATTATTGTTAGTTTTCCCACACTCGAATTGTTCCATTAAAAATCTCACTACTGAACTCAGCAGTCTGCAGCAGCCCACTCTAGTAATACAGTGTTTACCGTTCAGACCTGCAGCAGCCAATCATCTTGCTCATTACACAAACGGTGTTATACCTCCACCGCCTGGGAAAGTAGAGGCACCACTCGCTGCATTGTCAGGCTGAGGACGCTGTTTCTCTCCATGGACGCAAGATGGCGCTGTTACTTCTACTGCCAGCATTCAACAGGTCGAGTGAAGCTGCAGCTGCAGCAGGTTGGACTGCACGAGGGAGCTTCAATACGGGAGACATGTATCCTGCAAAAACAGTCACGTTTTGTTCTTTAAGACCGAATGCTGGTTGCATGTAAGTAGATTTTACAGTCATTTTGTATCCGATGGACTCCGTGTGGTTTTCAGTGAGTATTATTACTCTGGAAACACAAGTGCTTCCGAGTCATCCTACCAAAATACCTGAAAACTGTATCACACCATGAAAATTTAACTTAACCGGAAATTAAGCAAACTTCCACATGATGAACACTTCACATTTTAGTTTCTAAGGTATGTTATTTTGAAGGAATCTCTTAAAATATTCCTCAATCTTCAATTTATTTAGGTGGCTATACATGATACGGTGTTGTGTTCAAAGACTTAGGTTAACATAGGTCATTTTTTCAATTTTATTCTCTAATAATGCGAGTATAATAATGTACTTTAAAGGGGGACTATGCCCATTTTCAAAATTCATACATGTTATTCCTATGGTCTAAGACAGTCTAAAAATAAAAGCAAGCCTGAACAACTTTCTCCCAAATCCAAAAACTAGAGTGCTAAAACTCAAACTTGTGATGCCATAGGGTGTAAAGTCTGGAGCTGCTCCACAGTTTCATTTTTCATTTTTCATTTATTTATTCCTTTTGACCCCTCCCCGGGGTATAAGGGGCAGACAACAAAAAATAACATTAACAAATCAGGACAAGTGGCAGCCAATGCACAGCAAAGTAAATAAAACAGAATTTGTGTACATACATACAAGTCAAAGCAAATCAAGAGAAATGAATTGAGAAAGATGTTATAGATGACACAGAGAGCACCCATAGGAGTGTTCTGAGTATATGGGTGCATTTTCGGTTAAGAAGTGGGAACACTACAGTAGAATAAAGCTCATTTGGGTTTGAAAAAGAGAGGCAACAAATGTAGGTTGACAAAATCAGTCTGATTATGGAGCAGCTCCAGACTTTATGACATCAAAAGTGTGAGACTTACTCCATGGTTTCTGGCTTTGAGAGAGTAGCTCATGCTCACTAATATTAATTGAACTTCCAGGCCATGGAAACAACATTCATTTAGACTGAGTCCCCCTTTCATTAGATTCTAGTACTCTTTACACTACAAATTGCAACCTTATGTCAATGCCATGCTTCAGAATTTTAGTATTTATCAGCAGGATACCACAGATCACTCTGCCTGTCTCAAGCTTTTATCATAAAGGGTGACAATTATGATCATTATACTGTATTCTGCGGGAATATGCCTCACATAGTTTTTTGCTTAAGGTGCTTTACTGCCCGTCCCGCTGGTTTAACAACATGATCCTATCAGGTGTAGCTCAGACTGAAGGTGTGGCATGCTCCGAATCAGTGCTGTGCGCTCGCTCCAGTTGTTTTCTTTTTCTTCCTGCGCTTGTTTGCGTCTAATCTTCTGACGCGCCACCAGTGGATGTCGTTGTTCCGCCTGGTGTCACCCCTCAAGATGAGCTGACCTAAAGCTGTGCCAAGCAAGATCCGATCCGGGAGAGAGAGAGAGAGAGAGAGAGAGTGTGTGTGTGTGTGTGTGTGTGTGTGTGTGTGTGTGAGTGTGAGAGAGAGAGCGTGAGAGGGAGGAGGGGGGGAGAGAGAGAGATTGTGAAAAGACCGGCAGGAGGAGTGGGACTTGCTATAAGGACACCAGCGACTCTTAAATCCAGCCGCTCCTCTGTTTTTACGCAGGAGATTTGAAGAAACAAACAACAAAACAGGAGGAGCTGTGATTGGAGCCCGGCAGAGAAAAGTAGCCTCACATCGACTGTATTTGTGACATCTTAAGTTATTCTCAGGTAAAGTGGGCTTTCTAGACATTTCACACAACCTGGCATGCATGCTGTGTGACTGACTTTTATATCCCTGTCAGATACTTATTCCTGTCCCAGTGTTTGTTTGGGAAATGTTTGCAGACTGCTGTGCCATCACCAAACTTCACTCTCTCTCTCTCTTCCCACACGCTGACTGCTTTCCCTTTCTCCTCCAGCGGCAGAGACACTTGGGGACCGAGGGACCTACCATGATAAGGGTTGTGGATTTTGCGCTGACTGTGCTGCTCGCCGCGTCCCTGTCGTGCCGGAGCGCCCTCGGCGGCTACGGGATGAGCCTGTTCGCGGCGCAGACCTCTCCCCCAGACCCTTGCTACGACGAGCACGGCAACCCGCGGCGCTGCATCCCGGACTTCGTCAACTCCGCCTTCGGGAAGGAAGTGAAGGTGTCCAGCACCTGCGGCAAAACGCCCAGCCGCTACTGCGTGGTGACATCGGCGGAGAAAGGAGACGAGAGGACCAGGAACTGTCACACCTGCGATGCCTCGGACCCCAAAAAGTACCACCCTCCGGCGTACCTGACGGACCTCAACAATCCACACAACCTCACCTGCTGGCAGTCCGAGAACTTCATCCAGTTCCCGCAAAACGTCACCCTGACTCTGTCCCTCGGGAAGAAGTTTGAGGTGACTTATGTGAGCCTGCAGTTCTGCTCGCCTCGACCTGAGTCCATGGTTATTTACAAGTCCATGGACTACGGTAAAACTTGGGTGCCCTTTCAGTTTTACTCGACCCAGTGCAGGAAGATGTACAACAAGCCGAACAGGGCCGTTATCACGAAGCAGAACGAGCAGGAGGCCGTGTGCACGGACTCCCACACCGACATGTACCCTTTGACCGGCGGGCTCATCGCCTTCAGCACGCTGGACGGCAGACCGTCCGCGCACGACTTTGACAACTCCCCGGTGCTGCAGGACTGGGTGACAGCCACCGACATTAAAGTCATCTTCAGCCGGTTGCACACTTTTGGCGACGAGAACGAGGACGACTCGGAGCTGGCCCGGGACTCGTACTTCTACGCCGTGTCGGACCTGCAGGTCGGAGGGAGATGCAAATGCAACGGGCACGCGTCTCGGTGCGTAAAGGACCGGGATGGAAGTCTGGTGTGTGAGTGCAAGCACAACACCGCCGGGCCGGAGTGCGACAGGTGCAAACCTTTTCACTACGACAGACCGTGGCAGAGAGCCACAGCCAGGGAGGCCAACGAGTGTGTCGGTAAGTCCATCCACACGTCCTCCATCCCGGCGGCTCATCAGAGCTGCTTTACATGTAGGGTGAATTTAATTTATCGTAGGTGGACTGGTGTGATTTTCAGATACACTATCGGCTACAGAGGAAATATGTAATATTTAGGAAAAAGAATGACCAGGAATTAAAATCAGTGAAATGTGATCATGCAAAAATATGCATCTGATTGTCTTTAATATGCAAAATACAAAATAATAATAATTTGAATAACAAGATTATTATTATGTTTTATTTTATGACTAAGTCACGAGTAATTTTCCAGCTCCAGCTCATTAAATCCAAACTCGAACATCCCCTTTAAACAAAACCACAGCAAAGCCACATTTTTTCCTGATATTGTGGCGCACGTCTACAGAGCATAAAATTGGGTTTAGGTCACATGCAACATGGAAATGCAATTTGAAAGTCCATTTAGCTTACTGCAGGCCATAATGGAGGCTTTTAAACCACCTCAAACGGGACCACCGAGCCCAATCATCCACAGGAACATTTCTCACAGCTCCACTTTACCGCTGCAATTACGCGATGGCTTTTAATTTATCTGAAGAATCCTGCAACAAACTCACCGCAATGGAAAATGAACACAGAGTTTTATTGTTGTTATTATTATTATATTGTCACGTTATTATTTTCCACATTAAAATCAATATGAAAGGATTTATCAAATGCCAGGCGTTGTGATCCAGAATAAAAATCTAGATTTATCACCATTAATGTAGAAATAATTAGCTTATTATGACATATTAAAATATTATAAACAAATCGTGTTTCCAATTGTAAATTTGAAAAATGCAAACTGGCTCTAGTTTTATTGCAGCAATTCTGTCTTTTACACAATGTAAAATAACAAATGAAAATTGCTTTAATTTGGATATTTTTTTCATAATTATTATTAACAGTATTCACTGAAATACAACCTGAGAAAATGTTAATATAACCACTGCATAACACAGTGTTTTTTTTATCCTTAAAACAAAGCAGGTGTAACAGCAAAGGATAGGAGCAAATCTCTGATCATATCTGTGCTGCTCTTTGTGTCTGAGAGCCAACATGTTTCACCAGCTGTTGAGTGATCAAAGTTACAGTAGTTTTATTACAACCTGGCACAGAAACATGAACCTGTAGATTGCAGAAACTGCAGAGCCCCGGCCAGGTTTCTGTCTGTTTAAGTTCTGTCTCTGAGATGCAGGTACAGTAAGAAAACAAGGCTGATGCTCTGGGAGATGATTGGAAGATTGTTTGTGCAGATTAATTATATTACTTAATTATGTTGCTGTGTTGCAAGAAGACTGTGCATCACAGATTTTTAGGGATATGGCTTTTTTGTTTTCAGTTAGTTTCATTTTATTTTAATTGATGGACAGAGGAGTGTTTGAACTGTGAGGACCTGCAGTACTTTGACGTTGCTCCTGCTGATGAGGTGTACAGTGAGGAGGATGACGAGGAACAGCTCGCGAAACAGAAGGCAAGGCGGAAAGATGTCGATGATAGAGACTAAAATACTAAGACGTCAGTGACTCCCTTTTCTAATTCCCATTCTGCTGCAGGTCTGCAGGGGGAAAGAAAGGGGCTCCATATTGTTTGACAGTCACGACACATGTCAGCCACTTTGACGCACAGCAGCTGTTTGAGAGGGTTTTGTTTGCTGGTGTTTCTAAAGCTCTGACATATTCTCACTGGCAGATGTGAGGGTGTTGCTAAATCAACAGGCGCAGTTTTGTGGAAAGAGCTACATTCTGTACATACTGTGTGGCTCCCGAGAAAGTAATGAAACCAAGACTTAAGGTGTGTTTTTACTCTGCTTAATGCAGTCTGCATGACTTTTTTTTAATGGAGGCCAACTGACCCTACCGATTGATTTTGTCTTCACATAATCCAGCCTTCAATTTACTATCACTTGTACTTGATATATTTCACATGTGGGACTTTTAAAATCTCTGTTTCAAAATATTCATAGAGAGATCACGAAGGAAGGAGGCATAGAAAGAAAGAAAGCTCCTATTCCTCCTCCATATTACTACATTTGAGATTCTTGCCAAGCTTACCGAGTCCAGCAAGACAATAAACTTTAAATTGTTATTTGGCCAACATTAGAGTCACTGTTGTGGTGAAAATCTCAGCATTCAGATAATACACAAATATGTCAGTGCTGACATTAAATTTAAAGAAAGAGGGAGATTTTAAAAAAAATCTATTTGGAAAATAAAATAAAAATGTTAAGGCACAGCCCTTAAACTCATACAATAAATTGTTTCCTGCTGTCAATATCCATAATTTTTTATTTTAATTTTTTTTTACCAGACCAGCGGGCGTATAATATGTTTCACACTGAGCCATAAAAGCCTATCATTTACTGCATCCATCATGTTGTCAGCAAGAGATTTACTTTTTGACATTGAGATTATAGAAATGTGTGTGTTTGGGTGTGTGTGTATGAGTGAAAGAAAACACAGAATCTCGAAGAGAAGAAGAAATCACACCTCTGTAGAGGCGGCGAACAATGGAAGGAGGTGTGTTAGATGGATGGGTGTATTCAGTGGGACAACTTCAGAGTTTGTCGTTGCGCTCCCCTTAATGACAGCACTGCGAGTGTCTCTGGACTCTCATAAGGATCTAGTTAGCACAGAAGTGTTTCTGTGTGCAGTAAAAAGGTCTGGCACTGTACGGTGTCAGAACTGACGCAAGCTGTCGATTCCTCCAATGTTCCCTGATCTTCACTTCCCACGCACACAAAAAAAAAAGAGACAAAAACAAAAAAAGCACATTTAGACACACACAGGTCCGTCTCTGTGTTTCTCCTGAAGTGCACTTTACTGATTACTTCCATCAGGACGTTAAAGGACACTCCTGAGTGTGCACCTCGATCCATTTGGGTTATTGACTCTCCACAGTAAAGGAAAAGCTTCTAATGCAATGGGTTCAGAGCAGCACCACAGGAAACAACAGAGACCTGCTACAGTCTCTATGTTGAGATGTTAATCTGGGTTTGCAGCAATGTCTGTGATTTTACTGTGAGGATGCTCCTGTAAACCTGAGCCCCTCCATAGACATCCATCTCACAAATTAAGGAAAGCGACATTGTTTCAGCTAACTGCTGTACGATGAGAAACGGCTGCAGTCAGAGTCCCTTTCGGAGATCTTTTAATGCAAATTAACTGTAAATGTAATTTTCATCCCCCAGTTTCACGGTTTCAGGTTTGTGCAGTTTACTTGACATGTTAGGTAGAGAGAAAAAAAAAGAAGAGGAGAAAGTGTCTTGAATAATTCAGGCAGATTAGAAAGACAGCTTGAAGGCTTGCAGAACGAGGGGACTGCACCACAGAGAGAAGCAGGGACAGAAGGAGGGGCTGGAGACGGAGCAGGACAACAATAGTGAAAACGAAAGAGACAGACGTAAGCGAGAGAGAGGGGGAGTATGATGAGGAAAATGTGTGAGGGAGAGGAACAGGGAAATAAAAGGGGCAGTAGGGTGACATTTCCATGGCCTGTGGGACAGTGGAGTATTTTGACAATTGTGTTTTACTCCAGGTGCCGCCTTACTGGGCCAATGGGGCCGTAAAGGCTGCTGGAACAGGAAGAAACTTTTTCTTCCTTTCTGTCACTTAGAAATTCTCTTGGTGCATTGATACTGTAACATATCACAGACTTCGAAGAGATTATTCGTCTTCCCGGCCTTGCTGCTATTCCTCCTTTATCCCTGTTTGCACACGAGGAGTCTCCCGCTCCTAAAGCCCTGTATTAGCCGGATGATTTGGAAAGGGGCTGCTGCTTGTTTTTGCCTCACTGTATCTAAATCTAAACAGCAGAAATCACGCTCAAATGTTCCCAGGTGCTGCGCAGAGGCATCTGACTGACAGGAGCAAACATGCGGTGCAGAAAAGTTGCCACGGTTGATTTGATGCCTATTAAAATAATTGAGTTTTAAAGCCACAACCACTTGTGCAGACAAAGAAAAGTTTAAGTTGTTTTTATGCCTTGTGATACACGAGTGGGTTTCCAAGTCGAAACCATCAGGGGTAAAAAATCCGTGAAAAAAAAAAATCTTTAACAGGTCTTGACGAGATGTGAATATTAACTCAAAATGCTCAAGCAAACATAAGTAAACACTTAAAAACAGCTGTGCGCATACTGATGTTTGGTGGTGTAGATTTCTTACTTTCGTGGATGACGGCCCAAACCTTAATGAGGTCTAAGATAATTCCAAAACAGCTGAAGCAGAGTTTGATAAAAGAAAAGTTTCCAGGGACAGTATCAGGAGCAATCAAATTCAGGATTTCGTGCAGTTTTTCGGACAGAATTATAAAAGAAAAAGTTTCTTGCTAACCGCTGTGCACCAACTTACAACAATCATGAAAAGAGGAAGCCAGCATAGAAAATGCAAATATAAACTGTGCCCTAAATAGTCCAGAACTCAATGCCATCATCAGACATGATGTTCTTTGAAGCTGTGGTTGGTAACTTTTATAAATAGAACTTCTTGTCAAATGTTCCTCCTCCTTTTGTGCTTCTAATGGCATTTGTCAGAATCTGCCGTGATTGAAGGAAAACAACCAATGAGAGACGAGGAGTCTCTAAAGCAGCTGTCAATCATGCCAATCACTGTTTGTGAACTTTAGTTTAACTGTCAAACTAGGCAGCGCTGATCAAATATGAATCAAGATTATGTCACTGCATCGACTTTTTCTCTCACCAAATGTTTTCAGAAACATATTTTAGTGTACTGTTTAGCTGTAAAATGAGAAAGTGTGTGACCAGGCTGCTGTGTTGGATACAGCTGAGCCAAAATCCACAGGCCAGAGCAAACTTTCTTATTTTAAGGTAAGATAAGGTAAAACTTAAATGTCCCCGAGGGGCAATTTAAGATACAGACAGTAGTCATGAGTAATAATAATAATAATAATAACAAAACAGACAGTACAGTACATAACACACAGTATCCAGTGTCACACATTGTCAGGGGTAAATCATAGACATTAAGAGCCACTGCTTGTTAAGAGAAGCAATAGCTAGGTCAAAAGATGATCTGTAACGCTTTGTGCTGCATTTAGGGTGGCTAAACCTCTGCCTTGATGGAAGCATCTGAAACAACATGGAGGGGATGTTGAGAGTTTTACAGATAAACAGTACACTATAATATGTTTCTAAAAAACATTTTAAGCAAGAAATTGGCAATGCAGTGACAGAATCTTGAGTCATATTTGATCAGTGCTGCCTTGTTTGACAGTTTGATCACAGTTCAGGAGCAGTGAGTGACATGATTGACAGTTGCATTAGAGACTCCTCAGCTCTGATTGGTTGTTTTTGTTCACGTGTGGCGGATTCTTGCTAATGCCATTACAAGCACTACGAGGAGGCAGAGATTTATTTATTTAGTTATTATTTATTTTGCAGCTGATCTGTCTCATGTACTCTTGTGTGGATGTAATGACAGTTTCGGCAAGTATGACAAAAAGTTATTATTTTAGAAAAATTACCAACTACAGCTTTAAGCAATGGTTGCTGTGATCATAGAGACACCTCAGTGTAGCTCCAAAGTTGTGTAGTTATGTTTCTATTGAACCACCTCTGATTTAGGGTAGCTTTATGTTCAGGGTCATGTGCACAATTCAAGTTGAAGAAAAATAGTTTTAATGCATGCTAAATTGTAAGAAATAAACAATCAAAGACTAATGTTATCTGGCAGCCTTAGAATATTAGACAGTGGATTTGTTGCCTACTTCAGTGAGGTGTTTACATCTATCCTGCGCATATCAGATAATGACAGTCAAACTGGAATCAAGTCTTCAAAACAGAGAGCAGAATCAACTGCATTATGTATAATCCTACCAGTCAGACACGTATCATTCCACCTTTGTTTGCACACAGAAGCGATGCTTTTCACCTAAAATACATCAAATCAGTTTGGGAACAGTGATGTTCTGCAGGCCTTTCCTCAGATGTCTCCTTGCTGTCATGTTCGTTTGGTACCTTTCAGACGTGAATGAAGGTCTGGTTAATGTTTGAGCAGCTCACCGTGCACCTTTATAAACCGGCATTCTTCATCTTCAAAGGTGCCGGCAGGATGCATTGTTGGTCCCGCTCACAGCAAACAAAGCTGGGAATAAACTGACAGAGGAGCTTTGCACTTTGCACTGTCCCACTATTCCTCACCTTCACTTCTTCAGTCAGCAGTCACGTCCTCCTATTGACAGGCACACACCTGAAGGCATGCATATTTGCACGCACGCACACACACACACAGACATACACAAACACACAGAGTTTTCTTTAGGTCCTAAGTCACCAGTTCAAACGGGGGGAATGGCCTCTCTCTTCCCTTCAACAATCTCTTTCGCCCGAGCTCTTATCAGTGTTTATGACTCGTTTTATAAACCGCTGCAAAAATAAGTCTCTTGTGGTCCAGACTGCCGGCTCACCCTTCTGTTTTAGATTTTGAGACCTGTTATATCTCTCAGACAGACAGAAACATGGCCAGTGAGCCAGCACATACTGTAAGCAAGGCTGACTGTACGGTATATCAAGTAGCTGTAACCAAACACAAAAAAAGACAAGTCAGAAAAGATACACACACACACACATGCCCCGAGAAGGCAGTTATAATGCATGTTTGGGATTCATGGGCTCTATAGCTCCATGTATGTGTTGAAATGTCCAGTTGCTGCCAGTGCTCCTGTTGAGTATATATCCTGGGAGTGTGTATGTTTTTTGTGTGAGTGTGTGTGTGTGTCCATGGGGGGTTAAGGTGAGAGGCCTGACACACTGCTCATTGCTAATTTTGCAGAGAATCTATGCCAGGTATTTGAAAGGTGATTGTATTTGAAATTTAAAGAAGTGGAAGTTCAGCAGACAGCTGTTCAGGGCTGTCTCAGCACTGTTTGAGCAGTACATACACTGATAATAAAAAATGCATAGTTGGTTCGATTTACTGATACACTCTCAAGGATATGATGTGATATGGTATATATGATATGTCGTCTTTTTACGTTACAGTGAGGTCAGTTGGTTTATTCAACATGTAACAGTGTTGAAGTGTGGTTTTTATGTTGCCAACTGAAAATAGATTTAATGGATTGGTTGGTGACAGGAGGTAAATTCTGTTCCTTGCCCTTGAACCATCCTTTTAGTCACCAGGCCTGAGTCATAGGAGGACAAAAGTAGATCCATTTTGGTTTTTCAGTATGATAATTCTGACGTCTGACTCTAGAAGCATGTCAAAGTATTTGTATCAAGACAGATGCTATTTGCACCCAGGTGTCCATGGCCAATGATACTATTTACACCTGAGCTGTAAATACCAGTATGGCAGTTCCTGGGAGCCTGCTGTTTGGTTCTCATGTGTATTTTAAGCCAAACCATTGTGTTTTTTACTAAAGCTTGTGCTTCTGTTGCCTAACCCTAACCCTAAAGAAATCAACTTAAAAAAGAAGTGTTTTACTGATGTTGTAAGTAAAAGACTATATACATGTAAAGAGCAGAAACTACACATTACAAGCGTAAATTGACACGCCCTCTGAGAATGTCCAAAACAGATGTTGAGGACTACCTGGCATGTCTGCTGACAAAGCACCATTTTTTGACGAGTTGGGATGAGAACTTGTTGCACCATTCCTGGGTGTCCTGGCAATGTCAACATGTGACATTAATATGAAGGGGTCAGTTAAAGTTTATGTACACAGTGAACATTAAGCAGCTATATACACCCTAAAAACTGAAAATAAAAATTCAACTAAGTCTGTAAATAATAGGCCAATTTTGACTCACATAGGACTCAGCCCTGGTCTTGTGGGTTAAAGTCCTGTGTGTGACCAAGTTATCCACCACATCTTACTCCCTCTATGGACTGTGTCGCTCTTTATACTATGTCACCTGACTTTCTGGCAGCACATTTATGAGTTTTTTCTCATACATTTACCACTTGAATCTCAGAGAACATCTGAGATTGGCTATCACTAGCCCTAACCACGACCCCTTTGCCCTAATCCTAACCTTTTTCTTATCCTTTCCCACCCCCTGACCTCAATGCATCAACACAACGAGTACTAGCCAGCCACAGCATACAGTGTGGATCCATATTAATGGGTTGTAGGGATGGGTGTTAATGGCCAAATAGCTGCAGTGTGACTATGCTCACCCGGGTGCAAATAGACACATTGTAGGCATTAAACAATAATAATGATTAAATGAAGCCATTACAATCAAACGACTTTTATAAAACTGCTACTTTGAGTATTTCTGTCACCAGAGACCTTACAATCCCAGGAGTGAGATCATTTGTAATCCTGATAATTTAGGCTCAAATGGAAGCAATAGATGTGACAAATAATGCAGATATACTGTTGAGTATGTTGAAGCATGGAAGATCTTGAAGCTATTAATGTCAGTGTTTGGCAGCAGCCCTTTTGGAGCTGGAATTTTGGAGCTAGTTGTTGCTTGTCATGAGGCCTGTTTGAGAAACAATCCAATTTTGATGGAATTCCAGTTTTGCTCAGATAATAAATTCTGACAGGCCTTTGAAGAGTGGAAATGAGTTTCTAACAAAAAAGTGTCTGGGGACAATATACAGATAAGACAACACACAAAATGGTAATGAGAAGGTGTTTGTGTCTGTGCTGAGCAAGAAATACAAGGAAGACTGCCACCATTCATAAAACTAAACTCAAAACACATCTGTAGCTGTGCTTTACTAGAGCTATCTGCATGTTGTCTGGTATCAGTCTCAAGTGGAGAAAGATCATTTTCATTACAATCCGTTTTACTGCCTTTGACAAAGCTCAGGTCGCACTGCTTGGGGGTGATGGAATGTGTTCACTTGTCAGAAAAGACAAAATCTGGTCTGAAATTTCACAGCCTGTGTGTCTGTTGTTGAATTCAGGGTCCTTTGGGCAAAGTGAACATTTCTGTGGCCGTGGTTTTGTTTCATTGCTTTGGCTACAAACATAATGCAACACAGATCCCGCTCACAGTGTGAGTCCGCATTTTTTAGCCAGTGTGAGTTAGCGCACACGGGCCTCTCTGCGCGCGCGGGCTCGTACCAGAAATGGAACCTCGACCTTGTTTTTGAGAAACGGTTTGGTCGGAAGCCATATTGCCTCTGAAGGAAAGCCATGTTGCGTTACTCTGTTGGCTTCTGGCCTGCGCTCACTTCCTCTTGTCACCCTCGCTGGTTCTTGAACTCACCGAGGCTGGTTTATCACAACATCCAGCCGGGTCAGAAACTCACATTGTCGTTATCATCATCATCATTCTCCTGTTTATGATCAGAAATATCGCTGCTACATACCTGTGGGTGAAAACATGCTTTCTGTGTGTGTGTGTGTGTGTGTGTGTGTGTCTTGCATTTAAAATGTTTCCATCCAATCTGTGGTGTACTCTTCCAGCAGCAGCTGGTGATAATTGGTTTGCCCGATGAGATCCAGCGGATCTTTTCCTCTTCTTTCTATCCTTCAAACACAGCACTCCTCTAATATTAGCCACACTCTGCAGAAGAGGCTCACACACACACACACACACACACACACACACACACACACACACACACGCTCTTCCGTACTATGTTTTTACGCTGTCAGGTACACTCTCAAGAGAGAAATCTGGGCGTACTGCATTTTCACCAATCTGATTAATCTTTCTCAAACCACAGACTTGAAGTAGGTTTTCTTACAGCGATGACAGCTGCTTCATTATTTTTATTGGACCCTCTGACAGCGCCGAGAGCTCGATCGTAGCTGGTCGCTCTAGGTGCAAAAAGTTAAATGCATTACATATTCACTCAAAACAGTTTTCAAACTCTGACTAGGATGGCTCCCAAACATCTGCAAAAGTGCTGCTAGCTGTGGCGGAAAAGGTGTTTGAAGGACATGAGGGAAATGGGCAACTCCAAGATTTTCACACACACCAACGCACACTTGCATCGGCCTGTTCGCCAAGAAAATTGGCATTGTAAATTTCTGCAAACCACGAATACAGATGTACATTTCACAAGTATCATATGAATGATTCTAAATTGGAGTAGGTCTGATATCATGCACATGAGCTAACATTGTCATCAGGGGGAGGAGGGGATGGTGATTGGCGTGCGGACTATTGTTCGAGAACAACAAAAAACAAAAATGGCTACAACTTACAGCTGCCATTGTGGTACCAAAAGTGGATATTTTAAGCCAAAGTATGATATTTCCTAACCTTAACCAAGTGGTTCTTGTGCCCAAACATAACTACATGTAACCACTGTGTTGCTGAACCCTAAAGAAATGTAAATTTTTAGCGTATCTGCTAAATAACAGCGTAGAAATGTAAAATGTCAGTGGTTTTCAGAAATGTATGATACCAACATTTATTCTGGGGATTGCGTTGCTTGTATACACACACACACGCACACACGCTACTCAACAGGTCCCTCCTCATGTTTAATTCCCCCAGTGACAGACAGACACACGATGCTCTCCTCAGTCTCTGTTGATACCTGTCTCTGCCGTCTGCCGGTTACCTGTTTATATTTGTGTGTGTGCGAGCTTGTGTGAGTGTTTCCATGTGTCTTTCTTCGCTGCCAGTAGGCCTTGACATTATACAGTGTATTTCTTTTTGCTGTAGCGAGAGTGTGTGTCTGAGAAAGAGAGATTGCGCAAGCATGTGTGAATGTGTCTCTTAATCTGTGTTGTCTGCCAGTGGGAGTTTACGCAAACAGTAATTCTGCCCAGGATGTGAGCAGCTATTCAGCGCCTGAGGAGACGTCTGTTAATGAATTAATTGGTGACTTGATGCCACAGTGAAAGCTCGTCTTAGCCGAGGGAGGATCTCTGTGTGTGCTGTGGGTTTGGCGTGAACCGCGAGATGAGTGTGTGTGTATGTGTGTAAGTGAGCAAGATTGAGCAGGAGAGAGACAGAGGTGTTTGTGTGTATGGAAAGGTTCGGGTCGAGGGGGTACCAGATGATTAGGGGTAATTAAAACCCGCGCCGAACAACATCAGCATGTGTTCACACATTAGACACAAGACACTCCAGCGCCTCACTCATCAGCTCTGTGAATCACAGCCCACCTGTCTCTCATATTGAGTAAACGCTGTCACACGGGGGGAGACAGACGCCGAACAGGCAGGGACACAGTCTGTCCCATTTTACTGGAAATGAACGGCAGAACATGTTCTCATAGTGTTTTTAGCTCCCTGTCTGGGATTTGGGGGTATATTATCAAAAAAATGTTGTTTTTCTGTTGCGATTTAACAGCTGGATGCATAAACAGCATGCAGAGCTTTACTCAATGAGAAAACACTTTACTGCGCACAGAGTTTGTGTTGCGCTGAAGCTTTATCCCCAGAGGAATTGGCTGGAAAATTGACATATTGTCTTACATTGAATGTACACAAGAGAATTTTGCAATTTGAGGAAAAACAGCTTTATGCTTGGTTTTTTGTTTTGTTTCAGGTTTTTTTTCTCATCACCACAGGCAAAAAATAGCCATGCATGACCCCAGTAGAAGACTGATGCTTAATGAGAGACTTCCACATTGGCTACCACGTCAGCTGTTTCACCACTCCACCGATTCAGCATTGCGCTCCTAATACAGACTTGTGATGGACAGTTAAAAAGATAAAAATGAAAATCTTCAAAACTGATGCAGCAGAGTAAGCGATTTAGTCTTTACACATTCTTTTTCCTTGTCAAAATCTGCCACCTATATTTTCCCCATAGTGCTTCTTGACTGCCAACAGTTCAGCCTCTTCAGTTTAGCCTCGAGCTGCTAGCCTGCAGTGGAGATAAACAGCGGCCCAGAGAGATCTTCTTTCTAACTCCACACCAAGTGACATCACTTGAGGCCAGTTAAAGACTTGTAAGCAGACTTTGATATATAAAATTGGTGGATGTTCTCTTTAAGCTCCCTAGTTTCTGTCAAGCATCAATCTAAGGGGCTGAAAAATGAAGCCAACGTGGAAGTGCTACAACTACAGCTCCCCAAATGGCCAAAAGTGAGTAAATCTACAAATCCCTCATGTTAAAATACCCAACTTAAAAGCAGAAATAAACATGTTTACAGCCTGGTATGAAAATAGTTTTGGTTTCTATAGCTAATATCCCCCTCACGACAACCATACGGGGGTTTATTTTTATATAACTCGCCTGTTTTTATTTAAATAAGGCTCAAAGTTATGCTTAATTAAGGGCGAGGCTACTGTTTGTGAGGCGTCACCAGTCTGAGTCAGATCCACCCCTCGCTCCTCCACAGCTCCACCCTCTCGTTCAAATATGGTCATTTCCGGCTCCAGAAATCCAAGATGGCAATGGCGAAAATGCCAAACTCATGGCCTCAAAATGGAAGTCCACAAACCAATGGGTGACGTCACGGTGGCTACATCCATTATTTTTATACAGTCTATGGTTTCTGCACAAGCCGGCGTCACTCAGTCATGCAGTCATCAGGTCTGACACACACTGGTAGCACGATCTTGATTCATTGCGGCCACCATAGACAGACCAGAGCGGTCTCACATGTTAACAAGGAACCAGTAAACAGGGTAAGAAAACATTCTGAGTGTCTGAGAGAGTGAGAGAGAGAGTGCTGGGCTCTGTGCATGTGTATGAGATGATGTATGCGTAGGCATTGGCAACTTTTTAGAGTTAAAAAGCTGTGTGTGTGTGTGTGTGTGTGTGTGTGTGTGTGTGCATATGTGAGACCTGATCCTGAGGCCTGGGCCAGCGGTGCTGTAGAGGATCAGGGCTGATGACCTCAGCACCTCTGTGTGGCAGCAGGTTACTGCACGGTGACCAAGAGGAGGGCGAGTGTTTGCAGCCAAAGCAAATATATAATGTGGGCTGGAGGCAGAGAGAGCGGGAGAGGAAGCAAGAAAGAGAGAAAGTGATTTTAAGAGAAGAAAGAACGTCATTCCTCTGCGCTGCGCCCCGGGCTGAGCCTCGCAGTGATTAGTTAATGTTATATTAATGGGATTAAATGTAAAAACCGTTGCATGCTGCATTCCTTCTTATACTTTCAGGTAGAAGTAACACATCAGAACAAGCACTGAAGCTGGTGTAGCATGTGTTGTTACATTATGCTTCAATTATCCGAGCCTGTTCACACTTAAAAGTGAACGCCTTGGCACAACTTGTTACAACTCCTCCAGAATCTCCCTGTAGCTGATAGGGCTGTAACAGCATCAACAGCAACAATAAAAAACAGATACTCGCTTATGTGTGTGTGAGAGAGAAATCAAAGAGAAGGAGGCTTTTGTATTTGCAGCAGCTCAGCGTTTGATTCAAGGTGAAAGTCCTGGCAAAAACCTCTCTGGCAGCAGTCGTGTTGCTCGCCGACAGGACCACCTAGCACGAGTGTGAGCACACAGGGCCCGAAGCAGGGGTCCTCAACACTCACAGCTATAGATGATTAATGGCTGGATGACATTACACCACGATACTGTAGCATGTTGTGCGGATCAGAGCGCCCCCCACTGTTTGTGTAGCACACTGCTGTCACCATCTGAGTGAATGGCATTTATCTGGAACCTGCTTCTGAGGTATAAAGTGTTTGCGGCGGGTGATTATGTTGTAAATATTTAGACCGTAGATGCATATTAAGTTGCAAAGGGTTTTAATGCAGAGTTACTCTGTAATGATACAAGATTTTAGTTGCACATGGATGGGTTAATCTGTTCTTTTTCCTTTTTTATCCATCTCTTATACACACTGTTGTTCTCTTTGTGGCTTTCTCAAACACACACACACACACACACACACACACACACACTGCGAGTGGGAGAAAGCACCTGTGACAGATCAAGCAGAGTCAAACAATTTCATTTTGCGTCAAACATGCTCACACGCTGCCAGAAAAAAAACTTGCCCTGGAATTCCTTGTGTGTGTGTGTGTGTGTGTGGTTGCATAGGTGACGATGATTTATCACCAACGTCTTTGTCTTTCCCATATAAGTCATGGTGCAGCCTCTGTGTGTGTGTGTGTGTGTGGCAGCCAGCAAGTCACTGGAGGTTTGTAGCCCCCGGTCGTCATGGATGCCTTGAAGTCACAGTTGTGTTTGTGTGTGTCTGAGTGTGTGTGTGGGCCTGTGATTGCCTATATAACCAGCAGTAGTACAGGCAGCTGAGTCATACGTCAGATTTGTATCTTTGTTTTTGAGGGTGGCAGCCTGTTTGGTAAATTAAGCTGTGTTTGCAGGCAGCAGGTTGACAAAAGACAAGCTGCACAAAAGGATCTCTGTCAGCAGAGGTCAGTACAAAGTAGATAGATTTACAGTAAACTTGAGGAAACAATACAGGCTCTTATAGTGATGTGTATGATTTCTAATTAAAAGTTGAAGAGTTTGAAGCTTGTTGTTGGAAATCAGATTGCAGAGCATGAGATCATGTTTGCAGGCTGGTCTGGATTAAAGGGATAGTTCACCCGAAAATTATAGATACATATTTTTCCTCTTACCTGTGCTGTTTACCAGTCTAGATTGTTTCGGTTTGAGTTGCCAAGTGTTGAAGATGTCAGCTGTAGAGATGTCTGCCTTCTCTCAAATATAATGTAAGTAGAATACACTTGGCTTGTGGTGTGCAAAAAAAAAGAAAGAAAAAGTATGTAAAAAAAAACTCGACAGCAGTTTTTCCTCCCAGAAACCATGATCTGGTTACTCAAGATAATCCACAGACCTTGTTGTGGGCAGGTGTAGGAACTATTTTCTTTCTACCAAACTACACCCACCAACTGTATCACTGCCATTAATGTTTATATCTCACGCTGTCATGAGCATGAGCCACTTGTCCATGAGTAGATGCACGGTTCCTTCTATGCAGTGATACTGTTGGCAGGTGTAGTCCAGTAGAAAGAAAATAGTTCCTACATGAAACTGCTCTCAACAAGGTCTGTGGATTATCTTGAGTAAATGGGTCATGATTTCTGGAAAGAGACATTGCTGTTGAGTTTTTCAAATATATTTTTTGTGCTTCTATTATATTGGAGAGAGGGCAGATATCTCTACAGCCGATATCTCCAACACTTGGCAACTCACACCAAAACAATCTAAACTGATAAACTGCACTTCAGGTAAGAGCAAGAGTATTTCTGATTTTGGGGTGAACTGTCCCTTTAAGTTTTCCACAGGCGCTCAGCGACCACATATTCCAAGACGTTTCAATCCTACTAAAAACAAGACAATGTTGGGTAAAGAAATATCGATCATTAGAAAAACATACAAAACATTTACATTGCAAGTTTTATGTTTTTCGCCTAATAATAGATGCCAACCATTAAACTCTACAAGCAGCCTGTGTTTATATCAAAACACAGATCCCTACTTTTAAAGAGGATGATATTTTCTAATGAAAAGATAATACCAAATGTTGGTGTATGTGTGTGTATTTGTTTGGTTGTGTGAAGTGGAATGCAGAGGGTACTTAGGGTAAGTTTGCGGGGTCATCTCAATTTGCCAGGGGTGATCCCAGGTTAATCCATCACTCATTAGCTCTCACAGATAAGACTCATAGTGGGGTGTGGGGCTGTGAATCCATGCTTTCCCTCTCTCTTTGCCTCTCCTTCTCTCTATCACAGTCACCTCTGACAGAAAAACATACATGCTCTTTCTCTGTCTTTCAGGAAAAAAAAGAGAGAATCTGATAGAATAAAGCCATGCCCTCTCTTCCTTTTCCTCGACACTTTTCTCCCCTATTAACCTCTCTCCCCTTGTTGGCTCTGCTCCCTTTGGGACAATACAGCCAATTAATTAGGCTCGGTGTCCAGCAGAGAGAGGAGAGAAGCTCGGAAAGCCCTGGCCTCAGCTGATTTAGCTGCTCTGTAGAAGCCCTGTTATAGAGAGAGAGGGGAGAGAAAGAGAGACTATAAGGGAACAGACATAGTGAGAATGTGAGAGAGGGTGAGCAAGAGAAAAAGAGAAGGGGAGAGAGATAAAGACAGAGAGAGGCTCTTGACTCAGCGTGCTACCAGTAAGTGCTATTTAAATAGCTTCCACTGCTGCTGCTGGGTGCAGGATGAAGGCTGCCACAGTCGTAATGTGTGTTGCAGGGGCTCCTCAGCAGCTGTGGGGGTCCCCCTCCTCCAGCAGAATAAAGTCATCAGGTTCCCACGTGAGTCCCCTCTCTGCTTCCAATAACAAAAGGCCTGTATCACTGGAGGATGACAAAGCAAACAAATGGGCCTAATTAGGGGGGTCGATAAGGAAATTATAAGGAAATTGAGTCATTAATGGTAATATTTGTGTTATGAGATGATAGTTCGCAGCAGAAATTCATTTCCAAATGGGGCCCCTCTCTGTGTTTTCTTTGAAGCTAAGACCTGGACCTGTATGACACGAGGAGAAAAACTTGGCCTCGGCCTCGTTCCCTCTGTCTATCTCCTGCTCTCTAACCTCCAGAGACACTCACAGATATTGAAATGATTATGCAGCAGGTTTTTGTAGATATCCAGATGTCTATTGGATGATAAAAAAAGAACCTGGAGAAGGCATTTCACCTTCTTTTTGTCCCCCTCCTTCGAGCTCCCCGCCCTTGTTTTGGTTGTATTTTTCTTCTCGTATTTTCTCCTCCAGGATAGGTCGTTGGCTGGAGATGAAAGTCGAGGTGTAGCGTGAGGGATAAGCGATGGGAGATGATTCTCCTGTCTCCTAGAGTCTCGGAGGAAGATAGAAAGAGCAGGGTGAAGAAAGAGGTAGATAGGTAGCCGCCAGGAGGGTGGCTTGCTTCCAGCGCTCGTCTCCTCAGCCTTATCTTTCCCCTGGTCTGTCAGGGTGCTGTGGGAGCATTACAGTAGCTGATGCAGTCCTCAGTCAGTAATTTGTGGCTTTGTGGAATTTTATAATACAGTCTTTTTAATGTTAAACTCACTTTTATTTTTGAAACCCTGTCTTTTAGAAATTGCATTTCCAATTATGTATATGAGCGGAAATATAATTTGTGCCTGGATTATGCTCCCTGGAAACTTTTCTTCTTGTATAGGAAGTGCTGAACTTCCTGTATGTACCGTGCACTGGCTGCTGAAAGGTGGTCGGGGTAGGTGGTGGTCGTACAAAGTGCAGGACTGTTTTTTTTTTACGCATCATAAGTCCTGCTAGTGGTTATGTTTAGGCATCAAAAGCCCTTTGGTTTAGGGTTAGGGAAAGACTGTGGTTTCAGTTAAACTTTAATAAAGTAAACATGTCCTGTCAAATCACTTATTTAACCAAGACCACAATCTTCCCCTGACTTTAGCCAAGTGCTGTGGGTGCCTAAACATAAACCAAATGGAGACGTGTGTTTTGTTGCAAATTATTAGGCTATAATTTCTAGGAGACGGTGATTACTCCTGCTATTTCAATGCCCTGCAATAACACACATATAGTAATTAAGCATTCAGTCTTATTTCACTTGCTCCTAAGGGTTTGTTTCTGGTGCAGTTTCACTTTTTCTAGAAGTGCCAGACACAAGGCTAATGAGGCGAATCAAAAGCACTTTGGTTAAAGTAAATTTCCTAAACAAGCCATATATTAGGAAGTGGTTTAAAAATTGCACTAAAAATGTACTGTACATAAAGTCCTAATGAGGGGTTAATTATTATGTAACTTTTTGCGGCAGAGTTTTTAGCAACCTGGGTTTCACAGAAATACGTGAAACGACCATGACCTCTTGACCCACAATTCCATGATGGTGTCACGTAATGTGTTAAAATGACATGCTGGCACCATGAAAACAACGACAATGGAAAGTCAATCAGGATTCTTTGTTGTAGTGGACACGCTAATTCCCTGGTTCAACATCTTCATGCAATGGTTAACGTCAGGACCCCACAAAGAGTAAAAGTCTGCATACAGAGGAGGTCAGTGTGGTGGTAGATGGGTCAAACAAACACAGGACTTTCACTCGGGAGACCACAGTACATGTCCCATGTGACACTAAAAGTCAGCCTTGACTTCTCTTTAACTTCACAGACTTGCATCCTTTATGTAGTTTCATCGTTATGTGATACAATATGATACGATATGATACGATACGATATGATATGATATACTTTATTGTCACTGTAGGGAAATTTGTCTTGGACCCCCGAGCTGCACAAGTATTGCTGTCTTACAATAACAGTCCAGAAGAAATGAAGCATACACCATATAAACATAAACATTCATATATTGCACCTAACACTAACACACAGCAGAGCACCGTAAGCAAAGCACAACACAACCCCTAAAGTATCAAGCAAAATTATTTAAAATCTTGATTGAGGTTCGCAGAAATCAATTTCTAAAACAATTCCCTTTAAATTTGGGCTTTCTGTATCGTCTGCCTGAGGATAAAAGCTCATACACAGATGTACTTTACAAGGTACTTACACCCCCTACTTAACAAACTTAGTTATTTTAACAAAAACCCAGATCTTATTCTAAACCTAACCAAGTACTTTTGGTGCCTAAACCTAAACGTGCTGCCACCACATAATTTTAGATATTACCACCACCATGTTCTGCAATGAGGTTTGACGAAGTCACGGTTATGTCACATATTTCCTTGAGATTGTGGTGATTTTTAGCAACTTTCAGTTCTAATAATTCAAGGGGGGCATTTTGTACATCACCGTCTTGAATGCTTCAAGTCTGGAAACCAAAATGAGGAATTACTCTCTCAATAAAAGATGCATTAGAGGGCATTATAATACATTTCATTTCACTTCTGAAACCACAAACATTTCTATCAGAGTAGTTGATAACTGATTTATCATACAGATACTAACCACTACACACAGTTAGTCTTTAAAACTCATGGCCTCCGTCCTCCTGTGACAGCCACCGATTCATTATGCAGGGACATCAAGCAGCACGGTTTCCACTTCTAGAAAGAAAGACAATATTGGGTTTCTGTGTGGGGTTTCCATAGCAGTGGGCGGGAAATGAAGTGAACTCGGAGCTCCAATAACAAACAAGGTCAGTGCAAAAATAAAGAATGAGGCGATCACAAACAAAGATAGGGAGAAAAAAGTAACAGAGGAGCGGGATTTAAGGAAAAGAATAACAGCGGTTAATGTTTGGGTTGCTGCCTCGGCCGCTGACCTCATCGGAAATGACACCTCTCCTGCCAACACAGTGGATTGCATGTTTTAGACACAACAGTGTAGATTACAGTACGATGGGCAAGTTATGAACATGTTGACAGGAGGGTATTTGCACAGATGGGAAAATAGATATTTGAAACAAGTGTTTTCAGAAATGTGCAACCATAAAAAATGTGATAAATCTTAACAACATGATCGGGTTGATCCATATCAAGTGTTGTGGAAGAGCCCTTTGTTGGGTTCTCAGTCTGAAATCAGCTGCAACATGCTGAGACAAAAAAAAAACCTGCTCTAAGAGGTCAAACTATTTTCTGAAGTCATTTTCATTAGATTAAGTTTAAGTGGCCTATTTGATAATTACAGTCAATTTTCCTGGTCCACTGAGCAGCGCAATCATCCTGTAGCTGAGAGTCAGCCTCCTGCCAGAGCAAATATTAAGGAATATCTACACAATCAATAACACATTGGGGGTAATATTATTCTTGACATTTAAATTACACAGCCACTTACATCTCACTGGAAAGCACAGAGTTCATCAGCCAAAGAGCTCACAACAGTCGTAGTATTTGGATGGAAACCTGTGAGCTGAATCTGTGAGCTGACACAGGAAGAAGTCGTAGCCTCTTTTTCCTCAGTAGCATTAAACTGATAATCTGTTAAATCTACTGAAATCCTCCCTGTTTAGTCACTATCCCTGTGATTCTGCACCTCAGAATGAGAAGCCTACCATGCAGGAAGTAGTTTGCCCTTAATATAGTGAGTTGGGAAAATTCATGGAGGCCCTGGAGGTGGTGTCGCAGGTCCATCTATTACTATTTCTTCTCCCAATAACAATTTAAAGATATCTTCCTTTTTAATCATCTTGCCACCCAGCACTTTCATACCAGATTGCTTTAGTCTTCATTCAGTTATCCATATATTGAACCACAATGATCAGCTGGACCAAAAGGTGTCATGCCACCTCTTTTATCACCCGGGAGTTTGTATTGTAGCTCTGCACAATCTGGCTGCTGCAGCCTTCTCAAAAAAGTTTGAACTTTTGGCCCAGCCTTGTCTGAGTGAATCCTCATTTGACACGAGACATTAGACAAGTAGAGAGCTGTTCCACCTACTGCCTTTAATCTTCTATGCGAGAGGTTGCATCAAGCCTTCACTTATGCCCCTCCGTTAGACGACTGTTGCGGTCTGTCTGTTCAGAAGATATTGTACACCTCCTGTTTGCTTTCCTTTCCACCAAAGATAAAACTTTCTTTGTTCTTTCTTTGTAAGTTTCAACTTGCACTCGCTATTATCTCAGAAATAACAACCATTGTCTCGTCACGTTATTATCCCGGCAAAATTGTGCTTTCGTTGCAAAACGCAGAGTTTACTCTCCCCGTGTGTGTCAGCCGTTTGCTTGCTCTGGCAAAGACCAGTCCTTCCCTCGCTAATTGCCTTCTACCGATGACTAAATTACAATGAGGTTTTGGGTTTCTGGATCAGAGGGGTCTCTTTTCCTCCTTCTCCACTTCCCCAACTGTATCCTTCCTGCCTGAGTCAGAAGTGTCACATTTGGTTACGGAAGATGTGAAGTGCTGCGATTTTTTGCTAGAAAACAATTTCCCCCTAGAATAAAAAAAACAACCTTGAAGGGCTACTGTTCCAACATCGCAATTAGAGCTGTGGATGTATGTAAATGTGTGTGTATATATGAAGTGTGTGTGTGTGTACCAAAATGCATGCTTGCTAGTGTGCACCGGGGCCTAATTCGTACTGAGCAGTAGGCACCGTGCCACAGCAGAGAGAGTGCACTAAATGTGGTTCTGGAGCCAGTACAGTAAAAACATCTCCGCTCCATCAGTGTCAGAAACAATCTGCATGGACCAAAGCAGCTGCCACACCGCCTTAATACGCAGAAACCAGTCTGCTGTGGCTGCTGCAGGATGGCAGCACGCTCCTGTTTTTACACGAATAATGAACCCAACCAAAACTTTACAGAGTTATTGGCAGACTCCAAAGGAAGCTGTTTATTTAATAGAACGTGTTGAGCTGAAATGGATACATTACGGTAAATAAAGTCAAGGTAATAATGACAAAATAACAAAAAACTTGACAATGTGTCAAATAATGACTAAAACATCAACGCAGAAAAGAGTGAAACACTTGTAATGTACTGCATGTGCTTCAACTTTATTATGAAAATATTAATTCAGACTTTGATGTATGTATATTGCATGCGCCGTATTGGTGTGTCATGCCATCATCCTAATCTGTTTTGTTATTTTTCTTGGTTTTCAAATAAACATGGTTGGTATGAAGTAAAGGTGATTTTTGGATATAAATAAAGTTAGATTAAAGTTGGGATAGGCAGTTTAGTTTGGACTTTATTGGGCAAATGTCCCATAATAAAATTAAACTTATCGTAATTTAAGTGGACTGAGAGAAAACTTCTGTTCCTCCCCTTGGCTCTTATTTCAGGCTTTAGAAAATTTAGCTGTGGACAGGAGAATCAAAGGCCATTTCAGAGCGAGGGCATTCCTATTAGTTGTTCTACAAATGCGCATGCGCTTGTATGTCCTTGCTTCAATGTCAGAGAGTCCTGCAGAGAAAGTTGCAAATCCAGCATTGGCAATAACTGTCTACACTGCAAAGCAACCCAAAAAAGAAAGACCAACTTATTTAAAAGAGAGTCTTACAATAAACAAAACACATGTCAATTTCGACAAAGCACTGAAGAGATGGAGAGAAAATGTTGCTAATAGTTTATCTTTCTGCTACGGCTCACTGCTGTGGCTGTGTGCATCCTCCACCTCACTGGTTTATTGTATGAAGTGTGCACATATGCCTGTGATTGTCTGGTGGGAGGGGCTTAGGGCAGAGAAGGGAGAGCTGAAGAAGGAGTGTTGTTTTTTTGGCCTTTTCCAGATTTCTGCCTACCCCAGCTCTAAAAAAAAGGGTATAGAATTAATTCATCCTTAGTTGACTGAGATCAGTTGCTCTTCAAACTCCAATGAGCTAAATTTGCTGCATGAAGGTTGGCCAATTAATTTGTCAATTCAGTAATTTTGCAGTGAAAGGAGCAGACCAGTCATGATGCTCTCAGTCTGAAAAATGCTTGTAAATTAAATCAATTAAACAACATTAAAGTTTAACATTTTATGCACATCTTTGACGATGTCCATGTAAAAAAAAATATATTAATGACAGTAATTCCACCTGTTAAATATTTATAGTTGCAGTAAGAAAGCAGAGTTCATCTATAATACCTTGCTTTCTCTCTGCCTACCAGGCCTACTGTCTGCCTTGCAGCAGCTGAAATATATATACAGATCATAGCATTTTCTGCCAGCTGTCAGCATGCCATCACTGTGGGTGAAGTATCTGTGAAAAGTGATATTTAAGGTGGTTGCGTCTGGACAGTGTTACCTCTTAAAGATCAACTCACTGAGTAGAAGGATGTAAAATGACTGTGAGCCGCTGTGGAAAAACAACACTCGATGTGTTTGATTTACATTTATAGCATCATATTCCTGATGGCCTTGGATTATGACTCATGATAGCTGAGGTTGAAACACAGCAAAGACTTCTTTTTAGAGCCCAAAGACAACATGTGTCATAAAAGTGATGCATATGCATGCGCACACTCTCGCCACATTCTGATCCTTTTGATCCTCTCCTTCTCTTTGAAATGTGCTAACACTATTTGGCCTCTCTGCTCCCCATCACTTACTGTAACTGCATGCACTCACTTTCCCCACAGTTTCATTAGGCAACATATTTATATTAAGCTTGGGATTAAAGTGAACTGTACTAGTGAGTCTGAAAGATCTAAGGGGATTATGATCAAGTCACAAGAACTACTGATCATGGCTAATGACACATCATTAATCATAGCCTGCAGCATGGAGGTAACTGGGGAGTCCGTCCTGTCACTCACTGGTCTTCCCTGTCCATCACACACTCACACTAAAGCTGCAAGTTGTTACTCATGCTTCTCCTGGCCCAATAATGCGCACAGGTCATCTTGTTCATTTGTTCTGTATCCTGTAGTGCCTTGACTTCGGCTTTTCAGCCACAGCCTGGCAAAAAATCTGTTTCTTTGTGAGCTCATCTCTCCATATGCAGCTCCACTCTGCCTCTTCCAAGAAAAACGCCTGAGCTGTGACAGATGCAATGCCTGCTGCTGGCTTCACACTCCATTTGTGACCAAAGCATGTAGACTTTAAAGCCTAGAGCATGAGAAAACACGGGCTGCTACAGTGGCAAATTACCCCCCCCCCCCCCCCCCCCCCAAATTCTCTGCCCACACACACTCTGAAGGTACACACTGAGGGTTGTTTTTTATTTTCTAAGGAGTGCAGGAGATTGAGGAATTCAGGTTAAAGTTTAAGAGTGTGCAGTTTTGAAAATGGATGAGAGCGGGAGACAGTATAAGGAGAAGGGGAAAATGAAAAGAGGACAATAAATGTGTCACAGAAGTGAAGGAACTGCGCTGTGGGGTTTCAGATTTATGGCTTTCAGCGGCTTCCCGCTCACTCCCTCCTCTGGATAGGAGAGACTGTGCTTGACTTGGTGGCAAGAAGTCAAAAATGTACAGTACGCACACACGCACACACACACACACACACACACACACACAAACACTTCCCTCATCATTCCCCTGCATGCTTCTGTCTGCATAAAGTCTGCCTTCAAGGCCAGATGCAGCAAAGAAGTGCGATATGTACCGAAATGATTAGTGACCCCAGGTTGTGATTTATCTTGGCTGAGACAGTTGTAATGTCTCTCTGATTGCACTTTGACAACCCAACCTCACTCTCTGTTTACACTCTCGCTTATATAGCTGGGTAATCATGCACTGTGCCTATATGATGCACAATGCGGTGCATTTTTCTAACCTTTATTCATCCAGGAAGGTTTTATTTTAACTTAAATCCATATCAACCTGTCCTGCACAGTACAGTTTGCCTACAACTGGAGCTGCAGAGTGTTAAATGCCAGTGATATTCTCAGGCAGCCTGTGGATTCAAACCATCCTCTGGTTCCAATTTGTACATGAGCGGGTCAGCTTCTGATTTCAGCCAGCTTGTGTGCGTTAAGAGCCCTTTGCGTTACGACTGAAATACTGTCATTCAACTAGACAGTTTGGAGAAGTCCTGTAAAGCGATGCACAAGTGTAAAACCACTGCTGCACACTGACACCAAAACCGTTTCCACCATGAGCTCAGGTACTCCCAGTAATCAAACGGGGCTGTTAAAATGATTTTCATTGCAACTTGGTCTCGAGCCAGACCAGTGTTAATAATAATTGGCAGGTTGTAAAAGAGCTACAAAAGGTCAGGCAGCTCAGCAGTGGAGCTTTAATTCCAGGGAGGGAAAATACTGAGGGATGGAGAGCAGGAGGAAGAGCAATGTCTTTTTTTTTTCAAGTCTGTCTAGTTGAGATTTATTTCTTCTCTGTTCCATCTCGCCGCCCCTCCACTCCCCATTGTCACTAGATTAACTTACATTTCAGATAATTCAACTTTCCTCTCCTGTCCTCTCTATTCGATTGCCCAACTGAAGCCGTTTGCATGGCTTATAAATTTTATAGAGAAATTTGTCTCAACAGTTCAGAGTAGCACTCACTAATGACATCTGTAGCAGGGAAGGCCCGGTTTTCCCCAGAGGAGAAAAGGAAAGCAGGAGGAGGAGGAGGGTCACGGCCCATTTCGGAGGAGCGGTAACTTGGTAATGGGGACTTGACAGAAGAATGTGGGGGGTGTGCGTGAAGGTCAAAGGTTTCCCACCTGCTTAGCATGGCCATGGTGCTGTGGTTGCTAATGAGCCTACCATAAAATAGTGTTGAGCAGAGCTTAAATTAAGCATTTACTGCCCAGTGAGGTGAAGCCACAGCGTTTCCCTCACTGGGCAGTAAATGCAAGCATCCCAAAGATTTGCTCCACTCAAGGGTGTAGGTTTTGTTTCAGTTTTTGGTTGGGACACATACAGTACAGGCCAAAAGTTTGGACACACCTTCTCATTCAATGCGTTTTCTTTATTTTCATGACTATTTACATTGTAGATTCTCACTGAAGGCATCAAAACTATGAATGAACACATGTGGAGTTATGTACTTAACAAAAAAAGGTGAAATAACTGAAAACATGTTTTATATTCTACTTTCTTCAAAATAGCCACCCTTTGCTCTGATTACTGCTTTGCACACTCTTGGCATTCTCTCCATGAGCTTCAAGAGGTAGTCACCTGAAATGGTTTTCCAACAGTCTTGAAGGAGTTCCCAGAGGTGTTTAGCACTTGTTGGCCCCTTTGCCTTCACTCTGCGGTCCAGCTCACCCCAAACCATCTCGATTGGGTTCAGGTCCGGTGACTGTGGAGGCCAGGTCATCTGCCGCAGCACTCCATCACTCTCCTTCTTGGTCAAATAGCCCTTACACAGCCTGGAGGTGTGTTTGGGGTCATTGTCCTGTTGAAAAATAAATGATCGTCCAACTAAACGCAAACCGGATGGGATGGCATGTCGCTGCAGGATGCTGTGGTAACCATGCTGGTTCAGTGTGCCTTCAATTTTGAATAAATCCCCAACAGTGTCACCAGCAAAACACCCCCACACCATCACACCTCCTCCTCCATGCTTCACAGTGGGAACCAGGCATGTGGAATCCATCCGTTCACCTTTTCTGCGTCTCACTAAGACACGGCGGTTGGAACCAAAGATCTCAAATTTGGACTCATCAGACCAAAGCACAGATTTCCACTGGTCTAATGTCCATTCCTTGTGTTTCTTGGCCCAAACAAATCTCTTCTGCTTGTTGCCTCTCCTTAGCAGTGGTTTCCTAGCAGCTATTTGACCATGAAGGCCTGATTCGCGCAGTCTCCTCTTAACAGTTGTTCTAGAGATGGGTCTGCTGCTAGAACTCTGTGTGGCATTCATCTGGTCTCTGATCTGAGCTGCTGTTAACTTGTGATTTCTGAGGCTGGTGACTCGGATGAACTTATCCTCAGAAGCAGAGGTGACTCTTGGTCTTCCTTTCCTGGGTCGGTCCTCATGTGTGCCAGTTTCGTTGTAGCGCTTGATGGTTTTTGCGACTCCACTTAGGGACACATTTAAAGTTTTTGCAATTTTCCGGACTGACTGACCTTCATTTCTTAAAGTAATGATGGCCACTGGTTTTTCTTTAGTTAGCTGATTGGTTCTTGCCATAATATGAATTTTAACATTTGTCCAATAGGACTGTCGGCTGTGTATTAACCTGACTTCTGCACAACACAACTGATGGTCCCAACCCCATTGATAAAGCAAGAAATTCCACTAATTAACCCTGATAAGGCACACCTGTGAAGTGGAAACCATTTCAGGTGACTACCTCTTGAAGCTCATGGAGAGAATGCCAAGAGTGTGCAAAGCAGTAATCAGAGCAAAGGGTGGCTATTTTGAAGAAAGTAGAATATAAAACATGTTTTCAGTTATTTCACCTTTTTTTGTTAAGTACATAACTCCACGTGTTCATTCATAGTTTTGATGCCTTCAGTGAGAATCTACAATGTAAATAGTCATGAAAATAAAGAAAACGCATTGAATGAGAAGGTGTGTCCAAACTTTTGGCCTGTACTGTATGTAACGAGGGGTTTGGAGCATCAGAAACTTAGTTTTCTGCATTTTGGTGAATTTTTATGCACCAATTTGAGACTTTTCTGCATCAATTTATGTGTGAATATCTGTAATTTTGTCAAAATAAAAGTCCTCTGCTACTTTATGTTTTTACTGGGGGGCAAAATGTACGTTCTAAATATAGAGAGTGGTTTTGTCTCCTGCGTCCCCCTGAAAGCAACGTCTTTGGGTCCACTGTATAGAGAACTGTTAGGACTAATGACAGAGATTACTTTTTAAAAAAAAAAAAAAACTTCAGTGTTTTGAATCATGCACTTTTTTAATGTGGAAGTTAGTGAACTTGGAGAAGAACTTTGGACACATACAGTGAAGTTGACAAAACAGTCTACCCTCTAAGTCCACTCAGTAGCTGTTGTAGTGAGTTCACATGATTTTCGTTACTGGATGGATGAATGAGCATTAAATTGTTAAAGTTTTGTAAGCCAACGCGAATGTGAGGTCATTAAAATGCTCAGATAATATAGAAATTTGAATATCAAGGCAGCTCCGTCTACAGAGGAAGATCATGATGAGATTGACAGCTCTGGAACGGCTGCTTTACCCCTTTTCCACCAACATAAAATGGGTTCTGTTCTGGTTCCTGCCCCCAGTTTTGATCCATTCAGAGCATTTTGACCAATTATAAACGAAAAAAACTGCAGGGTTTTTTTACCCAGACGTGCAAACTGAGACAACATAAGTAGGTGTGTATTCTACAGATTGGAAAGAGAGGATGGAGAGGCAACAATGGAGTCAAATGAGAAATCATCAGACAAAAAAGAACATGCAGTGGTCTCATTAGTTGGTCTATGCTTATTTTTTTGATAAAAACAAATATCTGCAGTAACAGAACAAAAGTTCACGGGTAATCAATGTGATCTGCGATTGTGCCACTATTGTTTACTTCTGTTTCGCACTGTGCAACACCCTTTGTTTATGCCATGTCCTTGATTACAATGGTTCCACTCAAAACTTGTGGAAACAACAGCTGGTTTGCTCACAAGGCTCCAAGAATCAGAGTTGAATAACCAGAGTTAATTTGATGGAAAATGGGTACTAATGGACCTTTTAGTGATATTTTGGTCGACTGCTGTTTCCAAGGTCAAGAATGAACTCTCAGTCTCAACAAAAGATGGAGCTGAAAAGGGAGAAATTCCCAGAAATCTACCTGTATCAATAATTTCCATCATATTTCTGACACTTCCGAGAAGAATGTGTCCAGATCGGCTTATGCAAAGTGCGTTTTATTAGGGAGTGGAAACCATAAACGTTTACCCAGCGGAGAGAATTCCAAGAGAGCATTCCGATCTCATCCCTAATCCAAGACTCATCTGCTTATCCTCAAGGCTGAGTCAGTTCAATATGGGAAAAAAAAAAAAAAACTTTCCAAAGCAAGGTAGGGAGCGCCTTCTCCCACAGGGCTCCTCTTCACATTCTGTTAAATGTGTTTAAAAAAAACAAGGAAGAGAGAAAAAGATGAGCCATTACGATGTTTGATGAAAATATCCAGTGTCTTCACATAAGGAGGAAACGCTCCCTGCCTTTTTACTGCCTGAAGGGCCAAATTAACTCATCTAATCTTCTGATCATCTAATCTTCAAACACTGTTTATTTTCTCAGCTCACGGCCCGCCAATCAGTGTTGGCTGACTGCATTCTGCTATAATACGCCGGGTTTAAAATCTTTAGTTAACATTGTCAGAGCGGAGTGATTGCCTTAATTGCAGAGGCTGTGGGATTAGTATGAATCACAGTTATGGAGGAGCGTGAGTGTAAGCTCTGTCTCATTGTCTCGCACTGACAGTGCTGGCCCATCCCTGTCAGCCTTGGGGCCAGCAACGCACAAGACGACCTGCCAGGAGTTATGTGAACTCAAAACACTATGGATCTGCTGGTCCCATAGAAACCAAACTCACAGAGTAAATAGACTGGAGGAGATGCTTGACATGAGCAAGGAGAGCCCTTGTTTAGGGAAGATTTGGAGATCTGTCTCGCGTGTTTCCGATGTGCGTACCCTCCGTGAAAGCCCGAGCAGTGTTTATGGATGTGTGAGGCTCAAGGCGGAGGAGACAGGGTTAGGTAATGGCTGGATGTAAAACAATAGAGAGCAAAGACCTTATTATACTTGGCTCTGACAGCCAGGTCGATGGCGAGGAGCTGCGCTGCGGTTGCAAACCATTGCACAATTGATTCACAGCTAATGCTGGAGGGGGCGGAGCCTCAGAAAGTTCACACTGTGATTATCAGATCAGACACTGATGGCAGAAAGAAACGTCAGCCACTTGTTTCAGTAATCCACCTTTACTTTGAAAAGGAAACATTGCTCCATCAGTCAAACACAATACATTTACACACCGTTCCCACTCATAGCCGTTCAATAAAAACTGAACTCTCCAGAATGAGAGCAGAGATTTTTGGTCTTTCTGCTAAGGGAACTGTAAATCCACTTAGTTCCAATCATCATCACGCTCATGAAGGATCTTTTGCCATCGTGCCACTGCATCCGTTCACACACGAGGTTCCTGAACATTGAGGTGATGCAGCTCTGCCAACACTGTCAGCTCAAGTTCCTAAGAGACTTATGTCTAATAGAAATGTACAGGACGCATTCACGACCTGGCAAACAGTAAACTATCCTGTTAGATTGCATTATGTTATCACACAGCGGAGCGTTGTTCGGGCTAAAGTTTGCACGGATACTGCTCTGAGCATCACATCGCTCCTAAAGCTGTCAGTCCCTCACGCTATTAAGACAGCTGCTCTTAGTGGGTATTGTTCAGCGGGGCGCTATGGGGACCTGACAGGCCTAAGGAATCTTTTTTCATCCTAAAGGGCCTTTCACTGCTATAGCCCTGAATAGGACCTGCCAATGTCATCCTCCACCCATGGCATTTTTATGGCATAGCTGACATATGCACAACGCACTCTCGTCAACCCCTCCGTGGCTCTAGCCGGGTTCCCTTTATTCCTGCACTGTATGTCAGCTGGTGTTTTCCCATAGACATGAATTGGAGGAGATCTTTTCCAGGCAGCGCCACTTTATCTTGGAATTACTCACGCAAACACTCACATGGAGACACACACTCTGAGAGCGATGGGCGCACAAATAAAGACAGATGGGCAGGGAGAATCTCCCTCCCTCTCTCTCTCTCTTACTCTCTCTCTCATGCAGGTGCACACACTTTCACATACACACACGCACACACACCTTCTCACACACACACACAAACTGCTTCACACACACCACTCAGACAAAAGACCCTTGATTACTCAGCAAATGGATGCACCACTGATCACAGGCCAGCCCTTTTACAAACTTGCCTATTATGCGGTCTCAGCGTGGGGTGGAAGTGTTGCAGGGGCCCAAGGCAGTGTGGCTGTGGAGGGCTGAAGGAGTGTGTGTGTGTGTATATGTATGTGTATGTGTGTGCTCACGCACTAAGGCTGAGAAGTGCTCCCATGCTGCGCCGCCTAACGAGAGGGCAGGTCAGCCATTAAATGGGCACTAATGCGGGAAATTGGAGGCCATTAGGCCTTTCTTTGTTGTTATGCCTCTGTGTGGCTAGTTAGACTCTTGAAAAAGGAAAGGCCTTATTAGCCCCCACATGAAGACAGAGAGTGAATATATGGGCCATTTAGCTCAGCATGGAGCAGGCTGGCCTGCTGCTGGAGGCTGCTGCAGATTGTAAGGCCGTGTGCTCGTGAATGTTAATGTACATCTGAGATGGTGTTAATGTGTCAAAGGATTTACGATCACAATAGTGAATCCAGAATCAGAATAGGATTTATTACCAAGTAGGTTTTGACTTCTGAGGGACTGGCCTTGGTGTTTGGTGCATACAATAAACATATTAAGAGAGAATAAAAGAAAAATGATGAAGTGCCGCAACAGTCAAGAACATAAATATAGAATAGAAAATTTATGATAAAATATGAATATGAATTTAAAAATACTGTAATGTAACAAATGTGCAAAATATAGCTGTTTTAAGAGTGAGAAAGCCGTACAGTTTTGTGCATTTCAATTTGTTTGTTAAAGTCTGCAAGCCAGTAGGCCAGCAGGAAAATGCAGGCATCTTGTTTTCTCCCGGCGGTGAATGACGTACTCGGATATTCCACTTAGTAAAAGCAGCACCATGTAGACACACTCTGTTACAAGTAAAAGTCCTGCATTCAGAATTATGAAAATATTACAATCGAAATATACTGAAGGTCCCAAAAATTAAAGTATTCATTATGCTATCAAAATAATAAATATCATATTATTGGATTATATTTTTTGATGCATTAATGTGCACTTCAGTGTAATGTCACAGGTAAAGGTGAGGCTCATTTTAAAAAGTTTATGTACTGCTAGGTGCTTTAATTTATTAGTTGAATAATATTTTGTATTAATAATCTGAATATGAAAGGTGGTAAGGAAAGATATCAATTAAATGTAATGAGGTAAAAAGCTCAATATTTCTCTCTGAGATGTAGTGGAGTAGAAGTATAAAGTAGCAGAAAATGGAAACACTTAAGTAAACTACAAGTGCCTCAAAATTGTATTTAAGTACACTACTTCAGTAAATGTACTTTGTATTTACAGTAGATAAACAACTTCAGCTAGCTTTATGCTGCCGCCAAATGACGTTCTCGCATTTTTTGAGCAGAAAAAGAAAGATATAACCAAATACAAGCAAGTTTAGAGTTCAAATATAATTCTACAGTAGATTTTCTTTTTTCAAAAGGTTAAATTCACCCCCATTAACACCAAAATATGAGACCATTTTTTCCAATCCAATCTTTTTATTTTGTGGTTTCAAAACGCCAGCTTGTATGTGTATTGAAAGGCAAAACACAGAGAAAAATGATGCCTTTACCAATGCACATACAGGGTTTGAGTGTCCTGCATCAGTACTGGAAGACGCTCTAAACACAGTGTGTCCTTTCAGTTGCTGCATCAGTAAATGAGCAGCAGCGCAGTAACTGTAAAAAGTGTTGTGTTTTTTGTTTGTTTGTTGTTTTTTTAATGAAGACAGTGGCTATTAGAGTATCTTTTTAAATGTGTCCTGCAAAGTTGCTGTGTTAACTAATATTCAGAGATAGATGGTAAAAAAAAAAGATGTAATTAAAAAAGAGAAAGAAATGAAAGTGGACATAATAATAGCAATAATTAATGAAACATAACTGCAGCCCTGCTCATTTGATTAATGCCAGTATGAGAGTTTATTAGAAATATTTGAAATATTTATATACTTTATACAAAAGATATCCAGCTTCATGATACTTTGTACATTCAGACTTCATATATCTTGAATACTTGTGCTGTAGAAGGAGTTGTATAGATTCAGAGTTGGGCCCCACTCTGTTGGTGTTTACTCTGCAGTCTACTGTAAATCCGTTGCTTAACATTAACCTTCGCTCCACTGCTAATAGCTTCATGAGGGATCCCTGCTTGCACTGAAGCGAGGCGGTTCTCACAGCTCTTTAATTGCGTTGGTCGGATAACCAGACTACATTTTATCACCCGCTGACAGAACATGCACCGTAGACTCCGCCTGCACCGGGAATTGCATAATTTGACCAAATATGAGAAAACATGGGAGTGTTGAATTATGAAATAAAGACAGGAGAAATAGATAAACAGCTTGACTGATACGAAAAAAAAGGTCAGACAAGCGTGTAAAGGCTTCTTGACGGGGAGTGGAGTCTGTCCACTGGAAATCAGTCCTCACCGCATATTTAATGTGCCTTTGATAACCCTGCAGGACTGATGAATATTCTGTGTGACTTGGTCTCAATTAGCCAAGTCTCCTCCGAGTCAGACGTTGGGTTTAACAAGCAGCCAGCTCATCTCTCTCCCTTTCTCTGTCCACCTCATCTTTCTTTTCCCAACTTTCCTCGTCTCTCTCTCTTTACATTTTCCTCACTCTCCCTCTCATCCTTGGTACAGTGTCTGCGAGGCAAACTGCTTATTAAAAATACAGCCGCTGTGAAACATGGCCTTCTTTGGGAGCTGCTGAGATCCAGAGTTTAGTTGGGGGTCATTAGAGACCGAGTGAAGAGTGCTTGAGGGCTCACAGGGGGTTAAAGTGCTGCGGCTAATTGGCTGCAATAAAGGAATTAAATTAGCCTGATATAATCTCTGCAGCGGGCGCCTCATCCTCCTCTCCCTTCCCTCTTCCCACTCACCCTCGCTCCATCACCCCGTAGTTTTTATGGCATTCCCAGGGTGCTCCCCAATATACACTGACCAGTGCTGACCTTAAACTCCCCGCACACTTCGTTCATCCTCCATGACACTGGAATAATCTCTCTCTCCCACTATTTTTTGTTTGCACTCTGAATTTTTCCGAAACTTTCACTCTTTGCACAATATGCCGCACAGTCTTTCAGCAGAGATGAAGGGATGGAAATAAATTTGTTTTCAAATTGTTGCTGAAGAAATCTGAAAGCGTTGTGGAAGGCGATTGAGCTTTTAAAAATGTCAGTGGATTTCAACACATGTATATTTGTTTTTATTGCTGTGATAAAAAGCAGTGGTTTGTATTTGTCACAGAGGAGCTTGTTTATCTATTTATCCCGATTTCCAGAAGTTTATGGATCTTGCGAAAGCTTGTAAAACTTGAAAAGTTTTTTTGTCCTCTGTTGCCAGTTTGATTTGTGCGTTAGAGTCCTGTTTTTCTTCAGATTAAATATAAGAGATGTGTGGTGAAAACATGCCACTTAGCAGCTTTTTATAAGGTGGAGCTGATTGCATATCAAAGGAAAAAAGAGCACAGATTTCTGTCTGTGTCTGTGTGAAGATAATTTACGGCAGTTCAGCGCATATTGTGGCAACAGCTAATGAAAGACAAATGCTTTGCTCGTTTAAAAGGATTAATTGTAATGGTAAATGGCATTTATATAAAGCCATAATTGCATCTTAAGAGAACATCAGACACAAAACACTGAGATGAGCACTCCATCTATCATCTCAATTCTCCCAATAGCTCTTATTTTAATTGGAAATTCCCGCCTTTATCAAGCCAGCGTCTGGGTCAACAAACACATGATAAAAAGCAGTATTGTTCTGATTCATACGAGACTAAATAAACAATTGCCATGAAACAGATTTATTAGTTGATATGTAACGTAGAGCAAAATATACAGTGGTTATTGAGTGAACATAAATATTTCTTTAATTTCACATCACTCTGTGTTTTGGTTCAACACTTATTATGGCGGCTTTAAAAAAAAGTCAAATTCTCCAGTTGTTTTGGGAGAAACAGTCATTATCAGCGACGTGCGATCGTTTCTTCATAATGAAATTCCATCGTCTGTGGATCACAGCCTCTTCAATGGTGTGGTCCCACATCAGTCTAACAAGAGGCGCTGCACTCACCTGTCACCGAGATCTGTTTTTAAATCACTTCTCCCCGAGAGAATATCAACACCGAATTAATCCGGCCACAAAATGATTGTTTGTGATGTCTGCGCTCAAGAAGAAATTCCAGACATTAAAGGAAAATATCACTGTTGTTTTCTGTCACTTTGTGCCAATTGTTGAAATGTTGTCTCTCTGTTTACTGTTACATTCTTCTGCTGTTTACAGTCAGCATAGTTATGTAAATATCTGAGGTATTTTCTGTTCTTGTGTTGTTTGTTTTTGTCTGCCTCTGAAAGGCATTATAAAAATGCATTATTATAAGCTATTATTATTGAGCTCATTTACCACCATTCATCCTTGTGCAATGTAAAAAACACAAGCAGATATATTTGTATCCATGGCAAGCATGAAACCAGAATTTAAGAATGATGCACTGTTATAGATTAAACTACACAACAATGTGTAAAATAGTTAAGCATTAGCTCCACCTCAACCAACTACAACAGTAAAATACTGCTTACTTAGTTACTAATCATTTGAAGATATAAAATATAACAGTGTAACACTCACAGAGGCCATTTTTTCTGCATTGAATACTTTTAATACTTTGAGCAAATTTTGCGTATAATACTTACATACGGTGCTTGAATGAAAAATAAAAAAGTAAAAAATATGGGTGGGGTGGACATCTAGTTAAAGAATAAAGACATTTTTCTCTCAAATTAGAGGGTTTTTATTCTTATTTTTGAGGAACACAGGTTAAACATTTTATACTTCTTGTGAACATAATCCACTTCATTTTATTTCCATTTATGTATTTTGTGTATACCCTTTGTAAACACCTTATTTTGAAAATTAGGCAAAGTCACATGTATTTTCAACACATTCTTCTCCCAACTTGTCACATACTACAGCTTTGTCAGTGGACCTACACGTCAAAATATGATGCACTAGTAACTCTCCAGTGTCAGTTTTGGATGTTCAGGGACAGCATGCCAATTTATGCTTGTTAATGCACTGTGTCTTTTCAAAATACACTTACTGTTTAATATAAAATGTATACAGTTTCTGCTCATTACATGCATACAGTCGTTTTCAAAATAAACTCACAATGTAGGTAAATCACTTTGTTTTTAGGTTTATTTTCTTAGAACTAGGCAAGGAAAGCACATGCTTAGGTTTAGCAAAAAAAACATCATGGTTCAGCTTAATGTAAGTGTATTGATAGGACAGCTAGATAGAAGGGAACCTTGGGAAAGAGGGGACACGCAGCAAAAGGCCACCTTTTCAGAACGGAACCCACATACTAGCACACTATGTTGTTATTTAAATAACTCCATAGACTTTTGGTTTCACGCGATAAACAAACAGCGGCCTCCTGGGTGGAAGTCCGAAGTTTGTTTGACCCTCAATCTCGCCCCCCACCCACCTTATACGGACTTTTTAAATATGATAGTTGCTTGCAGCGCCACAAACTATGAATGTCAGGTGTGACTCACACCTCTGTGCTTCTGTGTCTGATTGCAAAATCCACTGAAAGAGGGACGGTATTCAATGTCTTGGGAGTGAGTTGAGCTGGTATTTGCCACAAACTTCGCCATGTCCACGCTAGCTCTCTTTATCGCCAAAATTATTTTCCTAGTATAGCGAAGGCAAGATCAGCCCTACTCTCCCAAGACTCTGACAAGGTGTTCAAGGGCATTGTGTTGCCTACCCCTGGCCCAGAGATCTTTATGTGGAGGGGGCAGAAAACAGTACCGGCAGCTAGTGAGAAGTGCAGGTGTGCTAAAAAAAAAGTCAAGGTGCACCAGAGAGTAAAACGTAAAAGTGCTGGGACTGTATTTTTGTGAGTACCAGCCCACTTCAAGCTCTGCTCATGTGCCTTTACTTGTGATGGACCATACTTACAGAGTAGTGCTCCTACTTAAGTAAAAGGATCTCTGGCAAGAAATACTTTCAAATTCCTTCACATCTACGTTGCTTTACAAACATTTCAGGCAGATTTATGCCTTTTTATTTAATGAATGTTTGCAAAGACAGCAGTGAACTTGTCTGATCTGTGAAAACAAACAAAAAGTGATTACAACCAAACATTTCCTTGAATTGTCTTCAAACATATTGTTCCTGTGTGAGTCACATGATCACACACATACATATTAGTTGCTCACACACTGGATCTATGAACTGGATGCACATGGGGATCAGTGTTCAACACACATCTGATGTTTGGCCACGTCAGGCAGCAAACCTCCCAAACTTTCCCGGCATGCGTGTTATGTTTCCCCATCGATCCCCAGAGAGACAGACAGTGAGACAGACGTAGAGACAGAGAGCAGGCTGCAGGTTAGAGGGCCAGAGGGCGTCTCACACAAGTGCTGTGGATCCAGCTTGGTACTATAGTGTGTGTGTGTGTGTTTGTGTGTGTGTGTGAGGGGATAAAAAGAGGTATGCTTTACAGACTGCCATGATTTAATTTAATGCACCATACAGAAGGGGGGTATCAAGCTGTTCCAGATATTTTGGGGGCACGGTTTATGAAAACATTTTCCAAAATAAGTCACAGTGAAGATATACTACATTAAACTTTCTCTCTCTCAGAGGACACCCAATATTTTTCCATTTTCTCTTGAGGGGGTTTTAGAAGTTAATCTAATTACTTTTGGGGGGCGCCCATAGGATTAAAAGCAAACTGTGCATGTGTGGACTCCGCCTGGTGTTTGTTTAAAAGCAGAGTAGCAGAGCTCCTGCCGGTCCCCTGCTCGCAGGCGGTGGTGTTGGGTTTTGGTTTTCCTGTCCTGTTTGGGTGAGCGGTGGAGGTGACGGCAGCGGGGGAGGCTGACATCTCCTGAAAGCTGTGGAAAAATGGAGGAGAAATGTTTGTCAGGGTCTGTTACCCCCGCGACCTCCAAAATGATGGGGAATTTCTATCAGACAAGAATGTCAATGACAGAAGTGTCTCAGTTTGGATGTTTAGATATACAATGAGCCGTCTCTTTTTAAAGTTTATCCTCAATTGTACCTTTGGGGTAGTGAGCAGCCAGCAGCTACAACAAATCCAGCCTGTGGATTTAGAGTGAAAGTGGCAGAGATCAGTTACTGGAGTGTCTCTTAAGAACAAATCGAGGCTGTGACCGACATCCCTCAATTTCCAGGCTTGTCGTAAGTACGAAGAGCTTAACCTCAACCTCCAGCTCTGCTGCTTGAGTTTTCCCTCTAATTAGCCGAGGGAAGGCGGCCTCTGTGCTGCTACACAACTGAGGTCAGTTGATAGACGCTGGGAACCACTCAAAGAAACTAATTAGCCAACTTATCCAGAAACACACTCAGACGCCGCTCTGAGGCCCCCATGTTTCCTAGGAAGTGCGGGAAACAGCAACACCTGATAAACAAATCAGTTTCCTGTCAAATTCTGCAGGAAGAGGTTGAAACAGCTGCGAGATCCGAATGCAGCTTTTTGTCATTTCAGATAGTCGGGTGCACGTTACAGGAGGTGTTGAAAAGCTTTGAGTAAGATTAGCTTCATCCAGCTAATTCAATTACTCTTGTTTTAAAGGTGTCAGTTCACACTTCTTTTTACTGCTCACCTGGGGGGCGGTTACAGCCGCCCACTGACTCGCTAATCCAGCCTGAAGCAGTTAGCGTGATTGAAAACAGACCAAACATTTTAAGATGTCCTAAAAGAAGAATGTAGTCTTTATTAGCATTGGTTATCAACAATAGAATTTCAACACATTATAATTTACAAAGCTTTTCAAATTGTCATTTAATATGTCTTAAACAACCAAAAATTATCAGAGGTTTTATGTTTAAACAAACAAAATGTCTCTTTTTTTCTCTTGTATATGCTTTTTCTGTCTTATAGTTCATTATTACACAATACCATTTATTGTTCTCATATTAACACATAGATGAAATGTTGAATCACAGGAAGCTGGGTGCAGACTTGTCTTCAATGTGCACCTGGTGCACTCGGCATGTGTGTGTTGTGTGTGAATGGAAGCAGTAGCTTTTGTTTGCTGTGAAGGTGTGTGAGCTGATTGCTTGGCTGAAATAAACTTTGGCTCAGCTTTTGTGTCTCCTCTGAAGGGCAGAAAACCTGAATCCTGCTGGTTGTAAAGAGTAAGCGTGAGGAATGTTGTGCGTGTGTATGTGTGTGTGTCGGCAGCAATGGTCCTCTTTACCATTATTGTGCACTGTTATCACAGCGGTCCTGCTGAAATGCGATGGCAGGTATTTCAGCAGCGGTTAGCAGTGAGGTGTTCATTCTGAATCTGTCTTGGTATCATTAAGGAAAATGATTCAGAGGAAACATGCATCTGCACTTCTAGTCATGAGACCTCTACACTGTTGTGCACTTTTTGCTGAATAGGTTTAAAAAAAGCATCATATTTTGTTCTCTGTAATTTTAGAAGTGATGGACAAGTTTTAACTAAATACTCTGCTCTATTTTTATCTCCCTTTTTAGCCTTTGGAGGGGACCAGCAATGATCTCACTGTTGCTTGTGACAGACATGTTTTATGTCACTTAGGTCCAGTTTAATTTTGCTTTAACTCAAAGAGAAAAAAAAAAGTCTGCTGCTGCTGCTGCTGCTGCTGCTGGAATTTTAATAAAGTCTCTAACACTGTATTGAGCTTTTTATGGTGACAGAGAGGATGTGATTGTTTTATCTGAAAAGTCAAACTCACAGATTTCCTGCCAAGAGTGGATTTATCAAATATGCTTTCATTTTTTTGGTTTGGCAAAGGTGTTTCCACAACACAACAAACTGACATCCCTACTTAAGTAGATAGGAATGTGTTTGTGGTTGACGGCAAACCCAACCGGGTCTTGTGTGAGCTGTGAAATTTAAGTCAACCTTGGTATTTAAAATTCAACAATTTACATCATAACACACGCAAGAATCAGCATGGTGCAAAACATGAGGTAATGTGATGGAAATAAAGACCACTTTAAAACTATAAACATTTGATAGTTATCTGATTTACGATAATCACTGAATGGAGCACTTACTGTGTGAGTGCTGATTCATTTTATTATTAGATTACATCACAATGAATAAATAGCCATAGCAAAGAGAGTCTTGTTGAATTAAAAGTTTGAGAGCCGAGTGTCCGGTGTCACAGGGATATGTGATCATGACTGACAGCATAATGTTATCTTTAAACACAAGGTGATTGTTTGCCAGATAAGGAATTATGAAAGGAAACAGTGAACTCCACATGAATGGACAACACTCAGAAGTCTGAATGACAGGCGGTTGTTTAAGAACGCCAAAGGAAAACTGATAAGCTCACGCCAGACAAATTGCATATTGGCTTACAAATCTTCAATTGTTTTTTAATTAAATGTGCTTTAATTTGGATACGACTGTAATGATGTCATTTTTTAAACAGTCTGTGCTCGTGAAACATTTGGAATTGTGCCAACAATAGCATACATTTTTTCAGTGTGTAAGGAGTATTGTGCGAACAAGCTTACATCACACCCAGTGTCGGTGAGTTAAGATAAAGTGCTTCTCACTCGTCCCCATTATCTGACATAATACCTCATGAAGCATGATACCATCAGACACAATGTGGCCTTCTGCCCCACACCTTTACATTCAGCTTGTATGCTGTCTCTTCTTCAATATCCTACATGCCTCCCAGGACAACGGCATTATTCTCACCAGGGCAGTGTCGTCCGGTAGGCTAGAATTCCCCCTGTCTTCATTTAAGGAAGGTGTGAAACAATCTTTGTAGTGTAACAGAGATGTGTTTGCAGGTCTGAGGTCCTCCACTGGCAGTGATCCCTGTTACCTGCAGGCGAGCCGGGGATAGCTTTCACTAAGTGTGGCCCAGAATCACAGAGAGACTGAACCTGCCCTTTGGCATTTACAAGCTGGATTGACAGCCGGCTCAGTGACACAGATCATTTCAGAGCTGTCTAAACACAGAAGAAGAAAATCCACTGTGTTATCAATTGATCTCTTAAAATAAACGTCCAGTTAGTCACAAAATGTCATGACTGAATGAAAATTTCAGACATGCTTATTCCTTAACTTCTTTTATATCTCAGACACACAATGTCAGGTTGGGGATATCAGTGGGCTTCAGGGGTTTTCCAGTGGAGCCAGGAAGGAAAGCTCTGCTGTCTGAAAGGCTAACAATATGAGTCATGAACAGGTGTAAATCTAGCTTAAGACAACAATGGAAACATCAGACCTGTGTCACTTTGAGGAAAGGATAGGTATAAATCCAGTCAGGCAGCTCAGACGCCAGAAGAAACGATGGCACTGTATGTTTCTGCAAACCAAGAACACATTTTGTACGTTACACATTTTAAACATCATATCAAGGTTTCTAAAGTTAGCTAGTTTATGAGCCGACTTTGTTGTCAGGAGGTGGAGGGGATTGTGGATGGCATGTCACCCAGACGAGATGCTTGCCAAGCTGCAGACCACTGTGTTTCCAGTGGCTTTTAGCCGTTTTGAAGTGACCTGTCACTATTTTTTTCACTGCTGATAGTGGCATGGAAAACAGTTGTTTTTTTACCGTGACACCTCTGTTTCCTGCAGGATTGTGCCCCACAAATGGGGTATTTTAAGGCCAAACATGATCTTATCCTAACCATAACCAAGTAGTTTTTGTGCCTAAACTTACTGAGTTGTTAACCACAGCATTGTTGAAATGTAAAGTTTCAGTGTATCCGCTACATAATGATGTGAAAATGTAACATATCCGTGGTTTACAGAAATGCAATGCCAACAGTTTTTTTGGAGACTGGGTTAAGTCAGGTGAGTTTACAGGACATGGGAGTTGATGTGATTGTTTAAATCTGAGTCTATCAGGGATTTCTCTCTGATCTTATTTTCCCAGAAAAAATAATGGAAATATTATCTTGTGGTCTCGTGGCATTAAAAGTCTTGGGTTTTTTTTTTTTGCATTGCAGTCATTATATACTGAGGCTTAAGACAGACAAGCAGAGACGTATCATTAATTAAACCCCCGCTGTCCTGCAGGAAAGACAGAAAGCCAAGTCACTACTGATAAGGCACGGAGCTGCTAATGTGTGTGTGCGTGTCTGTGTGCGTACTGTATGTGTATTTTAGAAAAGATATTGTAATTAGGTCCTTGGAGCTGAGAGAAGAAGTCTCAGGAGTCCCAAACAGACACACACACATCCAGAAAAAAACTCACACTCTTAACACACAAACGCACTCACACACACACACACACACACACACACACACTCACTCACATCCTTGTACTTCTATCATTGTGAGGACCCTCACTGACATGCATTCCCTAGCACCTTACCCAAACCTCAAACATCACAACTAAAGGCCAAACATTAACCTGAACCTTACAGACAAGTCTTAACCCTCAAACAGGCCTTTAAAGGAGTGAAAACTGGCCAAATATCCTCAGTTTCCAAAATGTCCTCACTGTGTTGGTTAAAAATGTGTTCCAGTCCTCACTATGTAGCAAGTACCAGTAGATACACAAACACGCCAGTGAGAAGTCAGGTTGAGCGATGTTCAGGGAAGTGAGAGCTCCTCCATTATGATGAGGAGATGATGAGAGGAGCCCTGTGAAGAAGTAGCACAGAAAAGCACGGGCAGATAAACCAACCAGGGGACCCCAGTTGGACCCAAATAACCCCCAATTTCCCTACGTACACACACATACAGTACAGTATGTACTAATGCACAGTAGAGCCCCAAACTGTATCAGAAGCGTTGCTGTTAATAATGCATGAATGCGTCTGTGGTGGTGGTGGAGGACTGGTGTCTCGGCCGGCTGGCCTTAATGAAGCTGGGCATGTCTGCCTCACTCAGGCTGCCAGAGAATCATGAATAAACATCAGCCGGCTAATTAAACTCAGCGCTGGAAACTGTACTCATCAGTAAACAAGCGGCAGCGAGGGGTCTCGCACATGCTCACAGGGATTTGCAGGGAATGGAGGAATGGTAATGCCAGGCCTTCACTTCTGTTCAGTACAGTTTGGACTCTTGAGAGCAGGCGAGGACCTTGAGAGAAAGAGCTAGAGAAGGGAAAAAGGGAGTGATTAGTAGAGTATTTGAGTAAGAGAAAGAGTAAGACAACTGGAGAGAGGTAGAAAAAGGACGCAGTGTTTGACCTCATTATCTGAGAACTCTCTAACCTTCTTTTAGTATGTGTCAGGTTTCAGTCTTGGATCCTAGAGACATGGCCACAGAGAATACTCATTTCTGATTGGCCAGCAGATGTCCATTAAAAATGTATATTAATATCAATAGTTTAAAGTGGAAACAGACATCTTTTCAAATTCTACCCCCAGTGTTTTGAAGTTTGTTGGCCTGCTGTTGTAAAGACACCTGGATCGCTTTCCGTTTTCCTCAGAGCCTAGCAGCTACCACAGTAACTTTGTTACTAGAGACAATAACTGCAAAGAACTCACAGTAGGCTCGTTCGAGATGAGCCAGGCCTGCGTGGAATCGATCACCGGTGATCGCCTCACAATGCATGCTGCTAAAAGTTGTGTCCAACTTGATACGGACTTGCTCATGACGTCATGCACATGTGGCCAACAACAACCTTGCTGGATTGAGGAGGCTGCAGTTTTTAAAGCCAGACACTGCAGCTGCTCTCAACTGACTGCAAGACCCTGGGCATGATGGGACACGCCTGGTTATCATGTGATCAAAGACCTGATTGGCTCTCAGTTTTGACCACAAACACCACAAATTGTGGAAATCCTAATTTTCTGTCTGATTATTATATTTAATACTAGATTGTAGGCTGTTAGTCTCATGCTGTTCAATGAAAGTTTAATCTGTTAACAAACATCTTGTGTGGTTAATAATGATAAAGGTTATAATGTGGTTTGCAAACTACAGGTAGCCTACAGATAGATCTAACAGGATGTAATCATATATTGACTTTCTGTAGATTCTTTGAAAGCTGCTTGCAACTGTCTGACCTGATTGCAACTTTTTTCACTGCTCCCCGCTAGTGCTGCCGGATCTTGTCTACTTTCCAGGCCAGGCACAGGACAACTCGAACAAGCCTAATGACACTGTTTGGTAACTGGGAATAGCCGTGGGGGGAAAACAGAAGTTCTATCTGCCCTTCCTTTGTGCCATAAATCAAGCCTTCATTTTCCCAGGAGATCATACCCGCTCGCGGCAGACAGCAAAACCATAGCAAAACTAGTTCTTAGTCATGCTAAATTATTAGTTAATAACTGAAATTAATACCATTATGACTTAAACTGACTACGAATATTCTCAAAAAGGTGTAAGCATGATAGTGAATGGATTTATTTCCACTACCAAGGTCATTGTTTTGCCTGTCAGGACATCACACATTATCACATTATTACTTGGATTTAGGCAATCATTTATATTCATGTCAACAAGTCAGTATTAATAAGAATAATTTACCATTAGAATAAGGACAATATGAAACATAATTGCCTCCCCCCTCCCCCGACTCTGACACGGTCATCATTTACCAACTATCAAATTAGTTTGTTGTCAATAACTGGAACCAATTTGGCTGCAACCTGTTTGTTTTGTGCTAATTTAACCTGTTTTGCATCCTTTTTCCATTTCCTCCACAGCATGTAACTGTAACCTTCACGCCCGAAGGTGTCGCTTCAACATGGAGCTGTACAAGCTGTCGGGAAGGAAGAGCGGAGGAGTCTGCCTCAACTGTCGCCACAACACAGCTGGACGCCACTGCCACTACTGCAAGGAGGGCTACTACAGGGACCTGTCCAAACCGATCTCACACAGGAAAGCCTGCAAAGGTACAGTGTTTTCTCTCTGTTTTCATTTTTCTTCTGTGGTCAGGGAGAGATTTTAAAGAACATGTTGAAGACAAAAAACAAATATCTGATTGAATTTGAAAAAAAAAAAAAAGTTCTGAAATATTGAAATTTCATCAAAATGTTTACCAAGACACACATACCAACATATACAGACTTCATACCAGCCACTACTTAGATTATTTTGGTCTGATAGGAAACAGTTGTAGATGAATTACAGGAAGTGGGGGGAGCCAGCAGTCTTTTCATTCCTGAGCCTGTCTCGCCCTCATCTCCCTCTGTCAGCGGAGATGAGTTGGGGGTCTGTTGGGATTGTGGAGGTCGTGGTGGTATGGGGCGGGTCGGGCTGGGTGTTCCCTCATCGACAGTTGAGTTATTTGGCTTCATTCGGGGAGGGGGGAGAAGGGGGGAGGGGGCGAGGGGATGACAGGACAAGCAAAACAAACAGAGCCGAGGTGTGAAGTGATCCTCAGTGTAGGTCAAAGACGAATGAGAACCCAGGAACATTGGTGCAGCACGGAGAGAAAATAAAAGGAGGGAGACAAAGCAAAACTCAGGTTCAGAGGGGTGGCAAGAGAGTGAAAGATGGGAGGGAGGGAGGGAGGGTGAGGAGCAGAGGAAGAGAGGAGGACAAGAGGAACACACCCCCACACAGGTGTGCTCACTACTCAGTGCTGGATGAATCGCCTGCCATCAGCCCTCACCGTAGCTAATAAGGGTCAAAGAAAGGGAGGAGGAGGAGGAGGGGAGAGGGTGATTGAAAAGAGAGAGGGTATATTTTCTCACCTCTTCTATAGCTGCAGGGAAAGATAACAGGAGCTGAATCCCTGTGCAAACAAGCCTAGAGACACCTCCGAGCCGCTCCATAGAGATACACCCATGCACAGAAATACATGCATACCTGTTTGAGGTTTTTCAGAGCGCTCACTTCCAAAGAGGAAATATTAGCCGCCTGCTGACAGTTTAAGCCCGAGTTTTCTCACATCATTCACCAGGGAGTAAATAAATAAACTGACCAATCAGTCAGTTTGACAGAAGGCATGTCTGCAGAGTAAAACACAGCAAAATAAGCTGATGTTCAGACAAGACAATGATGTTTGAAGATCATGACAGACTAATACAGCTGATTTAACTGATAAAAAAAAATCTGTCGTTCCGTAAGTTTCACCTTTTCCCTTTGGAGAAAGTGCATTTGCTACGATGGCACACTTCATGCAGCTGTGACAAAACTTTCATTAAACTAGCACAGAAGAACGTCACACATGTTGCATTCAGTCTCATCAAATTCCTCACATCCAGCGACCACATTGAGCATGTTTTATTCCCTGCATGAGCACAAATTCAGAACAAAGCTTCCTGACAAATGCATCCATTTTATTCAGCCCCTCCAGCCGCTCATGAGCGATATTCCTAAACTGACATTAACACCTTCCGTGGCTTTGGGCCCATTCTCCTGTCGAGCAGGAATGCAAACACACATTCATCACGATGGGACGCTGTGTATCATTAACCCCTATCCTCCGCTGTGTCTACCAGGCTGGTTAATTTTGGAGATTTAACCTCCTTTTTGTTGATGTCTTTACATCCCTTCTCGTGTGTCTGAGACTTGATTCTTTCAGCGTCCCATAACTCACTTTCTTGGAGGTTTGAAGTTAGAGGACTCGAGGTCCTGCAGTGCATTTCTTCACAGAGTAAAGAATTGTTAAATCTGTTTACTTGCAGACAAAATATACAGAGCATAACAACTTGTGCTATTTGGAAGATCTGTACCAAAACACAGCAAATGTTTTAATCCTGTTCTGTTACATCGTCAAATCATATTTGAATTAGCAATTGACCGTATTATATATCATTACACCACAATTTTCTCTAATGCCTTACACACTGAAGATGATGGAGACCTTGGCATTTTCAATCAGTAAACACACAATGGATCCAACATATTTCCGATGATTCCAGGCTGCTTTTCATTACTGTTTTATTGCTTACACTGGTGAGTTTTTCAGTTTGCTAGCCACTGAAATGCGAGATCTTGGAAGTAAGCAGGCAACATTTGGGTCATCAGAGGAGAACAAATTCATGAATGGTTTTGTTGTAGCCGTAACTAGAAAACAGCCTGCCTGCAGAAAGAGAAATCAGTTCCCACTGATGTGGAAATCTGCTCTCATAAGACGACGATGACTAACTTTATGTTAGGAAACTTTGGATAAATGAGTCATGAGGTGAAAACAGTGAGTCAAAAACTGTGAAAAATGCACCTGATATGGACCTCTGGCATCTGGAGTGAACTGATCATGTATAGAACATGCGCACTTGGATATGTGAGGCTGGCTCTGTATGTTATGTCTGTGTAAGGTTTTTTGATAACTAGTGCTACTGATGTGGAGCCTGATGGGAACTCTGCCTCCTTCATCTTCATCTGTCCTCCATGCATGGATTCTGTCAAGCTGGTTTTCTCATATCCTCTGCCCCTGCTTTCACTCTCGCTGAGGGAAACCTGCTGTTAATGTGATGTATACATGCAACATGTGTGTATTTCTGAAATATCTCTATCAACTTTCTTTCAGAGTCACTTGTTTTTCTCAACTCTCAAAAGGCTACAGCCTTTTTTATTATTTTTAAATTAGTAAATCGGCAACAATTTTGATAAGTAATCCACATTTCTTTCTGTAATTTTCAAGTAAGAATTCCAAACGTTCTCCACTCCCAGCTTCTCAAATGTTAAGATTTGCTGCTTTTCCTGTTACCCTATGAATATCTTTTTTTTTTTTTATTGGACAGTTTTGAAGACTGCTCCTTGCACTCTGAGAGCATTGCAGTGGCCAATTTTCACAATTTTCTGACATTTTAAAGAGCAAAATATATATTGATCAACTGACAAAATAATCAGCAGGTTAAATGGTATTGTAATTACTGCTCTGATCATCATTAATGTCATTATCATGACTCAACATCATGCACAGTTTCACTGACTTCACTAACTTATAGCCCAAAAATACAGCATCAGTGTGCTTTGTTACGGTTTCATGCACCTTTAGTGGAATTTCACAACATCTATAATAACATTATTGTTATAAGATAATGAGAGTCCCATAGGCTCGTAGCAGGAGTGCAGTCATGTCATACACTCATTACATCAGAGTCTCCAAATTAGTAAATACTAAATCATCTCACCCGCACTAGAAACTCACTCCTGCCTCCTTCACGTTCTCTGCTGCCGGCCTCTCACCGAGCTCAAATCTAAACACATTTCATCATCATTTATAAAATTGTCAGCTTATCCAAACGGTTTTGTTCAATTTAATCCATGAAATTTGCCAGAGTTTATGCACGTCCCACCTCTCCCAGCTCTGTGTAATTATAAGCAAACACTGTCCAAGTTCTACTGAGGTCTTCATTTACATCAAAACAGACTTACAATAAAGGATCTGTGGTAATTACCCCAAGCTGACAAATGATACGAAGCACGAACTGTTTCCTTTGCCAATTAAAACATTTTCGCAAACTATATTTGGAAAGTTACAGATGAAGACTTTAAAGATGTATGTCACTGTATTACATGCCCTCTCTCTCGCTCTCTGTTAATAAACCTAAAGTTACCACACACAGCTTTTTCCTTACGTCAAACACCTATGTGTGCTGTCAAGTCTTGCCCTGCCAAGTTCTCTCAGGTTTACCACATCATAACTCAAGATAATTCAATGAAACTCAAACCACAGAACTAATTTCTGTCCGCTCCTCAAGCAGTGTGAGGGCTGCACTGAAGTGACAGCAATTAAGAGGTTTGGTTATTTATTGAACTCAAAGAGAGGGAGAGAGAGCCTTTTTTGCTGTGTGGCTTTTTGGAAGAGAATGGGCACTGTAAGGAGCGCGGGGCAGGTCGAGGAGCACAAGAGTTTTGCTTTTATATGCGTAATACAATCCTCCCCGAAAGCAGCTCATTTCCATAGGAGGCCATTACGAGTAAAAGAGAGCAGCGGCCTACCCACTGCGGAGCGAGCTGTGCCCGGTGGCTACATTTACACGGCGAAATTTATAACTTCACCCCTCATTGAGCAAGAGTGTAAAGTAAACACAGCATACGTTTCAAGCAGCTCTTGTTTGTATCTTTAACTGAGCGTATTTGACAAAGAAACGCATGGACTTAAAAAGGTGATAGTGAGATTTAAGAAGACCATGAGATGCAGCACTCTGGGTGGTCTTTCAACACTGCTGACATATAACTGAGATAACAAATGTCACTCTGCAGTGATGGCTCTATGCAGAGTTTAATCAGCTGCGTGTTATTCAGGGGCGGAGCATAAGGGTGGTTTCTGGGGCTCCAGCCCAGAATGTTTTCTCAAAAGCCCTGAGTCTGTGCTGTTCCCTAAAGAAATCTAATTGAGTAATTGTTATTCTGTTGAACTAATATTCATTTCAGAGTATTAAGGACCACGTTCACTTGGCATTGTGAAGGCCTTTGATTTGCAATCCAAGCAGCCAAGTGTGTAAAGGCAAAAAACAGATAAGCTAGAACAGTCTGTTCAGTTCAGAAAATTACATCACTTTACAGTAATGCAGCTTTTAAAACCAGGATAAGATTGCACGATACTACAGTATTCAAAATCTTAACACAATATCTAGTCTAGTATCATGAATAAATGAATGAAAACAAATGAATGAATGAATGAATGTCCAGTCCTAATTCAAATGTAGCAGATTTGTCAGCTAAACATTCATTCTATGAATTCTACTCCAGCATAGTATGACAAAAATAGGTTTCAAGATTAGTAACACTGTTTACACCAAATGTTATGTAATAAGAAAATAGTAACATTACTAACTTTCCTGGTGGCAGGAGTAAAAATTTGTCATCCGCAAGATTTGTTGTGTTATGGTTTTGAAATGATAGTTGGAGAGAAATTAGATACATAACAGGGTGTAGGCTCTACAGGATCATTTTTTTTTCTGTAGGCATCTATTATGTTATTTCCCAAATGATGTACAGATTTTTAGGCATTCTATTATCTTAAATAGCTTGACAAGTAGTGCATATCACCCGGGGGGGGGGGGAATCACCCAGGGGGCATCATAGTAGGGGGGAAACATGGGACTGATGACCCAGGGCCCTTGAAAAGCCTGGAATGAAAAGTTTGGTTTTCTATGTAATTTTTTATTTCTAAGTAAGTACTAGTGCCATAACTAAATTAAGATTAGCTGAATAAATCAGTTGAAAGACTGAATATTAATAGTGGACGCTCTCTGAGGCCCCTCTCACCCCTTAAAGGCACAAAATGGTTTAATCTGCCCCGGCACCAGGGTTTATCTCTAGACACAGCTACTGAAATGTCAAGTCACTGCTTATGCTGCTGGAGCACCAACATACACTGTCAGGTCTTTCCCCAAAAAAACGGCAATTGGGTTTCCAAAAAAGAAAGGAAGAAAGTAAAGGGAAAGAAAGCAAACTGACTTTGTAAAAAAATTCAAAAGGTGCATTAGAGAGACATGGAACAGGGGAGGAGGGGTGGAGGGCCTAGAGTTTGGTGCTACACTCCTGCCCCCAACCCCCTTAGGTTTGGTCTTAGGCCCAGCTGTTATCCCTATATGTCACCCAAAAAGCCTATCATAACTCTGTTTTAAAATTTTACCAGTGATTTCCTTAAGAGCCCATCCTGACGCTGGTCCTCAGCATACTGAACGACAGTGATAACTACATGAGAGGTCTATGCCAAGTAATGAGCCCTGCTCTTGATTAGTCCTCCTCAGAGGGCCATCGAAACGTAATAAAATCAAGCTTGAGCAGGTTGGCGACGGTTCTGTGACTGATGGATTGAATTCAGGCTTTCACGTTCGAATCCGAACATCAACCGTCATATAATTGCATCGGTCAGTGGGATGATGAGGAACATATTTTGCATAAAGAGGGAAATTAGGCTTTGATTGAGGGATGGTCTGTTTCAATCAGAATAACATGCTAAGAAACCTACTTTCCTCTCCTCAGCATATGTCTTCCATTGACACAGTAGGGTTTTTTTATTGACCACATATAAAATGTTTTCTGCTTTGGATTTGAAAAATATTGTTTTTCATGACTTCACTTTTAGCTTTGGATTTCCATCGGGGTGTGCGTGATATCTGCGTGTTTTCAATTAGAACAACACACATGTGCAGTGTTGTGCATCAAACGTGGTCTGCAAATATAAGCTCACGTCCAACATCTTAGGCTGGCTCTGTGGCTAAAAGCATGACTGTTCTGGGCCATTGCAACCTGTTATTCTGATCAATAAAACACCAAACAACACAACAAGCGAGACACGCCCTCTATTAGATAAACACGTCATTTAGACTGCTGTTTATGTATAGCGCAAACAACCCAATAATGCTATCTCTTTATCCTCTCCAAAGATGCTTGCGGAGGAGCATAAACGTAATTATAATAGAACACAGACTCGGGTAGCTTGGCTTCACTCCAGGGCCAACAAATTATTCTTATTGGCACAGAGTGCACAAACCAAATGAGGGGGGAGTTCAGACTTCAAACACCAGCTTTATGGTAAACGATTGGCAGAGTTCAAAATTCTCACATTGTGCAATCTCAGACTCCGGCCCGACTGCCTGCCTTTGAAAAAGCCTCCGCTCTCCCCATTAACCAAGAACATTTTTCATTCATTTATATGCAACTCCCGGCGCCAAGAGCTTCTTTTAGGAATTCTGTCTTCATCTAGAAACATGACAGTCATACTTTGCTAATCCCTTAGATTCAGCTCTGTGTTGTGAGGGAAAAGTTCCCTTATGTACACACACCTACACTTCTTATCATAAGCTTCTGTCAGTCCTCCTCACGGGTTGAGACAGAGAGGACCTCTTGTCTCCGTATCTCCCTGAGCCATCTGTGGTAGCCATGAAGCAGAGCACACTGCCACTTAACCGTTAAGTGGACACACACTTAAACCAGAAACTCTCACTCACACTTCCAGTCCTTTTAGCCAACAGGTGGGTCATCCAGCCAGAGAGTCAGGCACTTTGTCATGCGAGCGGACATCGGCTCAGGGAGTCAGTCAGCCCTTCAAAGACCAAATGTGGAGGAGGAGGAGGAGTAGAGGGAGGCAGAGTGTTTCCCCACCTGTAGACCATGTGCTGTGCACCTTGATTTACTGGCAGGCTTGAGGCTCTGAGCTGTGGTTACCAGGAAGACGCTCTTAAAAATATAACCTGAGCTCTCTGAAGCTCCAAACAAAAACGCACTTTGCCCTCCTGCGCCTCAAACTCCTCTGACATGCTCCTAAATTTACAGGCCTGAAGACGTGCTGCACCGGCCTCCACACTAGATTACTGGGCTTCCTGAGGCTGTGTGTGTGTGTGTGTGTGTGTGTGTGTGTGTGTGTGTGTGTGTGCGTGTGCGTGCGTGCGTGCATGTGTGTGTGTGTGTGTGTGTGTGTGCTGTTCCTCCCACTGAGCTAGACACAACTAAGCAATGAAAGCAGTGACAGATTGGTCTGATAAAGGTACTAATAGATACACACACTTTTAAGGAGGCTTTTCTAAACCTGATAAGAAGGGTGAACAGCACAAGTACTCACACACACACCGAGGAGAGATAAGAGCAGCAACAGAAGCTGAATCACAGGAAACAGGCAATAGAGATAAAAGTGAGGGAGAGAGTGTGTGACAGAGAGGAGGTGGCCTGCTAGAAACCCAAAATTATGGCCTTCACCCATAGAATAGAGTTGTCTTGTAGCACTTCACTTGTCAAAATATCTCAGGGAATAACAATTATGTTGTTTCCAAGAGTCCGAGGTCAATCATAAAGAGTACAGAATCGGTGTTACATTACCGCTTTACAGCAGTGTTTTTCCTGAGGCCCGCTGTCATGTGGATCTCCCAGAGAGCATGTCTCTCATACAGCCTGGATGAATAACAACCGTATCAACGCTCCAGGTCAAAGTGAAGATAAAAAACACATTTCATTATCACTGAGAGTTTTTAAGCATAAAATTCAAACAGAAACAATCAAATAACATGTGCTCCTGCTGTCAGACCACACTTATTTAACACACAACTCACAGCAGAAACCTGCAGTTTTCACTATGCACATGAGCTTTGCTATTAATAAAAATGTTTTGACATTTTTGACATTTCTACATATTAAACACTGATGTTAATGCAATGAGCCGAAATGAACAGATTGTTTTGAAGCTGTAATACTGTACCGTGGGCTGATTCACTCTGTGCGGTTAAAAACAAAACAGCCAAAACCACTAAATACCCCCACAAACCTCAAAGTACATAATTCAGCTACGCCTTTGAAGGCTGCTCAGAGTGACAAGTGACACAACGCAGAAAAAAAATCTTTAGGGAGGGGCAGACGACGAGCGGAGCCGGCCCAGCCCTGAGGCTGAGCGTCGGCATTGCTGGTTTTCCATAGGAAATAAACAGAAAATATATCACTCATGGGATGAGGAATATAGTGGTGAGAGTTTGGTGACAAACAGCGTTTTAGGCTTTGTAGGTTTTTCGAGTAAAGAGGTGGGAATGTTGATAGATTATCAAGACTGCTCTGGTCTGGATTAGACTGTCAGGATTTACTGTACAGACTATTAATTCAGCCACCTCTCCTCACCAGAGCCACTACTATACATATCCAGAAATAGATGAAAAGAAACAACTCTCAGACAACTATTACTCAACACCGATTTCAAACTTGACAGGGGTTTGGCTGTGAAATGAATTAAGGGCTTGGGTCTGGGGGGGAAAGGAATTGGAAAATGATTACATTCCTGAAGCATGTGTGTTCGATAGACCCCCCAGTTTGGGAGGAAGTGTGACAGACGCTTTGGGCTGGTGTTCAAAGCCCGGCATTAATCAGAAACAGGCAATTAGGATTACCCGCCATTATTTTATCATTTGGTAAACATGCACAACCCTTTCTCTTTACCTCACACATACAGCTGCAGTCACACACTGGAACCAAAGCCAAACAGCCACATTCACACAGATACATTGTGATTGAGGATCATGCTATATACTGTCTCTTGGCTGCTTTTGATTGAGGTAGACGTGATGGTTACATGCTGATTAGCTAATTAGCAAAATGTCAAGAAATGTCTTAGAGGATGTGTTGCTCTTTTAGTCATGATGCCACACTCACTTCAAAACGAGCGCTGTGGTAAGTCCTGTCTTTCTGTGCACGCCTCCACCTGTCTCTCACCACTCTATTATTGTTGCCTCCACTGCTGTGTACCCACCTGCACTCTCTGTAGATAGTATATGTTTGTATCTCCCCACATTTGTGTGTGTGCGCCTGTGACCACTCACTGTGCCTCTCTTTCTTCCTCTGTTCCCTCACAGCATGTGATTGCCATCCCGTGGGCGCTGCTGGCAAAACCTGTAACCAAACCACAGGCCAATGTCCCTGTAAAGACGGCGTGACTGGTATCACGTGCAACCGCTGTGCTAAAGGCTACCAGCAGAGCCGCTCGCCCATTGCCCCCTGCATAAGTACGTGGAACCCAGTCTTTGCCATATCTGCCTCACTGTAGGACAAAAGGAGGGATGCAGCATAATGTGATGATACACACATGTTAAAGGGGAACACCACCTAAATTAATTACAATATGCTTTTCCATAGTTTCTCTAGTGTGTGGATTTGGGAGAGTTGTAAATGTTTACTTATGTTTTTGGACTGTTTTAGATCATATAAATTACTTGAATGAATTTTAAAAAAATGGGCGTAGTTCCCCTTTAATTTACCAGTCAACACAGTATGCCACACACACATACAAACACACACTGTGAGCAGACACTCCTACAATGCTTAAGCCGTCTTTTCTTCAGACAAGTGCTTAGTGTCCGACTGTGGGTTTTCTGACCAGTAAATCTGCTAGCTTAAATAAACACACCATTAAAACTGAACCTCAAGGTTATGGTCTTGGCTTGCTGGTCTCCATAAATTTGACCCAGAGCTGTTAACACAAGCATCTCCAAGCCCCAAAGTGTCTTAGATAAAAGTGCAGGAAGCTTTGGGTTGAATTACAAAATCAATCTTGTTCTCACCATCCAGTGATCATTTATTAGCTAAAATACGCCCTTGTGTTGCAGTTAAAATGATGGAAAAACGAAAGCATCGCCTGAGGGTTAAGCCTTAAAGCTGCATGGAATTATAGCCCCATAGCAAATGACAATTTGTGGGTATTTCTTGGCTCTTTTGTCTCACTCTGAAAACACATTTTAATTGGTGCTCTCGCCATTGTAATTAGATACTGGGAATTAAATGCTTATGAGGGATAAATCTCCACATGGATATGCATGGCTGAGGTCCAATCAAGGAATAAATTAAATCAACTTATCAGATATCTTTGATTCCTGGGAATGTCAAGTGAGAACTGATGTGTCAAACACGCAGTGTGGAATGGAAATAAAGTCCCTCTCTGATGATCGCCATGTAATCTAGTTTAATCTTTAACAGCCCCCTTGTTAGACTCCACCACAGCGCTTGCCAAGATTCATTTTAATATGGAGTTATATTATATCTTTGACTCGGTGTACACCTTCCAGCGCTGTCAGCCATAAATCTACACAAGTCAATTATGAGAAACAGACTCATTATTTGAACTGGCACGCGTTGGAGCTGAATACTATATAGAAGATTGCTGATCAACAACAACATGGACAAAGGGACCTATGGGCTTCAGGCACCATTGTTTTGGCAGCAATTGTTTTTCTTGTCATTATATAGACCAATTCGTCATGGGAGCAGGCCCCATTATGTCCACAAGGCAACAAACAGCCGTGTACATCATTCCACAGGCTCTGATTTATGGTGACATAAATGTTGTATACATTCAGAGAGTAGGAATCAGGTTTGCTCGATCCCAGCTGAGGAAAATTAACCTGATCAAAAGACTTGATTCTTTCTTTCTCCCCTCACACACACAAAGTCCTCACCTCTGCTCAAACCACCACTGTTGTGCACCTCTTTCTTTGCATGTGTCTTTGATACATCTCTGCGGTTTTGTCCTTGTATTCTCCCCCCACCCTGCTGCTCTGTACAGACTTTTTGATGAGCCTCTTCTGTCCCTCCTGCCCACAATAACAAAACAGCATTATATGTGTTTTATATCTGCTGTTGCCATCCTGCTCCTTTGGAGATAAGACGGCCGTTCTTCATGCATGGTTTCTCTGAGTGTCAACTTCCTACCCACTTGTGATTACAAGAGTGTGAAGGAGGGCTGAGAGAATCAAGTCTTTGGACAATCGTACAGCTCTGATGTAGCAGGGTACAGGGGAGGAGATGAAACAGAGAATTAACAATCCAATATTGAAAGATTAATTAAAGAAGGCTGACAATATTTGTTATGAATCAAAAGGTGATTAGACCTCATTAAGGCGGTGGCATGATAAAGCAGCAGCCGACAGACGATGAAACATTCTCACAGTTGTAAGTGCTATATTGTAGGCAACTGGACTTGCTTGCTTCTCTTGAAGATGTTTCGCCTCTCATCCAAGAAGCTTCTTCAGTTCTACACGACTGGTACGAAGTTGCAGTTACAGTTGCAGACTCTGAAAGTAAGAGCTCACATGTGACCCCTACGATTCTGCAAGGGTTCCCACCCACACAGGGTTTAAAGCCTGCAACTTCGTACCAGTCATGTAGAACTGAAGAAGCTTCTTGGATAAGAGACGAAATGTCTTCAAGAAACGCAAGCAAGTCCAGTTGCCTACGATATAGCACGTACGATTACCATGACCTGGATGACTGAGAATCTTCACTGACATTCTCACAGTTGTTTAAATGATTTATTAATAATGGTCAATTTATGCCTTTATTAGAGAGACAAGAGTAGAGACATGAAACAAAGTGAGGGGGCAGAGAGACAGGGAGTGACATGCAACAAAGGTCCGCAACAAGGTGCCATAACCCCTAGACCACCAGGGTGCCCCTATTATTCACATACTTGCCAACCCTCCCGATTTTCCCAGATAACTCCCGTTTTTCATTGCCCTCTCCTGGTTTCCTACCAGGGTCAAAATACTATCTATCTAACTCGCCCCCTCCTCCGACCCTCTGGGGCTGAAAATCAGCACCTTATCTCCCTTCTGACCACCATGTGTAAGTCCAACTGGACGCTCTAGCAGGTGTTCAAGGGTGGCTCAGGGGTTGTGAGGCCCTGGCTTGCCCTCCTTACCCAGTTGTGCTAAGACCACGAGCCTCCCATTCCGCCTCACTTGGGCATCCAGGACCTAGGAGCCAAGGAAGACAGCTGGCTGTGGGTCCCCGGTGCAGGCCAAGCCTACAGCCTGGCCTCCCTCCTCCTGGTACTCTGTTGGCGTACCAGGGGAATAAACCAAAAACTAAACCCAAAGTAAATGTATTTAACATAAAAAATGCTCATGTAGTTTAGTAATTATTTTATTTTCAGTCTTTAAAAGTCACGAGAATGCAGGAAACAAAGTCTCTGTAACTCATATTTTTCTTCCCCCTGCTTTCCAAAATCCATCATTATGTTTATGGTCTCGAGGTTGGCAACTATGATTATTAACTATATTTTAATGTGAACATCTAACATTTGATTGGTTTGTAAAATGCAGAAAGAAAGTTGTGGTTAAACATGAAATTTGTGGATAAGGAGCTTGGACAGCGGCTGAAGGGAAAAAATCTATTGAGGAAGTTGGAAAGCACAAGAAATAATAAATATTCAATAAAAGGGAGTTGGAGGAGAATAACTTTCTGTCTGGACTTCACAAAAGTCTAATTTATATACACATTTCACACTTTGACCACCAGATTAGAGAATGGACGACAACCCTTGGCGTCAGGGGGTGTTTAGCAAATTTGCAGCCCACTATCGACCACAACAATAACACATTTACTCAAAAAGCTTGTCTGTCGAAAAAATCACAGAGCTCTGTGCAACTCATGGCCTTCACACTGATATATTTTCATTTCTTTGCATTGTTTTGCCTTCATCAAATGTGCACATTTACACACTGCACAAACATGCATGCGCATAAAGACAAAAAAAAGACATGTATGCATGGATACACAAAATAATGATCTCTCTTTGTGTCTGTGTCATGTTTTCTCTGAGAGTAGAGATTCCAGTCGCACCTCCTACAACCCCGTCCAGCAGTACAGAGGAGCCTTCAGGTGAGTACATTACAGTGTCAAACATTTATTTTATTTGTTCTTATGTTTATCTGTACGCTGCTACACATCCATATGAGCACATCTGGCCTTAAGGAAAACATGTGGAGGATATTGTGCAAGTATGGGCAGTTTAAATGGATTTTCAACAGCACAATATTTTTCCACAAATGTAAAAAAAAAACAGACTGCTGGATAAATTGGATCCCTCTTGCGTTCCCCCCTCCTTATTAAGGCTTCATGAATATTAAAACCATTAGCAGCTTCCCTGGGATGTGCCTCCTTTAATCTCTCGCACTTTCACAATTAATCAGTCTAACTGCGGCACAGTGGGGTGTTGGTCTAGCGTACAGCTCGGGGGCCTGGCAGTTTGTTTGATTCGATGATTTTTCATCTCTCCAAACTTGCTCTTTCTCAGTCTGATGCAGTGAAGTCAGAGTAGGACTGATGTTGTAATTCAACGCAGCACTGTAGTTCAACAATACCTATTTTGTTTGTTCACCATATGATTTGTGTTTGAAATTATACCATAATGTTGAGTTTTATTCTCCTATTTATAGGGACGAGATATGACATTAGGATAAGTTGTGGTACAACAGATACAAGAGATAGATGACATAACCTAAAACCTATATGACAATTACATGCCAGAATGGGTTCAGTAATGGAAAATATCACTATTATCAGTTGTTTATTTATTGTTGTTCTTTTTTTTTAATATATCAGTGTAGGAGATTTTTTTCCATGCCACCTCAGTTCTGATTTGCTTGACGTGATTAATGCAGTATAATGATCGCCTAAAGTTTCTGGACTGTGAGCAACTTAATTGGCTGAATTTCTGGTTATATGTCAGAAGTTGTTAGAAAAGGAGGCAGTTAGTGCATAAAAATTCACCACAAAATTGCTCATGCTCAAAATCAAAATTCTGTTGGAGGACCCACAAACCTCCCGTTTCATATGTGCCCCCTCCCCCAATGTTGCGACGACACCGACCTCCTTGGATATGAGTAAACTTGAAACTGTAAGAGATTTATTAAGTTGGTAATTCAGTATGCAAAGCGGTGTAAAATCTACAAGTGTGAAGAACAAAAACTTGCATCTTGTGCTTCATAAACATAAACCTACCCTGTTTTTTGGCCTTGTGGTGGAAAAACTTGAGTCATTTGGCTTGCGGCATGTTTGCTCTGTCTCACCCATGAAGTTGCAGGAGGCCCAAGGTATATTATATGTGTGTGTGTGTGTATGTGTGCGTAAGAGGCTCTTGCAGCTGTTGTTGGGCCCTCCGAGGTCCCTGACGTTCCCTGGACAGCTTCGATTGACAGCGCCGTCAGGATACTGCCGGTCCCCAGTCCTCCTCCACCTCTTTTCTTTTCTCTTTCAGTCTCTTTTCGCTCTCCTCCACCTCCTTCGTCTCCCTCTGTTTCACGCTTTGTCTTCACATAACACGGTGGGTGGTGCCGAGCTAGAATATCTGGAGTTTCTCTGGGCCCCCTTGTCAGGAATCTGTCCGCTTTTGGGGTGTAGGAAATTTTCCTCACCTCATTCAGGAATTACTGGATAAGTGAGAGGGCCTGTATTACTTTATCAACTTGAATAAATGCAAAGTTGATCAGTTACTGCTTATCTGTTTTAGTACGTCAACACTAAGAGTGTTTTGAATATTTGTGGTTTTTCGTATGAAAACTGACCCCTGAACCTCTCCCTCCATTTCACTGTTATCATGTGAAATCTTCCCTGTGGCTACGACCTGCTTTAAGGCTAAAAATCTTATAATCCCATTGATTAAACCGTGTCATTGAACTAATGTAAACACAACCTGGAGGAGACTGTGTAATGACTCGGACCATGTAGCTATAAAGATAATCTAATCACGGCAGAGTTCTGGGAATTCTCTCTCATATGTATAATGGGCACAAGGCTGTTCAACCCACAGAGTTTAAAATCAAGCAGAGTGCAAGGTGGTGCACCTTGATGGACGTCTCGCGTCGGCCATGTCAGAATCATGAGTAGCCGAGGGTCCCCCTGGACCACCCTCTCAGGCTTGAGGCCCAGAGGATGCATACATTACCCTCGGAGCCTGCTCAGAAGGTTGCAGAGCAAATGCGCCTCTTGCTCAGCCTGGTATTCAAACAGCTATGATATCACCTAATATGGGATTGCAAACAGATGCAGGGATTTTATCAGAGCATCGAACAGTTTTTTTCCAACCCACTTATAATGCCTGCACCACAGTAAAGATTGTTAATATACCTTGATTAAATGGCTAAATTCTTATTCTACTTATTATTATTATTATTACTTTTTTATTATTATTATTATTATTATTATTATTATCATAGAGAGGGAAATTCGAAAACCACAAGAAGTAAATTGAGAGAAGACACTTTACGATAGATTAAATGAACAGTATTTCATTTTCTGCCGCCAGGGTCTTTCAGTCGAAACAATAAGAAAAACTGGAGCAATGACATCATTGCAGTCAGTTTCTCCCGGTTAGGATTCTTTCAATGTTCGTCAAGCAGGAGGGTTTTACTGGGAGCGGAACTGTCCGCAGAGGTCTTCTCCTATCAGACAAATGGACCTGGTAATTAAAACGGGAAAAACATTGAATAAGGCAGTTTCACGTTAAAAGTCAGTGTTTCTCCTACACTGTGCGGCTCCTCAAGTAGGGGCCACTTGCCCAGCTCCTGCTAATATGTGCTTATCTTTTTTCTCTGATTGTAAGATCCATATGTTAAGTAGATTGCTACCGGGAGCCAAATTATTTGCAGAGGTCTCCTCAGTTTTGAGTTAAAAAAATAAGATAAATAATAATCTGGACCTTGAGCTGAGCTGCCGCTAATGTTTGCTCAGCTTGTTTCTCTGATAACTTAAGATCCAGACATCGAATGACCAAAATCCTTTATCCAATTAAAACATATAGTTAAAAATGACCAAGATCTAAAAAGTATATTGTAAAAATGTGCCTTAAACTTGATAAAAAGTCCATTTATGACAACTTCTGGCAGACAACGACAGCGCTGATGCATGTGCAAAGGGGATGTGACGTCACCGACTGGTCATGGCAAGGAAATGACATGGACCAGTCCTTGATTAAAATTACAGATATCTCTGGGTTGGATATATTGGAAACATTTTGGGCAATCTAAGTCCACAACTCAACAAAATATTTTACATTATTCTAGTTGTTAAAGACATTTTTATGCAGCAACGTTACATAATATATCTTTAAGAATGTAGAAAATTAATTCTGAAATAATATATTTATATATGTAAAAGTGTCCACAAGTGTGTGTGATACGGGGGGTGTTGGGCTGACAGCTGTGAGGCAGGTGCCTTGTTGCGCCTCAGCTGAACGAAGGGGGGGTGGTATTTTTGGGGGGGGAGGGTGAATGGAGAGCGTGAGGGAAAATGGAGTGGATATTAATTTGTCTCCTGCAGCAGGGCTCGCCCCCTCTCGACCACACGGAGGGCTGGAATGCATGGAGAATACCTCCGATGGTGTGGCCCAGACAAAACACACATTGTGCTGGTAGGTCACGGATGGTGTGAGTCGCCACTCCCACGGGTCGTGACAGAGACGTCTGCGCAGCAACGAAATGTGGAGGAGATTAACCGCTGATGACCTGCGATGGTCGCCCCGGGCCTGTCGGGATACAAGATGTGAAAGTAACTAATGATGATGATGAGGAGGAGGAGAATTGGATTGACGATGATGAGGCTCGTAAGAGATTCGCTCTCATATGTGTTTCCGAGGCGAGGCTGGAAGTGATCAGAGTCTGCGGCGGACCCCTCCTCAGATTTTTTGGACATGAGTCTTGCCTCACACACCCTGTTCAGCACTCGTCGACTCCACCGTATTTCACACTCATAACAACGTGGGATCTTATTACGCCACTTAATTGTAGAAGAAATAATGGTGAGAGACATTCTGCAGTAAGCGGGGCCAAAAATAGAACAGCACAGTATCAAATTCTCATTATCAATATCAAACTTTTGCACGCTATTTACTTTTTGGTGCCGAAACTGTTTTATAATGACATGAAAACCTTGGCAGGGTTATTTCCCCTCTCTGCGTCCATGCTTTGGGTGATGACCAACAGGAATCCCTGCTGACTCATCTGAAACTCATCAGTTACAGTAACAGAGGAACGACACAGCTCATCAGAACTGATTGCATGCCACCCGAAAAGTGAAATCTCAAATCAGGTCAAGAACTCAAACAGCCTCTTTGCTGGCTGTTGTCTGCCTGAAAACAAACCATCTTTTGCTCGCTGATGAAACAATGAGAAAAAGAAGTGGGGGACTCCTTCTCTTTCTTTCCTCCTTTCTCTCTCCATCTTTGCTGGACAGGATCCAAGCTCACGGCTCTTGTGTGAGCGGAGGAGAACAGTGCAGGGCAGCACACTGGGCTCCATAATCTAATTACATGCTTTATTTGCCGCAATTTGTTTCTCAATCAGTCTGGTTGAGGGAGAAAGCCCTCCTCCTGGGCCGTCATTTACACCTCCTTGTCTCGCTGCTCTGGTACCTCTGATGCCGCCATGCCTCTGTGGTCATGTTCACACTGAGTGCTGTATCTTGTATCTAGACACATCCAGAGTGTGTCTAGATCTAGTTGATATAGACTGGCTGTTCACACCTGGCTTTGACTCAAGAGACCATTTGAGATCGTGTTTCACTTGCCTGGGTGCATTTGATTTTATCTGTGTGGAAACTGTGAGAGCTGCTAAACAGGACAACATAATACATATTTGTATTCAGCCATACTACTACAGAAAGGCTGTTGTGCTTTGCTTAACACAGCCCGAATAAAAGCATCAACCAATCACACTGTGTGGAGGGGACGTCACAGGACAATCATGTCATTTTTCGTTCATGCTCCTGGTGTGTAAAGGCCTTAAAGAAGAATTTCACACTGCTGGAGGATGGTCTTTTCATTCAAGATGCAAATATTTTTGCAATTGGTGTTACATGACCAGAGAAAACATGGGGAATAAAAAGGCGGTGTTATTCGCTTATGCTTAAGAGGTAGAAAACCTACAACTACCAATTTGCAATGTGCTGTGCCGGACCCATAAACGCTCCTGCCTTTCATGCAGTGCTAAAGTGGGTCTGATTTGACTTTAGGAAGCAGGGACCCTGACATCCCTTCTTGTAAAAATGATTATCTCGTAGAAAGAATTGAACCTGGGTGTTGCAGACCTTTTTGTTAAGTTCTTCTTGACTAAAGGACAAAACACAGCTTGGTTATAGACTCTGCAGTGTGTGCAGATTTCTGGGCTGAATGTTGAACTGTTTGCACACCAGTCCTGCTGTGTAGTTGACTTTAATCATGTGAAATATTGTTTACTCGATTTATCTTGCAGAAATGTGTCTTTTCTTTCTTCTTCCTGTTCATTACTTTTGTTGAAATCTCATGATAAACTCATTTTTTTCTTCTGGTTTGATAAGTTGGATCAATGTGGCATCATCTTCTAGATTTTACAGACGTGTTTGATTTTAAACAATAATTTTAAGAAGCATTGTCCACCAGCATTTTTATATTTGGGGCATGATTTACTGTGCACTACTGTACTACCTTACACTGGCTACTGAGGCCTAGCTTTGCTTCCACCTATTGGCGCTGTAAAGCTCTGGCTCTGTCACATAGAACTCTACAGTACTGTATTCTGTCTTGAAGCAGCTTTAGTAAGAAGCATCCCAAATGAAAACGATTAGCCTACAGGGTTGTACAGCACTTTGATAGAAGGGGCAGAGGTCCACCTCTCAGTTACGCACTTCTCAGTGCTCTGAAAGGCAGGAAACAAAGCGCTGTAGTAACTACATCTACTCAGAACACCCAAAGCACATTTTAGCTCAGTGCTACAGGACTGCTCCCACTTCCCCTGCTTGTAACGCGCGCACAAAGGGAACATTTGTCCTCACGGTAGGGGACTGCCTGGCCCTAAATGGGGATCTCGGGGTGCTCTCAGCGGGGCCCGGAGCGGTGTCTCAGGGGTACACTAATGGGGAACGAAAGGCTATCAAAGGGAAGTATCATGATGGCATCAAGGGGGGTTATGAGAAAACAAAGCTTCCTTTCCACAGCTCCCCCCTCCATCATTTACATGGTAATCAGGTGCAGCTCATATAGACTCCTCTGTTTCATTTACTTTGCCTATTTTTGTTACTCTCTGTATTTACTACCAGCTCCAGCTTGTGAGGCAAACACTTTTTTGCTGATTTGGGGATTTTACTCAAAATCCCGACCCTCCTCTTCTCCTCCTTCTTCTTCCCACCCCCCTGATAAACTTCACTCCTGTCTTCTTTTTTTTGTCAACCTCTCCACCCCTTCGCTCTCTACCAGTATCCATTCTCCCGCCTCCTTCCCTGCATTTTTTCTTGTCGTGGTGTTCCCCAGGCAACCTCATTCAAACAGAGTATAAAGGGGAGTAAAGGCATGGAGCAAAGATCTGCTCACAACAATGAAGTTTGTTCATATTCAGGCTGCCTGAAAGCTCCAATCCTTCTTCCACCACCCCATCACTCTCCTCTGCTACTACTCGCTGTCCATCCATCTCTTCCTCCCCTCCTTTCTTTTACTATAGTCATTATAACTTGCAGCACTGAAGTGTAAACCAAATCAGTACTCTGGATCCAATTTATGCCAGTTGGAGGAGCACTAAAGGAGCAGAAAAGAAGGGAAAACAAGTTCTTTTTTTTTTATGAAATGGCTTTACGTCACGTTATTCTGGCCCGCACTATACAGTATGTGGCTGGCAGCATGACAGCATAGCATGGGGCAATCACTGAACCTATATGGACTCTCTGGATTGCTGGGGCCAGCACAGTGGAGGGAGGGATATAATGTTGCCTTCTTCACCTCCTGGTAATCTATCATAAAACTGATGGCATATACATATCCTCATGGATTTATTCGGACAAGGATCAGTGTTGATTCTAATCTCAATGCATCTTAATAAAATAACAGCTTACTTACAGTTTGTGCAAATATAAAATGTTCTGTTGTGAGGTTGTTATCCATATGAAAAATCAAGCTTAAAATCAACTTTAAGTACACACTTACACAGCTACCTCACATGCAGATATGTGTGTGTGAGCCGTGAGGCAATTTGGGTGACCCCTCTGCCTGCGTGAGGTATTTATTTGTTCATGCCTCCAGAGTGGACGCCCCCCACCTCCCGACAAAAAAAGGGTCTTCTGCCTAGTGCTTCATGGATGGCTAATTTTCCCTTCCTGACCTCCCTTTGTGTGGCATTGACCCCCTTCACGCCCCCCACCTTCTACTCCCTCAAATAGCTGCCAGCCCTCTACGCTCTCCCCCTCCTGCCCGTCCACACTGCAATAAATGCAAAAGCTTGACATGGTCCTCGGTGGGGCCTTGAAGTGATCCCCGGGTTATTTTTTCGGGAGGTTGGGGGCTGAGGTGACAAACGAGGTGAGACTGGGGGGGATTGAAGTGGGTGGGGGGTGGTCCGCACAGGCTTGACTCATTCCCACAGTCTGACAGGCAGCGAGTGGGTTTCAGTGATTTGTATTTCTGCTGAACTGCTGCCGGTACCATCAGCTCCATTCCGAGACCCCTCACCATCACACATGTATGAGAAGACGTGGTTAGAAGGTTAAAGTGCCTCCACTGCAACCGAAACACGTGCACTCTAATTTTTTCCAGCAATGGCACCATAGCAGCATCAAATCAGACAGATGTGTGTCAACCAGTCAGACAAAAGAGCTATTGCCAGAGGTGCTGCCATTGTTGTTTTCTGAAGGTGTTTTACACAGCTGCTTTAGCACCACCTTTTGTTTTATTCCTGTCCTATTGTGCATTTTGGGGCCAGAGAAGCCGTTTTAGTGGAAAAAGAGAAAAAAAAGTCAAATGCCAAAAAAGACATTTGCCTTTTGCACTCTGTTACTTGCAAATAGAGAGAAAGACATAAAACAAAAGGTGGTGGTGTAAAGCAAAAAAATTTAAATGTGTGAGAATCTGCTATACGCGTGATTGTAGGCCCAACAGAGAAAATTATTTTGTGCACCTCATTCTCGTGGAAATTATTAAGTTCATCATGTTTTTTTTTATTTTAACAGCAGCGCCAATCAAACTCCCAGCTCATCTATAGTGTGTATACATTATACCACCATTTTTGCACATTAAAAATGATTTGTTTCTAAAACATTAAACCTTGTCTGTCATATTAAAGGGGATATTTGCATGATTTTTTGTTTGTTTTCTTATCGTTTATTATTATTACTATCATTATTATTATTATTATTATAACTATTATTGATTATTTGTGCAATTGAGTATGTATGATAAATTATTAAATATAATTTTTAAAGTGGGTGTTTAATCCAGTGTCTTAGTTTGTAATAAACAGTTCATTTTTATTTTCCAATTATGCTTTTACCAAAATTTAGACCGTAAAATTCTGGTAAATGTTTTACAGACTTTTATAAAAATTAATGTAAAACAAAATTAGCCATGATGCTATGGCTTTTTACTTTACACAGCATTGTAGATCAACTTTTCTTATGTTATGGATATTGTTTAATGTGAGATAATAATGCTAAGGAAAGTTTTTAGCTCCCCCCACCAATGAATTTATAACAAGTTAATTCGCCCATTACTAAATAAAATAATGTGTATTTTCTCCTTTCATATCTCTGCAGACTGTGACTCTTATTGCAAAGCATCTAAAGGCAAACTGAAGATCAACATGAAGAAGTACTGCAAGAAAGATTACGGTGAGTCAACAGACAACACACGGATCATTTAATGACTTGGATTTCAGTTCTACGGGAAAGCTTAAAAACATGTGGTCTGATGGAAGAAACACAGTTTCCTTTCTCACTGACTTGGCTTTGGATAAAAAACAAGTTTCTAACTCTGCAGGAACAAATAGTGTTTGTCTAACTGTTTGGGAGCTGTAGAATCACTGTGCAACAGATATGTTTACTCCTTTTGCGCCAAGTTCTGGGCCCAGAATGCTTCCCATGCCATACATCCCAGTCCAGCACGTTGCTGGGGAGCTGCTATAGTTTACAAAGGAGCCATTTTACTGATGGCTTACTCCAGCTTTCTGAGGACAGAGACAAAGGATCAAACAGAAGACAGCAGATCTTCAAGGAAGAAGAGAGAAGCAGACAAACAGAAAGGAGAGAAAGGGCAGGATGAAGAATTAGGCAGAGGTGTGTGGGGAGGGTCGTCTCTGAGTAGGCATTTAAGACCCGGGCGGATAAAGCAAAGACAGTGTGACGGACAGTGGGTGCTCTCTCAGAGATCCTCATTAAGGCAGCTCACTTCCCCCACAATCGATGCAAGTCTCGCTACATTCCTGTGACCGTCCGTCCGCCACGCCATTCAAGGTGTGGATAAGACATATGACCTCTCCCCTCTTCCCCTCCCTCTGTCCCCTCCTCTGATTGAAGTCAGCCTGCTGAACCGGTCAACCAAGCAGCGGCATCCTGCGGCATACCTCAGCAGCTTGACGGACAGGCCAGGGCTTTGTTCTGCAGGGATTTGGAGGAGTTAGGGGGTCAGCTTATTGACACCTCCTCTTCCACCATTGCCTACCTTGCCGATGATGTCGTGAGAAGAGCCTTGCCTCTTGAAATATGTGTTTCTTCATGCATGAATGTGTCAGCTACACAGCTGTTTGCTTTTCTTTGGTTTGGCCAAAAAGCAGCTTTGTTAACATTTCAATATCAGGTTCAATTTTTAGTTTAAGTCTACACTTATAGATAACAAACAGTGATTTTATCAGCAGGACATTTACACCTGGATGATAATAGAAAGCTGCATCCATTCGAGGGTAGAGAGGTGTAGAGGTAAAAGAGACATCAGGATGTCCTGCTGGAGAAGCCATCACTCGTCATGTTTCTTGGTCCTATCATGTATTTACATCTCCTCAGAGCGGAGCCAGGAGAGCTTCTCAACTGATTCGTGCTGTGTGTGTGTGTGTGTGTGTGTGTGTGTAGGGGATCTGCTGGTACTGATGGTTGCGATAACACCAAGAAACAGACAATTAGAAGTTCCTCTTTTGCACCAGTTCACTTAAGTGTAGATGAGACAAGAGACAAGGAATTTAATTCAAACACAACAGGGAAGATTTCATTGTCTTGTTAAAAATAGTGCATAGTTGATTAGTTCCACACACAATTATATTTGTACACAACAGACAGCAACAGATAATTAGTCGTGCTCTTTAAATAAATACAATTTAAAACACATGCTGACTGATCCCTATGTTTGTCCCATTGAATCTTTGTAGTTTTATAAAGGTATTTTTTTATTTAATCAATCTGTCCACCATTATTTTTAAGCGCTACATCATCTTTCTCCTCACCTGGCCTTCACCGGGGAGGGGCTTTGAGCTGGGGATGTGCATGTGAACCATTAAGCTTCTTGTCATATCCACCCTCAACTTGCAGCAGCATATTCAAGATTCGTAACAGACCAGACCAAGATCCCCATACAGTATATACCACACACAAGCTCAACGGAGCAGATCGAGAAAGTCAAACACAATGTAAATCTACAGGATAAGTTGAGAGAGTAATAGCTTTGGACTATTTTGAAAAGATCAGCAGGGGAGCGGGGCTCCATGCTGCGTAGAGAAACGATGCTACAAGCTTCTGCGGTTGACATACAGACGCACATAAAGAATCACAGGAGGGAGCGGCGTGTTAGGGAGGGGTTGGAGATGTCTGATGTGAAATCCTGGGTATAACTTCTCTAGGCAGTGTACAGTGATTGCTTGCTAAACACTAACAGAGAGAACAGTGCCTGGTGGCAGCTGGTAGGTGCAAGGTGGTGCCAAGGTCAGCATCAGGTCACACAAGATCAGCCACTGAGTCTCTATTGACCAAGGGCCTCAGGGACAAACAGTACAAGTAGGGTGAAAACGATCTACAAACACTTGCAGAAGTAAGACAATAGGATTTGTAGATGAAATCAGAGTTTAGGTCTTTTGGGTGCACATGCTCCAGAAGTAAGTACAATAGGTGAGCAATTAAGAATGACTCTCACGGTGCTTTTGGAGAAAAAAAATCCAATCACACAGCTGTAAATTATGTGATGTGCACTGCTGGTGGTGTTACTGGATGCGAATGGGTACAAGACAACTGGAAAAACTACTAAACTGCAGCTGAAAACGCTCATGGGTAGTGTAGTAGTTTGATCCGTCCAATCAGACAAACTGACGGAAAAGATAATTTCCCAGACAAAAATGTTGAAATAATTCGAACTGGTGGCCATAACATAAACCTATATTAATGTTTTATAACCCAGTAGACTCCCACATTCTTATGTTGAAGAACCTTGAAGATATCATTCCAAGAAACCCACATTTATACTGTAATCGTAAGGGTAAGGCAAGGCAGATCTTACATAGGAGCCTAGGTATAGCAAAGGTGCGTATTCGAGGCGCATGACTCAGCATCCAGATAATGAGTTTCGATATATACAGACAGTGCTTTACAAAATACAAAGAAAGCATACAGAAAAGTGCACACAAAATATTCAAGATATGATAGTCATTGTTAAAAGACAAAAGGGAAAAAAAAAACACATTTTGAGACTACTTTTGAAAGTAGTCCCCTGCAGGAAGCTTCAGCAGATTTTGTACTGACCCTGAATGCCACAAAAAGTATCAAAAATATTGGAAACTACAGTAAAAGTGTAATTTAGAAACAGATGTGTTCCCAGTTTCCCAAGTCAGGAAGTTTTAGAGACAGTTTAAGCTCTTCACCATTCATAGAGTGTGACTCCCAAGGCGGTGATCCAACAGGATATATCTCTTAATACTGCCGTAATGTTCAGCTCCATTAGCTCGACACTGACGGTGAAGCCAGTGACCCCTGTAAAACATTTCAAAAGCTGTCCCATAAGTACAGTAGAGGTATAATGGAAGTTAATAGAGATCTGGTCAATATAATACATATTGATACATGCTAGGTTAGGATCCATGAGAGGCAGCCCTCTCTTTCCTTCTCTCTGAGGTCCATACCGGTTGATCCATCATGTGATATCACTGAGCGTCTTTCCAGCTAACGTCTCTAATAGCCCTACCCTGCTTCCTAATCACATTACAAATCACACTGCTCCGTCAGTAGTAATGGACATAATGCACATAGGGGTTCACTTCATAGCTGGCACATGGGCCAGCCTTTTCCACTGAGGATAGGAACAGTATTTATACCACAGGACTGTAGTTTATTTGGATTTACAGGACATGGGTGCCAGGTTCACCAAGGTCGACCAAGGTCTTTCTGTGATCTTCTCGCTTCTATTATTTCTCATTTCACTAGCAGCTCTTTAGTGGATTTGTCAGTGGTATCAGCAGCTGATACCTGTTTGATGACAACAGTGTTGATGAATGAACCAGTGTCGTTACCCGCAACAAGCTGGATGTTAACTAAAGCATTTCTGCTGTTTTAATTTTGTGCAGTGTATTTCATGACCAGTCAAAAATGAGAGAAAATCATCAAATTTTATTATATTAATTTTAATAACAGCATCTATATTTTGTGTTTTATCATTTCAGCACTGTAAAAGTCTCTTGAATTTTAGAATAGTATTCAACATGTAGGGATGTCCCAATCAAGTTGTTTTGGCCCAGATCCTGACCCATGTCCTGTAATATTGGGTATCTGCTAATATTGCATCCAGTCTGATACCTATATTCACTTAAATCAATTAAATATATAGTATCTGCACAGACAACAGAGAGCACTTTAACCTAATCAATAGCGTAGTAGGTTAGCAAATCCATGCATTATGCCAACATCAGTGCCTGAATTTAGAGTCACTCGCTGGTAAGGCTGAATTATTTTTTCCCCCATCACTCCAATATTCACTTCACATATTACATTGAAATGCTTACACAACAGATCCTGGCTGTGGTAAAGGACAGCACACTAGCAAGCTGAGGTGGACATAACACAGTAGAGTTTAGTCTTAGGAGGGTCAAATTTTGATCAACTTCACTTTAGTCGATCCATTAAAATATGCACAGATTGGCATCGACATCTCTACCAACTTGTGTTTTGTGGGACAAATCTCTATGCAGTGCAGTGATGCTATAAGTTGCGCGGATAAAACTTGGCATTTCACAAGAATTGTTCAAACAAATCTTTGGACACAATAATTGGGCTATTTTGATTCTAATGCAAACATAGTCTCGTGTAGCCAGAGCTATCTCCACAACCCTTAGTCACTCCCAAAGAAAGGTCAGGAAGCACCAGTTATCATTCTGGTATATGGGAAACAATACCCCTGGGTTGTTTGTATTTCTCTAAACTAATCACAATCGCCTTGAGCTGTGCTAAACCCAGGATGTAGCCCTTGCAGAACGTTAGCAGGCAAATAGCAGTAGGGGAGGAGAACTACCTTATGCAAAGTGTCGCCCGAACATGTCTAAAGGTAGCAGTGTTTATACCTGTTCCAAATGGTCACACTTGAGGGCTGGTTAAAAAGCCTGCAAGTAGGGAGACATGATGAAACACACAGTTGGGGCAGTCTCTTCTCAAAGCGTTCATGGTGAAGTAGTCAAGCTTTTTGGACTGTCAGTTTTGGAAAGTTTAAAAAATTGTTGGACACATTTGGCCTAACTCAGATGGGACTTTCGGAAGCTGTTGATCATCTGACAAGAATTGAGTTTGAAGCAAACTGACCCTGTAAGACTCTTTGTTGCGTTAATGCAATGCAACCAAAGAAATCCTAAATTTAAGAGGCTCTTTCCTCTCAGAAGGTGTCAGAGCTCTCGATACTGTGACATGATCCCTCTTTGCCACAGCCTGGGTGCTCACTGCACCACTGCAAGCCTCTCTCCTGTGTGATTTTAGCTGCCAACCCTACGCTCGTGGTTGTAGAGGACAGAGTGTCTCTGATGTCTGAATAACGGCCACATTTGGAAAAAGAGCCGGTGTGCTTGGAAGAAAAAAGACGCTTTCCTTCCATCGTGGCAGAGATCTTTGAATGCGGTGGTTACTCTTCAATGAGAAGCTGATGCAGCAAATTGAAGCAAAGAGCAAGTGCTCATTAAAATAATAAAAATGGCCGCATATCTTCATGCAGGAGAGTGGTGGTTAGTTGACCAGCTGTATCATATTTAATTATCTCAATAAATATTCAATGACAGAGAAAATTCAGTGGAACAAAAATTGTTTTAAGGGAAATATTTGGCTCAGAATGTCAGGAGTATTTTTGCGTGAAAGACTATGGTAAGGCATGGAAAGACTATTTAAATGCAAAGGTAAATGCACAGCATGAACCACTGGACAAACTCTGTATTCTTAAACGTTTGTCATAGGAATGGCGGTGCTCTGTCAGTTGTTCTGTCCACTACTTTGGTCCAGGCTGAAATATGTCAACAACTACTGGATGAATTGCCATTGAATTTTTTACAGACCTCACGGACCCCATAGGATTAGTCCTACTGACTAAGCAATCCACTGACTACACTTTGACAACTAATTGATGGATTACCATGGAATTCGGTGCAGGTAGGCTATCCATGGTGTCCAGAAGTAGACTTTGAATGACTTCAGTCCACAAAACTGAAATTACCATCAGCTATACTTTGAATGAATCTGCTCTTTCGTCTGCAACCTCCTGTCTTCGACGGGCTTGAGATACGCCCTCGTTTAGTACTTGGCTCAGATTTGGGAATTACTCTCTTATCCTAAAGCCTCCTGGAGGAATGTAAGGTCGTTTGCTTCAGTGAATCTTTTGCCTTGCCTTTGCTGATGTCGACCCCAGCAGGATACGAACCCTGGACCTTCTGCATGGAAGACAAGTGCTCTAGCCACTACACTAGGAAGGTCTTTGGGATACTTTGTTTTGTGCTAATCAGCAAATGTTAGCATGCTAAAACACTAAACTAAGATGATAATTATTATATCTTGTAAACATCAGCATGTTAGCATTGTTATTGTGAGCATGTTAGCATGCTGATGTTAGCATTTAGCTCAAGAACCACTGTGCCTAATTACAGTTTCACAGAGCCACTCGCATGGCTTTTAGCAGACTCTCCACACAAGTACATTGTCATTTTAAAGCGCATTAACTATTGCTACCTAGCATCCACACTACTCCAGCATATTCTGACCCTTGAAACAGAGATTTCTGAAAATCCTGCTGACTGCATTTTATTTTGAAAATTCCAGGATTGCATTTTAGTTTAGACACGTGAAAAAAGACTTTTGAAAACAATGATGCAGACACCCATGTTCACTTCATGATTGGGTCTTATCAGTTTTATCGTATTTGCTTTGCAATGACTTCCTATCTATGTTTACTGCCACCTTGACAGCCTTACACCTCTCAGAAACAGTTCCACCTCGCTGTTGGGCAAAGAAATATCTAATCTTACTTTTTGCTATTGCTGTTTTTCCACTATAGTATTTTCTGCAACTAAGCAACTAACCAAAGAGTAGACAATCTGCTTCCTGTTTACACCGACAAGCACATGCTCACTGTATGTGAGTGGTCATGTGATATACCTTTTCAGGTGTGTTAGTATGGACAGAGATTATTTCTGAAACTGTTCGGTGTGTATGGAGATTGTTTTCATTTTAAAACGGCATATTAGTGTGGATGTAGTCTTGTTGAGGCAGTAATCTTTACAGCTAAATGTAAGAAATCTCACAATAAGTGCTTATCTCTGCTGTCCCCCTGCAGCTGTCCAGGTGCACATCCTGAAGGCAGACAAAGCCGGTGAGTGGTGGAAGTTCACCGTCAACATCATCTCCGTCTACAAGCAGGGAGAGAGCCGCATCCGCCGCGGGGATCAGTTCCTGTGGGTCCGTGCCAAAGACGTGGCCTGCAAGTGTCCCAAAATCAAACCTGGGAAGAAGTACCTGCTGCTGGGGAATGACGAGGACTCCCCCGGCCAGAGCGGAGTGGTGGCAGACAAGGGCAGCCTGGTTATCCAGTGGAGGGACACGTGGGCGCGCAGGCTCAGGAAGTTCCAGCAGCGCGAGAAGAAAGGCAAGTGCAAGAAGCCATAGGCGGAAAAAGATGGAGAGGATGCCGGAGAGGGGGAGGTATTCAAGAGAAAAGCTGAGCAGGTGACTTAAAAAAAAATTAAAAATTTAAAAAAAGTGAAAGAGAGGCAGACAGAGGACCACGGACAGACAAGAGACTGTTTATGTTGCTGCTTTTTTGTGTAGAAGCATGAAGAGAATTATTTAGGATGATTTGTTTTTCTAGTGAACTTTTGTTGAAGGAGCTCACCTTGCAGATTTGGTTTTATGGTTTATTTTACTTTGAGATTTGTCTCTCTTGTGGATTTGCCGAATTTGCACCTATTACCAGCATATAAAGTTATTTGTGTTTCTTTATCTCAGTATGAAATCATTATATTTTATGTTTTAATTTTATGGACATTTTCTGCTGGTGCAAAAATGACAGAAAAAAAAGCCACTTAATTACCACTGCAATTTTGCCTCTGCATGGTTTTCTTGTTGTATTCTTGGCTAAGAAGCGAGCTTATTTCATCAAAAGTTTTCACTGATCAGATTGAGGCAATAACATTTCCTCTGTTTAAAATCGTGCCATAAAAACTATTGTTTGCAAGCCACAGAAATGCGTAATACATTTAGGTGTCAATGAGTTGCCATTCCTTCCCCCCTGTTGTATAAATTCAGGTTACTGCAACTCGAGAAATCTGTAGTCCTACATTTTAGTTGTCAGGCTGGTTAAATTTAGGTGGTTCAGTATTTGTACAAACCTGCATGTGAATGCATCTCATTTGAAACTGTAATGTTCAGTTCACTAACTGGTGCTGCTTATGGTACTAATGTTAAAGTTATACCTTTTCGGGAAGATGGACTGCATTTAAATTCACTGATTTCACTTTCAGTACTTACAGTAACTGTGATTTTTTTTTACTTTGCTACTCCAGCAGGAGTTTAACAATGGACTTACGAAAGGGCCAGAGGTCTGCCGCATTTAATTGCAATATAAAGACTTTAAAAAAAATATCCACAAAATCAGGTGTTGCTCTTGGATAGTACGACAACAGAAATACATAATAATGAATATGGGTTCGCAAGTGGCTACAAAATAATTGTCGTTTTTTTGTTGTTTTATCAATTCATTTCATCTATATTCTAGTGACAATATTTACTTGTCTTACCACAAAAGATTAGAGCTGTGAAAGATACCCAAGGTAGGTCATTGTGCAGAGTGAATGTCACAATATTGTTGTGCAGATGAAAGTACTGCATGTTCTCAGAGGATACTGACAAAGACGTGCATATAGTGTGTCACAAGTGCAAGATTTTTATATGATTTTAAATGTATTCCTTCACAGCAGCTCATGAAAAATATTTTATACAATGTGTCAAAAGTTATATTTAGAAAAGTGTATGACCAACACAAAGAGAGAAACAGGTACTGCAATGTGGACGGCCAGCGAACACAAAATTGGGTGTATTTTAATTTGGAATGAGGAGTTTAAGTAAAATATTCGATTAAACTCAATCAATGCAGATTGTAAACAGCTATGAGGATGGGAATAATGAAAAGAAAATCATGTCCTTACCTCATGTGGCGCTGCAATGAATCATAGCACAGAAAAATGAAAACCTAAGCGCAAACTGCCCTTTGAAAAAAGTGCTCAACCATTGCTTAAATGCATTGTTGAAATCCACCTCACACTGGCTTGTTTTCATCTAGAATAATTCCTACAGTACTATGAGATTGCAGATAAATACCTTTGCAGTCCACACACTCTTTAACAAACACAATGCATGACTGTACATTAACTGTGCGACCAGTCAGAAGCCACAGTCTCCCATAGACCTGTCACGTTAATTCTCTTCACTTCAACACTTGCACAGGGAGAAAAGGGGTGAATTGCAATCACTTGACGCTGCTTGATTCAAACCACATTGCTCATTTATTTGTATGCAGTTGGGTTTGGATTTCTCTAAGGAATGCGTGGTAAAAAACACAGCTCAGGTTTGTAAAAGCCCACAGTGTGTCTGATGTATCATAAACTGGAGCTCCTTTCAGTCCACCCCAAAACACTTTGAGCAACGTGTTTGATGTTGCTGGTATTTGTTTTGTTTCACAAAATCACATTTTGCACCTTTTAATCTGTACCACAGCACAAGTAACTGTAGAAATGGGGTTTGAGGTCTGTTCAAGACACATGGTTTTAATCTAATGGACTTCCTCTGTTTTAAATGGTAATAATTTCTGATTCCACTATCTCAGAGAACGACTCATTTGTCCAGGAATTTTCTGAATGGACTGAAATGCCTCCTAGATGATGACAAATTAGAAGGGCTTTTTAAACCATGAGAAATCAAAATCACCTGGGTTCAACTGTAAGATAAAAAGAACAGATGATCTTGTTGCTGAAGTACTTCTCAGTATTTACAATAAAAGTTTGATGGAGGTTTTTTTTCTTATGTACAATCACTCAAATGATTGTGTGGTCAGTCCATCACGATGCTCTACTGATGACAACATACTCACACATACAGTATATTTACATGTTCTTGCCTCTCATTGTTAATCCTACAACATAACATTACATGTCAATGTTTTTTCCTTTGGCACATTGTAATCTGTAATCACACTTCTGTAGTCTCTGTAGCCTCATGCTGTAAATTCTACATCCGTCTCCTGAGCGATGGTTTGACAAGCTTCCTGATGAAACGCTACACACATACCTGTCAAAGCATTGCTTTGTGTTCATACTATGAATTGTAAATGTTGTTTAGTTGTCACCATTGCCAAGACTTTTTTTGCAATGTTGTTTTACAATGCGTACTAATATATTATGGTTATTATATATGAATATATTTAATGACACAAGACATTGTGGATTTTATTGTCTTTTTCAACTTTTTTTTTTTAAATTTTTTTTTTTACTTGTTTGTGGTTGTTTAGATCGTTGCCATTAAAGAAGGAAATAATAACTACTGAACACACCAACCTGGTAGAACTAAATTCAGATTTTCAGTTGAAATAAACTCTTGTTACATTGAAAAACTATTTGCCTCTGTTGATTTGAATCATTCTTGTTTATTTATTTAGTTGTTAAAGCTGGGATAGGCAGTTTATTTTAGGTGTCACTGGGCAAAAATCCCATTATAAACTTTGAGTGTATGGTAGTTCTTGGTCTGAGAGAACACTAGAGCTCTGCACCTCCTGCTCTGTTTTCAGGCATTAGAAAATCTGGGCCATGAGGAGACACTTTGGCCAATCACGGGTCATTTCAGAGAGAGAGGGCGTTCCTATTGGCTGTTCTGCAAATGTGGATACGTGTGCACGTACCTTTGGGTGAAAGCCTGATTCAATTCAAAGAATCCTGCAGAGAAAGTTGCTATTCCAGTATTGCCACCATCTGCCTACATTGCAAAGCAACCCCAAAGAAAGGAAGACGGACTTATCGAAAAGAGAGTCTACAAGAAAGTCTGTCAGTAAATCACATAAAACACATGTAAATATTGGCACAGCATTTCAGAAATGGAGAGAAAATATTTTAGCCTTCTAGTTACCAGAGCCAAAGGCTCACGGCTGCAGCTTCAAGTTCACGTTTATGTAATAAATGGTAGCTAGAGCCTCGAATCACAGTGTGTCCTCCGCCTCACTCCCCGCCGCAACCGACTACCTAGTCTCTTACACAGATGCCGATGACATCAGCACGCTGGCTGACTCTGTCCTCTGTGGACATTCCCATAGGAAAGTTGTAATAGAACTAGCGCTGGCTCCCAGCGGCAGTGATGTGATTGGATCCACATCCGTGTACTTCCATACTTCCTCGACCAACAGCTAATTAGCTTTGCCTTACACCCGCCTACACCGGAATTGCTGTTCCCCGAATTATTGTCCGTAGTACAACAAAAAATATCCGGTGCTTATTTTTCAATGACAGGAACGACTCTGAACAAACCTGACAAATATCCACAAGTTTCTTCGGTGTAGTAGCCTGAGCCATGACTGACTGCATTACGAATCTACATCACAGTACTACGCACTGGTAATCTGCTCTCTGTGTTTCTGGTACATCTCTGTTACATGTAACACACGTGCTGTACCTATGGCAATGCCGTCACGTGGTCTGGATATCCCCGCCCATTTCTATTACAAAACGAAAGATGAATGTCCCCAGACTCCCATTCCGAAGTAAGGGAGGCTGGTCACGCGAGACTACTGCCTACCTTGCCAGAAGGAGAACTGGCAGCAGCTGTGAAGACAGGCTCCCAGTCAGTTGCAGTAGGAACATGTATCTCGCCAGCACAAACCCCAGTTCAAGGGTACCAGACAACCTTGACTCCCAGCCCAAACAACAAACTTTGTGTTGCTGCTGTTACACAGGTTAAACCCCACCACCGGCCCGCTATGACACCCAGTGCTGTGGGGTTTGCGCCAGCTAAATTCAAGATGCTTCAGCTGCAGACCAAAGGTCCGTCTTGCTGCCCACTCTCCTCCCCAGGCAAGCAGTCCACAGCAGTGGGGAACGAGGCGGAAGGACAACGGGGTGGCTAGCTAGCTAACTGTTGTCTCATTTGTGGTCTGATAAAGAGAGAGAGCGGGGTAAAGAGGGAAAACACTGGTTTACTGTATGAAGCATATGCATATGTCCGTGGTCATCTGGTGGGAGGAGCTTGGGACAGAGAGGGGAGAGCTGCAGGAGTGGGTTGTATTTTCAAATTCTGCCATTTTTATGCCTTTTCCAGATACCTGCCTACCCTGCTATTAAATAGAAACAGACAACCCCCCCCCCTAGCATTTCAAGTGTTATTATTGACACTGCTGCTTTCTGATAGCTTTCTGAACAAAAAACACAGTTTCAACAGTTACATTTATTGTTCTACGTCCCAGAGATAGTAACAGCACAGATACTCTTGAGCAACTAGGAAAAAATTGACCTTGTATTTTTGTGAGGAGATTTTGTCCGGTGGCAGACAGGCTTGCATAGTGAAAGCGAGGCTTACAGGGAAAAGTCAAATGCCATCGCTTTGTGCAATCAAAATTAACTTCATAATGACAAGTTAAAGCAAAAACTTGTCCATTTCCACTTTAAGTTAAGGCACGTAGTCAGCTTTTCTAAAAGTACAGTAGACAAAACACCACTATGCAAATTTCTCAATGGAAATATTCTACTGGTACTACTGTGTCCAGATAAATATCATGTTACAAAACACTGCAATCTTCCGGAGTACGCTCTAAGCATTAACACAGACAGACCGGAGTCCAGGGACTATTAACTGGAAATGTCATTTATTAGAAATTACAAGCTGAATTGTTTTACAAGGAAGGAAAACAGCCATGTTAGTTACACAGCCGAGCTGTTTGTTTTGGCTGCGAGCTGTTCTACAAACGTTATAAAATCCCAAGACAAATGATAACATTACAGCTGCTACAGTAATGCATGGGTAAATATAAGTGAGTGTGAATATTGCAAAGCTCGCGGAATTACCGTACCCAGTGTGAGCCTGAGCCCAGACCACAGACAGACTTATGAGAGGAAAAGCTCCTGCTACCTGCAGGAGGTCCTACTGTTGGGTCAACATTCATCTCAGTCCAGGCTAAAAATATTTTCAAAAGGCTAACAAACCTCCAAATAATTTAGTTATTTGATACGTTGTGAATTTAACGAGCCAGACACTTGAACAACTGTTAAAGAGTACAATTCACACCTAGGCAATATATTCTATTAAAAAAACAAACCTTTTGTATGGTTACTAATGCCTTTCACCCAACCAATAGACTTACTGTATACAAAAATGTAATTGTGCTGCTAAAGGACTTAAGTCTTCATTTCACAGTGGCTTGGTTGGACAGCCACATTTGTCTCAATATGAAGACAAAGAATAATAAAATTTGATGGGAGACAATGTTTAAATGACTGTACATGTGTGCACTGCGGATGCATAAAGTTTCAAACTGGTAATCTGCACCAAACTGTCATTGTTGAAGTCATTCAGCATAGGTCCATGATTACTTCTGTCTTCGTCAACTACACAGGCCACACGGCGACCACTATGATGGCTATGAGAAGCAGCATGATCACCACCAGCATCCCTGAAGGAGAAAAAGTGGGAGAAAAGGAAATCAACTTTTTATGTCAACAAATTCCATGAGAAGACAAAAAACAACACTGCATTGATTCTACTAACAAAGTCTGTGCATCAAAAGCCTGATACATCCTCCTCCTCTGTGCCATAGCTTTGCATTGTTTTGGAAACACTATTAAAATAGTCAAAAAGCTCATCAATTTGAACATGGCCACTGTAGTTAATTTTGAGTCTACAACCACTATAATGCATTTTCGTTTTTAGAACTTGTATCTATTGCCCCTAAAACAGAGACCTTTGAAACGCTGCTGACTCTGTTTAAAGGGAAATTTCGGTTTATTTCAACCCATCTCCTATCGTCCTAAATTTGTTTCAAGTCACTAGTGACATAGAAGTAATAGTTAGCATGTTAGCCGTTAGCCTAGATACAGCCGTAGCGTCAGACCTGTTAAAACGTAATTGAACGGGCATCCCTTCAAGTGCAAAATTAGTCCACTAAATAAGCTTTTTCTCAACAAAGACCGCCTCATATCGTTAGGATAAATGTCAGAGAACATATAGAAAACGACATGTAAACGTGTTGTCTTACCTTACCAGTGTGGTGCCATGTTTGTTGTTTACCATTTAGCTAAGGCTGCAACCGGTCCCATTCCTTGCAACAGAGGCATTCCTCTTCTGTGGGCACTGGGGTACAGCATTCACAGGTACACCACCAATCTCCAGAGCTAAATCCTTCCAGCAGCCATTCCTCCTCTGTCGTCCTCTAACGTTACCTGTTGTGCCTCTCTCTCTCTCCTCCTCCGTTCTTCAATTTCACGAAGCTCTTCGTCAATGTATTCTGGCTCAAATAAGGGCGGCCATCAAACTCTGCAAAATCAAATTCCTCCTCCACAAAGTCGAAGTCTGGCAAAAAGTCAGCTATTATTCTATAAATCTTTCATAAAATAAATGAATGAACCTTTCAGGCTACTGTCCGGTTCTGCCTTGCAGCTGCTGCGGCTTGTTCTCGCGATATTTCAGGCACGGTATGAGGTCGCTGCTTGTTCTCGCGATATTTCGGCCGCGCTTTGGGAAGCAGAGGTAAACGGTAAATACACCGTAAGGTAAGACAACTCTGAAGACCACCTAAATGTGGAATGTTAGTATATAGGCTTTACACATCGAGAGGCGATGGCCGCCCTTATTTATTTGAGCCAGAATACACTGACGAAGAGCTTTGTGAAATTGAAGAACGGAGGAGGAGAGAGAGAGAGAGGCACAACAGGTAACGTTAGAGGACGACAGAGGAGGAATGGCTGCTGGAAGGCTTTAGCTCTGGAGACTGGTGGTGTAACGTTACCTGTGAATGCTGTACCCCAATGCCCACAGAAGAGGAATACCTCTGTTGCAAGGAATGGGACCAGTTGCAGCCTTAGCTAAATGGTAAACAACAAACATGGCACCACATCGGTAAGGTAAGACAACACGTTTACATGTTGTTTTCTATATGTTCTCTGACATTTATCCTAACGATATGGAGAAAAAGCTTGTTTAGTGGATTAACTTTGCACTTGAAAGGATGCCCGTCCAATTACGTTTAAACAGGTCTGACGCTACGGCTGTATCTAGGCTAACGGCTAACATGCTTACTATTATTTCTATGTCACTAGTGACTTGAAACAAATTTAGGACGATAGGAGACAGGTTGAAATAAACTGAAATTTCCCTTTAATTTAAAAACCTTGGAGTTGTGTTTTAGTCTGGACGGGTGAAAGCAGAGACCTTTGGAAACAATAATGCAGACACCAACATTTGCGTCCAAATTAAGTCTTATCAATTACAGCTTGTCAAGTCAAAAACTGTGGCTTAATGCACATGACTTCTGTGATTTCATCCCTCTTGTGTAGGAACTCATTTCTCACTGCCATGGCTTCCTCCAGTGATGAATAATGCTTCTGGCACCACTCTAATATGTTGTCGTATTTTTTTGTAACAACACCTAGTATTTTCTAGAACTAAGCAACCAACTGCAGAGTAGACAATCTATTTCCTGTTTTCAGCATGTTAGCATGGATGAAGATTATTTCAGAAATGATGCTAAAACACTCTGGTGTACGGAGGTTGTTTGAAATGTATTAGTCTGTATGTGGTCTGAGTTGATCTCAAAAATGTTTCTGACACACAAGCCTACCAAATGTGTGTTAATCTGCAGCTGAAAATAGTTCCTAAACAAATGCACAGCTTACTCCAAACAGAGAAGTTTACTGGCCATTTATAAAAAAACATAAAATAATATAAATGATACAATTTTAACATCTTTAGCAGAAACAAACTGACTTGGAGCTGAGGGCCACAGGGAGAGTATGGAGGGAGGGATGGACTAATGCATTGCTGGTTTTGGTCTTTTAATGTGATTTTCTGAAATTAAGATGAAATTAGAATAATGCCAGAGTTGTCCTTTAAAGACTTCATTAACTAGATGTCCCACTGCATAACACAATGTCATCATGCCAACTTAGCGAACTGATCTGCAATCTTTTTAGAACAAACTCTCTCTGATTTGAGCACTTTGTTCACTATTTTATGTGCTATTTTTATTTATTTAGCATTCTATACATTTCTGTCCATAGGTGTGGGTAAAAATTTGATCACTGTTCAAAATATATATGCACGAAAAAAGAGAAACTAGAATGTGAAACTGTTAAGTTGCAAAAACAAGGATGCCTCACACATATCTCCTCCCTGGCAGCACAATGGACCCATACAATCAGCGCAGTTTCAAGGTGAACACCAAAGATAAGTGTCACCAATTCAGTATCTGACCAAATGTCTCCCCTTCTGTTCCTGAGACATGATGTTGAGTAATGGCCAAAGAAGTGTTTTTGCAGAAAATCATGAAGTCACAATGATGGTGACCTTTGACCTTTTGGACATAAAATGTCATCACCTCATTATTTTATCCTAACAGACATTTGGGTGAAATTTTGTCACAATCAGTACATGAATTCTTGTGTTATGGCCAAACATGTTTTGTGAGGTAACAGTGACCTTGACCTTTGACCCCCAAATTCTAATAAGCTTCTTCTTGAGTTCAAGTGGGTGTGTGTACTAAATTTGAAGAAATTCCCTCAAGATGTTTTTGAGATATTGCATTCATGAAAATTAGACAGATGCAAGGTCACAGTGACCTTGACCTTTGACCACCAAAATCTAACTAGTTCATTCTCAAGCCCCGGTGAACATTTGTGCAAAATGTAAAAAAAATCCTCAAGGCATTCTTGAGATTTCGTATTCACAATTATGGGATAGAGGTATGGGGACAGACAACCCAAAAACATAAAGCCTCCAGCCATGGCTATCACTGGTGCGGAGGCATAAAAACAAATGGAATTTTAAAATAAGGTTCAGCTTTATTGGGCTATAAGTAAATCTTAAAGTGGCCCAAGCTTTGGTTTGAAATCTTCGCCTCTAATAAGCTGTGATTTTTTTACCCACAACCTGGTGACTGTGACATTTGCAGTTTGAAAAGAAGACTTCTGGTACTAAGTGGTTAGACAATCTTATTATTAAAATGAGGCCTGTATTTAATCCTAAAATGTTTTTTTCTTATTTGTACTTTGCTGTAGCTCTTTGTGATAAAACCTTTGCAGTTCAACAAATTCCCTCTGACTTTAATGTTGCAAATTCAAATGTCAAGCAGCTGAGAAACTCCTGACCTGATCTGAGACAGACTCACAGAGAAGGAGGGGAATGCAGCAGACTCAAGGGAATACACTTGGAAGAGGTAAGAAGCCTTCATACCTCACCACTAATTTTCAAAATCCTTGATCTAATGCAAGTCCCAAGTGCTTATGCCCTCGCAGTGTATCACCATTTTTCTCTTGATGACTTAATGCAATTTACATGCGTTCAACAGCCACAAAAGCTTTATTGCCACAGATTGCACACTGTGATAGGCATATGTTTCTGATTCTGCCTTGAGAGGATAATCATTGTTTTTCACTGATACCATGGAAGCAGAGAAAAACGTGCAAAAGCTCACTCACACTTCATCAAAGAGCTTTACCCCCAGGAACTGAAAATATTACACTTTTTATTATAGTCACCACCCAAGGAAAAAAAAACTTTCTGTTGTAAAATCCACTACAGGTGGAATTTCCATTATTTATAAAAAAGATGAATATCTTTTGGGAAACTTAACAATCAAATTTTATTGAATGTTACCAACTTAAAAGTGAAGCCAGAGTCCAACCGATAAAATTGCTGAGCCGCTATTTTGGCCGATATTAGTTTATCGCAGATATTCAGTGTAAACTGCTTATAGTTATCAGTCTGTCTGGGTCAAATGAATCACTATAAGCGGATCACTATTATAACCATTTTTTCTTCTTTTTATTTCGCATGCAGATTACCATCTAACTGACATGTGTGTATTTATTACATTAATAAAAAGTAATGAAACAGACAGCTTTGCTATTTACTGAATTTTATTGACTGACTCAAAATACAGTACAGCTGTTTCATTACAAGGGCATTACGTGACCAACTGCTTTATCAATTCACTTGACGAGGGCAGGTCCAACCACAACTGCTTTCCCCGCTCACATTTCTTGTCTGTTTACGTCACGAGCAGCCAAAACTGTTTCTCCCACGTTTGAATAGAGTACACAATGTAGTCTGAGAACACCAGGTTTCACTGATATAGCTTATTGGCTTAATTTTGGCTTAGTTTGTCATTAGCTTCGAAGAGACTAAGTTAAGAGAAAATTACTTTCCTTTTCCCGTCATGATTTTAAAGCCTCAGGTAGGCAGCTGGAAGCAGACGAGTTACTGCGAGGCAAAGTAACTTATCATGGGAGTAAAGTTAAAAAAAACAATAGAATTACCATGATTTTCAGTTGTTTTTCCATATGTATGAAAAAGACCCCAAAAGGAACACTGTAAGCCAACTAATTGAAAACTATAAGCAAATTATTTAATAGGCATTTGTATCAGAATGTTTTTGCCCCAAGCCTTTTGATCTATATAAGCAGTTTATCACTGCAACTGTGATCACTATGAGTGGTTTCATCTGTATCAATATCTCACTAGCCAATAACTAAGACATAATTATAGTAGAGAAATGCTAAAGATTTCGAATTCTCCACGAGAGAGCTCAAATAAAATTTTCATAAGTTTTTGTAAGTTGAAGCGTTGGCTCAGTCTGTATCCTGTAACAATTACTGAATTTAAGGGATCCTTCAAGGAAATTAATACCAGTTAGTTTATTGTAAACAGATTTTTTCAACTCTCAAAAACAACGCTGATTCCAAAAAACTTGGGGCACTGTGTAAAACTTAAATATAAACAGAATGCAATGATTTGCAAATCCTTTTTGACCTATATTCAGTTGAATACAGTCCAAAGGCAAGAGGTTTCATGTTCAAACTAAAAAACTTGTTTTATCTTATTTTATTTATGTATTTTTGGTAAATACACATTCTTTGGGAATTTGATGCTTGCAACACATTCCAAAAAAGGTGGGACAGGAGCACCAAAAGACGGGAAATGTTGTGGACACCTGGAACATTTCACAGGTAAAAAGGTTAATTGGTAACAGTTGATACTATTATGACTGGGTATGAAACTGGCATCCTTGAAACGCTCTGGTGTCACAAGCAAGGATGGTCACTTTATGAAAAACTGCATGGGCAAACAGTCCAACAGTTTGAGAATATGTTTCTTGATGCATATTTGCAAGAAACTGAGGGATTTCACCATCTGCAATCCATAATATCATAAAAAGATTCAGAGAGTCCAGAGAAATCTCTGCATGTAAGGGACAAAACTGAAAACCAACACTGAATGCTTGAGACCTTCACTTTGGAACACTTTGGAAAACCATTGTCAGTGAACACTGTTCGTCACTGCATCTACAAATGCAAGTTAAGATTCTACCATGCAAAGTGAAAGCCATATATTAACAACATCCAGAAATGGCGCCAACTTCTCAGGGCCTGAGCTCATCTGAGATTCACTGACACAGAGTGAAAAAGTGTGCCTGACAAGTCCACATTTCAAATTGTTTTTAGAAAATCATGGACGTTGTGTCCTTTTGGACTAAAGAGGAAAGGGACCATCAGGATTGTTACCAGCTGCCAACATCTGTGATGGTATGGGGTGTACTAGTGTCCATGGCATCATGGGTAACTTAACCATGAATGCTGAAAGGTACATACAGGTTTTGGAGCAACATATGCTGCCATCCAGACAATGTCTTTTTCGGGGGCGTCCCTGCTTACTCCATCAACACAATGCCAAGCCATATTCTGTGTACGTGTTACAACAGTGTGGCTTTGTAGTAGTAGTTCAGGTTCTAGACTGGCTTGCCTGCGGTCCAGACCTGTCTCCTACTGAAAATGTGTGGCGCATTATGAAACGTAAAATACAACAATGGTGACCCAGGACTGTTGAGCAACTAAAATCGTATATCAAGCAAGAATGGAAAAGAAATTCACCTTCAAAACTAAACTGTCTTCATTTCTCAAACACAAAAAAAGAAAAGGTGACATAACACAATGGTAAACATGCCCCTGTCCTAACTTTTTTAAAGCCTGTTAGTGACATCAAATTCAGAATGAGTGTAAATTTACAGAAAATGATAAAGTTTATCAGTTTGAAGATTAAACATCTTGTCGTTGTACTGTATTCAATTACATATAGTTTCAAAAAGATTTGCAAATTATTGCATTCTATTAGTTGTACACAGGGTCCCAAGCTTTTTAGTTGTATCAACATCTGTATCCTCAAAATCCAGTATTGGTTTGGCTATAGCTGAATCAAAAACAGAGATGGCTATGAAAAAACTCAACCATAGAAAATCCTTGATATATCTGTCATTGTGCTAACACTATTAAGAATTCAAAGAGTGGTTGATCAAATACATTAAAATCTGACAGTCAGGTCAGATTAATGTACAAGATATATATTTATACAGCTCAGCTGGTAAAGTCTTTTAGGGAATATAAGAGAAAAATTATGGCGGGAGGCTCATATCATGCGCATCATAAACATTTGAATGCCTTTCGGATGTGGTGGTCTACCTTAAGTATAGTATATATATATATATATATATATATATATATATATATATATATATATTATGTGACCAATACCACACACACATAAGATATGGAGAACTTTCTCCAAGGGCGCAGTCACCCACCATTTCCCCCATCTCATTCCCTCTCAAGTGGGACAGGAGTGAAGATTTCAAACAACTGCATCTCTGGCTGGGGCTGACAGTCCCCTCACTGACTCAAGTTGTCCATTGTTATTTAGCATGCGGCTGGTATTTTCCCCAGCCTTTCACTTTGGGTTTACATTTCTCTCATTCTTTGGCTCTCTCCTCCCGCGTTCCCCTCCACGGCCTAATTGGTCGTCTTTCCCACAGCAAGAGAGACAGGGCGAGATATAAGCCATGCTGAACTAATTGCTTGCGGTGGTAGTGGTGGCGTGGTGGTCTGATGAAATGGAAGGCTGATGCTGGATTCTTTGCCAGGATACGGGGTATGGCTGTAAGGGCTCCAGATGTCTTTGCACCACTTTGACTCATGGTGCCATTCTTTTGATTCTTTTAGGTATTTATGTCTCTTACTCTGCACATAGTCGAACTTGTTGTAGTTTAACTTTGAAACCGGTGTGTTTCTGTTCTGTTAGAGGGGAAGGTGTTCATACATAGGTCCACAGGTCATGCATGTTAGAAGTTATCACTGGTCTAGACAGGACCTCTCTTCCTGATAACTTACACATGTGAGCATAATATAAATGTCAAAGTAGAAACACACGCTCAAATAGCATGATGGCTCTTTAAAAGCCTCATGCTTAAAGCAAACACACATACACACACTCACACGCATAGACATTTCCAGCAATTATCTTTGTTTGGGTGTAAACGATACCGACGCAACACCCAGTCCACATTAGATTCAGACATCAGAATTTCATTCAGCCTTGTCCAACATCTGTCAGCAACTCCATTTGACAACACCATAGCAACAACAGCAATAAAGGCTGAGCTTTATAACACATGCATATGTTAGTGTGGAGCAAGGCTCTCACACCCACTAATGTCATCTAACAGTCAGTCATGAAGCCACATTAGACACCCGCGCTGACCCTCACCCTGTCTGCCTCAGTAACCAAACAAGCTACTCCTGACCCCCGGGAAGCCTCCAGAGACTAATGACAATAATGGCGTTTGCTTGCCAAATGGATTAGGGCTCTGGTGTGACACTGATGCTGAGGGAGATAGTTGGTGTCTGCTGACAGACTGACCACCCAGGAGCCTTAGGGGCCAGAGTCTGGGTTCATCCCATCTTAGCAATTTTCAGACACATCAGTAAGACAAATCACAGAGAAAATGAATAATTGGTGAGAGCCCTGAACAGGCCGAGACAAACCCCGAACCTCCCTAACCACTCCCTCCGTGCCCCCTGCTTATGGTTCAAAGATCTTTTTGGACCACAAAAGGCAAGGATGACCTTTAAAGAAAAGGGACATTTTATGGGATTTTATGTTAACAAGGTTAGTGTGATGCTCATCATTTTTCTCACAGTACAACAGAAGACTAACAAACTTTCAATGGTTTTTGGCTTCAAGTATTAAATACACATCTAAAACATATGTATTCCTTTATTATTTCTAACAGAACAGACATAGTGCGAGCTTTGGTTCATACCCTACAAGACTAGAAATGTAGCAACTCTGTAACGCTGCACTTAGGCACAGCGGTCCTCTGAGCTAAATGCCAACGTCAGCCTGCTAACATGGTCAGAGTGAAAATGCTAATAATAGTAATATTTCTTCATTTTATAATATTATTTGCTGCTATGCAACTTACCTCACTGGTCTGTCAATAAATTACCCTGCTGAGGTAATTTGAGACTAAAGGGGTCAGATATTTAGCTGGTAGATGAAACTATATGTGCCATAGGGTAATTCGGTGGCATGAGCCCAAAAACTAGGACTAAATCTTTCTCGCTGAAACACTGAAAAAATTGAGATGTGAAAAGAGTTTCAAATATTTATAGATTTCTCAATGAAAGTTTAACTTGCCACTCACTAAGAAGACTCTAAGAAGTGGAAACATCATTAGCAGGGTGTATAACTTGAAGCAATCCTTTCATCAACCATGTGAAAAATACTCAATTGGCATATCTGTTTTCCAACAGTAAACTGTCAAGGCAATATGACGAACAAGAGCTGGAAGGAAAGATGTAACCGATTAAAGTGGAGTTTTTAAAGTTAGACTTCTCTATTGAGCAAATAAGTGTTTCCTTGACAACTCCCCACTCCCAACTACAGTCTCAGTGCAGTTACTCGCCCTACAAGCTCTTTTTCTGACGCTGTCAAATGCTGCCATTCACCCACGGTCTCTTAAGACGTCCCCTCTAGTCCAAACAGTGCAAACCTACTTGAGATGCAAGCCACCTGCGGGATTCACGGGGTTGCAGAAGTGGCCCTCAACAAACTGAGGATAATCTCTGTTGAGGAGGGCTGCTCAAGCACTGATGTTGCCTGATGGTGATGCCTAAGCTCTGGGGAGCTCACACTACTCTCCAAAAGACCCCTTGGTCCCGTAGACTAATCTGCCACACTAATCCAACTCAGCTCAAAGCCTCCACTCCTCAATTCCCACCAACATCATCTAAAACAAGTGGTAATGACTCTGTGAATCAGGCTTAGCTTGTTTAAGTGACAGCATTGGACCAGCGGTTTAAAAAAATTTCCTTTTTTTTGGCGCTTCGAGCACCACAAGGCGAGTGCCATCTAGTTCCATTACACTGGAGAGAAGGCAGACATCTCTACAGCCGAAATCTCCAACATTCAGCAACTCACACCAAAATAATTTTCGATTGATTAATAGCACTACATAGAGGGAAAATATGTATTTTTGATTTTGGGGTGAACTGTTCCTTTAAGACTAGATGCTATGTACACATTTCGGTACTCAAAAGATATTGAGGTTTAGTTTATAGATGTTATTGTGCATGTGCATCATCAGCTTTGGTACAGCCTTCTTTGAAATCTCAAAGAAGGTTGGTTTGAAAGCAATCAAAAAAAAAGTTTTTTTTAAAAGCACTGTTTTCTCAATAATGCATATTTATTTTTTGATTTATGTGCGTCTAGGTTTGTTTTGTTTCTCCTTTCTATCTATATCAGACTGTAAAATAATAAGTTATTTCAAATTGGAAACAGCCTTAATGCGGTTAAATCAAGTCTAAATGTTGTGTACATTTAGAAGATAGATGTCTCCACAAGCCTGTGCTGTAGAAGAATCCAGTAAGTTCCAACACAATGTACGTTTCACAACACTACAGCTACCAGTCATGCACAGTATGCCACAGGAACCATGGTTGAGCAATATGTGGGTCCTTCACTTTCTAGGAGATGACCCTTCCCAAAGCTCAGGTCATTCTTCTCCAGGTTTCATCTGTTTTTTTAGAGATCTGTGGTGCATGCACACAAAACTGTTTTGCCCCTAACTGTAGAGTGCAATCATCTGATGATGTTGATAATCCTGGAGTGAAGAACATTTTTTAAATTTCTGGAAATGTTTCCAGCTTTTAGCACAACTTCGCTCTGTAAAAACTAAGATGTCTCTTTTACAACAAGGCAGCTACCAATAGTTATGTTAAGTATGCTCTCGCCTGTCAAAGCCAGACGTTTCTAGCTTCACTACGACTCGGCTGAGACATAACACCAAACGCTGGCTTTGGATGAGAGGTGGTTTCAAAAATAAATAAAGCCTTAAAGCTAAGGAATTATAAACACGCTGCCATGGAGAAAGAGGGAAAGCCCTCCAAACAATTTGTGGCATGTAGTATTTTCAATTCCTTCTCTGCTTGACACAAAGACGAGTGTCAAACAACTGAGGAGACGAACAGGGGGATGACAGAGAGGAATGGAAAAAAAAAAAAAGAAAGAGAGCATTGAGGTGAGTGTGAAGAAGACCATAGGGGAATTTTCCATTCACAGAGAAGGTCTGAGACACACACACACACACACACACACACACACACACACACACACACTCAGATACATACAAGCATGTACAAGAACAGACTGTGCAAATACAGTTGTATACATTTTGCATGGACACTTGTGCACTCCAAAAAATATGCACCATACAGACACTGATAGAAATGATGCATATGGACATGCAGATGCACACAGGCAAACGCATACACACACACACACATGCCCCATGAATGTTCTTCAGCCTGGGACTGAGAAGAGGGAGGAGGGAGCTGGGGCAGCAAAAGAACAAGTTAAACAAAAAAGAAAGACAGAAAGAAAAGAGTCCTGATTCTAACACAATATGAGCTCTGGGATCTTCAAACACACTCACGCTCAGGCACCATGGGGACACGACCAACAGAATGAAGCATTCTGAGGGCTGACCTCCCCACTGCCCGCTCCGCTTCTGTCTGTGACCGCCTGTTAGCCAGGTCTCCTAGCACAACAATGCAGCCTCTGCCATAGCAATGCTGTCTGGCGTTTCACTGGGCAAACTGAGCCTGGCTCAAGCTCCCACATTCCATAGATTGGCTTTAGCCACCTAACACACCTCTCATGGCAACATTTTCCTCTGAAAAGCAGTAAGTACTGAGAAAAAAAGAGAGTCTTTTTGTAAATGGCAAAACAAAAGTTAAACAAACTGAAGCAGAACTGAGGTAATGGCAAGGGAAGGATGTGCACTCACAAAGCCTCTTAGTGAACAACTCAAATCACCAAAATCTGGAGTTGAGACAATAGACGCTGACAACTCATGCTGTGTCTACATAGGATGTGAAGTGGGAGCAGCAAGTGTGCAGCTTGAGCGCGTGTGTGTCTACGTAGGACGCGTTCAAGCACTCAAAGCCCAAAACACAATCACAGTTTCAGACATAAAACAGAAGGAAACTTGAGCCGTTCACGGTCTGTAGAGATGGCTGGACTGATTAAAAAAGCTATTCTATCAGATGCACAGTCAGCAGACAGTGACAAACATGGCTGAAACGGCTCTTTTGGAAACTGCCGTTAGGGCCTGTTTTGTAATCCTCAACACACATTTGAGGCACTGTTAATTCTGCTAACAAAAGCTATGATGATCCTCAACAACCTTTAATTCCATGACAGAGACGAGACGTTGACAAGCTAAAATTACATCTGTGATAATTAAAACTATGATGAAATGTGTGTTTTGTTTTCGTTGACAAACTGGACTTAAATGTTAGTAGAGGCCTCGCCTTTTTTTTGCTTCTTAACTGAGAGATTGATATGCCAAAGTTTAAAGTAAACTTTGGTACAACAGGCTGTCTATTTGTCTCAAATTAGTTATTTATGGTCTCAACATTTGGTATTTTGAGCTTTTCAAGTGATGATCAGTAAGTATGTGCATAAATCCTCCTTTAAACCTGTGAAAAACTGCTGGTGAAATGCAAGTTTGTAAAAAAAAATAGTGAATATTTGTTGTTGGAGTAAAGAAAAACCTGTATAGATGAAAATCCAACACTTGATACTAAATGTTGACTAAAATGGAATGACTCAACTAAAACTAGACTAAACTATGAAGGATTAAATTGACTGAAATGTGACAAAAACTAAGAAGCATTTTCATCCAAATACTATGACTAAATCTAAAAAATGTATTACAATTAAAACTGAATTGAGGATTCCTCAAAGGACTAGTATGAGAGACCCCTTTCAAAGCCCAGGGCACTGTCTTAGCAGGCATGGCAGATGGAAGCAGTCCAGCCACCATTCACTACCCACATCCTCTGTGCTAGGAGGGCTGGTCCTGATCAGCATCATATTTTCTGCACCATTAAGCATCATTCTTTCTGGAGACGAAGGCCAAGGCAGAAACAGCGAGAACATTGCGCAATATCTGAATGGTAAGAATGATAAAAAGCTGTACTTAACATGACAGCCGCTATATGACAAATTATATATTGTCTAAGGAAAGTGTTGGTCTTTTTGTCCAAGTCTGTCTCACACCAACCAAAGTTACTTTCTCTGTAAAAGACATAGTCTGTTAGACATCTGCTCTGTAAACTGCAGGAAGTACAAGAACAACAGGAGAAATCTGATGCTTGCTAATCATTCATATAAATAAACAGATTAATTGTGATTTGTTTTCAAGGACACAGATCAGATATCAGGCCTGCTCTGGTCCCTGATACTAGACCAATATGCTCCACAGTAGAAGGAAAACAAGGAAGGCTCACCACAGGACGCTGACTTCGTCTCCACCAGCTTCACCCTTCGTGTCTCGTTGCGAATCCTGTCGTCTGTCTTGTCCACAAGATGTGCAAGGTCGTCAATGATTTCTGAGAGACAGAGAGAGAAGACAAGGCCAATAGAATTAGTTTCTGCTTTGAATTATACTGCTATCTGCTATTAAGATTTCATGGTATTTTTCTTTTGTTTTAAATTCAATTCAATTTAATTCAATAGAACTTTATGACATGAAAGACCTCCCAATATGTTTCATGTAATAAAAGAAATTACATCAAAATGAAAAAGTGACAGGTTACTAAGGACTTGACATCAGAGCAGTCAACAACTTCAAAAGGCAGAGGCTGCCAACACACAGACATGAGTGGTGGTGATGGAGGGAGTTGGCTGTGTGAAAGCACTCCTTGCGCTTTCAGATGGTTTCACTACTTCCTGAATCCATTCTGGATTTAATCAGGCCCTCATTGTTCCTGAGTTTTAAAGACGTAAGCCGAGGCTTCAGGGACTATGGGCGTCCAAAGAAAGGGAGAGTGTGTTTTGTGTATGTGTGTGTGTTTGGCTGTGTGGCCAGGGTCCTTCAGTAGGAGTTCCTGACTTGAAGGTCGTCCAGATGGAAGCTTGTGTGATTTGTTAGAGTTAGCCACTGTGTTGACATGGCATCTCCAGAGGGCCTGGCCCAACAACAAAAACAGATAACTGCTAAAGGATTTCCAAATTCTTGATTTGTTAAGGTTAGGCATTAAAATGTGATATTGGTTAGAGAAAATATCACTTGGAGTTGTGGTTTTGAGTCAGAACCAAGTCACAGATGGGGCCCATGACTGACGAAGAAAGTGGCTGAAACAAATATAAACTAACTATAACTCTGTCAAATCTGCAAAGGTATATCTTCTCTTTCTAACTGCATCATTCTCTTTTATCATTCCAACTGCCACAATGACACAACACTATAAAAAATATGTTAAAATGTATGTGAGCAAAAGGATTCAACACACAACATGGCTCGTTACTCTTATTATAAATCAGGAAATTGATTACGACACAGAACTCAAATTAGCCCTTTCATCTTAAACCTGTGTGTCTGGAGATCTAGATTTGTGGCCTGTTTTTTATTTCTACTCAAACAGTGATGACAGGTCCTCTCCAGTAGCTTTACAAATTGAAAAAGACAAAAAAGAAGTGGCTAAACAATAAAGAAACCAGTAAAACAGAAACCAAGGTCAAGTCAACGGAAAGAAAGTTCTTCACAAACTTGCATCGGCCTCTGATAAATGGAAGTTTTACAGGAATGGGAAGCTAGACTCATCCACAAACAAGAGTTCAGTGCCAAGTTAAACATACTGTCCCTTCCAGGGATGGAACAACCTTTTATTGCTGCTGCTATACGGTAAAATAGTACACAGTCAGAATGATGTAGGCATTTTTTCGTTCTCAAAACGTCACCGAATTCCCAAAGGTGAGTGCTCAGGGTCATCTGCAGCATTTCTCTTTGTGAGCACACTTGTCTGAAGTCTCTAGCTGCCTTTAAATTGGATTGGTGAGAGAACATGTTTCCTCCACCAGGCCCCATCACAGCTTGACAAGACAGTCTGTGTTTTGGCTGACATCAGATAATTAAGTTGCACCAATAATTCGAGGATGGAAAGTAAAGCATGTCAGTTTGGAGGGGCCAGAGTGCGAAGGGGCAAGGACGAGGAGATGGGAGACGTGAGAGCGCCGTATGTACAGTGTCCCTGGAGACTCCCACATCATCATCTACGCATCAGGCAACAATTTAGAAGGAAGAAACTCTTCCTTTACTGGCAGGGAGGGGGTGTAGACGCTGAACCATTTTTGCCGCGCGCCACTCCAACTACTCATAAAGGATGTTTTTGGTTTGCCCCTGCCAAGTCTCTTGATTCAGTTCTGGCCCTGCAATAACATCTCAATTCATTGATGAATTCACAACTGTGCCAAGGCGCAGCAGTGCTGGGACGTGACCTTTAACTACAGCTGCAGTGAAACAATGAATTCAATTTTCAGAATGGTAGCCCTACAAGGTGCTGGCTTTTCACATGCATGGCCCTTCAATTCACCCTGTTATCAAGTCATGTTTCTAACAGCATAATTCTCAATTTCCTATAGTAATGTTTGCTTCCATGTATGACAGCTGCTGGCCCTGGCTTGCATCTGCCAGACCACAAAGAAAGCCCTGTTTCAGGCAAGGCTTGTTTGTTTAAAATGCTATTACACTGGATAAACCTCCAAAGCCACAGTGTGGGAGAGCACGGCACGTACGTAAACACACACAAAGTTTTATTTCTTTTTACCCTTCGCCAGTTGATGCATTAATGTATGCTTATTTGGCCTCTAAAGCACAATGAACAATGAGATTATTTGAAAATGAATGGGATTGTTTTTTATCTTATTTTTAAAATCAGTTGGTGACTCACAGCATACATTTCTGGAGCTTTATGTTCCTATAAGTCTGCACTTCATAGTAGTGACTCATTTTAAAAGCACATTAAGCACATTTCTCTTAGAATGTAGTATAATATACTTTATTATTGAATGCACATCAATGATTAACAAGTCCAAATTAAAAGCTACAGATAAGACGCTTAACTATATTAGTCTTTCACAAAACCTCTGATGTAATTACATTAATATCAGTCACAAAAAGTACTGCCTAAGTCCACCATAACTTGAAGATGAAGATGGGTCAAGGATCTGAACTGAGTTCTTCACGTCTCCACTCTGGACAGCGACTGAATATTCATCAGCATCCTAAAAGGCTGTGAAAGAACTTGACTATGTCCTTTCCTAATTATATCCACTGCATGTAAAACAAGAGGTCATTAGCAAGCTCTCTCTGGGCCAAGGGATTTGTTACCATAGTCTCTGTTGTTCTTTTCACAACAAACACAAACAGCAACTAAAAATCAGGTGGTTTTGTGAACAGTCGTTGTGAAAACAGGAACAATTATTTGGCTGCCAAGAGGCAAAGCTATCAATATAATGACTGATAACAATACTAGGCAATCCAGGTTCGGTTAAACCATTGATAGGAGCTGTCACAAATATTGTTGTCAGACCTTTTGACTTTCTGTCCAACAATGGCACTGGTGTCACTTTTCATATAGGTTCCAGAAGATCTTTTCTCCAGTTCAGTGAGACATTCAGCAACATTCTCAGAGAGACGGGCAAAGCGCTCTGCAGGTGCTGTTGCATAAAATGAGTCTTAAAGATTCCACATATCGTAGACTGGAAAACAATTCCATATGACCATATGACCACAAGTTTAAGTCTGAAAATGGATGGTAAATTCTTTTGAATAAGGTAAAGTATTACCTCGATTATTAAGCTAGTTGGAGTTTAATGCTGAAAAACTTCAAAAACACTGTAGAGATTTTAAAGCTTTTTTATGCTTTGTCAAATCTTAGAAGGCACAATGACAATGACACAATGGCGAGTAAAGTAACCTGGTAAATAAAGTTGTAAGTATATGCAGCAATTTGCATAAAAGGACAAAATCCATTTTATCATTGTAATACATTGTTTTTTTTTTAAATACTAAAAGCAGCAGATAGTGCCAGAGCCTGTGAGCTTGCGGTAAATGCAAAATACTTAAGCTGAGAGCGACAGGATTGCCAGCTCTCTATCCTGTTTCTTTACCACCAACAGTGCCTTTTTTCACACAAAAAAACAATGTACATACAACCTGGCCCTTCTGTGTAGAGGCACGAGGGCCCTGGAGCGCACAAACCAATAGGAGACAGATGTTGCTCTTGTATGGCGTCACCTACTCCCTCATGCTGCCGTCTCTCTGTGCAATCTCAATGCCATTTCATCCCGGTTCCAGTACTTTGCAGCTTTTATATAAACAGCCTCTCACTGTGACCATCCCGCTCTCTGGGGGCTAACTAGTTAACAGGTCTGTTTCCAACCTTGCTGTCAGCGTCATCTGGAACCATGGACAGACACCTACTATCCTCAGGATCGGCTGCTGCTGGTCTGGGCTAAATGATTATGTGGCCAAGGCACGAACTGGAGGAAAATACTTATGGGCCAAGTCTAACAATTTAAGTATACCACTAGCCCAGGGTGTACACAAGCAGATGTAGCATTCCCACTTCATTTCTGGGTGTTTACAGCATACCCGCCCATCAGCCTCATGGCTGGAATGAAGGTGTCACTCAGACACAATAACCCCTCCAGCTAATGTCTCCTCTTAGCTCAGTTCTTGCAATGCACTGTAATCTTTTCAAGAAGATGTAACTCAGTTACAACTAGGCCAGAATACCACAGAAAAAAAAATACTAAAAAGGACTTCACATAATCCTGGTCTGGCTTGGCTCCACTGGCTCTGAATTTGTAATGAATCTCATTGCCTATAATGTCTTTGGAACTATGGATTCTGTAATCTATGGATGGTCCTCAGATCCTCTGAGGTTTCCCAAGTGTATCATATTCAGTGTTGGAGCTGATGGTGCTTCTGCTGCCCCAGCTCCCAGGTGAGGGAACAGTTTCCCCTTCACAGGACAGCAGTGGATATTAGGACTGGGTGTTGTTTGAAATATTATGATACCAGTACCCTTAAAGTGATACCAATACCAATAAAGTATTTCATTTGAAGACTCTTTTTTCTACTCCATCCAATACCTATCATGTAATTGGAAGCATTCACTTGCTTCATCACACCACAGACTGTATGGCTTGTAGCTTATGTGGTAGTGGGCAAATCAATCATTACATTAAATTGAAGAACACTTGTGGTGATTTGTCACAAGCAAAACAATGCAAATAGTCATTTTTGCTTAGATCTGGGTATAAAAACGATCGAAAAAAGCATTGTTTGCTGATAAAGTTTCAATACTGCAGCTTGGTACTAGGGCTGTGAGCTGTGACGGTATGTATTTTTTCTCACAGCCCCCCCCCCCCCCCCCCCCGGTCGTATTTCCTCGAGAAACTGATACTTCTTTCCGACAAATACGGCATATTGTCTAATCCAAATTCACTGGTTGCCCCTTGTCATCTGGCACAAATCCAAAATGTGCCCAAACTGGCGACTTAAAGGACTACTCCGATGATTTGGGAGTTATCCCCTTTCCCTATCATTTTCATATTGAGACAACATGATGGATATCGTTGCCTACAGTAAAAGTGAACAAATAAACATTACAGAAACCCTGAAGCTGGCATTTCTGCACGTGCTTTTAAAATAAACATGTTTAAACATTAATTCAAAAAACGAGAGTCCTTTTTAGTCATTTTAGAAGAGGTTTGATACATGAACTATAGTGTGTTTACGTCCTGCGCGGAGGGATACACCGGTGAGCAACAGCTGCAGCTGGCTCTGGGACAGGTACGCTAGGTCACTCGGTAAAAGCAAACAAAGACACGACATTGACGATATTACTCACTCAACTGAAAGCTGTCCATCAGCTCCTGCAGGCCTGGGCGTTTTTTCCAGTTTAACTTAGTGATTGCTGCAAAGTTTTCACTCCATGTGATGCACTCCCTGTGGCAGTTTTCCTCCTGATGATATATCTCCCCAACGATGGTAGCACCGAATCCCATTCTGTGCAGCAAAATGATTCAACCTCCGTAGGAATATGTTAGCTAGCCCCACAGCTACACCACCAGTCCTCCCCTGACCTCCGTCTCCCCTCAGCCTGCTCCGCCGCTCCGGATGATTCAGCCTCTCTTCTCGCCTGCTCAGCATCCAACACCTGGAGTTCCTCATCTGTATACTCCGGCTCAAACAGGTATGGCTCTGGGTCTGTGTCTGCTACAAGAAACTCCTCAAAATTGTGTTCGAAGTCATCCATTGCAGCTACTATAGTCCGGAGATATCGCTAGGCTAAATAAACAGCTGAGTTTTGTTTACAGGCTACATCTGTGCCTGTGCCTGTGCCTGCTGACCGGTGTATCCCTCTGCGGATCATAGCGCCGGATGTACTGACCCCAATGCTAACCGCTGCGACCCAGCCACTGGACGTACAGACACAAAAACAATATCCATCATGTTGTCTCAATATGAAAATGATAGCGAAAGGGCATAACTCCCAAATCGTCGGAGTATTCTTTTAACATTTGGCTTGGGAACCAGATGCACCACCATAATGAATCAGCATTTTTTTTTTTTTTTTCTTTTGTGCGGTGATAACCTCTTCACCGTGGTAGGCATCACGTGACTGCAGTATTGCGGTGATGCGGTTATTGTCACAGCCCTACTTGGTACAGAGTTTTTTTTCAGTCAGTACCTTAAAGGCTTTGAGTACTGATACCCAGCCTAGTGGACATAGGTCCAAAAGTTTTTCCATATTGGAAATAACCTTCCTTATATTTTTTGCCACTTACCTAGCACCAGGTCACACTGGCGTCAAACTAAGCAAGCCCATACTTCCTTCTCTCCAGCTAACTTTTGATGGGGGAACCAAAGGCATTTTCTCACCAAATTGCCCTGGGTCAGCCTGTGGTCTCCTGTCCTCTCAGCTGGATATGCCTGGGATACCTTCAAAAGGTGGCCTCCTGAAGACACCCACATCAGAGGCCTGAACAACCTCAACTGACTCCTTTCAATGCAAAGGACCAGTGGTTCTATACTCTGAGCTCCTTCTGGATGTCTGAGCTCCTCTCACTGTCTCTAAGGGTGATCCTAGACACTCTGCAAAGGAAATCCCTTTTGGGCACTTGTATCCGTGAAGTGATTCTTTCAGCCATTACCCAAAGCTCACGACCATACCTGAGGGTTGAACATAGATCAATCTGTGAATCAGGAACTCTTCACCCCCTTCACTATGGCACTGCAGTACAATGTCTACATTGCCGCTGACATGGTGCTGATCTGCCTGTGGATCCCCTGCTCCATCTTACCCCCTTTTTTTATGAACAAGACCCCTAGGTACTTCTTTCATGTGGGACAGTGACTCACTTCCAGCCGAAAGGGAGCAACACACTGTTTTCCAGCAGAGCACCGAGGCCTGACTTGGAGGTGCTGTCCAGCTGAACTCCCCTGGAGGAGTACACCCTCTGTCACCAGCCCAGTTCCTTCATCAGAACCCAGAATGATGATAAACCACCTCACTAAGCATTTAGTGGACTGTTTGATTCAATTTAAGCAACAACAAAACAAGCCAGATCTAAGGTCATTAAAGAACTGCAAAGCTGTGATACATTATCCAGACCCACAAAAGCAAGTGGAGAGCAAGGATAAGGGGAAGAAAATGTCAGGCCAAAGCACGGACAACAAGCAGACCCAGATAACAGTGAAAGTATGTTGCTCATTAGATTTTAATTATTGTTGACTGAATAAAGAGAGAGGGTTGCAGACAACGGGAGACGTACAAAGGCGCAGATAGAGAAAAGGAGAAATCAGAGAGAGATACAGTGCTTGTGTATATATTATAGGTTGAGGTACGGGAATTCGGGAATGTAGCATCCTGTGTGGAATTTCCTCTCATCTCATCCTGTCATGTAGCCTTGTAGCACTGCAACGCATGTGAGTACGCAATCAACACAGTTAAGAATCCTCACCCATTCCTTCACAGATCGTCACTGGATACCACATTGGGTAAATGCAACTCGAGCATGAGGTCTAAACATCCATTTCAAAGCCAATCATCGCATGATATTATAAAGCCTAATTCAAGTCAGACAGCAAATATGACACTCACACGCAGGACTATGGTGAGAAGTTTGGGAGACGCTCTTTATTTTAATTATCAAATTCCCGCATCCCAGATCTATATCCACCCCAAGCCTTGGGAAATTGCTGACTCATCTTAACAGAGGCTATAGCAGCAGCGGTTTTGGCTTGTGTGTGTGTGTGTGCATGTGGCAGAGGCACTGCCATAAACAGTGACACCCCAGTGTGGCTCCAGGATGTGCTGTATTAACTCTGTGTGTTATTGTAGGACTTGTTCCCATAGAGGGCACAGCGCACAGAGAAAATGCTTGTTTTCTCTCTCCGATTTAAACGCAATCTGACTCAGTGGGGCTAATTCTGATGTGCTTATTCAGGAGATGATTTCTCCTGAGAATACGGAGAAAGAGGCAGGCAAAGGCAGACAGTTTTTTCACCCAAACCTACTCTTGTATCCCTTGTTGTAGTGCAAGGGGGTCTGACCACAACTGTTACCAATTGGCCCTGGTGTGACTGACTGTGTATAGAGGGTAGTGCTTTGTTGCCAACCAAAACAGACACACATCTCTGGATGTAACTGGAACTTCACTTGGCACACACAGGGCACTCAGCATGATGATACAACTCAAGGCAATTATGGTATTTACAAGAAGTTGCACAGTCTTGGAAGAGTTTCTTTCAACTTCTTTCTTTTTTTCCCCCTGCTCTCGGCTGCTTATTGTAAACAAACTCACCCTGAGGATCTGTGGGGAGTGAGGATTAGGGGAGATTTTTACTCAAAACCTCAGAGTTTTACCAGTTTTCAAACTGAGTGCATAAGCCAACAAATCATTTGAATGCTTGCCAAAAAAAGAACTGAAATAAAGACAGAAAAAAAGAAATGTGCTATGTCTGTCTGTGGAAGATGAGCCTCAGTATAAAAATAATCCTAAAAATGTGTTTGGCCAATCTGACATGTTAGGAGCGAGGACACATAAACACAGCCACTTTCTTTTCCTAACAATCCTCTAGCACGACAATAAAAACGTCAGTTTATTTATTCATAATGGGCTTTCTGTTATTGTTTAAATATTCACACTGGTGATGGATAGTTAATGACTCGATTTCATCTGTGGTGTCCAACACCAACCGTTCAGGAAAAGCTGCTATATTTTTCACTCAGGGGCCAACCAGTCATGTCATTCATTAGAAATCAATGATTATTAAGTAACATTTCTCTGAAATGCAATAGTAATATAATAAATAGAACTGCCCACTTGAGCATATGAGATGGGAAATAAACAATACTGAGGAAGGATATTATTGCTCTGAAAAACAATGTCGGCTGCAAGTAGGGCTGGGTAATATGGCCTATAAGTAATATTGTAATATTTTTAGGTTATATCACGATACACAATATATATCACAAAATTTTGAAATATCCTCTAAACTACTGTAGACCACTAAAATATTTAACCACTTAATAAACCTCAATTACAGTAAAGTTAAATAAAATAGCAACTGTTATATAAAGTACTCTCATAATAAAAATTACAGAAACAGAAACAATAAGGTTAACTAAAGTAGTTACAATAAAATTCAATGAAATACTGTTACAGTAAGTGTAAATATTAAGTACTGTTATAACAAAGTTAAATATAAGAAAATAAATAAAGAGCTATTACATTAAAGTAAAATAAAGTATTATCATAATGAAATAAATCAAAGCGGAACAAGTGGTGCTTTAATTCTAAAGCAACTGGATCATCTTGGGCAAGTTTTGCTGTGAACTTGAAGCTTCCAGTCAATAGATGTTTGCAGCAAGTTAAACTGCTACTATGGTGCTGTTATTCATTGTAAGCGGGAAACAAACTCACAGCTCTCCTGTTTATATATTAATAGTATTTGCAAGTTGCACTGGTGCTCCGCTGTTGCAAAATGCAACTTTACAGTCTGGAGTCCAGCACATACAAAAACACACGCCTTGTCTGTTCACACTATCGCCCGCAGATTTTAATAATAACTGGATACTGAAAGTCAAGATGGCGCCATATCATTGCCATATCACTCTCCTGCCCACAAGTTTCAACTCAACTCATACACTTTATGTTGTGATGAGGTCACAGATTTTTAAATCGCTTTTTCTCGGCTCGAGTACAGCTTACAAATAAAAAACCACCATGGCTCAAAAGTTCAGAGTAGAAAGATTCATGTTTTCACTGCGATACCACGAGTGGCCACTGGGAAAAATTTGTTGCAGAGCTCAGTGGCTTTCCTGGGGGTCAGCTGTCGTCCAAGAGACACCCAAGTGAGTGTCATGCCAGTGGCTTAAAAAAAAACATTTAATACATCCCTAGTGGAACAAACTGTGATACATCAAGCATTAAGATACTGCCCACCCCTTGCTACAAGGAACATTATTTTGCACGTAAAAAAAATGTTGATATTAAAAACTGTCATAAGTGTTTTGCCTGCCTGTATCAGATCCCCCATGTCCCAAGATCAGAACAGAACTGTTCCAGTAAATATGCTCTGATCAAATTACTTGGTTGCTGTGAGTAAATTCAATTTTATAATGTACTCTTAGCATCTACCCTGTTTTTGCATCCTTCCGACCATGTGCTGATGGGGTTTGTGAAGGCATCAGCATGCACACAATTCGCCATTCCAACATGTGGACTTCTGAAGTGCCGGGCCACATGTGTACAGATTAGTCTCACCGCTGGATATCCCCCTCAAGCACCCCAATGAATCTCTGAGTCCTTCCAAATGGACTGACAGGCTCCCCCGGTCAACACTTTTGGGGGTAAGATACCCTTTATTGCATCATTACACTTTTTCTTTGCTAGGGTAGCGACTAGCTGAGTGATGACAAATGTCTTGCTTTATGCAGCTTATACCACAGCCACACTTGCCAATGATCAAAACATAGTATTGTTTGTTCTTATTGTGGAGCAACACACTCTTTCAATGAAAACGTTGTGTTGGAACTGTTCAACCTTGGAAGAGATGTAGCTTTACTACTCCAGCAGGAGAAGTTGTGGCTCACTGACAGCTAAAAGAAGCAGCCTTCCACCTCTGAATATTAATTTCTAAAGAGTATTGGCGCTGTTAGATCGGAGCCTGTACGCTCCCAAAGAATCAGAATCAAGTATTCTCAATGACAATGGCATGAATGCAAATACACAACATGCTGAACTTGAAAAAGAGAGCCACTGGCATATATGGAGTGAAGTCTTGTCACACAATGTGAAGACAGCACAAACTGTTTCATACACTACAGATGTGAGGACTTGTACCTTGTTTCCAAAACAATGAAAACTGAATCCAAGGAGGACATAAAGAGATTAATACACCAAAAAGCTGGAATAGTTGTCACCCGCTACTTTGACTACCATTACATACATATGTGGCCTCCACATTTCCAGCTTTAATCCTAACCATTTGTGTGCCCATTTGAAACTGAAACCGGCTGTGTGTCCACGGACAGTTTCACCTCCTCGACCCTGCTACGTTTGCCCCAAGATCCATCATCGCACATGATGGACACCAAAAAGAATGACCGGCTGATGAATGAATTTCTCAGAGTTGAACCTCCAGTTGAAAGAACACACTTCAAAGAAAAGCACATAAATTGAGAGAAACCTCCACACTGGTTCAGTTTTAGCACGTACAGACCATTGAGTTTGTACTTGGTGGACTCCAAAGACAAGGTCCATGTGAATTATGGGAATGCCATCTCAAGCATGTTACATGCATGTTATGGTAATAACGTTACCCCTATTCTTTCAGCCTGACATTATGCTTGTACATATTTTAGCATATTGCATTTGACATTCTTATTGAATTAATTCTTTCAACGTTTATTTCTGTATTCCTTCCTTCCTTCCTACAGTTAACCATCCTATGATACTCCAATGCATCGCTGGAATCAGACAGAGTTTAATCTATCCTTCAACAGAGGAAATCTGGGCCTTTTCAGGAACACTGCGTGACTACAATACCACTCAAGCTTTTTTAAACAACCTGGGTAGTTCTAGTCTGCAAAGACTGGAAATGTGCACATAAACACAAAACAGGTGAGTCATGCTGTCATCGTGTGATACTGGCTGAATAAAAACAAAACCTCATCAGCAGAATGCCATCAGGACTGTTGGGCATGTGGTGGCCATCATAGGTTTTAGCAATTATGAGCTTGGGCTGTTCAAGACAGCTGGAAACCATCAATATAATGCATCACGGAGAACTTCTACCACTTTATCAACTTTTCAGACTGAATGCAATTCTTTCTGTGTGGGGCTGCCAGATTCACCAGCATCCCACATCCTATATGGCCAGGCATCACTCAACAGTGAATGCAGTGATCATGAATTGAAGTTACCAGTGCGTTACAAACAATTAATTTACAAGAGATTGGCTCTGTCATTTTAGGCTTACTGAAAACAAGGATTTACACTCGCAGAACATAGTGTAAAGACCAACAGCAATGAGGAGAAGTCTGATCATTACCAGGCTTTCCACCATCACCCCTCTTATGGCCAGGTGCCACCGAACAATGTGTGCATGATGAGCATGAGGGTGCCAGCAGCAGCAGCAATAGCAGTGTGAGGCAGGGACCACCCTGTCACTGGCAAGGCACCTCCAAACCAGCCGCTGTCACACTTCATCACTACCATCACACTTCATTAGCGAGGACACCCAGGAGGGGGTGATATATTGAGAAGCTAGGAACTGATAAAAAAAAAAAAAGTAGAAGAAGAAATGGAATAGATTTGATTGGACAAGATTCACATTGTAGAACACAATGACAGGTCAAGTATTTACTGGATTCTGGCAGTTACCAGTTTATCCACTGTGCCATCTGGTCACTGTTGCCAACTCCTCAGTAAGAAAAGTAGCTACTGACTGTCCTAAAAGTCGCCAGAAGTCGCTAAATGATGTCATCACCTAATTTCCATAATTGTCCATATGCATGTAATTGTAATGGCTGCTGTAGGAGAGAGGAATAACGTCGTGGGAGAGACAAAAACTGAGTAAAAAAACACCCTGAATATGTTTGGAACTACAAATGAACCTTCTTTCAGTGATTTATATTAGACAAAGAAAATTTTACATTTACATCCCGCCCTGACTGTAAACCAGGTCGGGATCAGAGCGATAGATCAGTCAGCAGCGGTTCCGCGCATGCAGGCTGATGATGTCAGAGGGCTGTGATTGGTTGATTGCAGTGTTGGTCCAGGAACGCGTTGTAGGATGTTGATCCAGGAGCATGTCCTACTTGGCGAAATCATGTCATGCATACAGCCCTTGTCCCTACCGCTTAGCCCTTACCCACCTGTTCTGCGTGTTCACGTCTAGGTAGGTTGTTCCTATTCTTGAGAATAGAGAGGCTGGGCGAAGTGTTGTGGCTACATGGCCTTCGAAACAGTTTTTTTCAGAGACACACTACAAACCCAAGTATTATGAGAGATCATTGGCAAGATGGCTGCGCAAGCAACAAAAGAAACCCAAAAATATGTTTTTATCATTGAAAGATTTAAAAATGACGATAACCACTGTATTATCTTAGTTTAATGAAGTTTCAATGCCCACACCCCCTTTGATGGCGCATGACATCATTTAACTTAATTAGTTAATTTCAAAAAGTTGAGAATTTAACATAAGTCTAGCAGCAAAGTTGCTGTAGGAGCACGGGTCGCTAATGTTAGCCTACAGAGAAGTGGCCATGTAACAGGTGTTTTGGTTTTTTTTTTAATCATCATTTGATGATAAATTTGACCAATTGATAGCGTCAAACAGATGGCGAGTGTCCATGTTTTTCTCTCTCCATCAGTTAAATGGCAAATGTCACTGTGATAAAACCATTAATGTCATAGTCACGTCTATTTACATAAATGCCATTGATTACAATGACAATACGAATGACATACCAGGGTCGAACCTTGTCATAGGAGAAGATTTCAACCACTACTCCTTGTAACTCTGAGGGGCAAAGGGGAACTCGAAAACAAGGGTTTAAAAATAAGAAATGGGATTGGCCCCTAATAAATAACTGGCATACTTAATATTTAGTAAACATAATGATTTGACATTAATACAATGACAAGGGGTTGCATGCTTTTGATTAACTGTAAGATAACTTAAGGTTATTGTCAATGACACTTTGATAACTTTGTAACATAAATCAGAATTGAAAACATTTAAATGACAAAAATGACTATCTATACTCCAACACACTACAACAGAAGCTTGGCAGGGTTGGAAGTTGATTTCTGATGGTGACTACTACCTGAACATGGCAGTGATCTATAACTTCTACTGCCATTTTTTAAGTATCCAAATGGGTTTTCAAGTTGTAAACAAAGTAAGGAAAAGACAGAGAGCCTGTGTATTTCTCACTAACTGAACAACTGTGTTGTAATTGAAATGATCTGAGTCTAATAACTCAACATCCCCCGTGGTGAGTGGAGCTTCCTGGCAATACGTTGGCTGGCCGACCGACTGACTGACTGAGGAGTTATGGAGGGACTTTGATCTTTGTGCCAGACCCCGTTTCACTCATAATGCACTCACACGCATGGAGACACATATGCTCCCATGCAGAGATGCTGACACAAACACACGTGTGTACAAACTGGCCTATGAGCATCATACCGACAGGCACACCCTAACAGGCACACAAATAGAGGAAGCCGCACGCACACACACACACACACACACACACACACAGACACACTTCCCGGATGTGACACACTTCCGACAAACATTTGTGTCCCAGACTATAGAGGAGTCATCTCCGCAGTGTTAACCCACAGTGCCATTCAGAGGGAGAGCGGAGGCAGTGAGAAACACAGAGCTATATCACCCCTGATAGAGATGTTTTATTGTGGAAAAGAGAGTTCAGGGCCAGCTGGTATTTATCTGCTGAAGATCAGTGGGGACGCGGAACATGAAACATCACAGAGTTGTTGTTCAGCCTGGAAACTTCTCAGATAAGGTGGGATCAAGTCTGGGTTTGTGGCTGTCAGTGGACTTTACTTTGGATCATGCACTGTGCATGAGCGTCATTTTGAGAACTCTTTCAATATGGATCTTAAGTTCAAAGTCCTAATAAGGGGCACTTCTGATAGAGAAGTCTATCTGTAGCTCAAAAACAATGGGAAGTGGTTTATAGAAAGATAAAAACAAGCAGGTCAAATGAGTCAAATTTAAGTGTTATAGTGTCTTTGACATTCAGTCATGGCAATATAGTTTTATGGAGGTATCAAACTGTTGTTACGGAGGCCTCACAAGATTACAACATTTGCAGCTGACAGAAGCATGTGACATAAGTTTGAATAAAGTACATTTCAAATGTTCTTTCCTTTTGTGGCAAAAAAAGGTATCGGTGACAATTATTCTTATATTGCAAGTGTGTGAGAGAGAGTGAAATAGAGAAATAGAGAGTGGTGTGAAATGGGTGAAGGGCATTATTTTCTTGATGAGGGAAACAGGGCACAAAGTCAAGTGCACCATGCACACAGCGAGTATGATAAATTTCACCTCCGAGCCAGATGCTGGCAGTCCAAGGGCTAGTGACACTCTCCTCACACCACCGTGTAAAGTGAGTCCCTAAAATACAGCAACAGGTGCAGGACAGGGGCAAACTTCACCGAGTCTCAGGACAACACTACTTTCCCTCTTAAAGGGACAGTTCACCCAAAAATCAAAAATACATATTGTTCATCTTACCTGTTCTATTCATCATTCAATATTTATCAGTTTTGTTCTGAGTTGCAGAGTGTTGGAGATATCAGCCGTGGAGATGTCCGCCTTCTCTTGAATATATCAGAACTAGATGGCACTCGGCTTGCAGTGCTCAAAGTGCCCAAAAATACATTTGTAAATTCTAAAGCAATGTCTCTTAACAGGAATCATGATTTGGTCATTCACGATATTCATTAGATATCTTTGTACTGAACTACACTTGCAGACCATATCACCACGCTGAGGGAAGCATGCAGCTACTGCTAGCTCACCTAGCACCTCTGAGCTAGCTATGGTTACAGCCCAGTCAAGGAGGACGACATTTTTGTTTACATCTTGCGCTGTCAAGAGCATGAGCCTCTCGTCCATGTGTAGATGCCCCATTCCTATTGCGTGGGTGTAGTTTTGCAGAAAGACAGTAAGCACTACATGAAACTGCTCACAACAAGGTCTGTGGATTATCTTGAGTAACCGGGTCATGATTTCTGGACACTGCTGTTGAGTTTTTTAAATGCATTTTTGGACACTTTAAGAACCACAAGCCAAGTGCCATCTAGTTTTATTATACTCATGAGAAGACAGACATCTCTACAGGCGATATCTTCAACACTTGGCAACTCACACAAAAACAATTAAGACCTATAAATAGCACTAAGTATCAGGAAATACATGTATTTTTGATTTTGGGGTGAACTGTCCCCACAATGTGCCCACATGAGGATAGAACCAAGAGACAAACAAAGATAAATACAAACCCAAGCTAAGGCCTTTATATTACACATGCAACCTGATGCCAATAATACACGTGAATCTGAAATTTAAAAAGACAAAGGCGGCACTTGGCATGCCAGGGTGGCACATGAGATGTTCATAATTGCGGAAAATCTCAGTGAGTATGTGGTGGATTTAGGGTAATTGCGCTCTACTCACGGAGGCCAGAATAAATGTTTGGCCAACAGCGCGGCTGAAACAACTTCCCATCCTGAGAGGAAACAGTCTCCCACATAGCTTGTGGACGAGAGTGGTGCAGGGCACTGAGCAAACAACAAAAAAAATATGACGCAACAAGACCACATGCTCCACTGCGGGCTAGATGCACTGAAAAACATGGCTGGATGCACAGACAGTTAGACACGGGGTAAAACCACATGCATACGCACAGTTGCACACACACATTAGTGTGAACATGCGAGTGTAGTCCTGGTAGCTGCACTCTCTCACACACAGACACACAAAGCCATGAATGAACGACACGCACCAATACTAGTATGAGCCTCATCATTGTACTGTAGCTATGAAGTCTGACAGCGTGCTACAAGCCGCAGCCATTTAAACAGCTGCACCTACAGCTGTCGTGTAATTACACAGCTCCTCTGGCTGATGAGCGAAAAGGAGGAGGTGCTGATTACTGGAGGAGAAGAAGAAACCTCCTCAGAGGAATTAAACAAATTAACAAATCCTCTGTGAGATCCTGTGACTCCCTCCTCATCCGCCCTAAACTTGGATCATTCCACCACCATAACACATCTATCCCACGGAAGGGAAAGCACACAGCCGTGAATCATTCCAGTTGGTAGGTGTAAACACCAAGAGTTTTACTGAGGACCAGAGCTGATGTGCCACCACTGTCTCTACTGCCCACTTGTGGGTTCATGTGTGGGCTGCATGAGGGAGCAGAGACAGATGGCTCTTGAGTTTAATTTAGAATTCCTCCCATTTTAATTCAATTCAAAAGTGAATGGCTGAAATTCTTAACTACAGCAACAGTAGCAACTCTTACCATAATTTTTGTAATCATTACAAATGAACTGTATTAGTTATAAAATAGATCAACTGCTTTCTTATGTATGTGTAATGTATTTCTTTAATTAATGCTGAAAATGTTGAGGCTACAGACCACAGGACACATTTTTAGCAGCTATTTAGAAATTGGATGGAGAGTATCTGTAGTGTAGATATAGTTTTACAACCACAGAGAAATGCTTATTTTAAGAGATAATTAAATCCCTTGTTTGGCCAACAAAGAGAATTTTGGCAGTCTTGAATATCAAAAAATGATGAATGGATATACTTTTTACATTGTCATTAAAAGAGATTCTTACTTGATATAGACTCTCTGGACAGAATCACAAAAATGGCATAATACTAAGAAATTACCCCAAAAATTATGTTAAAAATTTAAATGCATCCCTAACAAAGTTTAATATTTTCTTTGTTAATCCTCTTTAGTCTGGACAGTGCAGGTCTATGCCCACACTAAAACACTTACAGCCTGTTTTAAACGTGTAACAATAGCAGCTTAGAAACAAAATGGGAGGCTGGTATTAAGCCAAGAGTGAAACAGATGAGAATGATTAGATAACAGATCAAAAGCCCCTTCTTTTCAGTGGCCCGTGCTTGTTCGAGCAGCACAAATCTGTGCAGTGCCCATAACACATAAAACGGACGTCAATATTTCACACAGAAAAGAGGCCAATAAAGGGCCTCTTATTTAAATTGTGAGGCAAACTAAGGTTTTGAAACACCTTTTGGTCTTTTGTCTCGAGGGGATTTTCATCCTGAGTTTGGCCTGTAGATTGTGTCTGATAGCACACATGCAGGGTTATCAGATGACACATGAAACGGGCGGCGCATAAAGCGCTTCCCACTTGAAAGGTTTTGCTCTAGAAAGGTGACATATCTGTGACACATTTTTGCAAAGACTTGCAACAGGTTCTAATGGGGCAGATATGTACCGCATCACTTTAAAGGTTAGGTGATAGCTATCTCTCAAATGCAACAACAACACGTGTTATGTCTACAGTTACCTTGTGCAAATATTTCAGCACAAAATGGCAGTAAAATAATAAATATGTAAAGGTTGAGTGAACAGTTTTCAGAAATGATGTCAAACAACAAATGCTATTGAAAACTATAGATTTATGGTGAACGATAAACACAAACTAATGCATGTATGTGAGTAAACTCAGAATTTACAAGCTGCTGACTGAAGTTTTTCTCCTCCTACTCAAATGTGACCATTTTAATTTGCTGCCTTGTGTAAAGCACATTGTTCCCTGGGTTGTGAACATAGACCGTTTAAAAACAGTGGACATAGCCACCGTGATGTCACCCACTGGTTTTTGGACTTCTTTTTTTGAAACCTCCAGTTTGGCATATTGGCTGTCAGTAAACTTGGGTGTTTTGGAGCCAAAAGTGACCGTATTTGGATGGAAAGGTGGAGCTGTGGAGGAACGAGAGGTGGATCTGACTCACAGACTGTGTCACTCAAAGCAGCCCTCGGCTTAATTATACGTAACTTTAAGCCTTAATAAAATGTAAATGTGTGAGTTATATAAAAATTCAACCCCCGCACAGTTGTCATGAATGGGGAAATTAGCTAGTGAGACCAAAACTGTATTTTGTACCAGGCTTGTTCATTTCTGCTGCAAATTTGAGTATTTTAACATGGGTGGCTATGGGGATTAATCAAGTGGCAACCACCGAGGCTGAAAACTGAAGCCAACGTGAAGTGCCAAAAATTGCAGTTTCTCGAGTGACCACTTGAGGCTAGCTACAGAAGCCAGTCAGTCCCCATAGTCCCCCATGAAATATGTCCAACTTTACAGCAGAAATAAACATATTTATAACCTGGAGAAAAATGGTTTTGGCCTTTGAAGCTAATTTCCTTGATCATGACAGCTATTCAGGGGGTGAATTTTTATATTACTCGCATGTTTACACTTTATTAAGGCTTTAAGTTATGTAAAATTGAGGGCGTGGTCACTTTGAGTGACAGGTTGCCTGCTAGGCATTACTGCAGCCTTTCCACCTCTCGCTCCTCCACAGCTCCACCTTCTTGTCCAAATATGGTCACTTCTGGCTCCAAAAACAGCAAGATGGCAGCAGCCAAAATACTGAATTCAAGGCTTCAAAGCAAGATCCCACAAACCAATGGGTTATATCACTATAGCTACATCCATTATTTTTATATGGTCTATTTTTTTTTTGTGCCCAAGGCAATTCAAAGGCCAAGCCTCGCTTCTATAACTTGTGTTATCACTCTTATCATAACATAAGACAATAAAAATAAGAAAAAATAAGGCAGGTGATGCTGTCTACTGACATTTTTTTTCTCTTTTCTTTCAGTGGTTGGTCATCCTCACTGATGCTTTGTAATTTGCTCCATATAATAAAATGATCCATTGTACTATTCATGGCTTTCTCCTTTAAAATGTTATCAACCCTCACACGGGCTGCCAATCAGGCCTTTTGATGTGTCACAAACTTAGAATTCAAACGGTGACAAATAGGTTCTCCATGAAGGTTTTCTTTTAAATCAAATTAAAATTACATTGTTAGCTAAAGTTTGCCTCTTTATTAGGAAATGGGTGCACACAGCATGCTGACACATTCAATTAAAAATTCATACATAACTTTTGTATGAGTCCAGATAAATATTGCAGCAATAATGTGTGGTTATCACAAAATCCCACAGCAGAACTGGATTAGTATCACACCATTTGAGAAACACTGGTCTATGGGACTGACTCACTTTTGAAGCGAGCCTCAAGTGGCCATTTGAGGAACTGCAGTTTTTGGCACTTCTGCCTGGGCTTAATTTGTCAGCCCTAGAGGTTGCCACTTGGTTTTGAAAAGGGTTTTATAAACACATTTTATTACAATTCGACCCACCACTTATATGAATCATTCTGATAAAACATTTTAAATCGTATTTCCTTCTTCCTGTATCCATTCCTTTCTTTGCAATATCAATGATAAAAACCTTTCAGTTCCTCATTTATGAGTTCCACTGGCAAAGTTCTTCATTGAAAGAATAAGCTCTCTTTGTATCTTTTCTCACTGTCTTATTTGCTCTCTTCATTTCTTATACTCTCTTCCCAAGTCTCCCAAGTCAACTTTTATTTTCTCCTACACCCTTCTTCCATCTCGCCCCCTCACTCTCAGATTCCCTTGCCTCACTGTCTTTGCACAGTGCATCTGTATGATTAGCCCACCCTGCTCTCTACCGCACTCCATTTGTGTGTGTCGGCGTATTTGTGTCTGCGTGCGTGCATGTGTGTGTGTGAGGTCCTCCACTGACGTGTACCTCGAACTCCATCCCATCTCAGGCTGGCCAGTGGCCTCTGAGCTCTTCATGCAGATATAAATAAGGCCCGTGTGCCAGTCACAACCTGACAACATGTGCTGGACATGTGGTGTAGACTTTCAGTACAAACACAATGATCTCACACTCAGACAAGGCACTTACACTCAAACATATGCACTCATCTGTTTGCACACACACACATACACACATTCTCTGAGTGCTAAAGAACAGATGTATATATGTGCACTTGCGCACACACATAAACACATAAAAATGCCCAGCAGATGAAGGTGCAATCTTCCCCGTGCTTAAATGGGAACCACGTGCTGGCTTCAGGTTGAGGCAGACTTGGTAAAGTAAGTCCTTCCACTCATTATGTGGGATGACCCATGCTACCCCGGGGCTGAGGGGAACGCGAGGCAGCTCTTTGCTCGTCGGCCCTTTGAACGTGGCCTCCAAACCGGAGCGGTTAGCAATTAAATAAACAGAGGAGGAGATTTGTTCCCGCTGTCACTTGCGTTAGCCAAAAGGAACCTGCCGGGCCAAGCCTGAGTCAGTCTAAGGTACCATTAAATGGCAGGGAATCCTTTGCTCCGAGCCAAAGGAACTGGCAGCTGAAATTGCAGAGGTTCCCAACCACCAATACCACCAACACATACGGCTAATGTACTTCCCCTGGACAATCTGCCCGCAAAAGCTCTCCAGGGAAAAATTACAGCAAAGTATCAACATCAGTTTGCCGTTAAATTGTACACATACCACACGCACTAGGCAATTCTCCACAAAAAAATAGCAGTGGCTTGGCTATGAAAACAAAATGCAGTCAAATCATAACATCCTTCTTTTGAGCAGGTAATCCAGTGAGGTAATGCTGCTGTAATATCTGTATAACCGTAGCTACTTCATATTCTTGATGTGATTAATGTAGTATCACACATTCATTGTTACATAGTGATGGCCAGTGATAAAGTTCTCTAAATATTTCCTTTGCAGTTATACCAAAAATGTTGCATGAAAGTGTTCTTTCACTGACTATATCTGAATGAAACATGAACTAATTTTACTGGTGAGAAGCTGCAGAACAAACATTTAATGTGATGGTGCACACTTGCTTGATGGTGTTAGACCAAGAGGTGATACTGAATGTTGTCAACAGGTAATGATGGATGGATGGATAAATACATTTTAAAAAAAGAATTTTAAGTTTAAGTTACTGCCAGAAGCATTCAGTAAATTAATAAAAAAAAGACTATTTAAAAAAAAATGCACAATACCTCACAAAAAAGATTCATAAAATGCTACTTCCCAAAACTCGTTTCTAAGACTTTTAAAAGAATGTCTTAAAACATTTTAACACAAATTAAGGCGTTATTTTTAAGTTAAATTAATGCCTTTTAAAACTTTTTAAGGATCTGTGGGAACCCTGACTATATAAACAACCTATTCTTACTCAAAACTCATCAAATTTGGCAGCTTGGTTAGTGGCTCACTTACCCCTCTAGCGTCACTTTGTTACATGTTTTAATGTGTTTCAAAATAAACTTCCATCTCCACATGAAAGGTAGGTTTGGCCACCAAAACTACTTAAGGTTTAGGCAACAAACAGTCTTGATTAGATTTAGAAAAATGATTATGATTTTTTACAGTAACTTAATGAGTATGTCACTTAAAGACTATGTCATGTGACAACTCTGTCACGTGATGTACTCAACTTTTGGTTTCACAAGGGACACGAACAACGATCTCCTGTGATAACGTCCTGTGTGTGTTTGACCATCCACCATCGCTCCCTTCCAGCCTACTTGGAGTTTCCTCGCTCTTTCTACTGTGTTATTGCCATGGATCAGATTACATTAGTTAGCCAAAAGCCTGATGTGTCTCATACAGATGCTGTAAGGGGCTTTGTGGGTTGGTAACAGAAGCTAAGGGCCACTGACCAGGCTGATGTACTTCATGCCCTGGGAATGAGACTGGTTGTATATAGATGATGATAATATAAGAAAGCAGGAGTAGCTGAAAAAACGTTATTCTACATCTTTGTGTGGTACAGATTTCAGAATACATGGTCACAGTATTAGCATCACAGTAAATCCCATAAAGCCAGCTAAACCCCCTCTGATGTCCACTAAGACAGCATTAAAAAGACGGATTACTCAAAGACGTGGTAATGAGACCAAACCCTTCAAAGAACACACACAGCCCAATAAGTGTTTGTTTCCAAGTGTTGTGTCATCCTCTGCTTTAAAGATGGTGGTGGGAAAGAACCGGTGAAATCATACCTCCCTAGATTTTTTTTCTCCTTCCTTATTAGCGTATGCATTTTTGCACAATTGATAGTTTGTGAAAAAGCTTGCGACTGCCAGCATGGTGGCTGTGTGTGTCGTGAAGGATGGATGGAGTAGGGAGTGGAAGGGGAAACAACCTCGCCCAGTCTCTACACGGGCCTGTTGGTGGACATCTGGATGTGATCCGGGTCTGCAGATGAGCTGAGCAGGACCAACCACACCTCATTCCTGCATCATACTGTATATTAAGCTTCTCTAGGTGCTTGTTTCATTATATGCGGAATGACTGTGGTGTTTAAATATATATGTGTGTGTGCAGGTGAGAAAGAGAGAGAAGGTAACACGGTAAGAGAATCTCCTACTGCACCAAGTTGATCGCCATGCCCTTGTCTTCCACACTATACATTCTCCAAGCTGGTGGCTTCCAAAATAAAACTTAAAGCTATCATTTGTCCAATTTATTTGCTGGAAAGAAACATGTCAGCAAGATTAATTGCATTCTATATTGTTTGTTAGAGGAATGTGTTGGCACTGATGTTATTTCTCCCTTGCCATTTCAAGCTAAAAACACCCCAAAGAAACATCAGCTCCCACGAACATGCAGAGTCAGGATCATTTGATCCATAGAGCTGTGGGGTGGATAGGTCTTAATGTGCTATAATATCCCTTACACAACAGTACAGCGAAACATCCAGAAATGAGTCACTGTGAACCAACAAATTGTGATAAATGGCATTATTCTCGAGCGTGACGACACAGACCACAGTCCAATATGCTCTGTACTTCCTGTGTATTTATTGCATTCTATCTATTGGGCGACAAATAATAAGGATTTACAAAAAATCGTCAGATCTCAAGGTGCCAACACCTGCTTGGCAAGCTGATGTTATTGTTACTGGAGCTATTACATAAAAAAAATTTGCTTTGCTTTTTAATACAAGGAAGCTCAGCCTCAACAGTAGAGCTGGGTCTCATTTAAAAAATTACAACCCCAGTACCAAAACCAGAACCCATGAAGTGATACCAATAGAGTAGTTCATTTGATTCCTATTTTTTTCTGCCTTATTCGATATCTATCATGTGAACTGATGGATTCAGTTAAGGCCACCGACCCTGATCAATGGTAGGAATACAGATGTCATTTGGTCACAATACAAGCTATCACTACTGCAACTCTGCCCTGTTCTCAAACTGTTGCCAACCCAGGCCTGAAAGTCATACCAATATCTACACCATCACTCTCCTTTACTACTGCCAGACATCAGTTGTCTCTTCCTGCAGTCTGAGAATTTCTGCCACCGGCTTTTTCATGTGGGGCCTTCCCCGTTAACGACTGTCACCAGCACACATTTGTTCCAGATGGATTAGGATAAATCAAAGCCATGAATCAGCAACAAAGCTTGCAGCGTGTAGCACAGAAAGCAATGAAAGAGGGGAAACCTCCTAGTGCGAAAGCCTCCTACATGCTGGCATCTATTAAAATAAAATGACATAAGAATGAGGACATAATTCTTATTCTTCTGTTGAGAGAAACATCTTTAACTGGAAAAACACTCAATAACATTTAAAGCATTACAGCTTTTAGTTAGTTATGCCAGATAAATTTATAGATTAAACTACTATATTTATCTTTGATTATCTGTGTTTATACTATTGATTGAAATAGGGTTCTTGTAAATTGCTTCCTTGTTTCCTGGGCAAACATGGCATGCAAGCTTTCCATTGGATACAGGCCACGGAGAATATCAGTGATATCTTGTGCAGCTTATGTGGCCTTTAGATGTTTTACACAGGCAACAACTACACAAAAAATGAGTCCGAACATGTGGGGTTACCTTTATAATCAGTGTCAGGTATGACTACTTTCTCTCCATTATCGCTGAATAACATCTGTAAAATACGAAGTGAGAGTCTGATGGAAAATAACCTACTGGCACTGAGCCACTCTGTCTGAAAAACCACATAAGGAAACATTCAGACAACCTTATTATGTATGGAGTTTTCATTCAATCCACCCAAGACTTTCACATTCAGATCAGTCACTGATTATGGTGCCATTACAAGACCATGAAGCAATTCTGCACAAAAGTGACGTCACTTCAGAATCACACTTTTCTGACCTACATCTGAAACTCTGAAGAACAGACATTTCAAACCATACTAGGGCATAAAAATACTTATTATAAAAAAGTACATCAGGTTGCATTTCAAGACAGTGAAGAAAACCAAAGTCTAAACCCACACTTTCTGAGTGATAAAAGGGGGCATCAATCCACTGAGAGAAACAAAAGAAGGCGTGATTGATGAAATGTCTCAAGATGTTTTTCTTTACCGTCCAAAAATGTTAATTTCCCTGCTGCGCCTAAACTGGATTATTCATCACTTGGCTGCGGCTGATGTGACCCAAGTCCCTCATGTCATTGTTAGCCCCCTCTTCTTCACAACTCTATCAGTGTGACACCAACAGGCCTAGACAGAGATGGATGCCAGGATGGATAGACAGAGAAATAAGGACACAAGGACTCATGATTGATTGTACCCTGGTTAGGATGCGTGGCACAGGAGGCTTGGCCTGCTGACTTGCGGTGCATCTTCATTTGGCCGTCTTTTGTCATTCCATCACGCGTCCACTGCTATCAGTGTCTTTGGCGAATCTTTACTGAAAACCTCTAGAACAGCTCAAATCTTCCAAAAGAGTTTAATCTATAGAATTGGTGTTTTTAATACTTGGCATGTAGTAAGTCAGTAATGACTGCATTTTGTAGGGACTTTGGTTGATTACATATAACAGAATCTGATTAAAATTCAACTTTATACATTACTTTATATTATTGTCTAAAATGAACAAGCTGTTCTATCTGGCTACATGCCAGGACTATTTAAAATACAATTTTTGTATGAGTCATACATTGGAAACTTAATCTACTGTTCTCATTTACCTGCTTAGGAAATCAATAAGAACCAAACTGATGGTTTTATAATATTGACATCACTGGAAAGGTCCCAGAAAGTGGCAAAAGACTCTTTGAGGGGAATAAAAATATGGCCCACACAATGGGATTCAATGGAACAGAATGGAGGGACTTGAGCCTGGAAATTCACTCAGGTTGGACACGGTCCACGGTGTGGACAGAAATTAAAAGACAGCATCAAGTCAATGTTCATATCTATGGTATTCATACCTATGTCACAATATTTGGAAGATTTGCTTGTGTCCTTTTCATATCATGTATCTGGATATGTTTTGGTTGTTGAACTCTCAGGTAAACAAAATTATTGCAATATGGCATGTTGGTGTTTAGATTACTTTTTAATGGCCATTTGTCACTATGTTCTGCTATTTTCATGATGAATTATTAAATTAATTAAAAAGAGAAAGAGATATAGTAAAAAAATACAATGCAAATAATTCTTAGTTGGAGGCCTACATTTATATCTTAAATACGAAGCAATGCCATCATTGTAGTCAGTTTCTCCCAGTTGGTATTCCTTCAGCATTCATTGCTCTGGAGGTTTTTACAAGGGTCTCCTCCTCTCCCAAACTAATGGGACAGGTGATAAAAAACACTAAAAACACTGAATAAAGGAGTTTCACGTTAAAAATCTGTGTTTCTTCAACACTGTTCAGCTCGTCATGGAGGGGCCAGTAGCCCAGCTCCTGCTAATGTGCGCTCACCTTTTTTCTCAGATAAAGATCCAGACTTTCAGGTGGCTTTTACCAGGAGCCAAATTATCCACAGAGGTCTCTTCCTCTCCAAAACAAACCGATCCAGGGATTTGAACCGGTAAAAACACTGATTAAAGCAGTTTCATGTTAAAAATCTCTGCGTTTCTTCAGCGTCATTCCGCATGGCATGGGCTGGAACGCTTGCTCAGCTTGTTTCTCTGATCACCTAAGATCCAGATGTCCAGTAATTAAAATCCTTCTTGCAGTTAAAACATATTGCTAAAAATGACCAAGATCTAAAACGTGTTTTGTTAAAATGTGGCTTATAAACTGGATAAAAAGTTAACAACAGCAACAGCTTCTGACAGACAACCACAACCCTAATGCAAAGGGGATCTTGCACCACTGAGAGGTGAGGGCGACCAAATCTGGGTTTGAACATTGTTGGAAACAGTCGGGATAGTGTACGTACACAACTCAACAAACTATATGACATTGCTGTAGCTGTTTTTTGACACTTTTAATGCGGGAAAGTTACATATAAAATCTTTGAGGCAAAAAAAAAATCATGACTTGTTCTCAGAGGCATTTTGAAAGCAGCCTAAAGTTGTCACGTTCTTTTGAAAAATCAGACCAAATAATGTTACAGTGTGGGCGTGTTGTTCCTCCATCATTTATAGTTCTCAATAATTCCCAAAGTCAAACACCAGTCAGCCAATCTGGTTGTCACACAAAATGATGCCCTCGTTCGCGGCTCATTGCAAGCTTGACATTCTTCTGATGACAACACTCGTTTGAACATCACATCATGACTCTCTGCATTTCCATGCCGTCTGGAAAATGCTACTCACTACTACCAGCCTCGCTTTCCAACGGAGCAAATCAAACAAACAATAAATCAATCCACAACTGGAACCACGCTGACTTTCTGCTGAGTGCCATCATTAGTATGGTTTATTTGCTCATCGAGCTGTTTCTAAAAGCAGAAGCAAGCGGCGGGCTGTGTTCTCTGTGGCAGCTGCTGATGTCACTGTGCTGCAGCAGTAAAGTGCTTCTCTCCTCTCGCTCTACTGTTTATTTGGAAGTCATTAGTGCTGTCCAGCTTGGGCCTCATACATGCTCGGCTGAGGCAAAATCAAATCAGTGATCTAATTATCAGCAAGAAGTCCATCATAGGAGCAAAGCCTATTCTGTTTCTTTAGCGGCTGGCCCACTAACAGAGAGGACACTTGGGAAGTAACACACTTTTACCTTAACAGTAATCAGGCTGGGTGACAAAGTGCTTTAAAAACACATCTATTACCAAAAGGTCACAAACTCACTGCAAAAGGGGGTCCAGTAATGACATTAAATCCCAAAATGGAAGTGCACAATAATGGAAACAATTCTGGTTTATTAAAGTAATGACTTTTGCTATTTTTTGTTCATTGGAGGTGCTCATTTATAGGGCAAATATAAGTGTCAAAGTCAAAAGTCAAAGTCAAAGTCCATTTATTTGTCTCCCTTGGGAGAAATTTGGATTGGAGACAGGGTACTGCTGCTTTAAACAGCACGAAACATACAAACAAAAACACATAAAAGACAGTAAAACATTCAGCATCTTAAAAAAAATAAATAAATAAATAAATAAAACACATACTGGTAACCAGATAGGGACCAATGTGCAAAAAGATATTTGCTCATTGGTCCCTATCTGGTTACCAGTATGTGCATTATAAAGAAACAGCCATGTTAATTACAATCACACCAATACTGGTAAACAGTAATAAAGTCTTCCCATGCTTTATTGACACTGCTTTGCAATATGAATGCATGTATCATATTCTGACAATCACCACTTTCATATGCAATAGCAAAAAGTATTAGCATGTCACTACAAATGCAACATAGCTTGCAAATGGATATGAAGCCATTTAAGTCCAACTAAAGGTGCAAACTAGCATTGTTAAAATAATAGTAAATTCATATATCCACACATACGTACTTAGAATTTTCTGAAGTCAACATCATGAAGGTTTGAGGTCCCAGAATGCAAGATTTTTTCATTAACATTGCAAAGATCTATCTATACTATGTACTATATTAACAGTGTTTTGCCCACTTATCTTCCAAGTTCGCTCTGTGCTAAATCATTCTGGATAATAGCGAAAAGTAGGTAGAGGAGTGAAAGGCCAAGTTTGTTAAATAGCAAAGACTTGGTACTAAGGCTGGGAATCACAAAGTGACTCACAATTTGATACCATAACAATACGTCACCCTCAATAACAATGGATTCACGATGCAGCAAATCTGTGATATGCGATATATTCCAAGACAATCACCTACAATGCCACCAAAGCGAGACATCAGTGGCATTTCCTGCCATCATTGTGCCACCTGACCTTTTCCTAACCATAACCAAGTGGTTTTTGTGCCTAAAAATAACCACACATTCACCACAGCGCTAACTAAACATACAGAAATGTTAACTTTACACACATCTGCAACATAATAACATACAAATGTTACATATCAGTGGTTTGCAGAGACGTAAAATGTCAACATTTATTCTGGCAATTGGGATGGTTGCCCGTGTACTTTACTTTCACAAGACACTTCAAGCATATGGCAAAGTCTATTGATTTTGTTTGTCCTATCTGGGTTGTAAAAACCGAAGTGGGCCCAGATTTTCGATCTGAAAGATGACGGTGCCTCTCTGACTCGTTTTCCCCCGTTGTCCGCACTGTTCACCATATTTTCACTGTGAGTTTCTTCTTCATCGCAAGCTAGTTAACTTGCATTCACTTTACCCTCATTCATTTGATAAGTGCCTTCATGAGGAGTCATGAAGTATTGACTCTGGTAAGTGAAATGAGTGCCTACATGTTTTAAGAAATATGTAGATATTTGGCACCAGTGTATCCATAATTAATCACAAGAGGGAGTACTATGATATATTCCTGTGTCTACAATTTGTCCCACCCCTACTTGTCACTAGACAATACAAGACTCAACCTTTGGAGTAGGGTTGCAGCAGTAAATCAGTTTTAAAATATACCCTGATATGAAAACTGATGGTTATCATACTGTGTACATTTGCTGATGTACAGGTTTTTTTATTAGAAGTTTCAATTATAGTACTAAAAAGTTTCTTAAACCAAAGATAACCTTTCTGTTTTCATTCGTTTAAGGGTCATTCTGACCGATAATGATTCTGTAATACCATGATACCATGAAACTGCGGTACTTACTGAAACAGTTATCATACAGTGAAAATCTCATACTGCTGCATCCATACCTTGGAGTGAGAGGCTACTGTGTCATGCAAAAAAGACATTCATTTCTTCTTATCTCCAAGACAAAACCAGAGTGCACATGTGGTCAGATGTGTTGCAGTGCCTAAGAGAAAATATCTCTTGCATCCATCTAAAATTTGTTCCAGAAGGTCTCAATCCAAATGAGGGTCTGTTTCCCTCCAGTCCCGGATATTCTGTACACTTTGTGGCTATTACTGTGTTCTCAGTCAAGATAGGAGTTGCAATACCAAGCAGCCCAAAGAATTATTATCAAAGAGAGAAGGGAAAACAGGGACAGGGACATGGAAAGGCCATGGTTGTGATAGTTAATGTGGGAACACATCTGCTAGAGCTGTCAGGGGTCTGAGGCATATTCAAAATTAGGTCTGGATGTGGAGACAAATACATGGAACAACTGGCAGTGACTTGATTCACTTGAAAAGTTTATTTGTGGTGAACTCTGAGGAGCAGATTTAGTTTAGCTGGAAACTCCTGTTGAACTTCAAATATATTGAAAGTGGGTGGAAAACAGATGAACTCATCATTCATTCATTCAATTGGTCTAGCCTGAGTTTATAATTCCTGATCTTGATGGAGCCATAAGCACGGAGATACACCTGAAAATGGATTTGCCCTTTGTTTGCATGTGTCATTGTGTCTCGATTTCAGTCTACATCACATAGTTTTCACTCACACCAAGTTTAGACAGGAGCTTTTACGGTACATGACATATTTCATAGCTGCGGTACCTCACTAGTCAAATCCAATAGAGAAGAAGTCCCTAAAACTTTGACAACCTCAGACTCTTGCCGCCTCTTTCAAAGCTGCTATTTTAATGAGTTAGCCACTGTCTGTCACTCACAAGTACAAGACACTGACGTGGATTGATGTCATCGTTCCAGGCCACATTCTGAGAAATATCAACACTAATAAAGTGAAATTAATGTTGATCTTTCTCAGTGGGAAGGGGGACTACTGCTGATGCACGCCGTTTCAGTTGGTATGTGCTGGACTATTTTCTGCAACATTTAATACAGTAATAAAAATATACTATCTTTGGTAACATCATGACCGAAATATGAATAAAAAAGTTGACGACAGCACATCATTTAACTAATTTTAACACACTAACAATCATGATTGAATGTCTCTTTTTGTTATGACTGGCAAGTACGATGGGAAAGTCTTCAGTATGCAATGGATTAATGTTATGAGCCATGCATAAAGCAGGCTGAAATTGAGGTAATCAGCCTGCTTACTAGTTTCTACGTTTCAGTCACTTCTGATCCAGTCGAGACTGAGATGGGAGTAACTGAGGGCTTTGGGTTCATCTCTAAACCTCTGAAAAGGGTCATCTTCCTTGCTGACCTCAGCCGGATTTGTTTCCCGAAAAGGAAATGACTGCAACCTCCACTGCACTTGGGTCATGAGCTAGACTTGAGGAGCCAAACTACAAAGAGCTTAATCTATTTATAGGAAAACACTGCTACAGTACAATGATCAGGGGGAAAAGGAACCCTACAAGACAGAAAGACAGTCGGACGCCAAGGTTACACGCCAACTGTCAAGATCAACAAGGAGCCTTGCCATTCCCCTGCTTTATAACTTAAGTCCATTTTCCCTGCCTCTCCGAAAACATTAAACTATCCCGTTACTTTTTATATTGTCGATTTTGACATTTAATACAAGTAAGAAATGCAGCACCTACAAAGCTGTCTCGTGTAATAATACTAAAAACTTATTTGAGTACAAGTTGCGAAGAAAAACAGTCATTTTCTTTTTTTCAATGTAGAAAACATTAATTCATTGAGACTTAATGTCTCATATTAGTAAAAACAGTACAAGGACAGGCCACACTTTAAACATAGGCTGAATGGACGCAAGGTTAATACTATAATAACAAAGATATAAAACTTAAAAATACAAAAGCTACATTCCTCACATACTGGATTAACTACCAGAGAGAGCTGGAGTGAAGGCTGGGTCTTTAGGGTGGCATAGTCTGAAGGCGTTCAACGGAAAAGTCACAACACTCTCATAAACGTATTTTATATCACACAGAATTTTATTTTGTAATAAATACAAGTGCCATAGCAACAGCCCTACTACAAGGTTACTTGGTTTGCTCAGCTGGAATGGAAGGAAAATCATTTTAGTTTCTAACTGCCATTTTCCTATTTGGGGATTTTTAAATTGCCACAGTGACTTGGAGAATTGAGAGCTGAAAACAACATACACAAGACTGAAAGCAAAAACAAACAAGGACAACACTAACAAAGAAGAATATAGGAAGCAACCTGTTGGTTTGCCTGCTGAGCAGGCTCTGAAAACATGTCAGTCTGATTGGCAGAGGGAACAAGTTATTGGCAAGTCACAAGCAAGTCTCAAGACTTTGCACTCAAGTCAAGTCCCAAGTCAAGATTGAGTCCTATGCCCTAAACTTTGAGTTAAGAGTTCGAAACAAGTCATAATGCACTTTTCAATAAAAGTGATGCTAGTACTCAATTTACAAAAATCGTGAATGCTTTTTAAATTTGCATTTATTTGCATTTGTTTAGCATGTAACATGTTTAATGTTAGCTCAGCATTAGCTTGCTAACTATGTTGATTTTAGCTTAGACTAACTGTTCTTTGTCCAACTTCAAATGTTGAACGAAGTTGGAAGTTGTTATTTCTGACCCACACATAAATCGTTTTTGAAGACCACAGTGTAACTTCTGTTTGACCTCAATTGTTGGGCTTGAGAGACGGTATCAAGTATTTTCAAATCAAAAGGCTCAAGTCCAAGAGAAGTTATGAGTCACTGATGTTAAAATCCAAGTCAAGCTGCAAGTCATTTTTTTAAGTTTTTTGATCACATCTGACTCAAATGTACATCTCTGCTGGTTGATATATGACGTTCATTTAGGGGCATCCCTTTCCAGGTCTGAACAATTGCACATGCTTGCAAGAATTCAGTGAGACTTTTCAGTTAGCCTACATATACTTTTAAAAACACAGAAATAAAAACAAACCCCCCCATTGAGGGTAGGTAAAGCTAGTCATTCTCCTTTACCAAACTGTGTGAGTTATTCTAAAGAACCCTAAATCAAGCTTTGGGAACGTGGGGACTTCACGAGCAGTCACTACGTCTACATCTGCAGGTATGATATATCCCCATTCTCCACCCTGTGAAACACTAAGGAACTAGCATATATCCCATAACTCAGCATGAGGGGATACAGACGACACACAGATATGGAAGCAATGGAAAAGTCAGTTATAAAATAAAGGACTGTTGAAAAGAGGCAAAGGAGAACAGGGAGTGAGATGAGAGATGGAGGGGCAGCAAAGGTCCCACAAAAGGAAAGAAACACAGGGAGGTAAAGAAAAGCTGTGGAAGAGTCCTGTAGGCTCTGTGAATCACTGCCTGGTGTCAGCAGGCCTTATGAACCTGAAGCCTGGCCGTAAATTGTGGAGAAACCGTGAGGAACTCGGACTGGTCCCTGTGGAAATTCTATGTCTACACTTTATCAACCATCTGCAAGAACACAGGGACCGGTTACACTGCGTGCACCATGAATATCTTTCGTAATAAACAAAAGGCAGTGTATAAGTATTATTATCTCATGAAATCATAATACTGAGATATGCTTTCCTTTGAAAAAAATAATGGTGGAAATGTGTGGGCTTCAACAAATTTGTACGGTTTGGATTTCACCACATGGAGCCGATTACAATACCCACAGGTGGCATAGATATTTTGGGCCATTACAGAAATAAAGAGTTGAGTTCCCATCAAATTTATATTTAAGAGTCATGTGGGGGTCTAAACACGGGAGTAGTGACAAGCTTTTGTTTCCAGGGCCAAAATCATTTGCCTTCTCGCTTACTTGCAGTGAAACTGGTGTAACTCTCAGCTCTCCCATCACCCGTTCAGGTTCATATTATTGGAAACACTGACATCAAGCTGGAAGAACGAGAAGAAAAACACGCCAGTCAGAGCATTAGAGCAATGATCCATCTCTAGTTCAATACGGGAACAGGAGAGTGGGCTAAAACAATCAGCTTTCCTTTCTTTCTCTTCCATTCTCCCATCAGTGTTCCACCAAACATCTGCCATTCCTTCCCAGCAGAAGGGAAGGTCGTTTGTTTCCATGCCGAGATCACTCGGTTATACAACCACTGGTCTTGTTTGGGTACAACTGCTCAGACAGGATATTACAGGATAGTACAACGCCTTCTTTTCCCAACTGCTGGTCATCAGGGTAGAAACAGACAATAACTGCCTGTAGTATACGTGTGAAAGACAACTGCAGATGAACGGCTTGTTAGGGATCTCTTCTGAGGTTGCCACAGAAATGAGAAAAATTCACATCTATCATTTTAACTTGACGTTACACTCTTACAATTTGTTTTATATAGTCTAGCCATCCCTCTGTTGAGATTTAGGCTTTATTATCTTGTTTCTTTCTAACTGTATAACTCAGAGTGGCAGCATTAACTAGCCAACTAATGACTGAAACCCTGAGGCAGCGTATTTGGCTTGCCATGGAGAGATCAAATCTAGAGTCTATTCTGTGACTAAGACACCAGTCCCCTATCCACAGTGCCACTTACCACTCCTTTATTATTTCTGTGGGGTAATTTATCCACTCTCTTCTTTTATCGACCTGCAATTTCTGAACTATGAAGTTTCTTTCCCTGATTGCCAGAGAGCTGACAGACTAATGCACATTCTGGGCTCGCTTTCAGTGTTAACATTGGAGATAGCCCTCACAATTAAATAACAAAAAAAACAAAAAAAACAGGAATACACATGTACATCCTCTTTGTAAGGTAACACTCTCTGGCCTCGGCCTATTAACTGCTACAGTCTTCTGAGAGCGATGCATTAAGGGATCTAATTGTTCACAGGTTGACAGATGATCGTCCCAAAGTCTTATGTCTCAAGTACCGCCTGTCTGTGCATAAAAACAGTCTGGAGCAATGCATTCCATTGTGTATACCGCGTTCTACCTGTGATGGAAGCTATTTATGGACTGATGAGAGGCATTTAGCCAGAAATAACTCAAAAGCACATTATCTCTGAGCAGATCTGATTCCAGAGCACACACAAAGAGAGAGGTCACTTTGCTCTGTGAGATGTACAACAAAGGATAACCCGGTAGACATGGTCGTGACCTGAATGTGAGGTCAGTTGCTCTGACAATGGCAGTGCGAGGGCGTGTGTGTGTTTTTGGTTCTAACTATGTCAGTGTTGTGGTGGTGTGAGGGAGTATCACTGTCCAGCAAGTTACATGAGGCAAGTCGTTCCATTGCAGAACAAGTATGTCTGATTGCTTCCACACAGCCGTGTGTAATACGTCTGGAATTTTGACGAATATGTACAGACACACGTGCAGATCAAACTTTACCATTCTGTTCATCCAGCTCATTGCCGATCTCCTGGCCCATTATCTTCTGTCGGCTGATGACAGCTGATAGTGCATCCAAGCCTGCATCCTGGGCTGTGAGGAGAGGTGAAAGGAAATAGAAACTTTTAAACACTTGAACATGAGACAAAGAAAGGGACTAACGCTGAGGGCATTTAGATAATGCAAGGCAGGACGAGGATACAGAGAAAAAGACTCAAGAAAAACACATTATATTATAAAAAATAAAACCAATATGAGGTCAAATTTAGCAACGGGGCAGAGGACAAACTATAAAACGACGATGAAATCCCCTTTGAAAAAGTCAATTGTAAGAAGGGAGCAATTACAGTCCACTGTACTTGTGATATAATGAGGCAACTATTTAGGAAATAGGAATGACAGGCTGTTGGGGTCCAGCTTAGCTCACAGTGCCACATGTGAGTCATTCAGTACTTTACCCCACTCAGCCATACTCCTGTTATTATAACTGTGGCAGGCCAAGGTGGAGAGCGAGAACAGTGAAGCTGAGGGGAAGAGAAGAGAAGAGAAGAGAAGAAGAGAAGAAGAAAAAAAAAATAAAGAAAAGAAAAGAAAAGAAAAGAAAAGAAAAGAAAAGAAAAAGTTCTGGCCTCTGTAGGTTTCCAAGTTTGACACACTCTCCACCACAGGAATTTTTTTATGACCGCAGGTTCAGGCGCTCACCATTACCCAACTCCACCAGAAATCCCACAGGGGACTAGAAACCTCCATGTGGTTTGGTTTCACTGTCTTAAGAGGAATCTGTGATCCCAAACTGACAATAACCAGAGCCGTAATGGAGACACAGCAATGAAGTGTCACTTGGAGTCAGGTGAACTAATGTCTGGGTGTTCAAATCATGTCAGAGTCATTCAGGAAACAGGAAAGAGCAGGCGTGGGCGTACAATATGTTTTCTAGATGTGAATTATTGCGATCATCATTAATATGTTAGCACAGACAGCATGTCCCATACATGTTTAATACAAATCATGTTGTGTCTTAATCTTGTTGTCGCACCAACTGTCTTTATTTTACTATAATGTGCATTATTTCCACACACACACACATTAAGAGATGTTACATATCTTTATGATGGGACGGCCATGCTGTATTCATTGAAGAGGTACAAATATGGGCAAATATGAGTTACAATTATTATCTTAGTGATGCAGGAAATTGTTAGTGCTACAGATGGTTGCAATGCCCATATTTGGTTTGGATGCTAATTTCATCGAAAAGGAATGAAACAGCACACTTGGATTCATGTTTGCTTGATCACCCATTACAACTGGAATGGAACAGTCTCATTTGGGGCAGCTGCGGCGGTGTTGACGGAGTCGATCCCTGGCTCTTAAAGCTCCTGTCCATATGTCCTTAAGCAAGACACTGAACCCCAAGTTGCTCCTGATGGTTAGGACAGTGCCTTGCATAGCAGCTCCGCCTCCATGAGTGCGTCGTGTGTGTGTGTGTGTGTGTGTGTGTGTGAGGGTGAATGAGAGGCAAATTATAAAGCTCTTTGGCCATTAAGGTAAAAAAGTGCTACCCAAGTGCAGTCCATTTACCATTTATTCAATTATGTGTAATTACCTTCGATGATTCGCTGTTGCTGCTGTTTGATCTCTCCAAAGGTCAGCCCTCTGGTCTCCTCTGATTCGTTGACCAGCCAGGGGTTGGCCGCAACACCTCCACTCGTTCCTGCCCCTGTGCCCATCAACGTCGACCTGTGAAACATCATGATAACAATGTTTAGTTTCAAAAATGTTTCACCGCCACTACTCAAGTTTTATTGTATTTTTTTAAACATGTGAGCCATCATACAAAATGAAAATTAGTTTTGGAGAGCACAAAATTACAACACAAAAGCAAATCTGGTTTGGTTGAAGTAACAAATCACCCAACTGTGCACAACAACCTAAAGTTGATGGCAAGTGTGCCCTTGTTGTGTGTCAATCACCATGCCAGCACACGAGTCTAAAACACCCATCGTGCATCAGCGACTTTTAGCTATATAAGTAAACACAGTCAATATGCCTGGTTGGGATAGGAGTACAATGCACATCTGTACAGCTCCTACAGCAAACACATCTGTACGAGGCATGTTCCCTTTTCAATACTGTATTCTTTTGAACATTTTATAACAACAAAAGCCTTTAGATCACAGAAAAAAAGTGTTTACTCATTTATTCTTTTAAGTTTTTTGAACGATTGAAAAATACCAGGTCAGCTTGCGTAGTGTGTAAACAGTGCATGTTAATCTGTCACAGGACTGCGGGCTGCTGGGGAGGTTTCGCTCTGACGAAGTGACAGTCCAGAGAGCTCTCTGGGCTGCACTGCGCTGTGCTAAACACCGCTGTGTGGTTTAAAAGCTATTCTTCTGTTAATAGCTTAAAGCTGTGCTGCAGACCCCCCCATGGCTGTCTTGTGGTGACGGGTTCAAAATCTCTGTGTGAGGCTGGATTTAACCGAGTTTGCTGCGAGCAAGTCGTCTGCTAGTCAAGCCTAGGAAAAGTAGGCTGCGCCACATGTAGGCATGTCAGGAAATAATATTACTACTACACTAAAGCTAACATAATTCAGTTTTTTCATTAGCACATTTAAAGGTCCAGTGTGTAGGATTTAGGGGGACATATTGACAGAAATGAAACATATTTAATATGTTTTCTTTTGTGTATAATCACCTGAAAATAAGAATTTTTACCTTGGAATGAGGCGTTCATAACTACACAGGGAGTGGGTCCTCACCCATGTTTCTACAGTAGCCCAGAATGGACAAACCAAACATTGGCTCCAGATAGGGCTATTCACTGTAGCTAGCAGCCAATAACAAGCAATGTCGGAAAAACAGTGATTTGTTACTGTTTTATACAGTGTTTTAACCAGTTTAAATCACAGAGTCTGTTTGTTCAGGAGAGGAGGAGACCTCTGCAAAGAATCTGGCTTCCACTAAAAACCTCTTGAACATCTGGATCAGGAATAAGGTGAGCACACATTAAGTTACCAGAGAAAAAATGTGGGCACATATTAGCAGGTGCTGGACTGGCAGCACCTCTTCGACAGACCAAAGAGTTTAGGAAAAACCCCAATTTGTAATGTGAAACTGCTTTACTCAGTGTTTTTACCGGTTTTAATCACCTCATCCCTTTGTTTTGGAGAGTAAGAAATCTCTGTGATTAATTCAGCTTCTGGTAAAACCTTCTGAACAATGAATACTGAAGGAATCCCAAGTGGGAGTTTGCAATTGGCACATGGAAAAAGTTTCAGCTGGTTGCAATCTGCAATCCTTGCCACTAGATGTAATTAAATCCTTCATACTGTTCCTTTAAACTCGATGTTTCAAATTTTAAAGTGAAAGCTGTTGAGGTTATCTCTTTTTTGCACAAGCAATACATAAAACTACTTTTATCTCATCATGCATCTCACACTGTGATGACTAGCATAAGCTGCTTCTGAAGTGGTCTCTACAGCACTGTCAGACCATTCCCAAGGCTAACTAGCTGAGGCTGATACCATCAGAGGAGTAGGTGAGATGAGGCATTCGGTCTAATCTCTCTGACATATTTGATTACTATGAGACTGTGTGCCAGCCCTCCACTTCCTCCACGAAAGTGCCCAGTGTGTGAAGATCCAATTAACCAGTCAGTGGGGAGCGCCAAAATCAGTCGGGCACATCTCTTGGCAGCCACAAAGCGCTAGACTGCCGCCACCGGGGCCTGAGCACCCAGGTCCTGACTGAATGACTTGGACAGGGGAGATTTAACTAATTACAACTATTTCCAGTGCAATCAAATACAAAGGAAAGGTTAGTGAATAATGGAGGAGAGGTGGGTCTGAGGGGTGACAGGGTGAACCGAGCCTTCAAATGTAGGCGCCATGTCCTCCTTGTGCTTAGTCTGAAATGGAGATGCTTAGAATGTGTTGTTTCGGGGATAGATTAAAGTCCCCTCTGTAACCTCTATCCCTTTCCTTCTACCAAGTTCTCACAAAAAAAAAAAAAAGAGCGGCTTAGATTATCCAAGCATGGCCAATCCACCCCCTCCCGCATTCTGTCCTCAGAGACCACACAGTGGGAATGGGTCCTACCCACAAATCCAAATTACCCACCACATATCACTATTAAAAGTTGGGTCTGACTGAGCAAACTAAAAACCATATGACCACATGATTACAGTTTGCCAAGCTAATTTATTAGCAAATGTCATTTGAATTTTTTTTACAGAGCCTTTTATGTAATCGGGTGTGTGGTCTGTAAAAAAGATGAAAGTGTGTGCAAAGCACCACTAAGTAGATCAATCCCAAAAACCAAAGCTTGTGAATCAGAGAAAGGCAGTCTCATATCAAGGCATCAATAAAAGTGGTTTTCTAATCCAGTTCAAACGGATCTGATGAAGTGACGCTTTGTTTTATTCTACACTCATTTCGGTTGCTACCCAAAACTCCCTGTACAAAGTTGTACTGTACAGGAACTTTCATGCCAAACCTCTACAATGTAAAAACAACATGGAAGTACCATCTATGAAAAAAAGAGGCAGATCTTCCCATAGGCGACAACAGTGGAATATTGGACACCACCCAGGAGAGGGCTACAAAAAAGTATTATTGTTGTTTGTTAGCTAGGTTGTTCATTTGTGTCATCTCATTAGCTCTTGATCTTGTTTGTAAGAGATACATTAAATATAAAAAATAGTAATACATTTTGGGGGGGTGGGGGGGCTTGCCTTGGGCACTGAATGTGCTACGTCCGGCACTGAAGTGAAGAAAAAATAATAATTCATAAAACAGACATGAAGAGCTGGATGAAGTTAACAACATGACACCATTTCCTCTTCCTGTCCAAACAAATATCACCTGGGCCGGACTAGGTCAAACATTGTGCAAAGTAATGACTGCCTGAAGCCTGAGGTTTTCAAAGCTGTCACATTGACGTGACATCAGTAGATGAAGAGGATATAAGCTGCGGCATCCAGCTCTTTGATTGGCTTCACAAGTGCTAGAATAAATGCTCAGCGGAGAGTTGTTAACTGTAAACTCACTCCTTCCATCTCCGTTCATCAAAACACACACCCAGGAACATTCGTATGAATGAGTGTGCGTGTCCATTTCAGGAGGTGCCAAATGTGTGATCAGCAGAGCAAATCACTTAATGAAAAGGAAAAAGCCACAAAGTTAGGAGCCCTGTCAGAATGGCAGACAGACGGACTTCCTTCCGAGTGATAGCACAGAGAGAGGTCAGGACACATGGGTCATACCGGATGTATGAAGACTTTCACAGAAAGTTAGTGACCAGTGACATATCATCAAAGCAGAGGAGAGAGCATATGACCTTTCTGGTCAAGGTCATAGACAAGAGAATGAGGATTCATTATTTTTAATTGGGTGTCCAAGACTGGATACTAAAAAAAATCAATTAAAAAAAAGATCTCAGAGTGGAAAATCACAAAATGAAAGGCGGCATGTTCTGAGCAGGATGCTCCCTGTAGCAACATGGGGTGATGCTTGGTTTGGGCCCTCTTACACTGACTGACAGTGGCAGACAGAGACTCACAGTTGAGAAATATTTCGCAATTTTCTTGGACTACTAAAGCATGAAGCTGGCTGTCCAAGAATATTTTTCAAAATGAAGGAAAACACCATTGGAAAGTGAATACTACTTGCTTACTGAGATTTGCAAATACTGTCCTTCTTAACTTTTCGTCTCATTAAGGATAGAGTGAGCTCCCGCACGCTGTCCCGCTTTTTGTAGTAACTGCAATTTTATCAAGGTAACGTGTCGGTAATCAGACCTCTTCATCTTAAAAACCACACCTCATCCAACGCAGAGGATGTTGAACATTCAGATGTGCAGAGACTTTTCATAAAAATAAGTAATTTGGTGGACCTCTCATTAAGGATACAATTATTTGTCCAGATTTTAATACCTGGAAGGTTCGGGCTCCGTGATGTCTCCCTTGAAGGTGGCGTTGAGCTGCTTCTCTCTGGTTAGCAGGTCATCAATAAGGTTCTGCCTCCTGTCAGCTTCTGACTGCATTCTGATGAAGCAATGTTAAGGTCATGCAAAAGGTCAACATTACTTTAACATGCGTCTGTGAAAGTGGATGGAGGATGCTTCTGACACTTTTCTTTGGGTCAGTTTGGAATTAACCCATGAACACAGAAACCTTTGTAACAGCAAACACTTTTAGGGCAGATGTTTTTAAAACACTCTAATGCCCTCTATAGGAAAACCACTGCTACTGCAAGCAAAGAAAACCCTCCAGCCCAAAATGTAATCTCAATCTCATGACTTCCACTCAGTGGAACATTTTCAGAGGAAAGGATACATGCGGCGAGAGGATGATGCTCGCAACAAACCCTCTTTAAGCTGGGCAATATTCTGTTTGAGCTTCTGCAGTGATGCCCGTAGTGTCATGTTGATCTGAAAAGACAGAAGGCAGTCACAGCAGCTGATTACTAGAGAAACCTGAGGATAAATTTATACGATATGCCACTGTATTTGATTATAACACCTTACCTTTGCAGGGTTCCCCCCTGTTCTTTGCTGCCTGTTCCGTTCATGAATGTTTTCTGCTATTTCCTGTGCCAAGCGACAAGTGGCATCATAATTCTGTAACCTACAGATCAATAAATGGGATAGAAGCGTCATTTAGATTGACATGTCATTACTAACTAATGACAGACAGCAGCCACAGATACTTTTTGTATGAACACAGAGAGACCCCTGTTATCCCCATTACGAGTTTAATGTGGTAATTAAAGAAAACTGTCACTGGTCAATGGATCTGTGCAGAGTGAGGACAACTGACTGATCTGTTTCCTAATGTTGTGCAGCCTCCTAAACATATGTTATAAAAATACCTTACAATAAAATACAGTAAACACTGACCAGGTATTCTATCTAGCTCATAATGTTCAGTGTTTGGACTGCCAGAGGGCCTAATGTAACTCGTTAGACAGGTTTGATTTTGGAGATTAAGAAAAAATACCACTGAGTGTCTAAGAAAGATGAATAAACGCCACTGACTGACAGCTTCAAATGTTTTAGCTGCGACATTAGCATTTAACACAGCGCTAATGTACTGCATTGTAGGGTATTTGTGTTACTGAAGTACCAGTATTTTAGTTGGGTTAACGTCAGTCAATATGCCCAAGCTTTAGCTACAACCATCATGTGACATATTTAGCTTTGTCTTTTTCCTCTTTCGATTTTGCTAACGTCACTAAACTCCAATCTGAATTGTAAATAAAACCCTAAAATAACATGAATTTCCTTGCCCTGTTCCAGTACTGCATATACACATAAATAGCTGACTTTGTAATGGCTTATTAGAAATGCAGGTTATTGTATTTGGTTTATTTTGACAAGGAAGAGCTAGCTACAACCTTAGCTAGCAGGATATAGAAAGAGTAGCTGACTTCTCAGGGTTAGTAACGCCATTTATTGCAATTAATAATGCAGTTAGGGCAGTTACCTGTTGCATTTGAACACACTACTTACCATGGGTCCTGAGACATTGTGATAACAGTTAGTTATAGAGAGAAAATCCACTTAGTTTGAACCATCCGGCAGTAATCACCAGCAAACTACTTCTTGTTTGGGTGTGACGTCACTACGGCACGCTGCGAGGAACAGCCTAGTCCAGGGCCGCTTTTTTCAGTTGGAATAAATAACAGAAAGGCTACTGCCAGCAGCACAGTGTCACTGTTGTTGTGTTTTCCACGTGTAGACAAACTCGAAGCCTCCTCCTCTTCCTCCTCCTCCTCCTCCTCCTCACCAGCTTTCAATGCTCTTCTGCTTACAACAGTGGGCACAAAAAGCCACAGCTCCCTCCCATTTTGAGTACCATTTCTTACTGTCCTGTCCTGTTAAAAGTGACATTTAACTGCATTAAGGATATCTGTATTGTTTGAACAAGAAATTGAACTGCATTTGTTTTTTCACATTCTATTTGTGTAGAATATTTTTGTGTGTTTATGTTATTGCCATTTTTATTGGTTTATGGTTTGTGCAGGAGTGGACTTGCAAAAGTTCAGCAAGTAACCATTGACCATTCTTAGAATTTCATGTTGAGAAGCTGTAGATGTACTGAAAGTGTAAACAGCCTACACTGCCCTGTAAGTCTGTAAAATACATTTTATCATTATATATTCTAACGGAAAAAAATGTTACCTAGGGTATAATATTTGAACAGATATTGTCATTTCAATTGCTATAGCTAGCACACTTAGCATATATTCTACACAGGTATGAAGCTTGTTGGAATTTAAATGCATATAGATTTATGTCACTGTGTGGATGAGGGTGTGTTTGTGACCTGATGGTCGAAATAAAGATTTAAACCCCCTCTATCAGCCTGTACTGAGTGTCCAATCCACCCTCCTCCATGTCAGCTCTCCTTCATTGGCTGCATGTATTTAGGTAACCTCCTGTGGCGTGTAAAGTGCTTGTGTGAGACTGTATGTACGGAAATGACGCAACGATGAGAAGCCAACCCCAGGGCTGTTACTCCTTAATTGTACTGTGTGTGCATATTTACTCTGAACCCTCCTCATGCTCAAGTCCGTGTATGCCAGGTGTTGTAATATTTCCTTTATTCACCATTACTTTTTTTGCATGTACAGATGTGCACGTGAAGAATTGAAAACTTTTAGAAGGATACCCCACCACTTGTAAGGGCCATTTTATCCTAACTAAAAACTCAAAATTGTACCCAGTCTCCTGCAGTGTCGGCCTGTGTGATAGGAAGTTGTACTGTCTCAAAAAGATGGCTCTGTTTTTGCAAAATGCTGTCACTCAGCGAGCCATCCTCAAACACCATCATGTGTACATACCAATGATCAAAAGCTTATAAAGCAATTCAAGTGCAACAGAAACCTTTATTGGTACATTCTTATATACAGTAGTGAGTGAATCACAGTGAACAAGCGCAGGCCTTCCTTTCCACTTCACTGCAGTATATTTCAGACAGCCCTGTAGCCCTGCACATTAACAAACACATGTCAGGTTTTTCAGTTAAAGACAGCCATGTCAAAACATAAGCCACATAAAAGACCTGTTAACCTGCCAGTACTTACCTGAGCTCCTTCAGCTTCTTCTTTTTGACCTCATCCAGGCGCACACGTCTCTGCCGGGCTTCCTCCATTAACCTGTCAGCCTCCTTAAAGACTTCTCTGTGCTGTGCTGCGGCTGAGAGCTCATGTGCCTTCACCTGATTTCGGATGGTCTCTGAGTAGCGGTGTGCTTTCTGACGCTGCTTCTCCTCCGCCTCCTCCTGTTTGATGAATGCTTCCTGCTGCGCCCTTTGTGGAGAAAAGCAGAAATAGCAATGGAAAGTAATGCTATTAAAAAGGTATAGATTTATGTGTAAGATAGTACGAATAAATGAAATGAAGGCCTTGATACTAGCTGCATTATTAGTACACTGATTGAACCATCCTACAGATTTGATGATGTGTAAATAAATCAAAATTAAAATCAAGCTTCTTACTTCAGCACCCTCTCAAACTCTGCCTTCTCCCGGTCAGCCTCCATCGCCAGGAGGTGCTCTTTGCAGCGAACCTGCTCCAGACGAGCCGTCCTCAGCATCTCTGCCTGCTGCACTTTCTTTTCAGTGAGCTCTTTCTCTTTTCTCCTCCATTCTCTCTCTATGATTTCTTGGTTCCTCTGAGCACGGAGCTCGTCCTTTCAAATGCAGACACAAAGAAGTTGGACATAGTGGAAGCTTTAATTCCCATGAATCTGTATGAAATGTGTCTTTAAAAAGTGATTAGAGTATTTAACTCTGTTATGGAATTGAATTCAGCAGGTACCACATTTATGGCAGTGGCCAGCTAGTAGTTTTATTTCCCAACCTGCTCTGCCTTGTAGTTTTTTGCCTCTCTTTGCTGGGCCCTCAGTTTGGTAATCTCCAACTCCTTTTCCTTCTTGATCCGTCTCTGCTCTGCTTCATATTCAGCCTGCTGCTTCTGCACAAATTCAATGATAGGATGTTGAGAGTGAGTTATTTAACTGAACTTATGGGTATAGTCTGTCCTTGTATTACTGTTTGTCTACTTGTATTTTCTGCTGGTCACTGGAGATTAGCAATTAGTTCACGTGGACTGTCTTCGGAGATAATATGCTTTTATCTTACCATTTTGTTTCGTCTATATTCCACATCTCTCATGTCAGCCAGCCTCTCCTCCTCTCTCCTCCGCTCCTTGGCCCGTACGGTCTCATTATTGATACGAACGATCTCTTCCTGCAGACGCTTCCGCTCCTCCCTCTTCTTCTCCAGGGCCTGGAAGAAGAAAGGGACACCAGTACAGGTGCACCTTACATGTGGTTGCATATTCCCCTGAGCATGTCAGTGTTCACTTTTCTGCTGCATGTGTTTCTGTGTTGTCTCTGCGTGGGCTGTATCTGCACCTTGAGGTCTTCCAGGTTCATTTTCTCCAGGTTCTTCTGTATCTGCTGTTTCTCCTTCTCTTTCATCACGTCTTCCACTTGCCTCTCCTCCAGATGTTGCTGGATTTGGTTCTGAATTTTCTGCAGTTCGCTGAAAGATAACACAAGCGTAACACACAGATGATAAGTACACGAAAGCCCTTTGCCTTTACTGCTGATTGGGAAGAGGATCTTATTAGAGGGACGTGGGTGGTTTGGGTGGGTCATCCCTACAGTGTAGTGTGAGTCATTTTGTGTGTATATCCCAGTAGAGCTCCCCTCACCCAATCCTCTCCTGTCTGCGCAGCTCATTATTCAGCTCCACAGCCTCCAAGGCCTTGCGGCGCTCCACTTCCATCATGCCATCCAGACGCTTCTCCTCCTCTAACAACTCTGCCTGGATCTGTTTCTTCTCTCGGATCTGGGCATCACGTGTGGCTTGACACTGAGCACCCAGAATCAGCTAAGGGGATCACAAACAGAAGTACTGATGCACTGATAACACTCATACAAAAATCAGTAGTACTGCCAGTAATTGAATAGTTCACATTCAGGCCTATTTTGAAACTTTCATGTCTGCAGCTGCTCCCTACCGTGTTGAGCTGTTTGATCTCCTGCTCTTGCTCCATCTTTGAGACACTGGCCTTTTCTACCAAGCTCTTGGCACGGTCCTGGGCCTCACGCTCCAGCTCGGTCAGTGCCTGGTTGTCCTTACGGGACAGGTCTGCCTCATAGATCTGACACTTCCTCTCCTCTGCAGCTCTCTGGATGAGAGTTACATTGAAAAAAAAGGAGTAAGACAATATTGTCACATTGTAAATCTGCAAGTTAAAGAGCAATTTTGATTGGAGTTTTTCATGTTTCCTACAGTGTCCACTTCTTTCTTTCTCTGATGAGCCTCCCTCAGAGCCTCCTTCTGTTTCTTGGTGAGAACCCGGGACGTTGAGGTGATCCGCTCGAACTCAGCTGATGGCAGTATGATGGACTCTCTTGAAGGATCCTTAAATGGGATCCTGGCATAATGACAGGTGCTTGTTTGTTATATGTGCTTTTGAGGTTTCAGTGCTACATGATAGCTGGCACATGAGCATCTTTACAATATTGTGACATTTAAATTTGCTTTTTATTAATCTGAAATTAAATTTAGCTACTTAAATTTACATCTATTAAAGTGTGCATTACTACTGGTTTCATACCACCACGGGCAAACTGACAGACAATCTATGGAGGTTATCAGTGAGTGTTAGCCTACCTGAGATTACGGATGAGGTTATTGGTGATGATTTGAACAGTCTCTCCTTCTTGGTTCTTCTGGGACTGATTCTTGGCCTTGGAGGCTGAGTTTCCACGTTTGTCTAACTGTGATATCTGGACAGAGTTAGACATCTCACAAACCAAGTCAAAACTTTGTGTGACCTCTGCACCTGCACACACCCAGACTCAGTAACAGATGTTTCAAAATAACACTGAGCACTGCTGTCACACCATAGCAATAAACTGGTGCTATGAACCTGGGCTCAGCAACATTAGTGATGCTGCCATTAGAAATTAACACACTTTATAGCAACTTCATCATCTATGGCTGATTACAATATGTAATGGCCACACTAACTCACCTGTGTTGACCTCCCAAACAGGCTTTCATCAACCTGAGAGGTGGGAGCGCGCATGTGATACCGGCGGGTGTCAGAGCTGCTCCTTGAATTCGTGGAGCTGGATCCTTGTTTCTAGCAGGATTAGAAATCAAGATCAGAACAGAGGATGCTAATTTGGCAAACAGGCAAAGTGACATTACTTATTTCAGGATAAAAACTTACCATGGTTGTTGGTGTCCACTACAACCGAGCATGAATACTCTAAAGGGTTTGATAAACACTTTACAAGGTGTCCTCAACAAGTTTTAAAGACTGATAATACGGGCCAAACGTTTTGTTATGAATGGCACAAGTTTATTCAAAAACTTGACCACTTGTTTGTTGTCATGGGAACACATGAAAGGAGAGGAACGTGCGTTTGGTCCCCGCTTTCTTATGTTCAACCGTAAATTAAGGCTGGCACAAATCATGCTGTGCGGCCTTTGCAACAGTTTGTCTTCCGCAGCAGCCGCTCGCCATCGTGGTCCCGCCGTGAATCCAGTCCGGATAGCTGAGGCAGCGAGGCCCGAGGATGCGCCCGCCGAGTGGAGCTCTTCATCCGCTCCCAGGTGGCGTCCTGCCGCTGCAGCGTCCCGCATTGTTGCCTTTAGCGGAACAGTCTGTAGGGACTGTTCGTTACTTAATATGCTTCCGTCAGAGGAAAAACAGAACTGACAGAGTCTGACCTTAAAATAGTGATAGCCTATGCCAGCAAAATCATTCTGTTCTATAGCTCATGTAAAATTTAGCAAAAATAAAATGATAAAAATAAATAGATTGCTGTAACTAGCATGCACAACAATAGTGAAAAACAAAGTTTTTTTTCAACTCCAGGATTTTATCTTCAACTTTTAACTTTTATTTTTTATACATCAAAGGGTAGCTAAGTTTTGAAAATCCAAAATTGAATTCATGATGGTGAGAGGGTCATGCTTTTTCATTCACTCAGGGAGGCTTAAGAAAAAAAATATTTGTAGCTTCAGAGAGGGTAAAAAAAAAAAGTCATACCCCAGTCATCTCCCTCCTCTGATAAGTAAAGAGCAGTCCCTTAGCGCCACAGCAAGGTAACTCTTGCATTGGCTACCACAAGATGCTAGCTACAGCTCAATAAACAAAGGGAAATGGAAATATGAAAAAAAAAGGACATTTTTAGTTATGTGTTTAAAAGTAGTTTGCTATTTGCACATTATTTTTCTTTTAATATGCTATTGTACTGTCAGGTTGTCAGACTCACAAAGAATTTTGTCAGACTTCAAAGAAATGAAGATGAAATTAGGATATTATTATCAGGCCAACACAATGTCAACTGTATTCAGGTTGTTGATTGGTTAGGGACATTCTCCACTGCAACAGCGCTGTGCTGCTCAGATGGTGCAGGACCTGGGGGCCAATGACTGTATTGGCCAATAACAGATAAGCATGAAAAAATGCACCACCAAAGATGCTCTGTCTCTGTCTTCACCACTTACAGACTGCCCTGTCCCCTCTTACCTGCCCTGTCAGAACGGTACTTGACCCATCAGCCTAACATTTTTGTGCACATTTATGAAGGTATCCAAAAGGACCTCTATGGTTCTGGTGATTCACAATTCTTGAAAAAAAAAAAAAAAAAAAAAATTTACTGATTGTTTTCAACCATTATTGACTGCTGACTGGTAGGAGCCACAAGCGATCAAAATCACATTGCAAAAGGCACTAAAATCTGTCCCAGGCCACATTTTGGCCTTTGTCATGGCTCAGAAACTTACATGCATAAAACTTTGGTCTCACTTACAATAGGAGCATCTTTAGATTCATTTCATAGGCTACACAATAAATTATGATCCACTATGATATGAGATGAATAAATCCCTACTTTTGTTACATTTGTCGCCAAGTTGAGATTCAACTTTTCTTATAGAGAATGTGAAGGTAGCACACATCACACTGGTAAGATGGGGGCATCATCTCTCTCACCAAAGTGTTTGCACTCAGTCCAAAAACGAGATAATTTACAATATCTGGGTAAATGAGTGGAAGTAGCGCACCAAGGTCTATGTTGTTTATCCTGACTACGCTGTCCAAACACCATTGCTTGACCAGCCTCCAGTCACAGGTAACAGAGTGCTGTCCTCATAAGGTGGCGCCCATGTCCAAAAAAAAAAAAAAAAAAAAAAAATACAGGGTGACTTCGACCTCACATTCTCTATCTGTATATTATCCCCCCTTTAATCCACTACTGTCATGCAGACATGCTGGAAACACAGCCTGCTCTGCACTCCCTGTTCCCCACCCACATGCTCCCAGACACACCTGGTGGAGATCTGCATGTTTCTCTTTTTCTACTTTAGATCTGGACTGTATTCATCTTTGTCTGTCAGGAATGGTCAGCTGCTGAGATGACCCAAAGGTCAGTTTTTACAAACCCAATGTCTCAGCCCTTGCCCTTCAATCAGCCGCAGTGTAACTGAATACTGACACCATCACTGTCATTGTGTTTTCCACATGGACAAGCTCAAAGCCTCCAAGTCCCTGAAGAAACAGCAGGAGCAGGCTACTGAGTTTACAGTAAAAAAAAAAAAAGAGCACTCACAAATGATAATTGTGTTGCTGTCCAGGAAACTAAGAGAATATTTTGACAGTGTGACCAGAACCATGCTCTTTTAACTACAGGTGTTTCTGTTGCAGGCACACTCCAGCTCATGCTCACAGCAGGACCCAATGTAGCCTACCCAGCAGTCCTTTGACTATGGCTACACAGCACTGCACTGGGTTACAGCCAGCCCCCACAGCCCAGCTTCACTTAAAGCATCTCACCACAATTTGACCAAGCACCTTGCCTCCGTCTGTCCTTTTCTCTCTATGCTCTTCTACTGAAAATTAGATTTTCATACAAACTTATTATTTTATTAGTGCTATTTCCTTAAATATACATGACTTTTACTCAAGTTAGTGGTTGTTTACTCAATGATATCCACCAAGTGTGGGTGAGAAAGTTAGCACACATTGTCCTAACACATTTGATGCTGTTATGGGAGCAATGGACAGACTGTCATTGAAGACTAACTTTACCTTCCAAAAGAATACTGTCAACCTCAACATTTTGAGTCTGAAAACAGCGTCAACTGTTGGGCTATTATAGAAATACGTAGGAAAGAAGCAAGCACTCTCAAAATAAATCCCCTGGAAAAGTGCACATCCAAAAACAGCGAAAAAGGGAAAAATGCCAGCACTCACAAATGTCCTTTTGGTAAATTTAATAAACCAACTTGGGTGGCAGTACCAGAAACACAGACGTTTCGACAGAAGGTCTTCTTCAGTGTGTAACTCAGGTTACGGAAGTGGCGTTTAAGTACGCTTGAAGCAATCAGAGCAGGTGTGTGGAAAGACACTTTACACTTCCGCCACTTCTGTTCTGGCAGAAGTGTAAAGTGTCTTTCCACACACCTGCTCTGATTCTTCTGGTACTGCCACCCAAGTTGGTTTATTAAATTTACCAAAAGGACATTTGTGAGTGCTGGCATTTTTCCCTTTTTCTGTTATAGAAATAGTAAACAGTAAACCTGTGCATCCTCTCTCCAGAGACTCAGACTTAATAATCATCTTGAAAAGTAGCCTATGTTCAGCGTGGAGTGTTTCCCTCAAGGAGAGAGATGCATTTTTGTTGACAGTAAATAAGGAGACCTAAAGTAATGCCATGTAAACAGTACATTCTTCAGATGCTTGGTCATTCTTGTTAAAAGCCTGATGCAGAGTGACAGGACACATGGAAATTAAGAGTATATCTCACAGCCATTGTCACGGTATGAGCCTCGATAGACTGAACAGTATTCAGTCAAAATATGTGTGTGTTTTCACTTTTTTATTTCTTACAGTGTATTCAAAGTACAAGTATGAATCCCAGCCTTCATGGAAATCGACACCAGCGAACGTCATGAGGCTAGTGAGTTTGTTTTTCAACTCCATTACAAGTGGAGCCCGCATATGAGATAAGTACTCGTAGAGGGTTTTATGTGTCATAACCAAACAGTAGTCGTGTTTGGATCAAAACATACATCTGTTGTGTAGAAAAATAACCTTTGGAAGACTTCTTGGAATTGGCTCATTGGCATTTGGATGTTGCGCATGAAGCTGTTTCAGAGAAAGAAACATGACAACCCTACTATATCTGATGACCTTATTTTGAGAAATTGGTGCAAATACATCAAAGGTACCTTGTTAAAAATTACAAATATTTGCTTGTCAAATGTCAAAATAAAATACAAAATACTGATATAAGTCCATGTAACTGATTGAAATACAAGTAATTTGTCATTTGAAAATACAAAAATACATTCTACACAAACTGATATAATCACATTTAAGGCATTTAGTAGCCTCAATATGGGTTTGTCCTTAACTCTCTACATTCTGGTAATTTCCCACGTCATAGATTTGAAATGGCCAGTCAGGTTATCTTGACGGCGAAGAGAAAGAGATACAACCTCTTAAAGTATTTTCTTTTTAAAGTGTGTTGCAACAAATTAAATCTTATTTTTTCTGATCAGCAAAATATAAATTCCGAAATACTAAAAAGTAATTCAATACGTATTTGAAATACATTTAATTGAAATACTGCCTATCTCTGAGTGCAGTAATGAAAAATCTATTACAGAGAGTGAGTGGATTGGGTTTATGTAACATAAATAACAGTTGCCATTAGAAGGGTTATTTGAAGGACACGTGGTTAAATTATGCATTCAAAAATGTGTCTGTTTGTCATGTGATCTGGAAATTTTTATTCTTTGTATTTTGGTTGTAATTATGGTGGCATTGTAGGTGTTTGCCAGACTTCTGAGAAGGGAACACTTCATTGTGCTGGAAAAAAAAAATCATTGGAACTTGACTCACCACAAACAAACCATACCACTATGTCTGGTCTCACATGACCTCAGCCCACAGGCCTTTATAAAGCCCTGATCCTCAGAACATGCGGCTTGTGACAGGACACATTACACCTTACAGCTTGTATTTTGTGGAAGAATAAGATTTGAGATGATCGATGTTTCAAGAACGCCGGAGTTCTCCAACTGTGGAAACATGAATTCAATCTCGATGGTCACATTGTCTGACCAAGACCTGGACTCTATGGCAGGAAGCAGGGGCAGGCAAAGGTCTCACTCCTATTACAGTGTGGAGGACAGTAAGAATTATGGTGAGCAGACACAGACAGAGGAAACCTCTCTACGACCTCGCTCCAGGTATGTTTTTATATTCAGCTTGCATTATGTTACTGACTAGACAACATACAGCAACAAGCTTGTTTATTTCTAATTATGTGGATTTTTATTTTAATGTTGTGGCAAAATTGGATAACAGACAGACCATGCCCAAAAATAAAAAAGTCTAAAAACAGGCACAATTATTACTGAATATATAATTAATACACAATCAACTGCTCCCCAGGTCCTTTTACAGTTATGAGACATCAGAGCTTTACACTAACTATGACGTGGGAAACTTTGCAATGTGCTGTCCACCGAGGCAGAGAGATGGGGCTGGTGTTCGAGTCCCTTTAAAGAAGACCAAGTCTAAACCAAACAAGCAATCACCAACAAGAGAGCTTAGTGGTACTGAAATAATGATTTTATAATGTATTCAATTCACCAAATATTTTTACTTTTTTGTGGAAAATGAAAATTAAATGTATGTATGTCTACTTTGCTCAGGCAGTAAAGGCAGTCTCAAGTCAGTGGCGATGATGACTATCTCCGAGTCGGACAATTGGGAAATTTGCTCCAGCTCAGGGATGAAGTATGGCCAGTTTGTGGACTGGGAGAAGATTGACCCAGAAGCTGCAAAGAGATACCAGCAGATCCTGAAGAGTGATCATCAGCAGTTGAAAACTATGGGCCGAGAGGGATTCTGGGCCATGCCCCACACACTGAGGGCCAAAGCGTACTATCACATCATCCACAGCATCAATTCCAGGTTAGGACTCACATTTAAATTAAAAATATAAAAAATACACATTCTGTCACGAAGGCAGTGTGTTTGTGGGAACTGATATGACCTTTGCAAAATCAGTGTGCACATTTTAATTTAAATCCACTCAGCTTAATGTTCTGAATGTAGGTTGATGTGTTATCTGCAGTAGGTGCGTCACTCCAGACCGAGATGTCTACAATGAACTCTCCAAGAAGCTCTTTGGAGAGCAGAAGATCAGCAACCATCCAGTCCCAGAGTACATGGAGGCAGGAGAAATACCCCGGTACTTTTATGGGAAAATTGGTTCATGTTTCATCGATATATTGCAATGTACACACAGACAGACAGACAGACAGACAGACACACACACACACACACACACACACACACACACACACAAAAGATAAACATATTCCAGGGAAATTATTCTAATATATCTACTGTATGAACTTTAAAGATCCAATATGTAGGATTTAGGGAAAATATTCTCTACATTTTTATTGGTTTATAGTCGCCTGAAAATAAGAATTGTTTTGTTTCCGCTACCTCACAATGAGCCGTTTATATCTACATTAGGAGCGGGTCCTCTTATACGGAGTCCACCATGTTGTTTCTACAGTAGCCCAGAACAGACAAACCAAACACTGACTCTAGATAAGCCAAACTGCATTTTCGCATTTTTTGACACCGTAGTTCCCCTACACGCTTGTCACATGATGGAGGTTTTAGTTCTACAACCTTACCACTAGGTGCCACTAAACCCTACACACTTGACCTTTAAACTGGCAAAAGAACAAACCTAAAAAGCATAAAGTGCCCTCATCATATTTAAGCATGTCAGATGATATCTAATCTATTTGTTTAATTTTTACTTTAGTGGCCATTTGTGTTTTTTTAACTTTTGGAAAAGGGATTGCCTTCTACCCAGAAAGACAATGATGCAAGATGCAAATTTTGTCCAGAAGTGATAAAAGATAATTGAACATCATGAGATGAATGATCCCATGAAAAAAATAACACAACTGTGCTTTCAAGGTCTGTTAAGATTCAGTGGCAACTAGTGGCGAGATTGCAATATTGCAACCAACTGAAAGCTCTCCCGTGTGCATGTGGGAAAGTTACAATGGCCAACACAAAAATGCTAAAACTTAAAATGTGAATGGCCCTATGCAGAGCCAGTGTTTGGTTTGTCTGTTCTGGGCTACTGTAGAAACAACATGGTGAACACCATGGAAGAGGACCTGCTCCGTATGTTGATGTAAACGGCTCGTTCTAAGGTAACGAAAACACAATCATTCTTGTTTTCGAGTTATTCTAAACCAGTAAATGCCTAGTTATAAATATTATGTTCAATATTATATTCTACCAATATATCCCCCTTATCCCACACACTGGACCTTTAAGTGTTGAATTGTAATGTATACGTGTATACCTTCACATAGAAGTCTCACCAAATGAGATTTAAAAAGCATGTTATTGATTGTTCTTCTCTTATCCAGATACTGTCTCAACAAAGCAGGCCTGAACTCTGTGAAAAAGATCCTCCTTTGCCTCGGCCAATCTATCCCAGACATGAACTTCTGCCCCATCCTGCCCGAATTGGTCTCCCTCCTCCTCCACTTCAGCGAGGATGAAGCTGAGTGTTTCCACAGTGTGTCACGACTTATCTGCTACACTGACCCCAACAAACGTTACATCGATCAGACCTTCCTCACGTACCATGCTTCTTGCATGACCTTCGGAGACCTCGCTAACAGGTGCTGCAGAGGCATCCGTAAGCTGATCGCCAGCTCTCACCAGAACCTCTTTGAGTTTTACTCTGACTGGACCATGTGGATATTTGCTGACCTCCCGTTCACATACGCCATCAGAGTGCTGGATGTCTACTTATTGGAGGGCTACAAGGTCCTCTACAGGTTTGTCTTTGCTGCATCTTAACATGTCAACAAAATCCTGAAATCTGAATATTTGTGATGATATAACCCATGACTTCTGAAACAATGCAGTAAAAGTATTTCACAATTATTATTTGCGCAGGGTGGCATTGGCTTTGCTCAGCCTCTACAAAGTCTCTGTTTCATCTCGAGTGGCGGACGTGGAGGACTTCAGAACAGATATGAAAAGGTTCATTCAGAACATAGCTCGCCACATCACGGCTGAGAAGCTTCTGGAAAAGGCCTTCATGATTCCGATGGCCACACGGAGAGAGCTCAACCTCCTGTTCAATGCCAATAAGGACTCCCTCATGCAAAAGGGTATCAGCACACATCAGAAAAGGTGGGTTAATGCCAAAATTGATATAAATTGGACAGTGAGAGGCAAATAAGAAATACAGAGATTGAAGATTGAGATTGAATAAGCTTCAAATACAGTTTAAAAAGAAACTAGTTGTTTTAATTTATAAAGTTAGTGAATGAGCTGCCTTAAAATTTTAAGTTCACTGAATTTGAGAAGACAAGTTCGGGTAATTTTGTAATGATTTAAACAAATAAACTTTTCTAGTCCAGTAAATTTGATCCCAAATTACCCTTACTTATTACCCTTACTTAAATAATTTAGTTTACATAACTAAACAAAATTACAATCAGGTTTATTTTACTAGAAAAGTTGATTTGTTTTGAATCATTACAAAATGATCTCAACATGTCTTCTCAAATTCAGACAACTTAAAAATTTAAGGCAGCTCAGACAATACATTTTTAAAGTTAAAACAACCAGTTTCTTTTTACAGTGTTATAATTCATTATGTTTTGTAAAGGATGTTTCATGAGATCTATGAGTAAAGTGCTGGGAAAAAAACTGCTTACATTTAACTTTTTTCAATTTCATATTCTCACCATAGCTATTTTTATGTTCCTAAAGGCAGTCGGTTGAGACGGTGGACTTTAGCAACTTCACCTCCAGTGTCGTGACAGAGACTGAGATGAGAGTCGTCTGGGCCTGGATACCTGAGCGATTTGCACTTTTCAGCCCCATTAGGCTTTTTAGTACAGCTGAACAAGGAAGAGGCCTGGCTTCGTGAGTTACCTTTGTTTAATACTTTAACATCACTGAGAAACCACCTGTGAGACAATGAACTAATGAGATGATGTTCCACAGACATGAATTATGACTAGGAGTGTTTCTTTCATATATCAAAAGCCTCCCGTTACATAACAGAGAGAGGCAGCGTGTTTTCACTGTCAACATGTTTGCTATGACAGTGAAAGTCAAGTGCAAGTCCTAACTTTTGTAACTAACTAACTATTGTATAACTCATGGTTCAAAAAAGCAGTGCTCCACAGGAAAAGTGGCCACTTGTAAAACATAAAGTAGGATGCTGTGGAAAGTTATGTTAATTGTTAAAGTTGTGATCTTGTCCATTTGACCAGCTCCTCTTAATATGATTCAAAATGCTGTCTTTAATTGATATACAGTGCAGACAGACTTTGTAGTATAGTCATTTACAGGCCAGGTTCAGTCATCAGTTACACTGCTTGGTTGCATATATAGCAATTTATTGGATATTAAAAACAACTCATGCTCTTGTTTTTTTTTCTCTCCCATATAGATTCTATTCACACGTGGAGGGACACGAACCAGCAGTCTTGATTATCAAAACTGTGGATGAAGAGGTAACATCAGATAACATAGATTATATTTGGATACACAGGATAATTTTGCTGCATGTGCTTTTCTAATTTATTTACCTATAGAAATAAAATGAGTAGAAAGGACATTTTGCTGTGGCCATTAGACACGTGCAAAAGAAAATGGCGATTGTCGTTAGTTGTTATGATGACAACACACATCAGTGAGGCCATGAACACCATTTTGTGGCCTATTCTTACCCTTATTTTTCTTAGTAAACAGAAAAAATATGATCAATCAAGTTCATCAATCAAGTTTCTCTCTTCACCAAACTAAGACTAGCGTTAGCTTAATTGCCTTGTTAACTCAGCATAAAACACACAAACCATCTTAGTTAAACTTGTTAGTCTAGTAGTTGGTGCACTGTTTCAACAATCACCAGCTTCACCAGCAAATTTGAGAGATTTTTATTTATTTATTTATTTATTTATTTATTTTACTATATGTCCCTTTTTAACAAGCTAGAAAAGCGTCAAAACCATACAGTACTTGGTTGCAACGTAATATTTTAGCAAAAAAAAAAAAAAATACAGCAGCTTTTCTTTCACAAATGTGGGAATGAAATTGAGTTAAAATGTACAAAAAAGTGAAATTTATCTTGCCTGGCCGGGCAGCTCTCTGGGTGCTCAGCACCCCTAAACCTCTGGTCCTAGAATCGCCCCTGGTAAAAAAAAATAAATAAAAAATAAAAAAATACATCATGTTTCAATAAACATAAAATTAATGGCAATAAAAGAAACAGAAGAATAGCAGTTTTGGTGATATTTTAAAAGCAGGGAATTGCTTGTTTCAAAATGTAATGGTACTACCCCACTGCTCGTTTGGTCGTTGCTGATAAACCTCAGTTCAAGACTTGCTGCAAGTTGGTTAGTTAGCCTGCTACAATGGTTGCACTGGCAATCATACACATAAACCATCCTGCTACGTTGATTGGGATTGGAAATTCCATTCTACAATCATTTTATTTCTATTTATTCAACCTTCAATTTGAACCTGTCGTACTGTAATACCAATAATGACTACAGTTTGTTTGTGGAATACACTTTATGTGGTATTGAATATTTGTGTTTCTCATTTCTCAGGTCTTTGGTGCCTTCCTGTCCACAGATGTAATAGAAAGAAGAAAGTATGACTCTGAGGGACTTACATTCTTTGGAACTGGGGAATGTTTTGTTTTTACGGTAAGACACTTTACCACTTCTTTCCACTTGAATTCGTTATATGCGTTTGCTGTAACATTTATCAAGTCAGTAGATTTTGATCTTTATTATCTTAAGTCAAACGAGAAATTTTCGCACTCTTTCAGCTTCGTCCCAGCATGGAGCGCTACCAGCAGGCTATGGTCAACATAATGACCAAGAGAGCCTCCCCTCGGCGGGTGCAAGACAGCAATGGCGTCTCATCTCCAGTATCCAATGGTGGCATCTCCCCAATCACAACCACCACCACCACCACCATCACCACCACCACTGACACCAAAACTCTGACTTGTCCTGCTGGAACCCCCCAAGACCCCAGCTACCTGACGATCCCCTTCACTGCCCCGTCAGCAGAACCCATGACTGCCAAACAGCCGAAAAGACCCAAGGAACATGAAGCATCCATGTTCATAGCAGGCAGTGACAGTCAGCTCATAATCGGTATGCCAGTTAGGTGTTTAGAAAAATGTCTCAAAGTCAAGAGTTAACAGTGTGTATGCAGTGCTAATGTATGTGTCCTCTCTTAGGTGGTGATGGAGGCCACGCACTCTGCCTACAGGAAGACCTAGAAAGGGGATACTCAGAGCCTTGTGACACATTCAAGAGCATCCCACTCTGCAAGGGACATTTCAAGATCCAGGCCCTCGAAGTGTGGGGCATCCAGAACTCTATTTCCCTTTCTCACAGTTTTCCCTCTCAGTAAAATAACGGGAGAGCAGCCTTGTAGCTTTGCATCTTTTGGTAAACACTGGACCAGTTTGTCATGATGCTGTGTCATTAGACTTGATATTTATGTACATTATTATGTAATTTATTTTGTGAAATGTACATATATGCACATACTGTGAAGCAACTGAGTGATATTTTACTTGACTTGTTATCTACATGTCAAGTCAAGTTTATTTGTGTAGCATGATATCACACGCTTTGTCTTACTGGACTTTACAAGCCCACATAAAGAATGGTTCCTATTTTAGTGAAGCTGTCTAAAAACACAAGGGAAATCCCAACAGGTTGATACACACCAGCTACAAGAGCAAGCATGTAGTGCAACACAATATGCAGTAATAAATCCATGATTCATCATCATTAATATACAAGTAAATAACTGAATAATTCTGGTTTTTGCTGTGTAGACAATCTGTTGGGAAATTGTACCTTCAAGATGTATACCTGCTTCTATGTATTTTTTCTTATTATTTTGCAGTTTATTTGCATTTGATACACAAACTGCATGCACTTTTTAATGTTATGATCAGCTGATCTTTTTTTTCTCACTGTCTAATAACTTATTCAGATATATGACCTGTTGTGAACATTAGAATTTTTACTGTGTAATGGCAAAAGCAAATGAGCTTCATACTGAAAACATATTTTTACTTTCTGTACACTGTTTCGCTTTTCTTACTTCCTGAGTTTAAAGCTTGACTTTGTTAACAGGTGTATTACTAATAAAGTGTGTTGGCCTGTGCTTGTGTGTGGGCATGTTTGCTTGTTTGCCATGAAAATGACCTGATTATTATCCTGTATTTTGTACAATAGGTGCCATTGCACATACTAGAAAACTAACCAAATTAGACCTTACATTATAAATACGGTTGGGAAGGTTACTCTAGATTACAGATTACAAGTTACCCTGTTAAAAATGTAATACATTTTGTAACTATTTTAATTATTCTGTCAAAGTAAAGTTACTCACCTACATTTGATTATGTTTTGACTACTTCTCTAAAAAAGCTGAAAAATTTCCACAAATAGGCTATACCAAAAGGCCGTATTCCTGCATTGCGAAAAGGTGCAAAGCAACAGAATAAATGTTACCAAAAATAATATATTCGGATGAAATACCTTTATAATCACTGCCATTTTGACTAGTAGCTATAATTTAATAACATATCTCAACAACATATTTTTATAATTACATTTATTTTGTAATTTAATTAGATTGAATAGGTTACATGTAACTAGCTATTCCCCAACATTGATTATACACTAGAGGTCCTGGTCTACCAAAAATAAATGATGCAGGTTTATCCTCCTGAGACCCTGTGTCCTCAAATAAGGTCATTCTGCTTAACTTGGACCTGTTGTCCTCCTTTGTCGACACCTTTTTGTGCCATCTCGTGGTAGTAAGAGCACAATACACTAATCCAGGTAAAAACAGGATGGCAGCCATCTCTACAACCTCAGTCTGTAGCCGACAAGGTCCAAAACCTGATCACATTTTATGGTTGAAACGTATTTATTTATGATTGAAAGTGTTTGTAGTTTGATATGACAAATAAATTTGACCAATTTTAGCAATAGGAACAATCTAAGACACTGCTAATTAGGAAATACTTAATTGAAGACATTGGGACTTTGTTTTCATCTTGTTTGAGGACACTGGGACTTTATTGATGTCTCATTTGAGGATATTGGGACCTAATTATTATTAGAAAAATTTTTTTTTTACACTTCTACTGATCCGAAATAGCTAGGAGAAATTAAACATTTATACCAAAGTCTCAGGAGGATCTATTACCTTTGCGGCGTTCACGTGCTGTTGGAACTATTGCACTGTATGTGGTAAATGGGACAACCCTTGTTTTTTTATTTGTTTGATTGTTTGCTGTTGCTTGTTTTGTTTCTTTCTTTCATGTGATAACAGACAATAGTGCGTAATAGTAATATTGGAACTACGAAAATATCAGTTGGTCTGGATTCAGTTGTAAATCAGTGTAGGATTTGGATGCATCTATTGTAACTTAGGTCCACACATTTTTTCTTTCAAATAAAAAATACGCTGTATACAATGTGTGCTGTCGTTCTGATACATCGGCACAGAGAAGCTAGCCTACGTTAGGCATTACCAGTGATATAAAATAATGGGCTAATCCGTCATTCCCGAATTTACGTGGGGCATTTGAAGGTATCATACAAGGGGATGGCTGGACATTTTTGGCTTCAACTCCACTATGCTAACCTAACAGCTTGTTTAGCAAGCTGCAGCCTGCAGCACTATCTACCCTTAAATGTGAAGTAGGTTGAATTTAAAACGTTGCGGATACAATATGTGACAGCCTACGGTTTTATGGAGTATTAAAGAGGTGGGACTCAATCTTATATGCCCTGCTGAATGTTAAGTTATACGCCTTTGTTATGCTAGCTAACGCGACAGCAACGTTAGCTTTAACAAAGTGAGCTAACGTTACCTAGTTCTGTTAGTGTGCATGTGTGGCCCAGATAACTGTCATCTACCCTCATTATTAAAGCCTCTCAGGCAATAAATTAGCTCACGTTGAACATACGACGGTCGAGGTTTCTATGTCACGACACTGGGTCATGCTAAACTCAATACAAAAACATTCCAGCGTAGTTGCCCTGCCTGTTTAAAATTACAGTTGTTGCATACACGAAGAACATAACGGGATTTTATGTATCAGCACTGGCTAACTTTATATTCTGTAAAGCTAGCTCAAGTATCGCCTCTTATATTTATCATCGTATTGCACTGTTTGGTCTCTCGTTTCCTTCAACCTCTACTGAAATAAGTAACACGTCGCAGAGGTATAGCTTGATTCCTCAGAAGTCAGCATTATAAATAGCCGAGCTAAATAGCTGTTTGGTGAAGCATATAAAAAGCATCTATTTCAGAAGGCACTGTTGCTGGAAAGATGCTCAACAATGGGCCTTTGTCATCACCCTGCTTCAGAGATGCTCGGTATATGGAAGGCCACCCAGTAATCAGATGAATACATCTTCATCTGTTCATACCTGGTTGAATTATTTGTCAACAAAAAATATGTGAAACAGAAATCTTCCAGCCAGGACTGGCTGAGAAAAGCTGGATTGTTCTGCTTCATATGCTCCACTGTGGTGTCCTCATTATCCAACACACACCACATTTCTGGTTGTCAGCCTGCAGTAAGAATATGGTCTAATAATGAGGCTACATGTGCATAATGAAACTCACTACTTGACCCAAATTTCTGATCCTATCCACGCAAAACAAGCTGTAGTGTAACAACCAGACCTTATCAAAATACTCTTAAACATCTTACTTCTCTTGCTTTCATCATATTGTCATGTGTTTTACACATCATTACACCATCATTTTGCTTGGCTACTAAAGTGATCAAAAAGGATTTTACTTTGATGAAATAAATGTAATCCACTGTGCAAATTTCAATTTGTAATTTTTGTTGCCTTTCAATTTGTTTTACATCAGAGCCGGACTGATAAATCAATCAGGTTGATATATTGGCTGATATTAGCTCACTGCAAATATATTATATCGTTGTATATGTTAATAAGTCACAAGACATTGCAGAACAGAAATGCAAAAATAGGTTTTTGGTCATTAAGAAAGTATCACTCTCCGATACAGTAGTTTGTCCTCCAGAGAGCACTGACAGGTAGATTTTCTTTAATAGTAAAATGTCTTGCTCAGTAAGTATCTTGGTCAAAATAAAAAAAAACCTAAGGGATCAGTGCCACAATAGTTTTCTTATTTTTACTTGTTTATGGTGGGAAAAGAATGGCTATTTGCCACTATATCACCAGCAGATTTAAAAAAAAAAACTCAAATCAGTCTCATCCTCAAAAATCCAGGGTCAGTCAGGCTATACTGTACAGATCTGGAAAGGCCAACACTGAATCACTGTTCTCCATTACTGATGTAATTTTCCATTTCCTCTTTTTGTGTCTGTTTATTTGTTGTATGTAAGTAGGCTGCAGTCATGGGCCCAGACACTGCATCTGTCCCAAAAACAGAATCCTCAGAGGAAAGTAAGTACTGATGCTTTTTTGTATTTTCATATTTTTTTTTTTTTTTGGTCAACATTCAATAACAAATTAGTCATCTCATGATTGACTGATGCTCAGCACTAGATTGAAAGATGAAGAAAGTGTTATATTGCAGCAGATTTAATGTCCATTCAGTAAAGTAAAACAATTTTGCAACCCAAAACATGGATTACAGGTTTGTCTCACTGGACTCGCTAGTTGAATTCTTCGCTTCTAAAACCCATCACAGAAATCCCCATATCTCAGTTTATTTGAATCATTACGTTATATTAGTCACTGTTAAATGGTAATCATTGTATCCCATTGAGATTTTTTTGTTTAATGAAGTATTCAAAGGACATTCTTTGATGTTATCATTCCCTCAGGTCCAGCCGAAGTTGTCGTGAAGGTAATCTCAGAATCAGATTCCAACGATGCTTCAACCTCCACTGAGCCTGAGAACTCCAAACAACCGGAGAGCAGCATTTCAGACAAGTGCTACTCCTGCTCCGTTTGTGGCAAGGCATTTGACAGACCGTCAAAGCTAGAGAGGCATAAACCTGTCCACACGAGGAAGCCTAAGGTTGTTCATCAGTGTCAGCATTGTGATAAGAGCTTCACACAACAGGAGAAGCTGATCCGACATCAGAATTGCCACAACAGGACTAACAAGCACCCATGTCCTGACTGTGGGAAAGTGTTTAACAGGCCTTCAAAGTTAGAGAGACACAAGCGCACCCACTCAAAGAAACCAAAGGTTCCTCATCAGTGTTCGTACTGCATGAAGACGTTCAGTAAACTTAATAAACTTGTCCGTCACAAGCGAATGCACACTGGGGAGAAACCTTTCACCTGCTCGGTCTGCGGAAAAGGATTCTCCGAGGCAGGTCACTGCAAAGCACATGAAAAGACGCATGAGGAGCAGCCAGAAAAACCTCACTGCTGCGCCGACTGCGGGATGTGCTTCTTCAAGGCCTCGGAGCTACGTCGGCATTTCCGCTCCCACACGGGAGAGAAACCTTTCAGATGCACCCTGTGTGAGAGCTGCTTCTCCCGCTCAGAAGGACTGAAAAGACACATGAGGAGCCACACAGGGGAAAGACCATACAAATGCATCATCTGCGCAAAAGGATTTTATTCTCGTCAGGATTTGAATATTCACGGATTGACCCACTCAGGAGAGAAACCACATCTTTGCCCTGTGTGTGGTAAAGGCTTCTCACAGCTGGGCAATATGAAAGAACACGAGCAAAATGTTCATATTAAGTCGGAGAAGTATATTTGCAATGAGTGCGGGGCAACCTTCACACGGTACAAATCACTGACAAAACATCAGCGGACACACACGGGGGAAAGACCCTATCTGTGTCTCACCTGTGGTCGCAGGTTTTCGTGGAGCCATTCTCTAAGCAGACACAGGAGGACACACACACACAGACAGATGTCTATGGAAACATCCAAGGACATAGTGAGTTTTGAAGGACCCTCTGAGAAACCTAGCAGTTGAAAATAGACGTGAAATCCTAATAGAAGGACGTTCCATCAAGATATCTTCCTGGAGCCACAGTCAAGCTAGAATTTACTAATTTGTAGTCATTTGTAGTGTATTGAGAACTAATTTTGATGCTTTGTGATGATTCACCTTGCTGTTTACTTTTTTAATTTGTCCACAAAATATCTCTTAGGCATTCTTAGTACAGGGCTTCAGATTAGCTGTTTATTATCCCAATATTTTTTATTGATCCAAGCTTATCAAACTGTCTTGGTGGTTACAATTTATATTTTGTTGATAGGGTAAAGACAGATCATGTGACTTTTTAAGTACACTGCTGTATGTAGTGAAGCTCTCTTCCTTTATGACAGACTTGGACATGCCTTTAGAAAGTGCATAAGAATATCTCATATCTTGGAACAAATCCTGTTTGTTATTAACCAAACTATCAGTCACAACCAAAGTAGAGTTGCCCTGCCAGAACGCCTGAAACTCTTATATGACATGCAGCCAGACTGATACTGAATAAAGGATATTAACCAAGTCTCTGCAACTGTATGATAAAATGGTAACTGTATGTGACTAAATCGGTCCTATATTGAGAGAGATTTCTGCAGCTGGTAGCAGCAAAACAGGTAACATTGTAACCACACGAGGCACGTGCACCAATTTAAATCCATGTAAAATGCTTGTTTCTACCACTGACACACTCAGACAGTTATTATAAGTGTCTGACAACTTAAGGAAAGGATACCTACAGAGAAAGACCCTTTTGTTAAAGAGTAAAACCATTTTTGTTTAACCAGAAACAACCCATCATCAATTCCACCAGGCTCCATTTAATTCTACAGTAATTTTAGCTTGTACACAGCCAGCATATGTCATACATCTAACTGGGTGAATTAAGGGTTTATTTCGACCAAACCAGAGTTGGTGATTGTTAGAACAGTTGAAAGACAAAACAAGACGGGTTTTGTGAGCTTTATTTTGTTTCTGTTGACTTTGAATGAAGTGTGTTTCATTGAAATAAAATGACTGTTTATTTAAATGGAGTCTGGTGGATTTGGCCATAGTGGTTTTGGGGCTGTTTTTGGTAAAATAAAAAGGATCTTAAAGTCTGTCTTTGTATGAATACTTAACATAAATTGTCAGACACTTAAAATAACAATCTGAGCCTGTCAGTGGCAAAAAATAAGCACTTCTAATGGACATAAATTGAAGGTGCCAAATGCCCTGAGTGGTCCTATTGTAGCCTGTTTTGCCGCTGCCGTCTGCAGTTGTCTCACTCAATACTAGACCAATTTCAAAAACTGTTCCCATTAGTTACTTTGACACAAAAATATGGAAAAACAGGGTCCCGTTTGAAAATACCGAACCCTACCCTTTAACGGAGGTATCAGACTGAAGTCTTGACTGATCTCAGTAAATACATGCTTTCCAGTCGGAATTAACTTAATCTGATGTAATTTGCTACCTCACAGAAGGCACACAAACATTAGGGAGCACAAGATTTGTGCATTGTTCAGTCCATACCAGCTGCCGAGTGATTTCCTTTTTTTGAATTCTGTTAGCTAGTTGCCCATTATGAGCAGTTAAATGATAAAATAGACAATTTTTGTACTCTTATATGAAACTATTATAATTTATCTCATTTTTATGAATAAACCTTCACAGAATGGTTAATGCTATGCTGGATCAGAGCAGAAAAGTGCTGTTACACTACTCTCTGTGCAGGTATCTTACCTCTAACTGATGGGAAACAACTGCTGCAAGATCACTGATGGCAGTGCAAGAGCTTTTAATCTCACATGCTGAGTGGTTTAACCAGTAGAGCAGCAGCATTTTACCTCTGGTGTGAGCTGCATACAATTAAAATGAATATAAAAACTTGTCCTTCACTGATTTTTTAAAATTTCATTTTGATTTTATACTATTATGTATCACATATACATTGTGTGATGATGTAATCCATTGATTTTCCTTGTGATACTATGGTATGGTTGCTTAATAAACGGATACATTATGTTGTGCTGTAGTTCACTGCATAGTAACAGTGGAATAGCCTCCATACAATTCAAAATACATATTCAAATAATGTGCTCAAATGTATTATTAGTTGTGCTGATAAACATGTGAACTGAACCTTGAAGTCTCTCTGAAAAGCTGTTTTATTAAAACTACAGTCACCAATAAACTGTACCAAACAGTTCTGCCTCAAGTTGCCCACTTGTGGAAACCACAGTTGCCTGTCAGATATTTAATGTAATGTCAGGTCACAGATTAAAAGTAGATCAGTCTCTACCTATGGGAAATACACAATAGAAATGTGTCTCGGGCATGTGGTTGTTATTTGTTTTTCAAGACAAATATTTACATTTTCCAGTGGTGTACCTACTTATTCTTAAATTTGTACGTGTACAAAATCTCCTGCAGCACATGAAGGCAGCAGGGAGCGTTGCTAGGTAACGTGTGTTTGGTGTAACGGTAGCTAGTTAAAGAGCTGTCAGGAGTGTTTGAGAAAAACAACGGTAGCGTAAGTTTTTATTGCAAAATTTGACTTTCCTAACACTTTACGAGAGAAGGAGTTAATAGACAGTTTTTCAGCAATGGCTCTTGAAACACAGGGCGTGCCTAAACTTGAATTGGAGGCTGTTATCGGCTTCAACGGTAAGTTTTCCTTTACGGTTGTAACCTAACTTAGCTAAGCTAAGCGTTAATACAAATCAATCTTCAATACAAGTAGCTAGCAAGTTAATTTGCGCACGTGAGGCAACAGCATTTTTCTTTTAATTCATCACGTGCAATGTGAGTAGGTTTTGTATTAGTTTCTGTGACATTTTAAATGTCAAAGCTACGTTTTTAAAATGATTAAGGGAGGTGGCAGGACAGTTTGCTTTGCTAACTATATTAAGATATAGCAAGAGCCCAACGTACGGTGTACTTGGTTGGAGTGACGTCACCTGTGAAAGAGGGAAACATTGCACAGTCTCATTGGTGTCTGCTTGTCTACCTTTTAAAACAAGAGGCCACTTATTATGATCACATATTTGTCATTTTCCATACAAAAAGATGTTAAGCGTTGTTTTATGTTATGCTGTGTATTTTTGTCTCATCAGGGTGCGTGCCCTCTGGCCTGAGAGTCCATCCAGACAGAGAGCACCTCATCTATCCTCTGGGATGTACAGTCATTCTTAAGAGAATCAAAGATGGCAAACAGGAGTTCCTGCATGGACACACAAACAATGTGTCCTGTATTTCTGTGTCCAAAAGTGGATTATATGTTGCCTCTGGACAGATCAACTTCAGGGGCTTTAAGGTATTCATAGCTAGAGTACATTTTATTTAATTTATCCAAAGTTTCTGATATAATTCAGCACTTGCTTCTTTCATTTGTTTCCCCTACTGATGAAATATATGGCTTTGAATCCATTTACAGCACGGAATGGCAACAAAAGTAATTTTCACATGTAACATTTTGAATATATATATTCTTAGGCTATGGTGATCATCTGGGACTATGCACAGCGAACAGTTTATGCCGAGCTGGTGGTCCACATGGCACAAGTAAAGGCACTGGCCTTCTCTCCCAACGACAAGTATCTGGTGTCCCTGGGAGGTCAGGATGATGACAGGTAAACATCAACTTTGGGTGGCGCAATGCACTCCTGAATAACCAGATTGTGTCACACAGGGATGACGAATGTAGGACTGTATGTAAATTTACTCAACTGTACATACTCTGTATCTGTTGCGTGGTATGTTTTTGTGTGTTTTCAGCATTGTGGTATGGAATATTGAGACAAAGCAGGCCATCTGTGGGAGCCCAGCGTTAGCACATAGTGCCGGTTACTGCCTCACAGTGCAGTACTCCAACACAAATGACAACATCTTTGTCTCTGCTGGGAGGTGAGTGTGTGCTGTCTTCTGGCGTTCTGTAGATCAAGTGTCAGTCTAGAGCAAATAGTAACATTCTTGTTATACTATTAGAGTATTTTTAATGTCATATTGGTCTTTTTGGGCAGCGGAACACTGCGAGTCTGGGAGCTGGACCTCACTAACAGGAAGATCAGGCCCACAGAGTGCCAGACAGGGAAGCTGAAGAGGATTGTGAAATGTGTAGAGGTACAAGGCCATGAGAGTCTTTCATTCACAACAGTTTGTTCACTCAACTTATTTTCAATTGTCCAAATAGTTATAGTGCACCAGATACTTTAGTAAATAAACTGCACTTTTACACTACATGTCACGCTCACCCATTCACACACACATTCACACACTGGTGGCTGAAGCTACCATACAAGATGCCACCTGCTACTCAGTATACATTCATATGCACTCAAACACCGATGGAACAGCTATCGGGAGCAATTTGGGGTTCAATATCTTGCCCAAGGATATTTCGACGTGGACTGCAGGAGCCAAGGATCTGACCGCCGATCTTCCAATTAGTGGACAACCTTCTCTACCTTCTAACCCCCTAGAGATGGATAGTGTTGCTCATGTTGACTTGTTTATATTATTACACAGATCACAGAGGACGATCGATTCATTTTCTGTGGCACCACCAGTGGAGACATAATGAAAGTCAACATGAAGACTGGGCTTCTGAGTGACTGTGGTCCAGTAAAAACAAAATACAGCCTGGTAGGTCACTCAGCACAACAGAAATCATTACATTCCTCACTCGTCTCTGTGATGGTAATTTCAGCTGTCTTTCACTTGCGTCCTGCCTAATAGTTGGAACTCTTGCCGCATATCAAGAGCTGATTGAGTGCCACTTTGGAAATAGATGCAAGGGCTCATGTCATGTCATTTATTTCATTTTATCTGCGACAGTAATTTCTTTTATATCCTTAATGGATCATTATGTACTTCCTTGTCATTCCTGAAATTAGTCTTGTTTGTGCATATGTTCATTTACTACAAGCATCCAGAGTCTTTTATTTATAAACTGTGGGAGCTTTTAGCTTTTGCTTTCTGGAACTAATTCAGGCCTTTTCTGTGCAGGGTGTCAATGTCCTTAGAATACTGAAGTCTGGAAACCTGCTTGTAGGTTCTGGATCTGGCACCTTCACTCTGTGTTCCTGCACTAACTTCAAAACTCTTAAGTAAGTCCAACAACTGTCATTTGATTCATCCTGATTAAAGTAATTACATGTGGTAATGATTAATAGTTAATAATAGTTAATAGTTCACAGCTTTCTCTCTCTATATATATCTTGTACATTAGAATAAATATCTAGGGTACCTTAATGTGTATAGATTAATGTGTTCATTTTACAGTGCTCATTAACAGGTCTTTTTTTCCTCTTCCACCACATTAGGGAGGTCCAGCTGGAAAAGGGGGTGACCTCCATTGCAATAAGAGGAGAGGGCCAGCAGTTCTTTGTCGGGACAGAGGCTGCTCAGATGTACCGCTTCAGTTATGAGGACTTCAAAGCTGAGCTCATTTCCACCAGCCACAGCAGTGCTGTCAAGGACGTAGCCATATGTTTGTAAGTGGCAAACAGACAATTCAGGGACAAAAAGTCAAAGTCCCACCAGCGAGAGTAAAATGGCAAAAGGCCTTTTATGACTTTTGAATTTGGCAAGAAATATACTATATCCTAAATTAATTGAAATTCATAGGAACAAAACTCCATCGTGCTGTAAAAGAGTCCATCTGCCCTGGAGCATGGCAAGATAGAAGTATTTATGATGCACTGTTTAAAATCAGTCATGTTTATGAGTACATTTTGGAGATGAATATTCAGTTCATTCACATACCACAAGCACTGTTGGGCCAGCCGTCTGTTCAGATCTGTAGAGGACTGTTTGAGGTCATATGAGCATGTGTTGTCTGATTCAGCATTTTCATTCTGTTGCATTTGTCACAGATTTCCTCTTGCACCAAAAGTCAGACAAATACTTAAGAAAAAGTGTGTCATCACAGTGCAACAAGCACAAGTGATGTTTCCTATACCTCTAGTGTGTATGTATTTTTTCTTTTTTCATCTTAAACCTTACTTACCGCTCATAATCCATGACTTCAGTACCCCATTATGCTCACTAGAGGGTGACATTTACTTGCCTCATCAATGTCTGTTTAAGTGTAGAAAAAATAGTATTGAATTTAGGGATATTGTAGCAACACCTGGGTGATTGTCATTAATTAAATGGATACTTGGTTAAATGTACTATTAATTTAGCTTGAACTCAATTAGCACCATTTTACAACAGATGGTCGTACCCACATTCACTGAACTGTAGTTCCACATCTCTCTTTTTTTCCTCTTCTAGTGGAACATCTGAATTATTTGCAACCTGCTCTGAGGAGGACATCAGGTTGTGGCACATAGACAAGCCCAAAGAGCTGCTGCGCATCACTGTACCCAACATGACCTGCAATTCCCTGGACTTCATGGTTGACGGACATAGCATCATCAGTGGTGGGAATCAGGGAGAGATATCTGCAAACACGGCACTGGAGCTCATTACTACAAAGAATATTCACTTTTGTATTCTTTTTATGAGCTGTAGTTCAGTCATGATTTGTCCCCCAAAACATGCAACACTTTTTTTCCTAAATTACCTACTTCACAGACTGAATCACTGAATGTTCTTGATTGCTGACTGTTAAAAATAGATTTCACTCTCCTCTAGCATGGAATGATGGTAGGATTCGTGTGTTTGCACCGGAAAGTGGCCGCCTCATGGTCATCATTCACAACGCGCACAGAATGGGTGTGACAGCCATTGCTGGCACCAGGGACTGCAAGAGGATCGTCAGTGGAGGGGGAGAAGGGCAGGTCAGTGGACATAAACCTCAAACATAGTAAATAATTGTTTGAAAACAGAATGTAATGTTCTGTATTTTTCTCACCCAGTAGAAGTGCAGTGCCCACTAATTCCTCCAAGATGTCAGCAATTGTCTGCTAGCAGAAGCCATGTTTATTAAATAAACAACAGTTGGTAGCACAACTCGCCATTTTCTGGACACATATTTTATAATTAGGAAGCCATATGCTTATAAATGGAATGATTATGCTAACCATGTTACCCAGTCTACAGTGTGGCAGACATGTTCCTGCCACAGTTTTGTTGAGGCTTCTCTAAAGGAGCTGTTTGTGCATTTATGTTATTTGTTGTGGAATTCTTCCTCAATCTGATGAAATTGATTTAAGGATGAAAATTTGTACATCTTAGGTAGAGTCTTAACATTTTTAATTGGTATTTCTTTCTGCAGAAAATGTGAAGCTGTGAATTATTAAGTTGATTTTAAGTTAAGAGGCTTTATGCAATTAGTCAAATGATTTAACACATGATACATCCATGTTTCAGATGCAACCCTTTACTGTACACACCCTGCAGATACATTTTATGTGAAGTATGATTGCAGTTTGTTCAAAGTACTGATCTTTGTATCCATCCATTTGCATCACAAACCACTGAAACAAAGGCAAGAGAGTATTTTCATGAAAGGGACACTTTGCTGATTTTCAACCAGCTTTGTATCATAACAATGTGGGTAGTATATGTAAATGAACTATAGTAAACTTCTCTCCATCTATCAGTGCCCAGAACTCCGTGCTCATCTGCCAGCTCCAATCAGCTGGGGCTGTTGCTCGAACTACAGATTGTACTTCCACATTATTGTGTGCCCGCCACCACGGACAAAAAGAGTATAGAAGCGGATTGAAAGAGAGCACTGCCACCCTCTCTCTTTCTCTCAACCTCAAAACAAACTCCTACAGGGGTTGTTTATATAATATCTTGTTATTGTTTTGCCTATTTACATCTGAAATGTCTTCATAAACATGTTTTAGTGCACGACTTGGCTGTAATATGAGAATTCATGAAGAGGAAGTGGGCATCATATCGTTTCCTTTATTGTAAATATGGTGGCTTAAAATACTGAGATCAAGCGGTAAAAGTAAGCATTGCTGATCAAATCTAATCCAAGATTCTGTTATTATTGGTCCAATGCGGCGCAGTGCATTCTGGTAGTTGTAGGTTTTCTACCTTTTAAGCAAATGCAAATGCCACAGCCCCTTTTCTCTGTTTTCTCTGGTCATGTAGCACCAATTTCAAAATTAATTGTGTTTTTCTGCTGCATAGACAGCCCAGTTTTATAAAAAGACCATCATTCCTGCAGTGAAATACTACTTTCACTCACATATTGGATGTAAAAGGGATCTCCTGTGTTCATCCGTTGTAGGTGCGTGTTTGGGAGCTGCAGCCACACAGCCATCGTCTGCTGGAGACCATGAAAGAGCACAAAGCCACCATCACTTGTATCAAAATCAAGAGCAACGATAAAGAGTGTGTCACTGCCAGCTCCGATGGTGCCTGCATCATCTGGGACATAGTGTGAGTAGCCCATCTGCATACCCAAATACTTGTGTCCAAGCAAAAGGCAAGAGAAATAACACACAAATCTCACGTATATAGTATCTGTTCTTTTTTAAAACTTTGTTCTTGTATAGTTAGTGCATAAAATACTCTTTTTAGGACCTCCAGTGAGTCAAAACTGTACAAACTGTACCCCACAATCTCTAAGTGAATGACTCTTGGATTTTTCCTCAAACTTAACTCGGTCTATTTTGCTGAGAGCAGTTGAGTCAAAAAAACCAAGTGGAAAGGCCTGTTACTGGTTCAGTTAATCACATTATCCAGTAAAAAAGCATACGATACATAATTGCTAATGATATACATAACCACCAAAGAGAAACGGACAGATAATAGACAGCACTGCTTTCAGGTCTGTGTTGTAATGAGAGAAATGCTGTTCAGCTGTGTCTGACTGGTAAAGTAGAAATAAAAAGAAATCCAGTGCATTCTTTATGAAGAAGCTTAAAATCCCTTAATCTGTGGGGCTCCCGCAGTAGGAGAATAAAACCTTTAAAAACTCTGATGGTGGTCATGTTTTTTCACTGTCTATCCTCTTCAATGAACAAGTCGGTGGATTAAAAGATTCCAGGCTGTATGCATCAAGTGTAGCATAGATTTACTTTTTTCAGTGATTACTAGGTGATGAAGGTGATGTTGTAAAGAATATTAGGCAGACAGGAGCCTTAATGAATCTTGAATGGCATCCTGTCGAGCCAGACACACCACCATTTCTGTGTACACAGAAGAAGTTATACAGGTTTGTGTGTGTGTGTGTGTGTGTGTGTGTGTTATTTGCATGAGTGTACAGTACATTTAACAGTTTTTTTTAATGTGTGACTACACAAATTGGTTTGTTTTCCTGGAAAGTGAAACATGTTTTATCACATTAAATTGTACTTTGCACTTAATGAAACTGGAGCCCTTTCACCACATGTGGGTTTTCTAGGCCGCTGCTCTGCTGGTGAAAGTTAACCTTCTTTCTCCTCTCTTTTTTTCATCTTCTGCACCACCTCCTGAATTTTTTTGCTGCAGGCGATTTGTGAGTCTTCAAATGGTAATTGCCAACACACTGTTCCGGATTGTGTGCTACCACCCAGAGGAGTACCAGCTCATTACCAGTGGCACTGACAGAAAGGTGTGTTTTGGGCCAGTCAATAGCAGACTAAGTATTCAGATCAGTCACTTCAGCAGAAATACAAATACAACAATGTGTAAATACTCCACTACAAGTAAAAGTAATGCATTTAAAACCGTTCTCTAGTAAAAGCAGTTAAGTTTTAGCATCAGCAGCTCATTGTTTTTTTTAACAGAGCTTTTAACAACAGAGAGAACATTTACAACACTAAACACATGATTTTAGCTGCATTTTAACATATGCAAAGTATTTTTTAGTCTGCAGTGATATCAGACAGTCTTACTTTTTTTTACACTCTGATTCCATCAATGCAGCTCAAAATAACACGAGACACCTGTGCGATGAGAGCAAGGAAATGAAGATCATTCTTTAGTAAAACAAAAACAACTAATCCACACACTGTTAATTGGCTCCCATTATTATAAATGCAACATTTCAGTCAGATAGACCTCATCAATCATTACCAAGGCTACTATTCCACCCTTTATGCGGTAGTAGAAAAAGACTTGCATTACTTTAATATATTTTATGTGACATGTCAACTAAATAGCAAAAAAATACTGACTCTGTACTAATTTCATATGTTATAATACCTACATGTATGTACAAGTCTTAGCCTACTTCTAATATTTGCAAATTACTTCCAGTGTTTTTATATCTTATGTTAAAAGATTGCAAGTTATGGTTTACATTTCACATGGATGATTTTTTACTGTCCCATAGACCAAACATTCCCGCAGGTAATTAACGTTACCGTTTCATCTCATATCATACGAAGCAGCCTACTTCATTCATGGCTCTGATGGTGACTCTTAATTAACACCACTGTCTCTTCCACATGAACACGCTCATGGCTGAATAGGATAATGAAAATATATCCCTGTCTGTAGTAACATGAGCCCTCTTCGTGGCCGCAAGCCTCTCTTCCTTGGTATTACCTTAACTGGTACAATATAACACTGGAGACTTGGTTTTGTCTACTCATGTTAGTTGCACAACCAGTCATCCAGCAGCTCTTCGCCATGTTGGCACGTGGATGTCACATGCCAACATGGCAAAGCAACGTGAAGCAAATATAAAGTTGCATAAAATGGAAATACTTAAGTAAAATACAAGTACCTCTAATTTGCACTTGAGTACAGTGATTAAGTGTACATACTTAATAAATTCCACCACAGTACAGTGCAGTAGAAACATTTTTAAGGACATTTAGTAGGCTTATTTATTCATTTATTTAATTTATATCCCAACCAGTGTGATCCATTACTTTGGTCTCAGAAATCTGTCCATGTATCTGTAAAAGATTTGCTGTAGTTGGTTTTATGCACCAAGATGTGAGAGCTGGTTAGCAAAGAATTCCCTGGGACGCAACTCAGACAGTCATGCCTTACAGGAAAAAAACCTAATGATTGTAATGATTGAAAATCCCTCGGGGTGCAGACAGACTGGCACTCACAGTGTCATAATCTAGATGTCTCATTATGCTGTTATTGTTATTATAATCTCCACTCAGTGTGCATGAGAGAAAAGCCTGGCGCTCTGGTAAGATCAGCATAGATGAGCACAGAGAAGACTTGCACAAACACACACACACTTGCATGTCCACAGATTAGTTTGAAAAGCTTGTAATTTGTTTCTCAGCTGAACATAATTAAGCTGTTGTGTTGGCTGCGAGTCGCTGTGACAAAAACACTCAGCCCTTTAAGTCTGCGATTTTGTGAGGCATTCTGATTAACTCGGCACCACTTATTTACATAAGGTCAGACGTTCACAACGGCAAAATGAAATGCTTGTTTCCTTGATTGTGCACTTCATCCACACCCCTTGAACCCGGCCACACACTAGACCCATATTGTTGCCTCCCCTGCATGCTGAGAGGTGAGGACAAGTTGTGCTGATTAACGCGGCACAGTGGATGTGCCGAGTGATTCGGAGAGAGTGAGAAGGAGGGATTCAGGGAAGGGGAGAGCGCAGAGAGAGGGGAGTGCTGTGGTGTTCGTGCCTTCCTGCGGATGTGCCTGTGCCACCCAAGTGCCAGCCAGATCCACCATCTGCTCATCCCAGGACACAGGCGCTCTGTCTGGGAGAACAAATACCTACGTTCTGCTCTCTCTCCTCTCCTTACTCCAACCCTTCATCACATCCCAGCATGCCCTTATGAGTCAAATCACAGAAGGCAAACCAACAGAACTTGGAGAAGGTGTGAAGAGAAAGATGCTGGCCAAGAGAAAAAATAAACAAGAGGAGTGGAGGGTCAGGGAGAGGTTGTATTGATGATGATGCATTTTTTACTGCTGTATTTAGTGGAGACAATATGGTGCCACCTCTTGACTTTCAGTTTCTTTTAGGAGGACAGGAATGATAGTTGGAAGCAGGTTCATTGTATTATTTCCAGTTAATGTTGTCATGTTTGCTTTGCTAAAGGGAAGATGTAGTCTTGATTGCTAACATAATTTAAATGTGGCCTGTTTTATAGGACCTAGTTGTTGGGCATGCTGCCGAGGCTCAGTAGCATAATCAACTTCACCCGACCACTCAAAGGGCCTCACACCACACACCAAGTTGTAGATTAGTTCCCCCCCCTTCTCCAGCTTCCTCATGGCTGTGCCTCTTAGCATCCTCAAGATATTGCGATGGTCAGTGTTGACCTCCTTCCACAGCGCCTTTTTGCGCGATTTTGGCCACTTGATCAGTGGCCTTCGCCCCTTCTATTCTGCTGCGGATTGTGATGGGCTGGATTCAGGTTGCTCTCCTGTGCCTTGCTCTTCCTCTGCTTGGAAAGCATTGTCAGTGTCTGCCAGACAATGGCTGCTGGACCTCAGTTGACTGACTTGACTAATATTACTCTTGCAGTACAATATGAACTTGGCAGCTCATTCAGCGATGGATTAAGAGAGAGATTTTGCCTTCGTGAAACAGGCTGCAATGTAATCCGTGCAGGCAATTGGGCACCATTAATTGAATCAAATAAAAATGCTTGTTTTTGCTACTGACAGGCTCTGAAAAAAACTAGAGAGGAACATTTTTCCCTACCTCTCACTTGTCTGTTGGTCCGCAGCCAAGTCTTTTTTTCCAGGAGAAGTCTTGTTCTGAGATCTCCCGAGAGGTGACTTGTTGCAGGAAAAACACGGTGGATATGTTAGTAAGAGTTGGAGAGAGGACAAGAGTTTGTTGTGTGAAAAGTGTTGCTTAGTGTTATCTAAAAGATTTTCAGTGTCACAGCTGAATTTTAGCTTATTTTGACAACATGGAAATGTCTATGAAATTTCAGAACAAGACTCCTCCTTGAGTGAAATTTGGTTCCACACAATAACAAACAGACCAGATCAAGCAAAAGTAAAGAACAATGTCTAATTTCTCGGAAGGGACACATATAATTACAATCTGATCCTGTCAGTGGCAAAAACAAGCACTTTAATGGACATACACACACAACAGTGCACAATCGATTTGACAATTCAGCAATATATATAAAACATTACTTAATAACAAAACACTTACATTTAGCATTTCGATTTGGGAATTCATGGCACTTTGCAGCATTTGACAAAACAGTTTTGAATATTAATATGAACATTTAACGGGCTTAAATGCCTTTAAATTAACAATAAAACATATCGATCAAATTAACGATTTTTGTTGAGGAAGATCAACATATCCACATGCTCTGGGGTGAGCCTGGTTCGTAGTCTGTTGACTGCAAGGCCAGCAGCGGAGAACACCCACTCTGAGGGCACTGATGTCCCGGGGATGGCCAGAAAGCTCTTTGCTAGGATGGCAAGCCTCAGGAATCTTCTCTCGTGCTCTTTCCACCAGTGAAGGGGATTATTTTCCAGGGTGTGTGTTTGAGAGAAGAGACAAAGAATTGTCCAATTTCTTATGAACAATGAGCTGATTTTAAGTTTAAATGAAGTAGGTTAGGCTATTACTGCAACACAAGCACAGTGTGTCAGTATGCAAATTAGCCAACATACATAACCAGTCAAAAAACGATTAACGGTTAACCGTTAACATCCCTAGTACCCACGGAAAGTCTTTTCCCTCTGTGATGTTACTATGAGACATCATTTGTCTTTGTGTTCAATCTAATCTTGCTAATCTTGTCTGTAGCCGAGGCGACTGCACTCTGGTTCTGAACTCAGGTCTTTCCTGGTTATAAGGTGAGCATTACCAACAGCAGGCCTGACTTCTCAGACCCTGCTTGCTGCATGTAATTAATTTCCTGGTGGCCCATGTTGTGGCTATAAGCCAGTTTCCCAGGCTGAGGTGGAGGGAACGCAGATGGGCCAAGACAACTCACACAGGTGGGAGTCTCTAATAAGCTGCTGAAATGAGATAACGAAGGAGGGAGAGGTTGTGACTGTGGCAAGGAGGACACTGTGGAAAATGACATGGAGGAGAAGAGGGAGGAGTGTTACATACTGGGATATACAGAGTATTGTACATAAACATTATTTTGATCACCCATTAGTGGTATTTTTAGAGGTACTGCTTTGTTTGCTGTTTATTGAAAAGATGGGGCTGTGATGTTACATTAGCTGAATGAATTACATATTCTGCCCAGCTGTGAGCCTTACGTTCTGATGTGATACTGAGTGAAATAAGGAATGATTTCAGAACTTTGTATTTGGTGTTTATCAAATTATAATGAACCATTTTCCCCTCCGGTTGTTTATGTTTTCCTAAATAATGTTTTGTGAAGTTATTTTCTAGGAATATTAATATCAGCAATTCCATCTGAGTAAACCAATGTGCAGCAGAGAAATCCTGTAGATTCAAACGGCCCCCACAGAAATGTTCCCGTGGCTTGTAAGGGCAGCTATTGCTTTGAGAATCACTCTGCAGTTCTGAAACTATAAATAAGATTTTTTTTGTTTTGTTCTCGAGCCTTTTGTTCCTCTTTTGTTCCATAATAACAAACAGTTTTTGATATGTCTGTTTGAGATTACATTCCCTCTCCTATAATGCATTACAGGCATGGTCTTGCGCAGAGAAATGAAATCCTATCTCAAAGACTATTCTTATAAATGTTGGGCTGACTCAGTGCAGCTCTGTGTAACATGAACCTTTTTACAAACAGCCGATCCATGTAATGTTGCGTATGATTTCATTAGTCAGATGGTACACTTCCTTGTATTGTTTATTAGCAGCATTCCTGCAGTAATTCAATCTTTAAATTTGGAATCTATCTAGTGCGTTTAATACTTGATTGACTTTGAAGTGCAATCTGTTTAGCCTGTGTTTTACACACATTTTTAAATACACACAGGGACTGAGATCAGTGCTGAGGTCAGCCACTAAATCTTCTATTAGAAACTCTTTCATACAGAATGACTCAGAAGACTGATTTCAATGATCAAATCCATCCAGCCCTTCATACAGCGCTTAACTTTTAAAATGTAATGAGCTTGGTCATATAAATAACAAGAAAGGACCCTTGTTGTCGTGTGGCACTGTGATGTTTCTGCTGCCTGCGCTATAAATAACTTGGGCTAACAATTGCCTTTTCTGAGACTTGATACTTTGACAGCTATAAAGCTCTAGGGATGATTAAATCTCATTTGGATCAGCAAACATGGTTTCAATTGGTGTGTGTGTGTGTGAGGTTGAATCTAACCATAGACCTACTCATTTCCATACAGAGCACGAATAATAGAGCAGTAAAGGTAGTCCAAGGTGGATTTAGGTCACATATTGCATATTTACCATAATAAGAAGTAATACAGTACAGTACAGTATATGGTGATGTAATGGAGGAACTGCACAACTGTAAACAGATGCTTTCACCTGCATCATCTGTATAGTGAGCCAATAGTCTGTCCTGAATCAATCATCAATAGCAATTAACACTATAATTCAAACTGCAGCAAAGAGATCAGAAGGTAATGTGTCGTCAGTGAGGCCTGCTTTAGGATTTTTTCCCTTGTTGTCAGCAAAGAAAAGAGACTCCACAATATTATCATACACAGTGCAAGGGTTCTTTGCTCCTCTCTTGAACACTGACGCTGTGACTCTGATCAAATACTACTGTTTATACACTTGCTTACAAAAAAATGGACATAGTTACCATGAAATCACCCATTGGTTTGTGGACTGCCGTTTTGAAGCTTGAGTCTGGCATGTTGGCTGTTACCATCTTGTTTTTTTGGAGCCAAAAGTGGCCATACTTGGAGAAGAGGGTGGAGCTGTGGAAAAGCAAAGGGTGGATCTGACTCATTAATGATGACCAGTGGTGTCGTGGAGGAAATATACGTAGACAGGGTATACCCACCTTTTTATCTGGCTGTTTACAGTATACCCACCCATTGGCTAAAAAGCCATTGGAACATATATCCTATGACCTATCTGTCTACCTAGAAGTACACCCACCCCATCAACTTCCACTACACCACTGACTGTGCCGATGGCTTGCAGACAGCTTGTCTCTCAAGCTGCCCGCCTTTTAATATGGATAAATTTAAGCCTTAATAAAATATAAACATGTGAGTTATATAAAAATTCACCTCCTGTACAGTTGTCATGAATGTTGACATTATCTATAGAGACCAAAACCATTTTTGGTACCAGGCTGTAAACATGTTTATTTCTGCTGTAAAGTGGGGCATTTTAACATGGGTGTCAATGGGGTTTCACTTCTGGAGCCAGCCTCAAGTGGCCATTCAAGGAACTACAGGTTTTGGCACTCATTTTGCAGCCCTGGAGATCGCCACTTGGTAGTACACGGTGTACACTACTTGTGTAGTGCGCAGATTTTGAAAGGGTAGTGTTGTTTCAAATCAAACACAGCTGTTTTGCACTTACTGGAAATGACAATTGCAAGATTTGACAGCTTTTTTGTGTCTGCTTGGCAGATTGCAGTCAGGCGAAGCATTATTGCTAGTATTTGACGAGTGACTGATATGTGCCTGCTATATTTTTGTCTATATTTATTTATTATTCTTTTGAAAATTAACACACTTTCACGGCACAGTTTGATATCTGAGAATGTCCCTGGCTGATGCTTGCTGGCTCTATCAACAGCTGATCAATGCAGTTAATGATAGCTGCCGTACTTTCTAAATATTTACAACTTGTCAAGCATCTGACCACAAACCTAATACTAATATCCTCTACAGTGGAGACAACGATTTGACACAAATAAACACCAAATGTAACTTATGCACATGGATTGCATAGCTTGATGATGAATGTCCCGCTGTTAGCTCGCAGGCTAACATTAGCATGTTTGTTATTATTTGCAGTACCAAATTATTACAGATTAACCCAATAAACAAACGGATGCCTTGTATCTGACAATAATATAGTGGTAGTGAAAAATACACATGTATATTTGTACAAAGCTTCTGTGTTCACTGCAGTAGTTGGACGACATTTTGAAAGTTTGAATTGTGTTTGTGGTCCACACTCTTTTTTTTTTTTTTTTTTTTTTAACCATTATGAGTATATCATCCAGATACCCATAGTGCACTGCATTTTGCCATACTTCTGTGTAAACACACTTATGCACTCAAAATAGCAAGTATAAGTATGAAAGTGTGTGATTTGAGACACAGTGTGAGTCTTCAATAAAAAATGCCAATGATGAACAAAAATAAAACGTGTTCACTTCCTTCTCAGGTTGCCTACTGGGACGTGTATGACGGATCTGCCATCAGAGAAGTGGAGGGCTCGCAGTCTGGGGCCATCAACGGCATGCACATCTCACAGGATGGCAAACACTTTGTGACAGGTATGGCCCATTACACGTCTGCTGCTTGTTATATTGTCGCTGTGCTTTCAATATAATTCAGCTGAAAATAAATGAGTCCATATCGACAGAATATCTTGGGTATGTGAGCACTCAATATACAGATGGTAATTTTACACTTGCCCTGGTTTCATTGCTGATAATGTTTAGATAAAACCATGCTTGTCTGTTTTTGTAAATGTAGTTTAAGTTGATGCTTTTATGATAAAAACTGCTTAGATTGGTATTTATTATACCAATCGTGTTTTTACCAGTATGTATTTGTTAACTCTCAGATATAGCTGAGTGTGTTCTCGTCTCCTCTGAGCCTTCGTTTTGATCTTTACTGACACTACAATGCGTGCTCTGCTCAGACTTCTCTCAGGTTATTGACATATTTTTCACCCTGTCATGACAGGTGGAGATGACAAGCTGGTGAAGGTGTGGGACTACATGGAAGGTACAGTCACCCACATAGGAATAGCTCACGGTGGCAGCATCACCAGCATCAAGATCTGCTCCAACAACCGCACCTTAGTCAGCACCAGCGCAGACGGAGCCATTCTTCGATGGAGGTTCCCTCACCCTTCCTCCTCTTAATGTGACATTTAGAGTCCTTGACACTGGAGGCAAAAGAAACTTTTAATCCAGTAACACACACACTCAAATGTATCCAACATTTTCTTTCTTAGCAAATCTTCCCAACAATCTCACATTAACATTGCAGATTGGATTTACACTCTGACCAAAGGAAATAAATGTAATTTGATTTAGCATCAATGACTTTGTTAGACTGTTTCCTTTTCCAGTAGAGACAGGATATAAAGAAGTGAAAAGATTACACTTCCTGAGCACTGTAGTCTCTTAAGTGGTAATTCCCCACAGGAGCTGAATATAGGTGGGAATTCACAGAGCGACACTTGAATTTAAAATTACACTTCAAGGCACACAAACTTATTCTTCACATCAAAGTGTCTGCATTATGCTTCTTTAGACTTCTTGAGAGAAACAGAATTAATGCTGTTCTACAGACTGTCTCAATGCAGATGTAACCCAAATACGTTAAAACAAGGCTATATTATACAGTACATTAAATGTGCTCAGATATGATTTTCCTGTGCGCTGCTGTAGAGACGAGGAGGAGGCCCCAGATTCGTGGCCGCTTAAGCACACGGCTGCTGTCAGCTAATCTATCAACAGAGATTCCCTGAAGGATGCTGGTTAAAGAGCAAGGCAGTGTACAGCAGAAAGCCTCTCTGACTGTCTCTGATCTGAACCCACTCTCCTCACTATTGTTCAAAATGGCTAATCTAAATAATTAATAACTCACCCCTGCTTCCCCCAAAAAGTAAAATGGCAAACCTACAGTGTAAAACCAAGTCAGCAAAAACATCCTTGGATCAGTAATATAGAAAGGGCATCTCTATCTTTGCACTTACCCTCCCTGCTTATAGAGGACGGTTGTAGGCCAGGGCTTAGCTTTTTTCTTAAACACTTCATTTCCTCGCCTGATATGAGGCACATTTAGTATGACGTTGGTTTCTGCGGGGGAGGGGGATTCAGTTTTCCCAAACAAATTACTTGAGAGCAACGTGTCTGCCTAAATCTAACATCATTTTTAGTCCACAGTGATGCGGAGTCAAGCCATCATACCTGTTTTGCCAGGGTCGATTTCAAAACAGCCTTGATAGCAGCGTATATAGTGCTTGCCATTGTTGTTATTACTTCTCATTGGTTCCAGTGCACTGCTTGACAACATCTTGTCAACAGTGTTTGTCACACCTATGGTTCTGACTGGCTAATCGAATCCTCCTGTGGTGCTCATTGGTCGTTTCATGTCACAATGCCAGACAAATCAGTCAACTTGAAGTTGGTGGAGTGGGTGGATTCAAAGGTCTGGACCCAGGCAGTTCATCTCCAGCATTCTGGTGAATTTTTATGCACCAATTTGCCTTATCTGCCTCAATTTAGGGTAAGAATGTCATGGTACTTCCTGCTTCACCATAGTTGCTTCATCTTCTTTCCATTTCATGGGAAATTGCAACCATGGCTTTTAAGGCTGGATAATGCCACCGCCTACTTAACCAGACACATTTTTGCATTTATGAGGCACATTCTAGTTTGTTGAAATAAAACTCTGTTACTGCCATGTTTCTATTGGAAGGAACAATTGCACGTGTTCTACATGAATAAGAGGAGGTGTACCCTGCATTTCCCCCTCCCCCCCAAAAAATCTGCACCTATGGTTTTTTTCATTTTGGTAAGGAAGTCAAAGTTTGACACAGAATAAGTTTATTTGTTTCAATGGTGTATTATGTGTGCATATTTTCTAACCATGCTGAAATAAAAGCGTCGGGGAGAATTATGGAAATGTTGGATGGGGCTCTGGCTATCTATTTCAATAAATCAGCACATCTGGCCCACTAAATCCAATCTTTACTACTGGTGAGCTGTGAAATTAAGCTTCAGATGATTAGAATCTGGATATAGCACAAAAGATGCTACATCCCTGTTGAAGACCAGAACTGCACATAATGTGTCTGGCCGAATGGTTCTGTAACATCCATTTTACTCACTCTGTGGATCTTCCAGGGTGTAGTAGCAGCAGCATTAATGTGTGTGTGAATGTGTGTGTGAAGGCAGTAGCAAAGCTATTTAAAGGATATTGTACATGTGTCTGTAAATGCTGGTGTGTTACACTGTAGATAGGATTGTATTTCAATAGCAGGGTGAAGCAAAAGGAGCACACATTTGTGGACAGTCTTTTTAGCAGAATTAGAAACATAATACATATGGTCACTGAGCAGTTTTACTGTCATTGTCACTGTATTTAAAGCTGTAGTTGGTTACTTTTATAGAAATAACTTTTTGTCACATTTGCTGAAGCTGTCACTATATCCACGCAATATTACATGAGACAAATAGTCAGTGGAAAAAAAATCATGCTGCTCTGACTCTCTTAATGCTTTAGATGGCATTTGCAAGAATGCATTTGCAGGTGAACCACAACAACCAATTAGAGCCAAGGAGCCTTTAACACATAAGGTAACAATCACTGCAGGTGAACTGCGTTTAAACTGTCAGATACAGTTGTCAAGATTCTGTTACTGCATTGACTATTTTTCGACTCCGATGTTTTCAGAAATACATTTTAGTGTACTGTTGAGCTGTAAAATGAGAAGGGTTGTTGTGACCCTGCTGCCATGTTAAAGGTCCAGTGTGTAGGGTCTAGGGGCAACTATTGGCAGAAATGGTATATAATATTCATAACTATGTTTTCATTAGTTCATAATCACTTGAAAATAAGAATCATTCTTTTTCGTCACTTTAAGCTGAAAACACATGGACTTCACCACGGTGCAGCGTGTCACGGGACACACATCATGTGCCCTGCCTAGCACACATCAGATGCGTTGCCCTGCAGCTTGTTAACAGACGACCACACAAAGTTATTACTACTTTTACTGTAGCTCCTCCACCTCTGTATTAGCTTAAAATCATGCATGGAGAGCCCCTAATTAAACTTCATTTTTCACATTTTCACCTTTCTGCAATTGCCTGTATAATGACAGGATTATGGGTATTTAGCTTGGGATATTTCTTGACCTCAACAAGAAGTCTCTTGTCTTTATAACACATGAGACAGCAACATCAACAGAGTTCTCTTTATGCATCCATGGTGAGGAGAGGAGTTGAGCTGAGCTTTTAATTCCGGGAGTGGCGAGGCTGGAAATAGGACAGTGGCGTAAATTGCTGCGGGGTGGTGTGTCCAGGAGCGCTGATGCATGTCTAGCCGCCGCCGGTGTGGGGTTTTACACTGAAAATAATAGGGGTGTATTTTTTGAATGAGTCATTAATATCTACATACAGAGCAGGTCCTCTTCCACGGATTGTGCCATGCTATTTCTACAGTGGCCCAGAACGGACAAACCCAGACACTGGCTCCAGATAGGGTGATTGTCATTTTGTGTCGGCCACCGTAGTTCTTCTGCACACTTGGCACACACATGGCACACAGTCACCACATCCTACACATTAGACCTTTAAAAAGAGTCACGCCAAAGTGGAGAACCGCTCACCAGCCACCTTTGTCATTTTACAGCTAAACAGTACACTAAAAATGTTTTGGCAACATTTGAGGTGAGAAATAGGTGATGTAGTAAAGAACATTGATTCACATTTGATCAATGCTGCCTAGTTTGACAGTTTAAAGGCAGTTCAGGAGCAGTGACTGAAATGATTGACTTGGCTCTCCTTGGTTGTTTCCTTCAGAATCCACAAGGAGGAGGAGGAACATGATATTTTTTCACCGATTATCTGTCTTATGTACTACTGTGTGGAATTTGTGACAGTTTCAGCAACTAAACTACTACTGTAACTATTTTACAGAAGAATATTTTCATAAAAGTTACCAACTACAGCTTATTGAGTCCATACGGTTACTATCAAGTGATGATAATACACCACTAAAAGGCTTTCAGAATCTGATTTGTCTTCATTTTAGGGTGGGGGTTGGAAATAAAATCAGGCTGCAGTTGCTCATGCACATACAACCCCCATACAGTGGTAGGGTCATCCAGCAAATGCCAGTGATGTCTCTGACACCCTCTAAAGATGTCAAGTCAGGTGATGTTGTAATTGGTCCTACAGGGGGCAGTTTAAGGCTACAGCGCTTGAAACCTATTAAATACAACAACTTCCTTGTTCCCTGTGGAACAAACATGTCAAGTTTGAGCTCTTTGCCATTCCAGCAACAGTCTGTGAGACTGTTCTCCTGCTCATTGTGTCAAGCTCTCTGTTGTGTTAAACTATAAGTAATGTAATCCAGGTTAATTAAATTCCTGTCTGAGGGGCGGGAAGTAGACAGGATCCTTCACATAGAAAACTTGTTCATTGCAGCCCCATTGACAGGAGAGGAGGGAGGGAGGGATTGATAGCGATGGTGACAGAGAGTCCGAGACCGCCAGCGCACGACTCAGCGATGAGAGCCATCGATGAGGAAGTGTAATTGAACCTGCTGTGAGGAGGGAGGAACGCGTCTCCTCTCTGTAGTTCCTGGAGAGAGCGTCACCCATCAAAACGCGCGGACTGGTGAGCATATCGCACTGGGAATTATCGGGATGTCCAAAGGAATACCATCAGTAATCATGTGCCTTATTGGCACGGAGTCGGTGCCACCACAGCGGTAAGGTTTGTGGAGAGAGGGAAAGAGGAGGAGGAGGGGTAGACAGCCTGGCAGACAGGTGCGACTCCACAGCCTGTTTCATTTTCTCTCGGTCCTATTAAGTAGTAGAGCCATGGATACCCGCAAGGAAAACAAGGAAAGAAAAGCCATGAAACCCAAAACGACGAAGCGAAAGGAGAAGAAATACAAAACCGGGAGGTTTATCAGGAGGAAATCGCTGCGGTCTTTTGGGAATTTCATGGGAAGGATCCTTAAAACTTTGGGCACTTTGGCGCACTTTGGCGACGCGGAGCCGCCGGACGCGGAGGACGACGACGGCGGGTTCGGGCAGAGCGCATCGGGGGGTTTCAAAGACGACTGTGCGCAGACCCCCAGGGAGGGAACCGTGAAGAAGAGCTCCACGGTGTCCTCCTCTCACGGCTCGGTGAAAGACAGGCTGTCGTGGTGCCACGGCGACAAGACCCCCGGGGTGCTGGGACTGAAGAACCACGGCAACACCTGTTTCATGAACGCCGTGGTTCAGTGCCTCAGCAACACGGACCTGCTGGCCGAGTACCTCGGGCTGGAGCAGTACAAGTCGGATTTGTACCACAGGAGGGTGAACGGCGAGGTGAGAGGCGAGGAGCCGGAGGGCGCCAGGGGAGAGGTGACCGAGCAGCTGGCGTCGCTGGTTCGAGGTCTGTGGACCCTGGAGTACACGCCGCAGCTGTCTGTGGAGTTCAAGGTGAGGACAGGGAGGAGGGTGCTGGGTGGTTATCAATTAGGTTGTTGCTGATGTCACTGCTTTGTTTTGCTGTTTGTTTGTCTTCATACCCATCTCAATGGAGAGCAGGATGTTGTTTTGGTCACTCATTGTCTGACATGCCATTGAGAAAAATATGAGAAAGACTTCATAGAGATGTAGATGCAAAGGCGCAGGTTTTGTTTCAGCAGTGTGTAGGACACATGCAACTGGAGGTTTGGGGGTTCTCCAGGAAATTTTGAGCCTCAGACACTAAATTTCATTCATTCTGATGAATCCATTTCTGCATCAATTTATGGTGGCAGTGTCCTTAATTTCATGAAAATAAAGTCCTTTGCTACTGTAATGTTTTTATGGGAGGAACAAATGCACATGTTCTAAATATGAAGGGTGAGGTGTCCCCTGAGCCCCCCAAAAAACAAACAAACAAAAAACTCTTATGGATAGTTGTTTGTTGTCTTTGTAACAAATTTCCAATAAATTCTTGGAAAGATCACTATGTTTTGGCAAATATTACTTGAAAAGTTATGCCTCGACTGTGAAATGCAAGTTTCATAAGACTGTATTTCTGCCTGGGCCCCAGACCCCCAGGGGCCCTGAAACCCTCAAGTCAAACCCTGTGCCAATTGCTTTGTGATTATTTCATTACCTGACTGTTTGTCTGTGAATGTGTTCTACAACAGCACAATAAAACCAATATCATAGGGCCTTAAGGCATTTTAAATCAAATTACCACAAAGTAATTGACACGCAGCGAACCTGGGGCCAGGTAGTATTCCACCGTGGAGTGCTGGTAGGTTTCTGGGTCTCTCTAGGCCAAATATAATTAAGCTGCCTTTGAGTTGTCGGCTGTGTGTGCTGCACTCGATGGGTACTTGGGAGAAGGCAGGGTACATACACATTGTACAGAGAGAGGGGGAAAGTGGGGGTCAGTGGGGGTTCAACAGGAAATTTGTGCCCCTGGGCCCCCCTCTGAGATGTTCCAGCAGTGGATAAGGAGATGTTATTATATTCAAGTTGGATCATGTATACACATTCTTCCCTTGGAATCTCCCCACTTACTAGCAGGTGTATTTGCCTCAAAACAGTCATAATAGCCACTGTGCGTCCTGTGCCCTGCCACTACTCAGCAGCACGCCTAATAGCACAGCAGACATGTGTCAAGAGGATTTTGTTGGATTTGTAAGCACTATAACTAACTATCACATATCCATATTGGCTAAACAAATATTTGAATTAACACATCAGGTGAGCGCCTGACTGAATGTGGTTCAAAGGGCAACAATCCACCTGTGTCCTATTTAAATGAGTAAAGACGCACAGGTAACGTATCAGTGTTGGAGCCACGTAGAGTAGTAATAATAAAAATACCTCACCTCTTTGCCTCCCGGTTTCGACATTTTATTATTGTTTGCTGAACTAGTAGTAGTTTTGTGTGTGTGTACAACGTGGTTACTGATTACACGCAGGCTGCAGTGTCTCCACTTGACTCACCTGCTCTACAACGCAGCACTTCAGGTGGTTTGTCTGCATTCCTGGACTGGCATGTGGAGTGCCGGGGCGTTGAGCATTCCTGTCTCATTTACACAAACTGGTTAACGCGTGTGATCAGAATTGCAACACTCTAGACAAAACATAAGGATATTAAAAGGGATATTAAATCAACAGGTGTTTACCCACATACACGCTGAAGACTTCTTGCTGTTGCAGTCAGTCATAGTTGTGAGTCAGGGCTGCAGGGTTCCCTCTGGGCTTGACAGTCAACCAGTAGGCCTTCTGAGTGGTAACTGCTCTGTTGCATCCACAGACAGCCTGGGGGAAGCTGTAGGGGAGTGGGGTATGCAACATGTGCACAAAAACACACAATTGCACAGACATGGGGAGACGGTATGAGTGGGATATCATTTATAATGGAAAAGGTAGATATACATGACTTTGCATGCAGCTTTGTTCCTCACCCACAACCACGAGATGGTAATAAATTAATAATGTGTATAAGAGAGAGAGAGTGCAGTGTGTTCCAGAGCTGCAAGGGAAAGGTAGTGATTAACACAGAAGAAGATGCTGTTTTGATCTGAAAAATTCAAAGAGGCATGGTGTTGTGGATCATTAATGCCACAGGCAGCTTCACTAAATTGAGCCTCTGTTGGCTTTTGATATAATAAAAAGTTTGTGATGAGAAAAACATGAAGTAACACAAGGGCTTCCAAGGGTATTTAGATATGGATTAAAGGCCTTGAATGTAGAAATTAGGATTTACATTCAATAAAATGACCCCCTTTGAATCTGCTCCTGGTTATAGTGTGCACTACATGACAACATTGATTCTTCTTGATCATGACAGTAGTTTTGCACATACTGTGGCTCTCGGTCAGCTATCTTACTGATATCATGTATTAAAGTTCATCTCTGGGCATAGTATAAACCCCTAAAAACGCATCTTTTTTTTATCTTAATTGCACATGTAGAAGTTTTTTCCTCCATGAAATAGAGTCCTTGGTGCCTTTACATGGATTAGACGGAACTCTACACCTGCAACTCATTTAGTATGCAAGGATGTATGAATATGCAAATTAACCCCGCCCCCATCCTCTTTATGTCCACAGGGTTAGAAATGTAATGGTAATAAACAACATCAGCCTTTGGCTTGACTATGTTATCAGACAGTTAATAATGTGTTGCTAATACCAGATAAACCTTGTTCCCATTTTTGACAAGTTGAAGTGAAAGTAAATCTTAGCTTGCAAAGAAATGATACATTGCCTGAGACATGTATATCTGCAGCCACATTCAGTTTGAAGCCTACACGACACGTTCCTATGTGCCTGATCACTCTTGACCAAGGGGTGAAGGGGGCTGATCATTCTGGACCCAGGGGCGAAAGTGGCTGATCATTCTGGACCAAGGGACGAAAGGGGCTGATCACTCTGGACCAAGGGGCAAAGGGGGCTGATCACTCTGGACCAAGGAGTGAAAAGGGTTGATCATTCTGGAACAAGGGGATGAAAGGGCCTGATAACTCTGGACCAAGGGGCGAAGGGGCTGATCATTCTGGACCAAAGGGTGAAAAGGGTTGATCACTCTGGACCAAGGGACGAAAGGGGCTGATCATGGGATAACATGTAGGAATGGCGGGTGAAGTGGGTGAGTGACGTAGCCGCTCCATCCACTGCTATACTGAGTCACGTAGCCTGACTTCTCCTCTGATGCCCCTCACTTTGCCATAGTGTTATGGGATTAGTTTATTTGGTTTGTGGCGTAACAAACCATGGAATTCAGAATCCGTGCTTGTGAGACCGTCATTGGTACAATGGAGTTACAAGACAAAAATTCTCAGCCATGGCTTGACTGCTTACTTTGCTCACTTGTAGCATAATAAACACCATATGGACATGTTAACAAGATTAGGCCCCATTCAGATGTAGCGTCTAAAAGCGCGTGGAAAACGCCAGCTGTGCCGTTTCCATCCTTTTATCCAACGCGCTTCGGAGGTTGCGCTACTGTCGTGCCTGCCGTTACTAAGCAACCAAAACCGCCTGTCACTCACAGGGCACAACCGTTAGCCATAAAAATAGCGTATCATCATGCTCACCAGTTATCCCAAGCTCCGAGCTGATAATTCTCCAGGCATTGTTCCTTCTATTGGAGTCAAAGTAGTACGACGAAGACAGGTCATATAACTCTGGGTATCCCTGGACAAGAATGATCAGTCGCTCCTCCATTGCTTGCTGTCTTTCACACCACCGGATGTTGTGAAGTCCGTTGGACGGAAAGGAAGAAGCACGTCCGTGGAGCTGATTGGTTAATTCTTATCACATGACATGCAGTGCGCTTGCTGCATTCGAAAAAGTTGAGATTTTTCCATCTCTGTGCGCCGCGGACGCGCACGAAAAAACAGGCGCGTCGCACCGAATGCGCGCCGCTACGGCGTCGCTTTGGATTGTGAACACGCTTGGCGCGCGTCTACATTGAAACTAATGGATTTATGCACGCAAAAGACGCTACATCTGAACGGCCCCTTAGTCTTTAACTCTGAGCCATAGTATGGCAGTATGTTGTCTCTTATTTTACAGGTGATCAAATTGCCATAGAATGTGTGATTCAGTCTCAGCGTCTCATTCAGACCCTTCGTAGCAACATGGGTTAAAATCTGTCTGGTATCAGTCCTTGTAATGGCCACCTGCTGGAAGGAAATGCTGAATATTAGCTCTTGAACGTAATGTCTGAATGTGCAGCCCTGTGTTTAAAAACAAGTAGTCAATTGTTCCCCTTTTTTGCTCTAATACCTCTCATCATAGTTGGCTGCAATAAAAGAAAAAAAATCCATGTCCTTCTCTCTCCTTTTCTTGCCTCGCCCCATCGCATCGACACAGTGATTTGTGTCTGTCTGCTCATCCCAGAGTGAGGCAGGAGAGAGGATGTTTACTATAGCAAGCGCATTCAGCCTGGAAAAGGAGGATGCCCCCCTGCTGAGATGCCTCCAGTGGTGTGCACTCAGAGGGAGAGAGACAGAGAAAGTGGGAGGGAGAGACATTGCTGGTAAACAAAACTACGTTGTCCCTCCTGTGATCCTCGTGAGACTCCCCCACCTCACCCTCCCTCCCTGGTCTGTAATCACAAAAAGGGACAGACAACTTTGACAGCTGATGATTATTACCAGATCTTCCCACACTTAAAGAGAGGCACTGGCCTGCAAGTGGAAGCGGGAAGAGAAACTTTTGCCGTACTTTTTTCCAACTTCTTTTGTTTTTGGGATATTAGGAGTGAGTAGAAGTCACAGGCCTTTCAGGAGAAATCACAATATCTCAGCTGAAGATACCAGAATAACCCCAGGCTTTACAGCAGGGAGTTAAGTCAACATTCAAAAGTTTGAGTCAGAGCTGGGAAACAAGTTTTGTTTTGCTTTCTTGGCCTTTGACAAACCAAAGTGCAGTTATATTCCGCTAATGCAAACATTTAGATTATTTATCTACCGTGTCATGTAAGTCTTTTTTGCCAAATCACAACACATTCAAGGGTGCAAAAACTTTTATTGTGTGATTTACTACATGTAGGGACTCAAGGGTCCTGCACACAGGAGTCCTTTAAGTCTGACACTTGGAGTCTGACTGAAATGAAAACGTGTTACCGAATGAGGCTAAGCTTATAAATGACAGTGATCATACTAATGGAAGTGCTGCATTTAAAGGTCAACATTTCCAACTCTGCCACAACTGCTCCACTACACATCTGACGCTGATGAAATCTGGAGGGATGAAGTGTCCTTTTATTGGTCGCTCCAAAAGTTGTCGACATCAATTTAACTCGACGACAGAGCTGGCTCGTTCTTTTTAATGCGTTACGCTCCTGCCCTAAAGGATTTACACAGTAACTACTTTTAGAAGTTGTGGCGTAGGAGCCCGGATTCATCTTTTTTTTTTTACACTTGACAGGATGCAGCTCCGTGAGGCCGAAGGAGCTCAGCCGGGGAAGATGAAGCCTGGTGTTTTAAGTAGTCTTGTTTGTTCTGGGAGTGCAGGCAGTGTGTGACAGTGAGGCAGGGCAGCGAGACTGATGGTTTGTTTGTCTTTTTTTCGTCTCTGCTCTCCTCCATGGACCACTCTCGTTCTCACTCTGGGTGCTGAACATGTATACATTGTTTGTAGAAAGACACGTGTGTGCATGGCTGTGGGGATATGCACCACCTGGACTCCTTGCTGAATTTGCACAGCGGGGCCGCCTCTCATTTCAGTTTGATTGCGGCAGTGTTTTTGGCGAAGCAGATGGGGCGACTTTTTTTGGAGAGTTTAGCAGTGTGTGGCTTGAAGATTTAAGCACGCAATAGAAATAATAATCAGCGTGTTTTATATTTGGCCGCAGACATGCAGTGGGATCTATGTCTTAGCTGTTGAAGTGAGCAGGGAAGTGGTAATGCTTCAAACACTTCATCTCTAACTTGTAATACACAGGCTAGACCACTTACAATTACTGTAACAGAGCCACCATATGCTGTTTGGAAACAGCATGCATTCCCTCGACTCAGTGAGCCGCACTCCATTATACCTACACCGCTGTGACAAAAGGCAATAAAAGAAACACAAGGAGAAGTGTGTCTGCTGCTGTATCTGTGTAAGCACTACAATATGAAACCATTTTCCAGCAGGTTTATTATCCCTCCTATGATTTATGTACCGAGCCTGAACGACACGCTGTAGGAAAGCCATGGGAATAAATCAATCTTTAGTATTATAGGATGTGATGCTGCGATCACAGCATCATGGTGTCCAGGATGAATTTTCTACTTCATCTCAGTGATGGGAAAGCACATGAAAGTGGCATATATGTTCAAACAGCTCTTGATACTGTGGCAGATACAGCTTCCTACACTGTCAGTTTTGCACACACAGTAGCGTATTTACAGCCTCAGCTATGAATCCTCCTCAGAGTATCAATTTCTCAGTTTCAGCAGAGCCCAGGGAGCCTTCCCTGGGCTGTAAACCATTCAGAGGCGATTATTTCCATCGCATCTCATCCCTTCTTATTTCTTACTGATCGCCTGTAAATCCCACACCGGGGACATCCGCAGACACGCAGGCTTTGTTCGGTCTTGACTCGCTGGCACCTTTATCGAAGGATTTCCAAGCTTCTCAGCGCTGCAGAGAGAATATAGGTCTGATTCCAAGACGTGGCATTTAGATTTGTCATCAGAAGTACCTGGCTGTTCTCGATTGTTCTGGAGGTGAATCCAGTGTGGCCTAGGATGACACAGGAAGTAAGCAGGCTGAGTTAGTTTAGATTTGGAAGGATGGCAGGAGGGGGAGGCAGGGAAGGACAGGTGCTGCGCTGCTAAGAGAGGCTCATCTGTGTGTGTGTGTGTGTGTGTGTGTGTGTGTGTGTGTGTGTGTGTGTTTGTGTGTTGGCCAGAGCTCAGCTGGGACTGATTAGTTGAGGGAATGGTTCTTCTCTGATAGAGAGGAAAGAAAAAAGAGAGATAATAGAAAGAGTGGAAAAAAGAAAGTTTGTGTGTGTGAGACAGAAGAAGGATAGATGAAACACAGCATGAGAGCAGAGAATGGTGTATAAGTGGAGGCTGTAAGTGATGACTGTCCTGCGTCCAGAGGTGAGCCGGTAACACCAGGCCGCTGAAAAATGAAACAGCAAATGGAGCAGCCAGTAATGACAGATTCTATCCAGCCTCATTCCAGCCACACCTGAGGAGGGAATGGTTACTTAGTGTGTGTGTGTGTGTGTGTGGAAAAGAAGTGTGCGCAGTTTCTCTTAAGGTCATGCCCTAACATAATTTGTCAGTATCATTCTCTGTCCGTCACTGAGAAATCCATCCAGGGCTGTTTGGCAGGCCGGACTACGATGAGGTGAGGTGTTGTAAATGGGTTTTTTAGGGAGAGAGAGGAGGGACATTTACTTGATGTATGTTTATAGTAAATTCCTGGCCTGCCAGCACTCTGATCTGTCATTGTTTACAGAGTAGGAAGATGGATGTGGGGAGGGCATGAGGGGGTAATGGTGTGAGGTGAAGCAAGGGTAGTAAGACAGGACACTAAAACAGACATCTGGGTGTGGGTGCAGGGGATGTTGCTAGAGTGCAGCCCCTATCTCTGCTGACCGCTGGGAGGTCGTGACCCCTGCTGTGGAGACTGCACAGGTTTACGGCTGTCTTTTGTCATTCTGTTATCTTTCTTTTAATGCATTCTTCTTCTTTGTTGCTTTCTTTCTTTGTAGAAAATCTGATAGTCCTTTAGCGTTTTGCTCTTTTTGTTCCCTGGGTTTGGTCTGGACTAGATTTTTGACTGTCCCCAAAAATTAGGGTTTCAGTTAGCCTGGTCTCACTCCCAGGGTGTCAAAATACGCCACTTGGCCAGCATCCCCAGCCTCACTCTAATGGCGCCAGGAGCACCCTTTAGCATCTGTATAAGATACAGCCGACTTTTGTCCAACTCCAGTGTAAACCCATCCATGTCCTTATCAGACAGTCAGGGCGATGGACGTAGTTGGAAGAGCACAAAAGTCTGCTTAGGATGGAAACTGGAAAGGGGGGTGGACGGGCCCAAAAAGCATAGGAGACCGGTGTTTGTGTCATGTTTGGAGTCAGTGTGGAGTTATTTTGTCACGTCACATGTTGGTCACATGAGTCCTTAGTCACTCTTTAGTCATTTTCTATCCCTAACCAACCACTGATCCACGTGACTTACCACTGACGCCCTCTGCACCCAGATCTGCTGACCCCTTCTGCATCAATATACAATGCAAAAGGTGACCTTTAGCTCACCTGGTACAGTGTGCGCCCTATGCAGGCTGAGTCCTTAGCAGTGGTCTGAGTGCGATTCCAACCTGTGACCCTGTACTGGGCGGCGTTGGCTCAGTCCACTTAAAACCAGTGACCCTCTGGTTCCCAAGCCAAGTCCCCATACGGACCAAACAAGGGGTGTGGGCTGGTAGCTACCAAGGTGCTCTTGGGCTGCTTGGGGTGCCTGTCAAGCGGGCAGCTCCCTCGCTCTGACATCTCTCCATTAATGCATATGTATAGGTCCTGTTTGTGCACGAGTCTGTATTTCAGGCCTGTGTGCAAGTGTAATCTGAAAATAACGACAGAGTGAAACTAAATTTCCCCTCGAGGGATTAATGAAGGAATGCTTTCTTCTTTCTTTTTTTAAAAGGTTGCCCCCAGCATCATTATAATAATGCCTTAGGCTTCTGCCCAAGCATCAAAATATGATGAGAAGAGATGTTGTTGGTTTTAATATGACCTGAAACTCATTAAAGGCCCCCAAAACTATGTTTTTCTAATATAATTTGGCATTCGGTGGAGTGTTCAGTAATTACAGGTGGGAATTAGGCATCAACAGTAAAATTAAATTCCAAAAACTGGAACATTTTGTGAAGAATTTAGTCAAATTCAAAATATACTACTAAATAAACTTCACATTTTCCAAAGTGAACAAAAGAAGTAGCTCTAAATTATGGAGAAAATACTTCACAGCTTTGTTCCACATGCTCTGATCTAGAGAAAACAACTGATGAATGAGATCAATAAATGAAACAAAGCCAAACTAAATTAAGAGAAATACTGTCAGAGCGCACCACATCGAGTCAGGCCCAATCAGGTCTTGACTAATCAATAGTTCTCACAGAAAAAAACCAGTACTGCCGAAGTTGACCCTTATGCCCACCTTTATCCTCTCCTTGACTAGCTCCGTTTGCCCAACAAACACTTAAGATCCCACCAGAGCTGCGCTCAGGTCAGCTTTGAACACAGCCAGTGTTTACAGGGCGACTCGACATTTCAACGAACCTGCAATTTGTTTCTGTCTCTCCACACATCTTCACCATCTCATTACTCTTTTGTTCTCTCTTTCATTTCTCCCTTTACAAGAATTCAATTAAAAAGACTCGATGCATGGGAATACAACCTCAACACTTCGTCAAATCTTTTTAAGCGCCTTTCAGGCTGTGTGGCACATGTCACCAGAGATCCTCTTAGAGACAACACTGTAAACAGATATCAAAAAGATGAGTCGAATAATCATTCCCACCTTTCACACACACACACTCACACACATACACACGCACAAACAGAGAGAGAAAACAGCAGATGAGGCCACAGAAGGGTCATCCCCTCGTCTTAATGAAGTCGTAACCTCTTGATGTCATCAGGTTTCTGCACCTCACCGTAACCTTGGAAACTGTCTTTCCCTTATTGTTTTCACCCCCCTCATTTTGTCGGTGGCTTTGAGAAACTGCGCTGCCTCCTTTTTCTCACTTTCCTTGTCGGAGCCAGCCACAATAGCTCCGTCCTTTCTGATACGGGGACAGAAAAACACCAGAACTTGCAGGTCTGTTGAAACTCCGCCAGCATCCCTCCCTCGCTCCTCTCCTCCCTTACTCCACCACTCCCTCTCTCCATCTGTCCCTCATCCCTCCATCCCCTGTCAGTGATTCCTCATAGCGATGAAGCTCATTAGCGGGCTGTCTCCGTCAGGTGGATGAGGAGGGGGTCCTCCCGCCTGTGTTTATATTTAGATACTGGGATACTGCAGGTATAATGTGGTGATTTTTAATGAGGTGTGGAGCAGAGGCTGGATCCTGTCAGTCATACAGAGAGAGAGAGAGAGTGATAGAAGTAGCCACCCAGTGTAGTGTAATGCTGTCGTTAGTTTTGCGTGTCATTTTCTCTGTCTGACTCATAAAGTCACAACTCCGTCCTCATAATTGAATTAGACAGTCTGGCTGGTTTTTTTTTTCTAGTAACACCTGTCAGGGTTCCGGATGTCCTCTGTGTGAGTCATCTTTTTCAGTGTATGAATGTGTTTGCAAAACAATTTCTTGAAATATTATCTGGCACCACAAATGGCTCATGAGGACTAAGATGTCTTATTTTGTTTGCTTATGCTGTTATGCTGCCAATAATAGCAGTCTCAGTACAACTACAGTTTTGAAAGCTTTGGAAAACAAATAGGATGAAGTCATTTCATCTGCATCCAATGCTAAGTGAGAACAACAGTTTGAACAGGGTGTCAGTTTTCTTGCTATTAGTGGAGTTATCAGCCTTATTCTGATGTGTTTGGGTCCTGAGTATTCTCAAGTGAAATACTGCTGAAAATGTCTTTGGGAAAGTGAAATTGTCTGACCTTGAGTTTAATCTGGATTTAATACAAATGGCCTGTCAGGGCCTAATGGAATGTTTTTGAAGTGACAACTTGCAGCCATTCATCAGCTTTTTGTTTGGCAAAAGAGTTGCAATATCATTTTAAACTGAAGTGGTTCTGGTTCTTTGTAATTATATCATTTAAATAATGACATTGTGATTTCAAGAAAACACTAGTTTTTGGGGGTTTTTCCTCACTCTCTGAGGACACACAAAGTTAAACATACCACTTGAAACAAGTGATTCAGTGTTACTTATCTGGCGAAATGAAACAGTAAAAAAAAAAACAAGTATGCAAAGGTACATTTACCAGATAAGTTAAAGAGGCTATTTACCCCAAAAATCAAAACAGAGTGTCTGTCTCGGATGAGAATAGTTACAGTGCAGCTACTCGGCTATTTATACCCATCCCTACAATGTGTTATCATGGATCCCACTGCATGCTGTGATTAGCTAGTGCGCGCCACGTAGACACGTCAAAGTCAGAGGTGGTATGGGTTAGGACAAAGACTTCAAGGTTAGGGCTAGTACTAGTCAATCTCTGATATTCTCTGAGATAAAAGTGGAAAATAAAAGAGAAAAAACACACAAATGTACTGCCATAAAGTCAGGTGATGTAGTATGAAGAGACACACAGTTCACAGAGGGAGTAAGACATGGTGGATGAATGGGTTAAGGACCGGATTTGGATTTGAGTCCCATGTGTGTTATTTTTAGACTTAGCTGACCTGTTATTTTAAGTTTTTAGTATTTATAAAGCTTCTGAATTTAGACTTTGTACATAAACTTTAGCAGAGTAGCTCAATAGACCTGCTCATATTTGAACATTGCTAGGACATCCAGGAATATACCTGCAGTGGCTATTTACACCTCGGGTGCAAATTGCATTGTTGGTTACGGGCACCTGGTTGCGAATCAAAAATACGTATTTTTCCTCTTACCTGTAGTTCTATTTGTCAATCTAGAAGATTTTGAAGCGTGTTTGAGATATCGGCCATAGAGATGTCTGCCTTCTCTCAAATCTAAGAGAACTAGATGGCACTCGGCTTGTGGTGCTCAAAGTGCCAAACAAAAAGATTTGAAAAAACTCGACAGCAATGTCTCTCTCCAGAAATCATGACCTGGTTAGTAAAGATAATAGGATAGGAACTATTTTATGTCTACCAAACTACACCCGCCAAGTGTATCACCGCACAGAAGTGTGCATCTACTGCTAGCTCACCCAACACCCCTGAGCTGGTTATGTTTACAGCTCAGCTGGAGGACGCTGTTAATGCTTAAGCTGTCACGGGCATGAGCCTCTTGTCAATGAGTAGATGCATGCTTCCTTCTGCATGGTGATGCGGTTGGTGGATGTGGTTTGGTAGAAAGAAGAGAATTCCTCCATGAAACACGTCTGTGGATTATCTTGACTAACCTGGTTATGCTTTCTGCAAAGACATTGCTGTTGATTTTTTGTAATGCAATTTGTTTTGGTACCATAAACCAAGTGAGCATCTTTCATTATATTTCACAGAAGGCAGACAGATCTCTGCGGTAGATATTTCCAACACTCCAACTAGGGATGTCAGTGGTTAACAGCAGAGAATATTTCTGAACTGGCACAAATAAATGCTTTTTATTTTTCAAGCAGTTGTTGGATTGTTGGTCAAATATAACAAGACAGACATAGACCAAATGATAAATCCATTAACTGGACAAAAAAGTGATTGGTTGCAGCCCTATCTGAAAATACAGTGGACATTGTTATACGGTTTTTGTGGTGTATGGCTTTATTTGCTGCATGCATCCTCCCAAGTGTGATGCATGTAATGAAGTGTGCTCTGCCTCAAATTCTTTTTTCAAAAAATCCCTATTTCTTCCAGAGTACAACATCCAAAGAGAATTGTGAATGACTTTGTTACATGATCTCATCATAGCCAAATAATGTCTGGCAGATGTTCTTAAATGAGTCTGCATTAAGTGATGATAAGAGAGAGAAATGTCCCTTTTTTCTCTCCATCTCTCCCCTGAGTGCTCCAAGCAGAACCAACTCCAGCTTACAAATGATGAGTTCCTGCACTCCATGTGATCGTGGCCTCATTTTGTCAGGAAGGAATGTCAGTATTTAATGACTTGAAATCGCCCAAAGTATTAATTATGATGTTTTCTCCTCTCCGCAGAGCATAGTGGCCAAGTACGGCTCTCAGTTTCGAGGAAACTCTCAGCACGATGCCCTCGAGTTCCTCCTCTGGCTTTTGGACAGGGTGCATGAAGATGCTAATCCCAGCCTCAACAACAACACTAACAGCAGCAGCAAGACCAAAGCCAACACCAAGGTGAGTCTGCATCATCCACCAGCAGCCGCTGGCTCTGCACTTGATCTTCATGTTCAAGGTTGTAGCTGCTTGAGTTCTGATCACGTGTTCTTTCCTCTTTCTCTTTCACACACAAACACACACACACACACACACTGTTCATATGTCTTTGTATCATTTACCTTGTGCACAGGTCCTTTTGACAGACTTGAATTAATTTGTGAGCTCATCAGAAGAACTTTGTGAATGAATTATAGTTTTTAATTAAATGAGATAATTGTATTGCATTGTACTTAATAGGGGAGTCATAAACAGCAGCATTACCAGAGTAATAACCCACCTTTATTCATCAGTACTAAACCGTCTGAGGGTATTGGCTTCAGGATGACAATTGTATCTCACTCAGCTTAATTCCAGCAGGAAAAAGAGCTTGTTCCTTGCCTGCTTACAGCCTCCTAGGCTTGTCACAATACCAGAATTTCAGTAGTCGATACCAATACCAGTGAATTCCATGATTCTCAATACTCATTCGATTACCATGTGAAAATCAAAAAACAGAACTCATGTATTTATAAATTCACTACTTTATTAAAACTGTTTCAAACTTTCAGTTTACGGATACGGTGACAGACAATTAGTCCGATAATAATTGCTTGAAACGCAACGTTAAGTAATGTTAAAGACGGTATCGTTAACGTCGCATAACGTTAGCCATCTTTTACAGGGTAAGTTATAACGTAAGGTAGCGAGTACTAGTAGCCGCCCCTATAAACGTAGTAAGCTGGCTCTCAAACCCAAATAATGTAACGTATATTTCAGGATAAGTATACCATAACACAAGTGATGGTAAATTGAATCTCACTCAACTTGAATTCTTTAAACAAGTCAGGGTGTCTGTCTTTTAAGTGTTTAGCCAGGTTTGAAGTGTTTCCTCCTTTGGTCTGGAAACTTCGAAGGCACCGTTTGCACACTGGTTTTTGCGAGTTTATAATTACTCCGCTTTCATCTGCCTCAAATGCAAAATATCTCCACACATGACTCCTACTACCTGACTTTTCGACAAGCCGAGGTCTTGGGTCTCCAGTAGCACTTGTAGAAGCCATTGTTTCTAGCAAAGACGATGGAGAACAGGCATTCTTCATTAGCGCTCGTCCTCAGCACAGACTGATGCGTGTATACTGCCCCCATCAGTTCCGACAGGACTCGACACGGCCCACTGAGGGCAAAGTTATATCCGGTACTTACGGTACCGAAATCGGCACTGACTTGGTACCGAAGAATCCGTTCTCATGACAACCCTCCAACCTCCAACCTCCTATTTAAAGGCAGCATTGTCAGTCACTGTTTGTTAACATGCTTGCAAGCCAAAGTTAAAGTTAAAGCCAACTCAAGATTCACTCTAGTTGGGCGTTCGCTGCTATATTTGACTTTTTTGCAACAATGTGTCTCTTGGATGCCTGCTGCTTATGATCTGGCACTTGGTCTCTATATTTTATAAAGCCCTGACCTCACCTGAGCACTGTGGGGGTACACGCTCATAAATGTCCTGAGCACAGAAAACAAGAAGAAAATACAGGCAGAGGTCAGAGTCTCTGCAGGAAAATACATTGGGCCAGAGTGGGTCAGAGAGGGTCAGAGAGTGGGTATGAGTCCAAACATTATATTTTCAGAAAATCCTGCATAGTGTACCTTTAAGTTCTCTGTCTCCTGATGGACTCAGTGAGACTAAAGCAAAAAATTTTTGCTGCCCCACACAAGTTTGCAAGAACAGAGGCAGCCTTCCCCCATGTGGGAGCCAGGTCAGTGCTGACTGTCATTCCTGCTACTCATTAAATGTAAGCAGGTCACAGAAACAATTTGACTGAATCCTTGAGCCGTCCCAGACGTCGCAGTTATATCCAACATGTTCGATTTTCTTTGTGAGATCTACAAAGATGACTTCTAAAGAGCTACAGTCAGCTCAAGCCATTAAGAACGTGGGAAGAAACAAGTAAAGTTTGATATTCTTGGCTGAATCTTTCCGCCCAGTCCCTTCCCCATGTTCAATTTTGTGTCCATCTTTTTTTTTTGTCCTGCACAAATGATTTCACAGGCAGCAAAGACAGAAATCTGCTGCTCCATCTGGCACATTCATGTTGCACATAAAGCCGTCACATTTGTTTCTGTAGACAGCAGAGTGCCATCGTGATCCAAGCTCAGGTGCAGAATCATGTCGCATGTAACACTGAGGCCATTGTTTAATTGGAGCAGTGTGTCGATCTGGGAGGCAGTTTTATGATGTGCTTCAAAATAATGCCCACCTTGTTATCTGAAGCCTGCTCTGGCAGATGTCAGCATCAATCCACTCGATGGCCATCCTCCCGTCAAATGATGACAACCGCACAACATTTTTTGTTTAATTCCAGTCAAAGAAATTCACTCATGTTAACAAAAGAAGAGCATTTTTAGAAGGACTCTTGAATTTTCAATACCAGTAAACCCTCACAGATCCTAGGATGAAGCAGCAAGTGGAGCTGGTTCTGTGAAGAGTCATCGTCGCAGCGCTCTGAGTGCCATTGTGATTCTTCACCTGCAGTTTATTTGAAACCCATTGAGCCTCAGTCTGAAACGAACCATTATGTGCAGTGACTCGTTTCCTGTGAGATGTAAAAGGAGCTCATGAAGTGGCAGGCATCCTCACCCTCAACGCAATGGGCAGAAAAAATGTAGGCATTATACATTTCTGAAAACCATGGATACATTACACATGCAAGTTTTAGTGTAATGGGTGCATTGAAACTTTAGGTTTTCAACAGCACCGCGGTCAATGTGTGGTTAGGCTTAGGTACTAAAATCACTGTGGTTTGGAAAAGATTTTGTTTCGGCTTAACAAAATGGTTTTGGGGGTACAGTCCTGACTTGAAACACACCTTGATGTCTCTGTAAAAAAACAACAACTTTTCGTGGCACTATTCCTGCTGAAAAACACCCACATTTAGGGGCTTTCGGAAAAGCAGCAACGATTCACTATAAAATGACCTGTTTTGTTTAGGGTTGTCATGAGAACCGATACTTCGGTACCAAGTCGATGCCAACATGCAAAAAATAAGTCAGTACCTGTTTTTTTTCGGTACAGTAAGTCTGTGACGAAGACGAGCCCCGAAGAAGAACGCCTATTCTCCATCGTCTTTGCTAGAAACAATGGGTTCTACAAATGCTAGAGCTTAGATTGGGCCCAAAAAATCCAGCCCGACCCCACCCGAGCCCGTGCATGTTCTGTCCAAGCCCGGCCTGTTCCTTTAACAGTAATTACAAGCCCGAGCCCGACTTTTTTTAAAGATACTAACATGGACATTAGAGGCTGACTCTCGTCTTTCTTTCCATGGCAAGCCTTTGTCATGTGCCTCTAAAGTGTTGAGGTCCCCATCTTTTTGCTGTCATATACCAGCATCACGCTGCACTTGGTATACTCACCGAAGGCGACACACACGTTGTCACCTTCGATCACTCACATGTGCGCGGCCAGTGGTGCCGTCAAGGGGGGGCAGAAATAGTGGTTTGATATTTCAAGGTGAGTGAGTTTCAATTTCTGTTTTTTGATTTTTATTGTGGTGTCGAATGAGTATCGAGAATCGTCGAAATTCACTGGTATTGGTATCGACTACTGAAATTCTGGTATCGTGACAAGCCTAGTTTTGTTGTTGGTTGCTTTCGGCAGGCATGTCACCTAGGTGACACACCATCCACTGTCCCCTACATCTCCCGATGACGAAGTCAGCTCATATATTACATCCCTTTAGAAACTTTGATACGCATGAAATGTGCAAATATATAGTATTTGTGGTTTGCAGAAATATGAAATGCGGACATTTTCTTCCGACAACTGGGCTGGTACCCTGTATCTCTCTGTATGTTTTTGTCTCTGATTTGGGATGTTCACCTCGCAACCTTGCACTTGGAAAGTAGCCGGGACTGGACGTGAGGCGGTGTGAGGGAATGAAGGGCAGACACATCAAGTCGAGTTGCCAAGCGCTGAAAGCCAGTAAAATTAGTCTTTGGTGTCTAAATTTATTGGATTGGACTGAAGTGCACTCGTGTGAGGTTCCTCTGTAAAGTGTTTTGCATCACTCGTCTTTCACAGTGACAAAAATAAACACACATTAATACAACAACGATACGTAACAGGAGATTGCAGCCTTTTTTAGTCCTGTTCTTTTACTTTGTTCCCACTGTTTGCTGTTTGTTTTCTCTGAGCGTGTGCCAATCACATGTCTTCAAACAGACCTTTTACTGGTTACACTGGTTCTACACAACACAATAGCAGCTAAACAATTGTCCCTCTGCCATCTGAATGGTTAATTTTTCCAATTCTAAGCTGAAGCTGCAGTGGTGAAAGAGAGGTGGCTAAGAGCAAAATAATACACTCAATTTGCCCTGTTTTTTTATTTTTATTTTACATGTTGTCACTGACTGCACACAGCTCTGAAAATAGGTAGAGTGATGCATGGTTTCTTGTATATTTTTATTTATGGTAGTTTTATTTTTGCTTGCACAAATTTGGCTGTTCTTGGCAGATTTATGACTCCACCAGCTCTTGGCAGAAACAAGTGACAGGAAGGAATACAGGAAATACACCATATTATATCATTGCATGTTGATCTAATATTCTTTTAGTGAATTTTATCATGTGCCGAGTGATACTGAGCTCCATCAGTGATTATTGCCTAATTATAGCATCTAAGGATGTAAACACGTTGATTTCTTGGAGCTTTCATTTAATATACAGCTGTTAAACTGACATATACAGTATAGTACAGTATTTAATTGAATGTGTAATCCTATGAGTGTGCGTTTGTGTGCACATTACCATATTTAATACAGGATAAGAAGACCTTCTGTGATTATCATCCTCAGTGACAAACCCCTTGTGATTAATTACATTTGCTAAGTATCATCCGTTTTTCCCAGTCGGCCCGGAGGTTGGTGGCAGCGCTGTGGGTCCTGCCTCCACTCAGGGCCTCGCCACGCTGCCAGCTGACGACCTCCAGTCCTGTCAGTAAATGAATACTCTCATGAGCTGAACTGTTGCCACTCTGCCAGCCAATGCCTGCCCAGCTCCCTCTTTGACAGCAGCGCTAATAGAGGCAGCCTTTATGCCACATAAACAGCTTACGGCCGCGGCTCTCATTAGGCTGCCAGTGAATCATGGTATCATAAAGTCGGCTTTCCTCCGCTGCAGCTGTGAGGCACAGAAGAAGAAAATCACTGGCTTTTTCACACCAGGAGGGAACATGTCTGATTGTCTTAAAATGAAATGCTCGTCCTCCTTCCCGTAAATTGATTTCATTCATGTAGCACAGTGCACTCATGCTTACACTGCTGATGTAATGTGAAAACTCTGGAACTCTGGAGATTACATGCTCCTCTTTGGGTTTGTGTACGAAACGTTTCCGAAAACGGCTGGATAACAAAACACACATGAAGTAATGTGCACATTTACACACTTAAACTGGCACAGTCTCCTGAGTGGGTCCATACACGTCATTTATAAACCATAGAATTACATTAGATTACACTGAATAATTACCAGATAAAAGTTAATACACCATCCCTCTCTCCTGTGCGTCCTTTCTTTCTTTCTTACTCTTTCCTTTTTTCATTGTTCCTTTCCTTTTTTCTTTCACCTTTTCTTTCTTTTGTTCATCCATTCTTTCTTTCTTTCATTCTTTCTTTTTGTTATTTCTTTCTTTCTTTTGTTCATTATTTCCTTCTTTTATGCTTATTTTCCCCCTTTCATTGTTTCTTTCCTTCTTTTTTCTTTCACTTTTTCTTCCTTGTGTTTATTCTTTATTTCTTTTGGTCTTTCGTTATTTCTTTTATTTTTTCTTTAGCTCTGTCTTCCTTTCATCCATTTTTTCTTTTTTCCTTTCTTTCCTTCTTTCGTTCTTTCTTTCTTTCTTTCTTTCTTTCTTTCATTCACTTTTTCATCCTTTTGTTCTTTCATACTTTCTTTCATTGCTCGCTCTTTTCTTCTCACTTTCTTTTTTCGTTATTTTCTTTTTTCTTTCATTCATTTTCTTTCTTTTGTTATTTCTTTCATTATTTCTTTCCTTCTTTTTTCTTTCACTTTTTCTTTCTTTTGGTCTTTTGTTTGTTTGTTTTTTCATTTTTTTCTTTAGCTCTGTCTTCCTTTCATTCTTTCTTTCCTTCTTTCTCTTGTTCCTTTCTTTCTTTTACTTTTTCTTTGTTTCTTTCATTATTTCTTTTTTTCTTTTTTGATAAAATGCATCAAAAAGCGTCTGTTATTGCTCCGCTAGAAAAAAAAACAAAAAACACCTCAGGCTCAGGCAGTGTTGATTGACTTAGAAACCCCTGTACTGTAAATGATGTGATGATGAATAAGGAGAGAAAGAGGACTGTAGATTCTTCCACAGGACCTTTACAGAGTCAGATGATTACTGGAGTCCTGCAGCAGGGCAGAAGGACTGACAGACAGTGAGATGGAGTGGTGGCAGGGTTGAGCAGTTAAAGGAGAGGCAGGCAGGAAAGTGACTTTGATTGCGTTGTCTGTCACCAGAGCCTGGGAAACAGGCATCTACCATTATACAGGTCATGCTGAGCTGACAGAAACCTAACAGTGTCAACACTGTCCCTGTCAATTTCACAGACGTTTAGCGAATAGCACCTTGGCCCGCAGCTCACCCTCACCTTTGTCCTGACCCACACACACAGACTTTACGCTGTCTGCAAAGTACCTGTTGTTAAACTGCACTCTGTCTTTTTACTTTCTGATCATATCGCTTCAGTTTCTTCAGTGTATCAGTGGCCTGTTTGTCTAAGTTTACTTTAACAACAGGTCTGTTAACAACTTTATTTATGTAACCTCCTTTAGTGAACAGCTCTTATGTTGTAGTAACCACATTTCTATCCTTGCAACGTGTGCATTACCTGCCTCTTTGTCACATTCCTGACAGCCTCCTGATGCTGCGACACTTTTTCGGTCTCATTATTATTCCCGTCATGATCTATTCTCTTGAGGTGTGTTGAAATTCTCAGGGAACAAGTGTAATGAGTTCCTCTTAAAACAAGTACATATTCATGGTTGTGTTTCGCTGTTTCCCTCTGCTCAGGACTTTACATTGTTTGTCAGGAAAACAACAACAAAACATATGTTGTTTGCATATGCTGTTGTTTTTTGGTGAAGACAGATGTGCATCTTTACCCCACTGAGGTATTTTAGGGTTATGAGCATAGTTGGACCAACCTAAGCAGGAGTGATTGGATGATGCGAGGTGGGCTTATTTTTCTGTGGGAGGTCTATGGCTTCAAAAGCAGAGTGTAAATCTTTTGGCATTGCTATGTGTCCAGATTCCCACAGGTTAGATAAAATTTGAGCCAGGAGCCTGAGTCCAGTCACATGTTTCCTTGAGATGTGTAGATGACACATTCTTCTGCGAACTACAATCCATTGTAGCTGGATATTGAGACAGTATGGACAAATCTTGATTTTTATTTAATGATTTGGGACATGTAACTGAGTCAGCGTTTCCTCACATCACTGTTTTGGCATTGTAACAACAGCAGCTGACTTAAATTGGGGAGATATGTAAAATTGGCAGACTCATGTATTGCTCATGTCATTTTTAGCCGTAAATTTAACGTTTAAGATATATAGTGAAACACAGTGGTCCGACCTATCTGAAGATTGTGTGTGGTGCTTTGCTAGCATCTTCGATAAACCTAATATACCCGCACAGAAGCTAAGCAGTGTACCTCTGTGGACGGGCACTGCAGAAACATATTTTTGGTCACCTAAAAAGACCCACCAAAAAAATGAATATCAATCTAAGTGTATGCGACATTTGGAATATTTTCTCCACTTTACCTTACACACCAATCGAGGCAGCGGTAGACCAATAACTCCTGTGTTCTGCAAAGTAAAATGACTGTTTTTGTCAAAAGAATCTGGTCGCTTTGAGATAATGGCTTGAGTTCCCTGTTGGAAGGGGCAGTCTGACTGCAAGGTAAAGAGTGAAAATCTAATGAATGTAACATGCACTTAATATTTTTGATTGGGCCTTTTTTAAGCGGGCTAAAAACTAACCATTGGGTCAGTATTTGCTCCGTGTTTTCCTTTTATATATGTGATGCTGGGTTTTTAACCCAGAAGTTATTGTAATCAAACACTATGATTCGGTCCATAGACTGTTTCATTACTATTCTGTTGCTAGGGCAACAGCCTTGCTTTCTATCGACTTCCTGTAATCTACTGTGTTAACAAACATTCCAACAGGAAATACAAAAGGACCCATTTAGAATGTTTAGATTGTCAAGTCTATTGAATAAACTTGTAAATCAGTGTGCCAGCTAATGTATAATGTAGTGCATTATGCAATATACTGTATTTAGGGCTGTGCAATATATCAATTCATCAAATACCGCAGCTTTGGCATTGATTTCGGCGTCAGACACCGATGCAAAGAGACACCTTTTGCAGTGGTATGATACACTGTCATGTGGTGTCTGTTTGTAATGCCGCTGGACTGTGTAAGGTTGTAATGCTGCTGGCAACAATGTAATATAAGGAGCTGGAAAGGCCATATAGGGCAGGCAGGAGGGGAAGTGGATGGGTCCAACAAACCCAAAACACTGTTCACTCCCCGTGTGAATGTTGAGCCACACTATTATGTTTTTTTCTAAACCTAACCGCATGCTTTTGTTGCACAAGGAGAGGAATGTAAAATCAAGGTGTTTAACCTATGATGTAAGTTTATTTTGAAAAGACTGTGACAAGTTGGGATGAGAACACATTGGATATCATAATATTGTATATGTTGTCTTATCCTGGTTTTAAAGACAGATTTACGGTGAAGTGATGTCATTTTCTGTTGGAACTGTTCTATTATTTACCCATGTAGTCATAATATCCACATTACTGATGGCTGTTTATCAAACATCTCATTGTGTAAATATTTTGTGAAAGCAGTACTAGTCAACCCACCTCTACCGATATTGGGCTGTTTGGTCACAAGTATGGTGATATTTGATTCTCTCCCTATCACCCAGCCCTACTGTATATACCTTCGCAAAGAAGATCTTGTTTGTGCAGCACACCTACTGTGCGAGCAGTGTGACTAGTCCTGCATTTTCACCCAAGTAATATTACGCAACACAAGACTGTGAACACACACGAAGGCAGCTCAGTAATGTTAATCCTCCTTCCAATGGGACCTCGCTAAACTCGCTTGGTTTCCCTCTCGCCTCACTGGCACCACATCAGCAGCATTCCTCACCGGCTAACAGGAGCAGCCTAACTCACAGTGAAATCATAGCTTTGTGCACAGAAACTCGAGTCATCAGTCTTTTCTCACTGAAGACAAACAGTGTGACAATAGTTACAAGAAAAACCTGGTTTTGTTTAGCAAGTGGTGAAAAGATCAGATTAATGTCATCTTTGTTTGCTTACTGGCAGCCTTTCTCTTCCAGCACAGTGGGAGGAAGAGCTACAGCTATGAGTGAGAGAAGCTTTTTCTTGACCTGTTGTTGCCACTGCCTATGAGCCAGGCAGTTACATGTTATTAAAGGTCAGAATCACACAGAACTTGTGCAGTATTTTCACCCAGTAGGCCTCAGCAGTTGTCAAATTATGATTAAGATTGGCCAAACTTTCCTGATAATGTTGGCTTGGTGTTATCAGAGAGTGGCATAAATTTCCCAGTGTTCATTGAGTGAGCACATGGAGCACAGTTACATTTTGCCTCAGGCCCTCCATGAGTGGGATTTAGAGCGAGTGCATTTAAAACCTCATCCATCTCACCCTATGGACAGTAGTGGGACAAGAGGTTTGCCAATGCAACACTAGTGCCAAAGCATTATGTATGCATTATTCCATTTTAAATGTCGATAGTGGTCGGCCTTTGTACCCCACGAGGGTTGACTGTGGAGAGAGGGAGGGGAAAAAAATCCCCCGGCCACGAAGCCAACTGCATAGACTTTGAAATCGGGTCAGTGGATGCGGTAAAGTGCGCAGGCCCTTTTATCGACAGGGACAGAAATAGTGAGTTTGATAGCTCTCCATGTGATTTTGGCTCATGTTCTCCAAGGGGGGGCAGAGGGCAAATGTCGATGAATGAGATGAATCAGCTGACACAGGTATGGTGACAGGAAGAGGTTGATGGGTCCTTGATCTGGTGTCTCCCATTTCTGTGTCAGTCATCAGGGCGTCAGTGCTCTGATATCACATCCACCTCCTTAGTCTCAGTCATTGTTGTCATTGCGTTTTATGTAAAAATAAAACATAGTCTGTGGCCCTGCTTCTCCTGAGAGAAACTATGAAAGAATCAAGAGAATATTGTTGACAGGTTGTCCTTTACAGTGACTATAGAACTATGAAGAGGTGTTATGGCACAACATGAAGCGCTGCTGCTGCTGCTGCTGCTTTAATTAAGTCAATGCTGCAGAATGACAGTAACAGACTCTTAAAAAAAGCTCCATAAATATTTCAAGTTTAATAAGTAATTAAATAACTTTTTTCCCCAGAGAGTGTAGTTGTTGAGAGTCGCAAAGCAGTTGTTAATATTTTAGATGCAAATCAGAGCATTTATCTGATTTTAAAAACAGCTTTGAACTCATTCAGAACGTAGAACTTGCAAACTTTATTTCAGTTTCTGAAGACTAAATTATTAGCAGTATCAGTATATGAATATAATTATCACACCAACTAATGCAAGGATCAGACATTTTTTTTGTTTCTGTTGAGAACTGTGTCCGATCAGTAAGGTGCCAAAGATTTTACTCTTCCACATGGAAACAACGGTGACTGTTTCCATATGTAAAGACAGTGATTTGTGATGAAAAGTGACCCTGAAACCATTGACTGTCATGACTCAGTGGTAGTAAGAGGATGGCATTTGCAGCATAGGCCTACACTGTAGTGTGCAGAGAGTGACAGCACCCTCTGTGGTTTTTGACATGAGGTAGCGGTCACACCACAGAATCACATTCGCTTATGCAGGCAAAACAGGTGGGGCCAGAAGCTTGGTGATGCAGGGACTACTCGCAGGGCCAGTTGGTGAACTGCGGTAGCTGGCGAGCTAACTCGCTAGCTAGCCTGGCTTGGCTAGTACAAGTCAGTTACAGTAGCACCTGGGGGCTTGTGCTTTTGCTCAACTGTTCTGTTCACTCCTCTCTAGCCTTTTCTTGCACACTGTTTCATTTAATAAAGAGTTATGAAAGCGGGAAAATGAAGCTCTCTGAGCTAACAAGCTTTCTTATGGTCGATTATTAGCTTGTTGGCTTAGTTTGGTTGCTGTTGGGACAATAAGATTATGTAAAATATGTATTTGACTCCTGTTACACAACTGCCTGCAAATCTGTAAACAAGACATTTAAAGTCGTCACTCTAGGAAAATGTGACAAACATTTTTTTTGTCACCTTTTACTGATATTTATGTCCCAGAATGATTAATTGGTTAATCCAGAAAACAGTCATCAGAATAATACATTATGGAAATAATTATTTGTTGCAACTCTAGATTAATATGATGCCCAGTAAACATTGGGCATGCAGTTGATACCAATATCAGTGAAATTCAAAGACTCTCGATACCCAGTTTGATATCACAATAAAAAACAACAAACAAACAATAAATCCCATGTCCTTAAACATACGCTCCCTTATTAAAAACATTGAAATTTAGTTAGCTTTTAATGTATTTATTAATCCCCGATGGTCCGCCTCGAATGAAAAGTACTGGTCTCTGTGGGTTTAAGATTTTACTGGGAAGGGAAGCATATATTAATATGTAGCCTAAAGTATATTAACATATTTATTAACATATTTCTTCTCCATCGTTGTTCTTCTGCACTTGTGCATGTAAGATTTGACAGCCAGTCTTTGTGGTAGGCCATATGTCCCGCCCCTTGTGATGGGACAGTTGGGTAAAAAGTGAAAGTGATGAGCGCAGCAATTTACCTGAAAGTTGAAAATTACACAACTCTTGGCGACCAAGAAAGAGTCCAACATGCGGTGCTCAGCACAGAATAGATGCTCAACACCTCGTCACACTGCTGACGTTTGTAGCATAGTGTAAATACGTGGCACAAAATATGTTGGCCCTTAGGAAGGAAGGCTTTTCTTTTCCACGAGTCAAGGAAGAGCTGTCACTGCGTATATGCTGCCCTGTGAAGTCCGGAAGAATTGCAGCACAAGTACCAAAGAAAATGAATACTGTCATGTTTTTGGAATTTTGGCATTAATTTGATACCAAAATATCAGTTTCCATGACGTCCCTAGTAAATATTCAAAGTTCATCAAAGTTGAACTGTTATTTGCACAGATTAATTTTCCCCTCTTCAAAATTTCCTCCTGATTATTATTATTATTATTATTCCTGGTGTGTCCATGCTTTATTGTTGCTGATCTGAGGTTGATAGGTCACAGGTTTACTGATATTCCTTTTTTGCTCCACCACGATAACTGTTGTGTACTGAAGAAGGTGCTGTACTCCTATAAGACAATGTCATAGGTGACATCACCAAAGTTGTCAAACCAGTTGAGAACAGTCAGAGAAATTGTATTCGCGGTGCTTTGCAGATGCTGCATAAAACTAAATAAAAATGACTGACGGAGGGGGAGAGTGACCACCAGACACCATTTCCTGTCCTCCCCCTGGTGTTTGTGTCACATCAAGGTGAAGCTGTTCTGTTGTGAAGCCTTCAGTCGTACCTGTACCCTCCACCGTCCAGCTCCCCTCTCTCCACCTGCTCTCAACCTCACACATCAAAGCTCGTAACCCCCTGCCACAGCCACTGCCCCACACTCGGCCAGCAACCCGATTTTAACTGCAAGTGACATTTTTGAGATGCCACAAATTCCTCCTGACAGAGAGGGGGGTTTCTTGAAAGAGACATCCTGTAGTTTCTTTTTATTTTGTGTCAAGTCTTTCTTTTTGATGTGTTTCTCAAAGAGGGTTACTGTTGCAGAAAACGGGGGGAAACGTTTGATGTTGGAAAAGAAATCTTAAGGCATGTTGTTGCTGTGATGGCTTCTGTTGAGGCCTTCACAACAGCGACGCTCATTTCAGCACTTATTACATGACTCACGATGTCAATTTTAGGAGTGATTCTAAGAGTTTTTATACTTTATCAGTGTGAAACAGTCTGGACAGAGTGGACAGGGTCAACTAATCCCCCTGTGCTATCCTTTCCTTTCTAATAGGATTTACACAGAAACTTTTTGAAATATTTCTCAACATATATTTCTGCCTTCTCTTTCTTGCCACGGCTTCATCCATAATTCACTTAGGCCTGTTCAAGTGTCTTTTTTAAGCCTCTTTCTTGACGTAATGTCTTGATCTATCAGCTAGTGAGGGTTGAATGACTGAGTAGATCTTCTCATCCCCTGTCACTCCCCCTTTCCTGCAACTGTTTCTCTGCAAAGATGAAATTTGGGTTCTTTGGTTCTTTGGTTGGGTTCTTTCTTTCAGTGCTGCTTTGTGTATTAAGATGAAATAAAGCTGTTCACTTTGCCTTTTTCCTTTGCCCTGTGAATGAAGTTGCTGAGCTCTTTGGTATTCCGTTGTGTCCCCTCTGAATGGATGCCATCTACACACTGCCTATACGCTTGAGAAACCTGGAAATTGAGACACCCATGCCACTGTTTAACCTTGGTTTAAGTCTCCAAACTTCTGCTCTTTTCTCTCGTTGTCTCGTCTCTTTACAAAGTTCATTGAAGCAAATTAAAAGAAAGACACAGAGGTAAAAGATACTGACAGAGAGTACGAGGGAGGATGAAAAAGGGTTTTTGGTCTTTCGGTATTCTAGTGTGCATCCAGGGTACTCCCCTCTATCTCGCTTTAGAAGCATCAATTACAATACAACATGAGAACAAGGGGAAGTAGCCAGAAAGGAAGCAAGGAAGGAAGAAAGGCCAGAGGACATTATTATATTCATTTTTGAGATGAGTAATAGTTGGTGGTGGGGATTTTCTGACAGGTGACTTGGAGATTAGAAGACATCCTGCAGAAACATAAAGCGGAAGAGCATGTATTCAAGTGTTGCTAAGTACACTTGTGTTTGTGTGTGTGTGTGTGTGTGTGTGTGTGTGTGTGTGTGTTTGAACTCCAATGTCTCTTCCTAACGGGTGTTTTTTGAGGCATTGCAGGGTCACAATGTAACTCGCCAATTTCTGCTTCAAGCCTCTTACGGCCAGACTACAATGCAAGTTCAATTTTGGCAGCAAATGTAAGTCTGGAAGCACGCCTTCCAGAATCAATTTCAGCCTAGTCAAAAAAAAGTTTTGACCAGTGCGTACTCTGCTGATTTAACCTTGCACTCCTATAGGCCCTTGAGGCAGCTTTTTAAAAACATTGCCAACATTGATGCAGCACAATCTGTGATAGTCATTGTTATGCCTCTGCACCAGTGATAGCCATGGCCAAGAGAATTATGGTTTCGGGTTGTCTGTTTGTCCATCCATCTGTCTAAACGTACCTCTGTCCATCTGTCCCATTCTTGTGAACGTAAAATTTAAACAATGCCTTGAGGGAATTCTTCAAAGTCGGCACAATCATCCACTTGGAATCAACGATGAACTGATTAGATTGTGGTAGTCATAGGTCAGGGGTCGCTGTGATGTTGTCTGTCTGAATTCTGTTAACGCAATATCTCAAGAACACCCTTAAGGGATTCTTTTTTCAAATTTGGCACAAACGTTCACTTGGACTCAGTAATGAACTGGTCAGGTTTTGGTGGTCAAAGGTCAAGGTCATTGTGACCTTCCGTCCGTCTCAATCTTGTGAACACAGTATTTCAAGAACACCTTGAGGGTATTTCTTCAAATTTTGACACTAACGTCTAACTTGCAACCACAGACAGTTTATGCAAAGATTCAGGTTTGCTATGCTGTAAGTGGCTACTATATTCTTGAGCTGCCAGCCTCTAGTAGAGCAGTGGGCTACAAAGGTCTGGTAAACACACTTCTTTCTAACTTTACACCCCCAGATTATTTAATTTTATTTTCAAACTTATCTTCTTCAGACCCAACTGAAAGTGTCTGAAGTGACATCACTTGAGGTGACTTGTCAGACTTTGGAGCAATGAAAGGCTTTATACAACTTTTCTCACACACACACTAGTACTCCCCAAAATCTGCAAACAGACTTTGTTTCTAATTGGTGGACTTAATATTAACTAATTGTTGATACAATCAAGTGCTATAGTTAAATTGAAAGCATACTTTGCAGGTTGTCAGTCAGCTTTGTGCCATAACAGTGTGGGTAGTATGGATAAATGAACTGTAGTAAACTTTCCTCCATCTTACCAGTGCCCAGATCTCCCTGCTCATCTCTGAGCTCAAATCCACTGGATGGCGGGAAACGTGTCGTCGGGCACATTTTCGCTTGCTCTTGGGCTTTTGCATAAACTACAAATTAGTACTGTCCTTTTTTTGTATGCCTGCTGCCACCACGGACCCAAAGAGTATAGAAATAGTTTGAGACAAAGAGCCTCTCTGTCTATCTGTCTCCCTCTTTCTCTCTCTCAAACTCTGATCAAACAGTAAAACTAAGCAGAGGTGATCAAATATGAGCCATGTCACCAGCCGGCTGCCATATTGTTTTTCAGACGAGAAACTTGCATTATGTTACCCATCATTTACTGGTGTGGTGCAGTGCAGTGCATTGTTGATGCTGTAGGTGTTTTACCTCTTGAGCAAAAGCAAATGCCACAGAGCTTTTTCTCAGTTTTCTCAGTAGCACCAATTTCAAAAGTATTTCCGTCTTTGCACTGCATAAACAGCCTTATTTCATTAAAAGAGCATCTTTCCAGCACTGACATACTTCTTTAAGGATCTGTTAGTTATCAGAAACTGGTTTTGGTAAATTTAATTAAAAATTGGAAGCAAAGAGCAGCTATGGCTCAACATATGGTATTCTCATTTAGTCAGGGGTGAACTGTCAATCATTTATTGTATATCCCTCATGAAATGACATCTATCTTGGGCTAATTTAGATCTAGAGTACACATACAAAATGGGGGAGTATTGTAGCCAGACTAAACTGTCAGAGAGGTCCCAGCATCCTTATCCGTGCCTGATTTTTACTGTTCCCAAAATACACATATCAGGTTCAGTATCAGCTCAAAATATTACATCCCTGGCTTTAAAGCAACTGGAATTAAATTGAGAAAATGTCACAGCTGAAAAACCCCCAAAAGAAAACAACACATGTGAGAACAGTGTTGACTGTCATGGGAACAACTGCTAACAATCTGGACAGACCTGTTTGGCCCCGCAGTGAAAATCACAGAAATCATTCATGGCATTTCTGTGCAGAGAACCTAAGTAACATACACACTAAGTGGCCAGATTTTGCAAGCAGAGGGATCTGAAGTAGTGACCCCCCACCTGGCCATGGAACAACCCTACAGAGGAGCGCTGTGGCTGAAATGCCATGCTGCGGGAGGTTATGAAATATTAAATATGTCCTCTCAGGGGGTGAAACAGTGGGCACAGACGCAGAGAGGATCCATAAGTGGCAGCGGTAACATTAGCCCGGCGATTGATTCTTGCTCAGGAGATTGCAATGGGTGCAACCTACTGTCCATTTCCTGTCCTCTGCACTTCCTTCACGTCCTACTGGTGTCCTTTCTGTGTGCATGTGTGTGTGCGTTCATGTGTGACAGCCGATGGAAGAGTTTCCAGGGTGAGCTTTTAAAACCCTCTCTTGCATGTTTGACAAGAGCAGACAGAGAGGCACTCGCTCGCTCTCTCTTTCTTCCATCTTAGCTTCCCATTTTACCAGGCACTGATCCTCTTTTAGGTCAGGAGTATGTTTTTTCTCCCGTTTCTCCATACTCCTTCCAGCTCCTTTGCCACTACACACACACACACACACACACACACACATGCATACAGCTGACAGAAGTACAGTAACTCAAGGTGGGCATCACAGACACTGCCACCAACAAGCAGGTGGACATTCAGTGTAAAAGGCTTTTAATGGATCGTACTACGTGAATGAAATATTCAGGACATTTCTTTGGAAACATTTAATTAAATACATTAATGTTTCAAAGGATGTCCTTCTTTAAATAGTTCAAGTACATCTGAAAGATAAACTTCTGTCTATGCCAAGCGAGAGAGAGGGAGAGAGGGAATGAAAGTGAAAGTCAGACTGAGAGGAAAGTAGAGAAAGAGTGGAGGGAAGTTGGTAGAGAGGTTCCTCTAATGAAGATTAGGGTGAATTGAGGACCACAGGAAGTTAATGGAAGTTAGACTATAAATGCTGCAGAATTCAGCTCTTACATTCTGAGCATAAAAATAAGCCTTTTCAGAAAGAGCTCTGCACAAATGTTGAATTTAATGACCTTCACATTCCATGATTTTATATCCCTTTTATTAGGGCTGTATTTAAAGAGGTGAAAATAAATTCTCAGTCTTGCAGTGTATTAAAAAGTGTGTCTTTAATATCAATAGTTGAAAGCTGGGGTAGGAAGAAATCTGAAAAAGAGCATAATTTTGAAATACACACTCGTCTTGCAGCTGTCCCTTCTCTGTCCTAAGCTCCTCCCACCAGATGACCACAGGCATATGCGCTTCATACAGTAACGCAGTGTTTCCCATACATTGATTTATTTAGTCTTATTCACCAAAGAGCTGTGCCCAGGACATTGACTCAGCCCCTTCTTCTCTCTGTTTATCAGACCACAAATGAGACAAGAATTAGCAGGCTAGCTACCCCACGGTCCCTCCTCCTCGCTCCCCACCACTGTAGACTGCTTCCTCAGGAGAAGAGCTGGCAGCATCCCTGGAGACAGACCTTTGGTTGGCAGTTGTAGTGGCTCAAATTCGGCCAGCGCAAACCCCCCGGTGCGAGGTGTCAGTGCAGGCTGGTGGGCAGCAGCAGCATACGGTCTAACCTTTGTAACAGCAGCAACAGAAAGTTTGATGATCCAGTGAGGAGTCGGGGCTGTCTGGTCCCTGGGAGCTAGGATTTATTCTCCAGAGCTGCTACCCGCTCTCCTCCCAGCAAGGTGGTCTGTAGCGGCCGGGAGTGAGGCAGAGGACATACTGTGATCAGGCTCTAGCTAATGTTACAAAAACATGAACATGAAGCCGCAGCTATGAGCCTTTGGCTCATGTTAGCAGAATGCTAAACTATTAGCAACATTTTCTCTCCATCTCTGAAACACTTTGTCAATACTGACACCTGTTAAATTGTGTTTCCTGTTAGACTTTCCTTTGGACTCTCTTTTTTAAAAGTCGGTCTTCCTTTTTTGGGTTGCTTTGCAGTGTAGACAGTTGATGTCAATGCTGGAACAGCAACTTTCAAACACCTTCTCCATAAAATGACCTGTTACTGGCCAAAGTATTCTGTCACAGGCTAAATATTTAAAGCTAAGATGAAGTGCAGAAGTCTAGTTTTCTCTCAGACCACTTTAATTGCAATATTCTCAAAGATTATAATGGGATTTTTGCCCAGTGACACCAAAATAAAACAGCCTACCCCAGCTTTAAAGGCCCTGAGAAACAAAGAATATCACTATCACTCTGTTACTAACACACATGAATATTTTTTGAACAACACTGGAGCTCTATGGCACAGATGATTAAACTCTATCACACTGGATACACTAACAATAATTGTTAGTAGAGTCAAAGTTGGTTTTGTATTTTTTTTCGTTAGAATAGAATATCCTGTAATATCATTTGATCTATTTAATCATCCTTTTAAGAGTGGAGGTAATTTGTTCTTGAAACTGAAGGGCACTAAAAGTAGGTGTTTATTATATAATATAATTATAGAGTGTAGTTTAGGAAAAAAATCTAAATCATAATGTCAGCTAAAGCCATGCTTTTATAATGACAGTAGTCCAAGAACAGAAGGTCATCTATTCATTTGGTTGGTCTGGTTTTCTTGCATTAACACATGTAAGTAACATCATACATTTTTTGAGCCTCACAAGCTGTTATTTCCTCAATGTCAGCCTACATTCATCCGCTCTGTTATAATCTCTGTTGGTTGTAGAATACACAGCAGGTTTTATGATGAAGTACTGTAGATTGGCGAAGAGGTGAAAAATCAGCTCTATGGATTCAGGTATGAGAGCTCACGTGTTGTTTCTGCAGTAATTAATGTGGAGATAAAGATACCTGGTGGCTATTAGTCGCTCACGTTGTCACCTTAGAAGAAGTCTGACAATCAGTGAGGAAAATAACCAATCTGTCTCAAAGCCTCAGAGAAATGTCTTTAACATTTTTCACACTCATCATCTGTCTTCTGTGTGATCAGTGTTTGGTATTGAGAACTGGTTGTGCCGGTGTTGGTGGAAACTGGAAGGAGCTGTGGACGTGCTCTTTGTTGGTCTTATTCAAGTAAACAGAGTGTGTCCTGCAGGTTCATTGTTCAGTGTTCCTCCACCACACCCACTTTTACAAGCTCCTTATATGGTTGTGTCTTCCTGGAGCCCGTGGGCCTGTGTAACATGAATGGTAGCTGCATAGCAGTCTGACCTGTTCCTGTCACCTGTTCTCCATTGTGGATCATTGTCCTCAGTGAACTGAAAAGAAAATATTTAGATCTCACTCAAGTCCAAGATATTTAGTTTCACATTTAGTCGTAAAAAAAAAGAAAAAAGAAAATTTAGATATTTTGTTTTAAGCTTGTTTCATTGTGACACTTGATATTGTGGTTGACTCTGCGTGGGTGTATTTGTGTTTTCCCTGGGTTTCAGCGAGGCTTAAGTGTTAATGTGCCAGTGTGGCAGATTTTGCAGATGGATAAAGGGTTTTAAAAACAGACACGGACCCCATGCGGCTCAAAACAGAAGCCTTTTAAAGAGTAAAGCAGCATTATTACTTACTCTCAAATGTCTCTATGTACATTTCATTATAGTGTATTTTAAAGTGGTATTTAATCAAAAGACCCCTAAGGGACCAACTAAGGCTTTAACAGTGTCTGTGTGAGAGACAGTAAAGATCCTCTTTTCATTCCTTGTCCATTTCTGGTAGTGAAAAGATTACATGAGAGTCTATGGAGCACAGATATGTTGATGTCGGACCTTTGTCGGAGCTGGCCGATGCTACACTGTGATCAGCTAGTCTGCGTTCGAGAGGCAGGGCTTAACGAAAGGTCAGTTTCATCAATGCAGTTTTAATAAATGGGACTATTTATTAAGTTGGTGTTTGCTATGGGTCCTAATTTAAAGTATCACACACTATCAGGGGGGTAGAGGCACTCATCAGTCAGTCCAGGGCAGAGATTTCCTCATGTGCTCTGCCATTGACCCTAAATACTGCTCTTCACAAAAGTTACAGTGCCCTCCAAAAGTATTGGAACAGTGAGGCCAATTCCTTTATTTTTGTTGTAGACTGAAAATATTTGGGTTTGACATCAAAAGATGAATATGAGACAAGAGATCAACATTTCAGCTTTTATTTCCAGGTATTTACATCTGGATCTGATACACAACTTAGAAGATAGCACCTTTTGTTTGAACCCACCCATTTTTCATGAGAGCAAAAGTATTGGAACATGTGACTGACAGGTGTGTTTTGTTGCCCAGGTGTCTCCCAATTACATTGATTATTCGAACAATAAATAGCACTGGATGTCTGAGCTCAGTTTCAGATTGGGTACGATAGGTTTTGCCTGTGCAGACTGCATTTAGAGGTGGAACCAACATGAAAACCAGAGAGCTGTCTATGGGTGAAAAAGAAGCAATTGTGAATCTGAGAGAAGATGGACAATCAATCAGAGCCATTGCACAAACATTGGCCATAGCCAGTATAACCATTTGGAATGTCCTGAAGAAGAAAGAAACCACTGGTGTACTAAGCAACAGACGTCGAACAGGTACACCAAGGAAAACATCAGCAGTTGATGACAGAAACATTGTGAGAGCTGTAAAGAAAGACCCTAAAACAACTGTTAGTGACATCAGCAACAACCTCCAGAGGGCAGGAGTGAAGGTATCACAATCTGCTGTTCGCACAAAACGTCATTAACAAAAGTACAGAGACTACACCAGAAGATGCAAACCACTCATTAGCAAGAAGAATAGGAAGGCCAGGCTGGAATTTGCCAAAAGGTACAGAGATGAGCCTCAAAAATTGTGGGAAAAAGTTTTATGGACTGATGAGACAAAGATTAACTTTTTCCAAAGTGATGGAAAGGCGAAAGTTTGGAGAAAGAAAGGATCTGCTCATGATCCCAAACATACAAGCTCATCTGTGAAACACGGTGGAGGGAATGTCATGGCTTGGGCTTGTATGGCTTCTTCTGGGATGGGCTCTTTCATCTTTATTGATGATGTAACACATGATGGCAGCAGCAAAATCAACTCAGAAGTCTACAGAAACATTTTGTCTGCTAATTTAAAGAAAGATGCAACCAAACTGATTGGGAGATCCTTCATCATGCAGCAAGATAACGACCCAAAACACACTGCCAAAACAACCAAGGAGTTCATCAGGGGCAAGAAGTGGAAGGTTTTAGACTGGCCAAGTCAGTCTCCAGACTTAAACCCAATAGAGCATGCATTTTACCTGCTGAAGAGGAGACTGAAGGGAGTAACCCCCCAAAACAAACAACAGCTGAAAGAGGCTGCGGTGAAAGCCTGGAACAGCATCACAAAAGAAGAATGCAAAAGTTTGGTGATGTCAATGGGTCACAGGCTTGATGCAGTTATTGAAAGCAAAGGATTTGCAACTAAATATTAAGTCTCATTCACTTTAATCTATTTTAAGTTTATATGTTCCAATACTTTTGCTCACCTAAAAATTTTGTGTTCCATTACAAATAATGCTATCTTCTAAGTTGTGTATCAGATCCAGATGTAAATACCTGGAAATAAAAGCTGAAATGTTGATCTCTTGTCTCATATTCATCTTTTGATGTCAAACCCAAATGTTTTCAGTCTACAACAAAAGTAAACGAATTGGACTTACTGTTCCAATACTTTTGGAGGGCACTGTATATGATGTTCAAACTCAGTAATATATTGCATAATTTCATAATAACATCTTTTATGACTGTCATATTCAACTGATCAGTTCAAGCCAAACTCCACCTCCTGCTGTAGATGACGAACCTCGGCTAGAAAATCTGCTTGAAAAAGGTGTTTCCTTTGCTCCCAAACACAGACAGGAAGGAAGTAAATGCTCCTGCTGTCACAGGCCGGTATGCCCTGAGCATAGCATGAGCCTTATCATATGCTATAACTGCCTGTAGCATGTGGTGTTCATAGTTCCATGTAAACATCATTCACTTTGCATTATGTACAAATTGAATAATCAAATTTGATTAACATTTAATTCAGGCTTTATTTTGACAGGGTAATACCAAGATCTGTATCTACTTTTGTACTGGAAGACAAAGAAGTTTGAATGACTGTGGGTTTATTTTGAGTATTTTATAAAGGGGTCAAAACTGTGGTCGGTTTCACCATATAAATCATGTTTATGTACAAATGTAAGGTATCCATGGTTTGTAGAAACTCACAGTGCTGATAATTATCTTCTGGCGACTGGGCTGAGATTTGTCATTGTGAGTCGTGGGGGAGTTTCAGCAAAAGTTTATGAGGACATTAACTAGTCTGAGTGATCACATTTCAGTCTAAAGTTCTCAGCTTGTCCTTTTGGTATGAGCTCTCTCCCTGTCTGCCAAGTACAAATCAACAATGCTGCTTCTTTTCTGTCAGGACCGGAGGCTCTGGCACTGGCCACCTCAAAGCTCAACTCCCCTCAAAGCGAGTGCAAACGCCCTTACAGGACCCATCCTCCTTAGAGACTAATGAATTCTCTCCCCTTCATCTCGATAAGTCACGTCAACTCATTTATTTCTCTAAATCAATATTTGCACTTCCAGTGTGCAGAGTGAGAAACACAGACTGAAACAGAGAGAGAGAAAGATGGCTCTAGCCTCTGCTGCCAAGCCAGATTTGGCTGTCAGAGCTCTGCCAGGAGCTCTTGTCTGAGGCTGCTTATTTTCTGTTCTACCTTTGTTTTGGGCCGACTGGCATCTCCATAGTAACAGCCAGAGAGTGGCAGGTCTAGCTGCGCTCGGCGCCGCATGAAATGGAGTGGGTACATGCAGTGCTCTTCAGATAGGGATAGGCCCAAGATCAGAGAAAGTAACAGTAAAGCTATTTGCTTTTGGTGTTCATAACAAGTGCAATGAGTGAATATCAATGAATAAAGGGGGATTGGTTTGTCAAAAGTAAGTGCATGCTGACTTGGACACATTTTTTGGCGCCGTTAGGGTCAGAGATAATGCACCAAGCAGAGCTTTTGGACGGGGGAAGTGGCAGTGGAGAAAGGGTTATGATGGCTGGGAGAGAGTAAATGAGTAGAGGATGAGAGGTGGAAGGGGGGGGGGGGTTAAAATGCCTGTGGCTTCCTCCGTTATCTCCCAGACTCCCTTGTTACCGTAAGCCAGCTTTGAATAGGCTGAATTAGCGGCAGCCGTCCGGAGCTGAAAGAATAGGGGCGAGTCAGCCGCTTTACTGCGCGGACAGCGTTTTTTTCATTCCTCCCCTTCTCTGGATCACTGTGCACCCTCCTCTCCCTCTCTGAGTCAGTCCGTATGTCGCTCTGACAGTGTCTCACCCTCTATATCGCTCTCCCTTTTCTTCCACTGTCTTCTATTCTCCATTGTAAGGTTTGAACTAAAATGTAGAGAGCCAAAGTCCTGCCTGACTTCGGTGTTGGGTGCATCTGTTTCAAAAGTGTTTTTTATATTGCTGTTTCTGATAGGAGTTTCCTGTTCACACTGTAAGCTAAATGTGCCAGCAAAATGTGACTTGCTTATTAGTTTTACTAGCAATGAACGATGATGTATGGAGCACACATGTCAAACGTTTGTTTCCAGCATCTGTAATATAAGAATGTACTGCTTTTCTCTGTTGTATCATTGTAAATTGAATATATTTGTCTTTTCAAGTGTTAATCCGACAGACAACTTAATATTAAGATGTTGCCTTGGGCTCTGGGGAGTTGGTGGTTGCAGCTGTAACTATTTTGTTACTTTGTTATGTGGTTAAAATGATACTCAGCCCAAACACACCAAATCCACATCAAAGAACTAGTGGTGAAGAAAGCGACTGGTGTGTCGCCTCACGTCGCTTGTCTCAGCTAAAAAGTTGCACTTGATCACACCACAAACACAGCAACTAACTGCATACTAGCACGTAGCGCTGCACCTGCTTGAAAGGAAATAACTTTCTATAGCTGCAGGTGGAGGTTGTCTGTATTTGTTATTCAAAAAGGGAAACCAGAAGACCAACAGGACAGTTTCAAGACGCGAGTTAGCAAGTTAGCACATTAGCAACACAACCCAATGTTGAAAGGACAAATGATATTTACCTTACACTGGTGAACAATATACAAACACTTATGAACCAGTTCTGCTGAAAAAAATCATACCTAATAAAACAAGTTTGTTTCAGTGTCACGCCCTCTTGACTTTAGTCGCTTGTTTGCTTTCCTCACTTTTGTTTCTCTTCTCCTGCACTGATTTGCTTATGCTGAACAGCCAATCAGAGCGATTCATCTCACAGACTGGCTCCGCTGCTGATTCAGCATATTGAATCGGTCAAAAAACAAAAAGGCAACAAACGCTCACCAACAGCCTGTCATTGACTGATGGCCAACTGTTGGCTTGGTGCGTCTGGGCCCTAAGTTGTGCTTTGTTGGCCTTAGCTGTATCTGCATCATTCATTAGCATTGTTCTCTATTCTCATTTATTCCGCCTTTGTCACTCTGTCCTTTATGCATTTCTTCCGTCTCTCTTCCTCCATCTCGTCTTGTTGACCTCATTCAACCTCTGCAACGGTGCCTCTCCACACTGTTAATTTGAGAAGAGAAGATTAAAGTCTTTTAGCACAGCTTGATTTGCTATTAGAAGCTGTTTAATTAGAAAGTGGGCTGAAATTAACAAATCTCCGGTCCTCAGACGGTGTTGACAAACTCTCAGGTGTAAGACACACACACACACACACGCACACACACACACAGACTCGCTTCTATTAAAACCTGGCCTGTGCTGATATGAGTACCGTTGGAAATGCTCTGGTGGCAGGCGCTCTCTAAAAGACAAGAGTGGATCTGGGTGTCTCCTGAAGCAGCCAACAGCTATGTCAACATTGGCTCGCCTAATTCGCACGCTCAGTGGGAGACGTCATCTCTTCCTGCGGGAGACTGAAAACATCAAGCTGATACCAGCAGCTTAAAGTGTGGGCCACTTTAGCGCAGAAACACACACACACACACACACACACACAAAGAAAACAGGCTTGATAAGACAGCAACTGCTCACACAACTCATCAGCATAAACTACATTCATGAAGGGTCAAATGAAGGTGAAGAGAGTCAAGGAAACAAACATTTTGTGCAGTCCAGTCAATTAATATGCACTTATTAAAATGTGGTTGTGTTTGCTATTAATTGCAATGAATGTTGATGTTGATATTGTTGGGTGACTTTGTGATACTGTGGTTTTAGCTGGCAGGCTCCACTTCACTCAGCTTCACTCAGCTGCCCGATATACCCGCTGCTTCTTCCCACATTAACCTGAATAACAAACCAGGGCTCGGTGCTCCGGTTGGATCCAAACGGAGAGCTGCTAGCTGGGAAGCTAGCGGAGGCTAACTGGCTGTGTTGGCAGCTGAGTGAAGTGGAGCATGAGGAGGAAACACCAGTTAGCCCCCGCTTTCACTGCAGGCAGATTCACTCGCCAGAGGGGCGAGGAAATAAAACCTAAACAGCCAACTTAGTTTGGCAGTTAGCAATGTCTTTCACTCACTCTCGGTCTCTGCTGTGTTTAGCTATTTCCCTGCTTTCCTGTTAGCGTTAGCACTACTCGGCTGCCACGCTAACGCTCTAACTCCAACTGAGCCGGGAGCTGGGCTCACGGTCTCACGGAGAAGAGTTGGAACGTTAACATGGCAGCCAATTAGTGCTAACGTCCCCACGCTTCTCCGCCAGGCTCAGTGAGTTGGAGTCGAGAAGCATGGGGATGTTAGCGTTAGCACTAGTCGGCTGCAATGCTAATGTTCCGGGAGCCTGCTTCTCGGCTCTGGCGAGCTCTAGCGTGGGGACGTTAGCGTTAGCACTACTCGGCTGCCATGCTAACGTTCCGGGAGCCTGATAAAGTGTGGGGATGTTAGCGTTAGCACTAGTCGGCTGCCATGCTAACGTTCCAACTCTTCCAAGGAATGTTAGCTCCCAGAGTTAGCACTAGAGCTACTATGGCTACTGGAGTAGCTTGCAGCTATGGAGTGCTTCTACCAGCTCTTCTAGTCACTGAGCCTCACCTCCATCTCAGCAAATATATTACATTTATTACAGGTACCATCATCATTGAAGTAGGCAGGGGAATAGCTAAACACAGCCGCCAGACTTCCCGCCGGGCTACATTTTACAATGCTAATTGCAAATGTTAGCTGGGCTGCCGGGCTACTCACCTAACACAACCGAAACGCCTGACCCATTTCCTAAATTGATTTTAAAACTGTGTCTGTGTGTTTCCTGTTATGGAAAATCTATAGTGTATGCATAGCTGTTGAAAAGTCTGTTTAATGTGAGAAACTGTCAAGCCCTGACTATGGTGTCCCTGCAAGAGGACATAATGTGATCAGCTTTTTTATTCAGCCGAAACTTGAGGAAATTAGCTCTAGTAAAAGAAATGGATGGTTTTCGGTCTTTTCTAATATAGGCATGATATTAATTAAAGTTGATCCCAAAATTACAGATGTGTTAAAGGTGCATTTGGTCAGTGTTTCCCACAAAATTAGATGCTATGTCTGACAATAGCTGATGGAGTGGGGTGCACACCGGAACAGGAAACTTTGCTTGATTTCAGTTTTTTTTGTGGGTCCATGAACGCAGCGCAAGTGGAACTCTTCCTACGTTTTTTCCCCCCTCAGCAGTAGTTTGTTGAGTTTGAGTCACAGGGTGGAGAATTGACAGTCAATCAATTTGTGATCTGATCGATCAGAGCTCATCAAAGCAGATCAGATCCATGGATTAGAGAAGCAGCTGACGCAGAGGAGAGTAAAGGCAAACTTTCTCTTGCTGCCGTTAAGCTCGTTAGACCGAGCGCTGGACCACTGGTTGTGGGGTTTCCATGGGAACACAGCTGTTTTCATTTAAAGTAGGTTGGGAAAACAATAGACAACGCTAACATGTGAGTAGAGCTTTATGTAGAGTTGGGCGGTATCCAAATTTTGTCACCGTTAAACCTTCCCCACATTTTCCCGGGGTATACGGTATTACCGTGACTAATTAAAAATCACTTTAAAGGGCTCAGAGGGAGTCGCCGAAATGTCAACTTGTGCCTATACCGTTCAGAAACACAATAACAAACATTACATAGGCCTAAGAATACTGAAAAAAATAACAAAACATGTACAACATTAACAACTTCTATTAATAAATATTTTAAAAAAAAAAGTGCAAATGCAGCAGTCAACCAAACAGAATGAAATAACAACACTGTCTGTGGGCTACAGTCCACTTCCAAAGTATCAATATTAGTATCAATAAATAACAACAGCGGTAACGACCGCAGCGGCTACTGTCCGATTTATTTTTAGAACCTATCAACATAAAACAAATACATTAAAAGCACAGCTCTATAGCATCCAGTACCATTCTGAAGTCATCACTTATCATTCTGAGGTCATTAAGTACCATTCTGAAGTCATCAAGTACCATTCTGAGGTCATCAAGTACCATTCTGAGGTCATCAAGTACCATTCTGAAGTCATCAAGTGCCATTCTGAGGTCATCAAGTACCATTCTGAAGTCATCACTTACCATTCTGAGGTCATCAAGTACCATTCTGAAGTCAAAACTTACCATTCTGAGGTCATCAAGTACCATTCTGAGGTCATCAAGTACCATTCTGAGGTCATCAAGTACCATTCTGAAGTCATCAAGTGCCATTCTGAGGTCATCACGTACCATTCTGAGATCATCACGTACCATTCTGAAGTCATCAAGTACCATTCTGAGGTCATCAAGTACAATTCTGAGGTCATCAAGTACCATTCTGAAGTCATCAAGTATCATTCTGAGGGCATCAAGTACCATTCTGAAGTCATCACTTACCATTCTGAGGTCATCAAGTACCATTCTGAGGTCATCAAGTACCATTCTGAGGTCATCAAGTACCATTCTGAAGTCATCAAGTGCCATTCTGAGGTCATCAAGTACCATTCTGAAGTCATCACTTACCATTCTGAGGTCATCAAGTACCATTCTGAAGTCAAAACTTACCATTCTGAGGTCATCAAGTACCATTCTGAGGTCATCAAGTACCATTCTGAGGTCATCAAGTACCATTCTGAAGTCATCACTTATCATTCTGAGGTCATTAAGTACCATTCTGAAGTCATCAAGTACCATTCTGAGGTCATCAAGTACCATTCTGAGGTCATCAAGTACCATTCTGAAGTCATCAAGTGCCATTCTGAGGTCATCAAGTACCATTCTGAAGTCATCACTTACCATTCTGAGGTCATCAAGTACCATTCTGAAGTCAAAACTTACCATTCTGAGGTCATCAAGTACCATTCTGAGGTCATCAAGTACCATTCTGAGGTCATCAAGTACCATTCTGAAGTCATCAAGTGCCATTCTGAGGTCATCACGTACCATTCTGAGATCATCACGTACCATTCTGAAGTCATCAAGTACCATTCTGAGGTCATCAAGTACAATTCTGAGGTCATCAAGTACCATTCTGAAGTCATCAAGTATCATTCTGAGGGCATCAAGTACCATTCTGAAGTCATCACTTACCATTCTGAGGTCATCAAGTACCATTCTGAGGTCATCAAGTACCATTCTGAAGTCATCAAGTGCCATTCTGAGGTCATCAAGTACCATTCTGAAGTCATCACTTACCATTCTGAGGTCATCAAGTACCATTCTGAAGTCAAAACTTACCATTCTGAGGTCATCAAGTACCATTCTGAGGTCATCAAGTACCATTCTGAGGTCATCAAGTACCATTCTGAAGTCATCAAGTGCCATTCTGAGGTCATCACGTACCATTCTGAGATCATCACGTACCATTCTGTAGTCATCAAGTACCATTCTGAGGTCATCAAGTACAATTCTGAGGTCATCAAGTACCATTCTGAGGTCATCAAGTATCATTCTGAGGGCATCAAGTACCATTCTGAAGTCATCACTTACCATTCTGAGGTCATCAAGTACCATTCTGAGGTCAAAACTTAGCATTCTGAGGTCATCAAGTACCATTCTGAGGTCATCACTTACCATTCTGAGGTCATCAAGTACCATTCTGAGGTCATCAAGTACCATTCTGAAGTCAAGTACCATTCTGAAGTCATCAAGTGCCATTCTGAGGTCATCAAGTACCATTCTGAAGTCATCAAGTACCATTCTGAGGTCATCAAGTACCATTAGGAAGTCAAGTACCATTCTGAAATCATCGAGTATCATTCTGAGGTACCATTCTGAGGTCATCAAGTACCATTCTGAGGTCATCAAGTACCATTCTGAAGTCATCAAGTACCATTCTGAGATACCATTCTGAGGTCATCAAGTACCATTCTGAAGTCATCAAGTACCATTCTGAGGTCATCAAGTACCATTCTGAAGTCAAGTACCATTCTGAAGTCATCAAGTACCATTCTGAAATCATCAAGTATCATTCTGAGGTACCATTCTGAAGTCATCAAGTACCATTCTGAGGTCATCAAGTACCATTCTGAAGTCATCAAGTACCATTCTGAGGTCATCAAGTACTATTCTGAGGTCATCAAGTACCATTTTGAGGTACCATTCTGAGGTCATCAAGTACCATTCTGAAGTCATCAAGTACCATTCTGAGGTACCGCTCTGAGGTCATCAAGTACCATTCTGAAGTCATCAAGTACCATTCTGAGGTCATCAAGTACTATTCTGAGGTCATCAAGTACCATTCTGAGGTCGTCATGTACCATTTTGAAGTCATCAAGTACCATTCTGAGGTTATCAAGTACCATTCTGGTCAAAACTTACCATTCTGAGGTCATCAAGTACAATTCTGAGATCATCAAGTACCATTCTGAAGTCATCAAGTGCCATTCTGAGGTCATCAAATACCATTCTGAAGTCATCACTTACCATTCTGAGGTCATCAAGTACCATTCTGAAGTCAAAACTTACCATTCTGAGGTCATCAAGTACCATTCTGAAGTCATCAAGTACCATTCTGAGGTCATCAAGTACCATTCTGAAGTCATCAAGTACCATTCTGAGGTCATCAAGTACCATTCTGAGGTACCATTCTGAGGTCATCAAGTACCATTCTGAGGTCATCAAGTACCATTCTGAAGTCATCAAGTACCATTCTGAGGTCATCAAGTACCATTCTGAGGTACCATTCTGAAGTCAAAACTTACCATTCTGAGGTCATCAAGTACCATTCTGAGGTCATCAAGTACCATTCTGAGGTCATCAAGTACCATTCTGAAGTCATCAAGTACCATTCTGAGGTCATCAAGTACCATTCTGAGGTCATCAAGTACCATTCTGAGGTACCATTCTGAAGTCATCAAGTACCATTCTGAGGTCATCAAGTACCATTCTGAGGTCATCAAGTACCATTCTGTCAGCTTGTGCCTATATCGTTCAGAAACATAATAAACATTACATAGGCCTAAGAATACTGAAAAAATAACAACAAAACATGTACAACATTAACAACTTCTATTAATAAATATTTAAAAAAAAGTGCAAATTCAGCAGTCAACCAAACAGAATGAAATAACAACACTGTCTGTGGGCTACAGTCCGCTTCCAATAAAGTATCAATAAATAACAACGGCGGTAACGATAATGTGTGCTATACAGCGTATCCGACCGCAGCGGCTACTGTCCGATGGTTTAGTTTTAGAACCTATCAACATAAATCAAATACATTAAAAGCACAGCTCTACAGCATCCAGTACTAGGGCTTATCAAATAAGAAAAACAGAACAAAAAAATAACAAGACATGACTGAAAATGTGCATATATAATCCTATCCTTAGAAGCAACGGGAAATACTGTTCGTTGGTTTATTTTTGGAGTCTACCTTTAGTTTGAAAAGTTCACCCTCTCCAAGTCCCAACTGTTTTGACCATCAGAACAGGCTACTCCTCATTGAAAATGACATAAAAACAAAGTATAATGATAACTATAGCAGCATCCTATGCTTCAAAACTATTCAAGGTTTTTCGCCAGAAAAACCAGCATGTTTAATTTTTCCAGCTGGAGCAGGGCACGTAGTGGATTGACAACTTTGGCCGCGGTGCTGAATATGCGCTCTGATGGAGAGCACATGGCACAAACGCACAGGTACTTTCAGGCAGCCCTCGACATCAGAGGAAAACACCTGGCTCCATCACATTTCCACCTGAGAAGGAGGTCTTCGTCTCCCTGAATAACAGGCTCACGACAACAGGCAGTTATCTCTGCTCCTGCTCGCTCCTGTATAGTGCCGACCGGACCTGCCGCCGCATTGGCTTTTCTTTGAAGGAGACTGCCCACAGTCATCTGTTTTTCGGTGGTTCGGGTTGCGCTTCTCCCTCCTCCACTCTGATGGAAACTGGACCTGCTGCTGCTGGTGCTGCTTGCAGAAGTTGTGAAGTAATGGGGTTTTTGGGGACCAACTCGCTTGATGCGCGGCTTGCCATCTTTTCTTCTCTTTCTCACATCTGAGCTGTCACATGACGACGTCACATCCAAAAACTTTATAAAATGTCATCTCTCGACAACAGTTATGAGAAACATTATAGCCTATTATTAGTTTTAAATTGTAATAGTATTAAATTGAAAACTCAACCACACATACATAAGTGCTGGACAAACAGTCATTATTTAGACATTAAATAAATTATATTTAATATTATATCAGGCCACTGTAGGCCTACATGGGCGGCAGATTTTTTTAATGACAGTAATGAAACTGATACCGTTGCTATTTTTAGATACCGCGGGATCCCTTATTACCGTATTATCGCCCAACCCTAGCTTTATGCTCTACTGCGCTGTCTGTGCCCAGAGTACACTGTGTGCTCTAAAAGTGTGGTGCTCTGAATAACCGGATGGTAAAGATATTCCAACAGCACTCCAAATGAATGGTTCAATTTGTGCCAGTGTGTGGTTTAAAGTGTGGATTATCACACACCCAGTGTGTGTGTGTGTGTGTGTGTGTGTGAGAGAAGGAGACAGCTCCAAAAATAGAAAGTAATGCTGTTACAGAAAATGCTGATATGGTGACAGGCCGCCACAAATAAATGAGTGTATGGAAAACCACTATAACTATAACACTATAAAAAGTAGTTACCCTTACAACACAGGTTGTAAGGGTAACTACTTTTTCGGACAATATATTGTCTCAGAAGAAACTGTGATAAACACTGTTATTGTCAGTTTGAGACCATTTTATGTCACTGATATAATGATAATATAGTAGCATAATAATGCAAGTACACCCTTTCAAAGAGCAGTGATCTTTAAAGAATATATGTGTGTAGAATATTGAGACAATGGACTTGGAATTTGAAAGATATTAGAATATCATTGGTTAGTTGTATTGCCTTTTTTGGTTTCTTAACAAAGTCGACATACGGGTTCACATTAATGGGCTCTCCCCTGTCATTTGGATGAAGCCCAAAATGTTCCCATGCTGGAGCTGTGGAGTTCAGCTCTGAAACCAAGTCCATTTGGACTTATTTTTCCAAACTTTCTGGCTGGTTAGTTACCTCTCAGCCTCGAGGTTATCTTCATTTCACCTGGTCCACTGTCGGGCTGTGTGTGTATATGTGTCTGTATGTGTGTATGTGTGTGTGTGTGTGTGTGTGTGTATGTGTGAGAGAGAGAGAGAGAGAGAGAGAGAGAGAGAGAAACAGCGTGACCAAAAGTGACAATAAAAGTTGTCTCAGCGCAGTTTTCTTTCTGTTCATTCTACTTGGACACTAAAAAATGTTTAGGGGCTGCACCTAAAATGTTGATGATGTTCTTTTGTAACACACATGTAAACACACAGGCAATAAATAGACTTGACCTCTATTATTTTGCTGACCTTGATAAGCCAATAATGTAATTATTGCGACAGGCCTAACCATGCTGTGTCCAAGGTGTTTGTGTCTCAGTGCTACCACAGTCACTGCTGCCTCTGGCTCAGCTCAGGACTCTGTTTCCTTGCTTTTATCATGAAAATGTCTCCAGACCTTCAGTGTCTGAGCCAGGGGATATGGCTGCCTGAGATTACATGTCTGGTAGCCATGGCTGAATTTGGCACTTCGGGATCACAGTGCTTTGTCTCACAGGGGTGGTGAAAACACATTTGGGAGAAGAACCGTCGCAGCATCTCAAATTCATTCCCACCCATTCAAGTTTCTGTCATGCTCTGCTGTCACAGTTTTGCTTTATCGCCCCAGAGAATGTCGTCATTCTTGCTTTGTGACCACGAGCCGAAGACCATTTACTGTAATGATAGTCTTTTTCCGAGGAATCTACGCTATTATGAGCCTGCCTGAATGCACAGTTGGAGCTACATGCTTGCGTTCGAGAGAGAGAAAGTGAAGCAGAAAAGGGAGCAGGAATGAAGGTACATGCGAGTTAATATATGATGCCGTGTGCGTGTCTGTGTGAATGGTGTGTGTGACTGTGTGTATGGATGACTCAGAGCAGTTGCTGGCAGCTAAGGTGAACGTGTTAAGCCCCCGGAGCCAGCCAGTTGATTAGAAATGTGGTTTGAGACGATAACTGAATCAGCGTCTTTCCTCAGTCGGACACCATTTATTTTTTAGAGATTATTTTTAGTCTCAATAAAGAACATATTTTTCTCCCCAACTCAGCTTATAGGTCGCTCAGCACAGTGACACAGTAACGTTATTAAAAGTTATATTTCCTTATTGTCATTTTACAGAAGTGCCTTCAGGTCACTTCAGCTCCGGTGTAAAAGTGCTATTTTGCAGATGACATTGAAATGTGAAATCTGTCAGTGTTAGGTGCTAAAATATTAATTCACTGACACCATGAGTGAAAATGACACTTTGTAGCTGCTGCTGCGTAAAAGTAGGAATACAGGAGCAAGAAAGTAAACAAATGAAAGCATACAATGTGTTAAATGACACCCCAGGCATAGTCTATCTGTTTAGTTCACAAACACTCAGCTGCTGTAGATGTGGAAGGTGGTTGTAAAAAGTTTGTTGTTTCCTTTGTCACAGACAACAGAGGCTGTAGTCAACTTAGACTCAGTGTGGTTATAATGAGATCCGGAAGCAACCTTTCCAATTGCATAATGCACTGTCCAATTGTCCATCAGTATTCACGATGGATACAATGTCAAGCTCAGCTCACATCCCAGCTACATCAGCTGATCTCAAACGTGATTCCTTTATATGCAACCAACTGGCAAATCTCATCCAGAGCGCCCTATTTAAACTGTTTTGGCCTGCCTACTGTTGCTGCTTCCTCTGCAAGCCGCTTTGCAACCCGCCTCCACCCCAGCTCCTCCTTTTCATATTGTATCTGATTCATTAATTTCATTTCTGTTTGTCATTGATGCTGCTCTGTTCTGTTTCCGGGGGGGTCTTTGCTGCTGCTCTCACTGCCTTAGGCTTTCTATGTAGGCGCATGGAAGGGCAGAGAGTTTGCTCTCTCTGCCTCAGGCTTTCCTCATTGCGTGTGGAGGAGCAGAGAGGTGTGCTCCCTCTGCCTTGGGCTTTCCATGTAGGCACACAGAAGGCAGAGAGAGCACACCTCTCCGCACACCGCCAAATATAATACTGCAAATAGAAATAAAGTTTTCTTTGACTAAAGTGGTCCTGACTGAAATACACAATTTTTCTCTTAATCCTCAGGCTCAACCCTGTTGAGCTGGGGAGCATGTGTATCTTGGCTCTGCATGTACAGTTTTATAATGAAATATAGTGATATAATACCAATATTTGCCCTGTGTTACGATCACGTCAGCTAAAGCCAACACGATGAGCAAGTTCACCCATCATTTCCCGTTTCATTGTGATCTCTGTACTTGCAGCAGAAAGATAATTAACTGAACGACCTCTGTGCCCGCATCAGTTTTCAAAAGGAAATCAGAACTTGTAATATTTTCGTTCACCAAAAATTGGCTAATACCTGGAATACTGGACAGCATTTAACAAGACGACTCTTGTTCTATATTCCAATCTGACAGAGCAGAGGGCTCTGGTGAAAGAGGGGGAGGAGGCGTGTGCTTTATGGTAAATAGGGACTGCTGTGACAGTGAGAACGTAAGGTGCTGTCCTGTTCCTGTTGTGGATAACTGCTATTTACTGTTAAAAGGCGGCTGCACCACCGTCACACATCACCAGTGACATCAATGAGTCTGTGGTGGATTAATTTTTAAAACAACAGAAGCAACTGTACCAAAGCTGTAGTTAAATAATTTCACAACCAGAAACCATAGATTATCAGAACCATCTAGGAAGCCATAAATGCGTGCGCAACAGCCGGTCTGGAAACATGGACAACGATTAATCAGCAGCCGACAATATAAGAAGCGGCAAAGTAGGACTACATTGCAATGCATAGGTTAAAAGTGCTGACATAATTGCCTTCCGCTGGAGTTGTACATATAACTGGTTTCGTTAAAGGAGGACGAATGTGACTCTGCATTTAAAGAAACAGTCTCTTTCTCTTTCTCTTTTATTGGTTGGAACCAATCCGCCCTCACATTCTCACCGACGAGCCTGACATTGGTTGGTTAGACCAGTTTATCCTATTAAGTAAGCCATATCAAAGTGTTTCTCAAAGTGAGTATGAAAGTTCATACTGTCATATTGATTCTTATTTCTTCCATTAAAAGTTGTCACCAGCAGAATCCTTTGTAACCGTTGTCAGTTCAGTGCTGCTCCATTAAAGACGAAGCTACAAACATTTAAGCCTTAAGTGGTTGCTGTCTGAAATTGCAAAAAGATAATTTTGTTTTCCTGATTGCGATTAATAATTATGATCACAGTGATTTATTTTGGAGCACAAATAAACCAGCGTGTCAGCGCAGTGTTTGTAATCTGCAGCCTTTCGGTCATTAGTCAGTCTCTGTACCTCCGGGGCAACCTGCCTCCCCTGGTTTGTTGTTTTCATGTTTTGCAGCTAAAACAACTCACCCATGCACACACACCAAACACCCACTCCTCTCCATTATTACAGTGATTTCAGATTCCTTTTCCTCGCTTTGAAACTACAACCCCCCACATATACACACGCCTTCAAATATATAACCACATACAGGAAGCCAAACTCCTACTCACTCCCCAGCAAGTTGTAGAGGAATGCCTCAGTAACGTCTCACATGAATGCGTGCCATGGGGAATCAGCAGGGCTTTGATAACAACGTATGTTTTCATGTAGGGATTTGGAGTGTGAAGATCTCTGGAGGGAAGTGGTGCCTTTGCCAGAGGCACAGGGCCAGAGAGATTTACAGTGGCTGCACTGGAGAAATGTTTCACTGATCACACAGAACTGAGTCCCAAAACCAATGTGAGGTATCTGAGGAGCAGAAGAATAGATCTCAGGTCACAGTGAAGTCCCTCTTATCATGCACTTCCTTGCTGAAGTAGTGTGATTTCTGTCACTGCTATACTGGGTGCCAGTAAGGAGCACTCTGGTTCTATTAGATTTGCCGTATGTCTTCACAAGGCATTTTAATCTTGTCTCACACTGTGCTGTAGGGGAGCCTTGATAGGATAAAGGTGACACGCTTACTGTACATGCCACAAATTGAGTGTGTTGCTTACATTTTTTTGACCGTTGCTGTCACGTTAGAGGGTCTTGGTGGCTTTACCAAATCTCGCATGTTGCGCTGTCCTGCCGTGGTGCAGCAGGCAGGATGACAAGACAGTCAGTATATCACAGCTGCAGGTGGGGAGATGGGTGTGATGCAGCTACGCAGGATCCCAAGACAATCAGAGAAGCAATCTGCTCTTTGTTTTTAGCTTAGCGGTGTGCAGATAGTGCTGACTGCACGCACACACACACACACACACACACACACACACACACACACACCAGGTGAGTTCCCTGGAATTCAGCAGCGAAGCGAGCTTGACTGATTGCCAGTACCAAGAACATTACCACGTTTGTAAATGGTTACAAATGCTCTATATATTTCACTCATATATAAATTATTATCCACAGTGAAAACAAGCAGGCCTTTTGTTTCCTATGACATCACAAGTGCAGTCAGTACATTGAAGAGCTGACTGAAGCGCCAGCGTGACTTGCCTCTAATTGGACAATGCAGCGATTCTGCACCCTTGAAGTTTATGTGTGTGCAGTTATGTGTGTTTGAGTGCTTGTGTTTGTGTGCACAGGCCCTGGTGAGCCTTGGTATGAGCGTGTGCAGAAAGCGCAACGTTCTCACTTGATACACAATACCCATGAGTCCATGCCGCTCCTGTGATGCGATGATGCCGAGCTCTGCTGATGGTGGTGATATGCACCCGTTCGACCTCTCATCGCGCAAACAGAAAAGGGAGAACAAAACAGTCGGAGGACACAGTGTTCTTTCCAATGCGACCTTGGCTCTTTTTATACCCCTGAAACAATGAAAAAACATGCTCAGAATGCTGGGAATGGCTTCGCTGCCGTTACTGAAAAGGAGTTAATATTAAGAGCACTGGTGTAATAATAGAAAGAGGTTACTATCAACGCTCGTCACAAATAATTCAGTTCTTATTCTCGAAGGTGTATGTCCAAATCCCAGAACCCTTTGCTTCAAGACCTCCAGGCTTTTGGCTCCTACACTATATTAGATCAGTTCTCTGTGTAATAATCGACCAGCACCTGGCTGTTTGGGGAAAAATAATGAAACCGGCTCTAAACACAAAAGCATGAGCAAACAGAAAGTATCTCTGGTGCAGAAAAAGCAAAAAAAAAAAAAGCCTTTTATTTTTAGCCCTTGAATATTTCCTCTAGTCTTTTCTTCAGTTGCCTGCTGTAGTTGTCACTTTTTAAACCCCCCTGTACCTACTCAGTGCTCTACTACCTTTTTTTTTTTTTGAAAGACGCTCGTCTACAGTTTGACACTACAGTCATTAAGAAAATAAGGCGAATACAGCTATTTCAGCCAGAGCATGCTGAGCTCTGAAACCCTGGTTGATAAGTAAATCTTAAAAAATCAATTACACTGCCAGGGGCATGTAGATGCCGCCGGTAATTTTGTCCCCAAGCAGCAGGAGGCAGTTGAATGTGGCCTAGATCTGTTAGCATTCAGAGTTTTTTTGGATTACACCCAGTGTGACAATTGAACAGCTTAGTGTTTCTGAATATTAGTATTCACTTGTTATTGCTGCGGCCGGCCCCCGCATCTATTTTTGGCAGACGATAGCAGAGCTGGAACAATGTTGTGATGGTATTCATTATTCCCTGGGTGCTAAATAAAGAGACACAGCACACTCAGTGCTCTGTCTGTTGCTCTCTCTGTGTGTATCTGAACTGCATGTTTCTTTAACATATACAGTATGTGTCTTTGTTAGATATACACAAGTGCGGTTTCTGTCTCTTTATCACTTTTTCTTATTCTCACTCAATGGAGTCTTCTGTTACTCAGGTCTGGCTAAGAGGTTGATGACCTGCCCCAAGCGTACAGTGAAAAGCTCCGGTTTTGATTTATTATGCATAGAGTTAAGTATCAAAGCCAGTCTTTGTCTCCTCATATTTCTCTTCCATCATCTCAAACAACTTTCTTCCTCTGTTGGCACTTTGTGTCCCCAGCTAAATGAAACTGTTTGAGAAAGAACCCATAATGGTTACCACAGTATGGCTGAACTGCAGGGTTAAGTTGGAATTTACTAAGGATGCACCAATTTTTGGCCGAACGTTGATATCAGCCGATATTGCCTTGTTTGCCGCCATCAGCCTATTGGCAGGTAAAAAAGCATTCAGGGATGGCAGCGGCCAGTTTTTTTCCTGACGTGTCACATAAATTTTGTGCAGGCTAAAAAGCAGGGCTCGAGACTGACAGCATCCTGTCCTCCCAGAGACAATAGAAAATCTGTTTTGGACAAATGGAGATTTTCTCTGGGATGACTTCTGGACGAAAGGACCCAGTAAACTCACAATCCATGCGTCAGGAGATGCATCCTATTGTGTCCCTGTTAATGGTACATTGTGAACAACAAATCCTTGTTAAAATCAGCAGGAGCGCTAGTTAACATCAACAGCTAACACAGGTTGCATTGAGTTACATTATGATGCGTTCGAGCTCTATTCAGTAAAAATTTGTATTTGAATATATATATATATATATATATATATATATATATATATATATATATATATATATATATATGTATATATATATATATGTGTTTGAAAGTTATCTTGTTAAATGTATTTCATGGTGAGAAACTTGAATAAATAAAGTGGTTTGAAGGATAAATCCTATCCCAGCTGACACTGGGTGAGAGGCAGGGTACACCCTTGACAGGTCACCAGACTATCGCAGGGCTGACACATAGAGACAGACAACCATTCACAGTCACCAGTTAACATATCCCCAACCTGTATGTGTTTGGACTGTGGGAGAAAGCCGGAGTACCCGGAGGAAACCTACGCAGACACGGGGAGAACATTCAAACTCCACACAGAAGGGCTCCCATCGAACCAGGAACCCTCTTGCTGTGAGGCGACAGAGCTAACCACCACACCACCGTGCCGCCCTAATGAAACTAAACTGTGCATAATCCAAAGGCTATTGGTGAATCTAAAGGTATCCTCAGTGTGCAGAAACAGGAATTACCACATGAAATGCATTTATAAACAATGGCACTGCTGACACACTATTCTACATATCAGACTTTACAGTGGCATCTCGTGTATCTGCAGGGATTAACAGCTATGTGAAGGAGAAAGTGAAGGTAATATCAGATCCCACATTGCAAGCAACATATTTCATCACTTTGGGAATCTCTATCTGACAATCCATTATATGTTTGAAAAATATTCAGTGCGCTCGTCCAAACACCATTATCTCTGCAAGTGTGCCTGCAACCCTTGAGTATAGAGTACCTGCCATGTGCTCGTCCTTGTGCTTTCATGAGAAGAGTTCTACAGTACTAGAAAAAATTCTAGTATTGTCCTTTACTTGAATTTGTACAATGGAGACTAGTAAATTAAAAAATACTTGAGTATATTTATTGTACATATTCATGCACCTTGGGGATGGTGCTTCAAAGAGACATTATGGCGTATGCCTCAGACAAACATGAATAGCTCTGGTGATTAGCCTTTTTCTTTATTTTTAGGCCGCACTGTGACTGATGAAAAAGTTCCCTGTTCCCACATGTTGACTGGGGGGAATGAGGCCAGGGTTTCCATGGTGATGCTTGTAACCTAGTCTGTCTCTGAGGGTCTGAGGATTGTTCTCCATTGTCCTCCGGAGAGGAGATGGAGAAAGAGGGCGGAATTGAGAGAAGGAGAGTCGACCACTGCTCGGCTTGTGATATAAGAACAAGAGATGATAAACACATGTGAAATACAGAGCATAGTTATATAAATAACACACTATGTGACATGTTCCCAGAAAAAATGAAATTTATGCCATTTGATTCAGTGAAAATATGGTTTAATGGAGCTGTAAAATTGTATGATTGCTAGAGATTTTAAGAATCCCAGCCCAAATCATATGCAGTCCATTCAAGAGTCACTTTTGGGTAATTATTCTTTTTCACCCCACCACCCAACTCTGAGTGAAACTGATGCTCACCAGCACAAAATGGAAATTGCAGTTAACTTCAAATAGCCCCTGCTGCACTACATGGTCCCCAGGTGCTGATGAATCCCTTTTCCAATCTCTGTAGCTCACACAGTCTCTCTAAACTGTCCATTATAAGTGATATGATGCTCTGAGACAGAGGCACCTCCTTCTGTTTTGTTTACACATCACTGTGCTATTTCTTACCTTAATTATACTTTTATCTTTCTTATAGCATAAGGCCACATCAAGATGGATGTGTGATATTATTTTCACTTACTACTTGAGCAGATGGCTGAGGTGTGAGCATGTGGAAATACTGCTCCCAAACAAACAGCAGTTTGTAGCTGATCTGCTTCCCTCTGTTGTGTTAGTCTGGGTGTCCTCAGCAGACACAGTGGCACTAATTGGAAATCTTGTCTTGTGGTTTCACTTGATTACAAAAGGTAGAGATATTACTGTTCCATATTGCAGTGATTTAAAGGATAATGAGCTTTTATGTTGTGTTTTCATCAACTTAGTAGTAGAGACAAGCATTAAAGTAAAGACAAGGCCAAGTCTGGAAATGGGCTGAGGTGGAGTTTGAAAACAAACTGTCCCACATGCTTTTTTTTTCTTTGTGCATTTGCTTCATTATATATTCTGGTAAAGAGCCATCCTTGGAGAAGTTTTCAAAGATGCCAAAAAAGCAGCTCATTGTTCAAAGAGAATGCAGCAGTGATTGGATTTAGTCTGAACAATAGCAAAGCTTCATCAAAGTTGGATTGTCATTATTTCCGAAGACATGATGCGAGACCACAGCAGAAAGTCTCATTTCCCCTGAGAAGGTGGGGAGACCAGACCTTGGTATCTTAGTGTCTGACTCAGTATGCTGCTTAATGTTTGAGTCCCACACAAGAATTTGAGCTTGAATATTATGTTACCTAATTGGTATGTGTGTGCCATTTAAAGGTTCTGTATGTGACATTTATTGGGGCAATCCACTATTTGCTAGGTAAGAAAAATAGTGGATCCAGGGCTCATATACTCCCTTTCTGTATGAAAATAAAGATTGTTTCAAATGCTGTAAATATCTCTGCCCTCATACTTCCTAGCGTCCTTTATGATAGCATAGATACAGCCAGTAGATGGCACTAGAGGGCAGAGTCCAACGTTTCACACAAAAACAAACAAGGTAACGGTGGAGGAGATGGTAATAACTTACCTTTAAACAGAGGCAGCATTGTAGACGGCGGCGATCTGTGAGGCCATTAAATACACCGACATGTTGACAGAGAGCTATATTACAGATTAATTTCGTCTTTGTCGTCATCTATGGTCATATCTCGCTTAAACTAAACTACGCTGCCCCCACGATCCTCTGTGGTACTGTTCCATTTTGTATATCCTTATGCTTTGAGAAAATGTGCACAAATATGGACAAAATGAAGGCAGAGTACGGACAAAAGGCTCCACCTGTGTCTGCATTATTATCTAATAATAATAATTATCTTTGTAGTGGTAAGCTGATCCAGCTGTGTGTGCATGTTAGTGAATAAGTGTATCCCACAAGCTAGCTCAACACCTTTGCTTTGCACTGTGCTCATGTGGCTGTTAACGCCGATACTGGGACTGTGTCAGGGTGGCCAGGTCAGTGTAGCGGCCACCCTCCAGTTTCCAACTGGTTAACAGCATTGTTGCCATTGTTTAGTTCTGTCTGTGGAGTTAGCACCGTTAGCTGCTAGCTGCCAATTCAGAGACAACTCATACACTTTGAATTACACGTAGAGACCCCTTTATGATTTCTCAAAAGTTTGAAACCTTAATTACAAAGTGTTCATCATTTGCATCCCAAAATAGTAGTCCAGGTAATCTGTTTTCAGGCACCATTTCCAGGACTCACTTTGCTTTACTTTCCCTTTAAAGTTTGCATCATTGCCCTGTAGTATTGTTTGTAAAGTCTTGCTGAGTCTTGCTGTTCAATGCATCACTGCTATTAGTTTACTGTATGCTTGTTTGTCTGGTAGTGTGCATGCTCGCTGGCTCAATGGCATGTTTTAGTGTGAAACTTGATGGAACAGAGACATTGTTAACAAAATTTGCATCACCTGTTCTTTTCCTGCTGTGTCAAGTGAAAATGGCTGCTTTGAACTGATCGTACACAGGTGTTTTCACTTATGTCACCCAATTAGCCCTGTTGTCAACACTGTGTGGGTGTTTACAGACTGTGCTTGATTTATCTCTGCTTTGCTCCCCTGTAGTTTTGTTGCAATCCAGTTCCACCCAATTTCCACCTGACTAGAGTTGTAATTAGCGGGGTAATTGAAAACACCTGTGTGGGCGTGCAGGGCCTTTAAACAATTCTGCAGCGTGCAATTTACAGTCTCTGCCAGCGTGAAGTGTGAAAGTAGTTGGAAAAGTAGCTGTGGTAGGCTTTTTTTTTTTTTTTTTTTTTTTTACTGTAACTTAAAGGGACAGTTAACCCCAAAATCAAAAAAAATGTTTTTTTTTTATTTGGGGATTAACTGTCTCTTTAATTTTCACCTCAGACAATCACCGGTTAGTATTCTGTCTGGCGATAATGTTGGGCAAACAGCTCATCACTCTGCAGAGAGGATGCCTGTAAACCTGCCTGAATCCTGTCCCTACAAACCTAACTATAGTTGCTGTGCAGATTTTTAGACCTTGCTGGTGCACTGTTGCTCCGTTGTTCCTTCAGCTAAAAAAGCACATCTTAAACTGTGCTGTGGTGTTACATAATAAGTACAGGATGTCTGTCTGGGCTATCAGACAACAGACTAGCACCATAATACTCAACTCTGCAGCAGAAAAACATGTAGCAGCCGACCTCAGCTGAACTGCTCGTGTGCGTGTCTGCCTGTGTGTTAAATCAGTCATCACCACTTAGTGTTTACTGACGGCTTCAATATCAGCCATATAAGATAAAGATTCAGCAGTCTGATGCTCTGTTTCCTTGAGTCAGAGTTGTCCATCTTTTATTCATCGCCTTCATTCTTTTATTCTTATGTTTATCTTTGAAGTCTCTCTGCCCTCCTGCTGAGTCCAACACAGCATGCAGGGTATCACAGTCATTTAGTTTATTCAGCAGACATCAGCGTGGCACAGAGGATGGTTGACATCTCAAATGTTTCTATGACTCCAATCTGTGTTAACTGTTTACCATTTAAACTTTCCCTCTCTCCCAGACAGATGACATCCCTCCCTGCTCTAACGTTTTATGACTCATATTTTTCCCATTTAATTCAATTCAGTCTTTTATTGAAAAGGTTAATTTTAGCGAGTAAAAATGTTGATTCACTCCTTTCTCAAGACTCAAACCTCATTACTACGCATTCCATTCTTTTGTACAGTATATCATCTTTAAATACTGCAGGCAAAGGGCAATGTCCGAGAGGTTAAGGTATTATTTTATCTCCCATCCTGTTCATATCTACAATCAAGTCTAGTGAAAGCTACAATACATGATTAGTTGTTGGCTCCTGTCAAAGAGAGTTTTGCATTATCTCTTCCTGTGCAACAAAATGATCTTTTGTCAGTTATATATCTGATGCCTGGAACTAATTTGGGCAGTAAATCCAGATGGGATACACTTCTCTCACGCTGCCTCAATTTGTAATTCAGACTGATGTCAGAGCTCTGTATGCAGGAAATGAATGTTCACAGTATCTTATTAAATATCATATATATTTGCCTGAATTTATATGTCTGCCTGCAGAGTATTTTATTTAAAGTTGAAGTAAATATATAGCATGTCCATTAAAGTGACTATTTGTCTCCTCTCTGTTCTCCTTCACTCTCTTTGTCTGCAGGGACCCAGTTCAGTTGAGGACCCTTCCAGTCCCAGTTCAGCCAGCAAACAGCAGCCTCGAGATCGACACAGTTTTGTCCAGGAACACTTCCAGGCTCAGTACAGGTAAGAAGCATAGATGTGAGCAGCATGCTCAGATATTTAAAAGACTTGAGCACAGCGTTAGTTCAGGCAGGACATGGCTCCCAGCTACATCAGCTGATCTCAAGCAGCCCGGTCTACTGATGGAGCAGCTGACTGATGGAAGGGAGTCAGCTGATAGATCACATGAATCCTTTCTATGCACCAATCGGCAAATCGCATTCATTCAGCGCGCCCTATTTTAACGGCTTTTTCCTGTCCTACTGTTGCTTCTTCCTCTGCAAGCCGCTTTGCAACACGCCTCCACCCCTGCTCCTCCTTTTTATGTTGTGTCTGACTTATCAATGTCGTTTGTTTGTCATTGACGCTGGCTCTTTTCTGTTCCTGGGGGTCTTTGCTGCTGCTTTCCCTGCCTGAGGCTTTCCATGTAGGTGCATGGAAGGGCAGGGAGGTGTGTTCTCTCTGCCTTAAGGCTTTCCACAAAGGCACGAAAAAGGACGGAAAGGTGGGGTGTCTCCGCCATAGGCTTTTCATGTTGCCACATGGAAGGGCAGGGAAGTTTGCTATCTCTGTTTCAGGCTTTCTTTAGTTGCATGTGGAAGTGCAGAGGGGTGTGCTCCCTCTACCTTAAGGCTTTCCATGGAGGCTCGTGGAAAGACGGAGAGGTGTGCTTTTTCTGCCTCAGGCTTTTTGTGTAGGCCTAGGAAAGGCAGAGAGGCCCCAGAACAGAGCCATACCACCAAATATAATTCTGCAAATGGAAATGAAGTTTTCTTTAAAGGAGCAATAAGCGAAATCGTTTCACCGCTAGGTTCGCTGTTGTACACTGCCTGTAGAGCAAAACAAAGTGTGTCATGAGCCACTCCTCCCTCTACCTCTGCTCTCCAACACCCCTGACATGGCTTCAGGCCTGGTAGCATTTTAAAGATAACAATATCAGTACTAATACCAGTACTCTTAAAGTGATACTGATACCAGTAGAGTACTTCATTTGATACCCATAATGTGAATGGAGTGGCGTGTAGTAGAGCCATAACATTTTGGTTGCATCTTGTACCGCATTATAAATGCATAAAAAAGTAGGAAGGAAGGAAAAAAGTTTCAGCCATAGTTAATTAAAACCAGGAGATACTTTCTGATCCATGTACACAAGGCTATGGAGGAAAGCCAGATCTCACTGCAAACCTTATGTGAAACCATCCAAAAGATTAAGACTGATATTCTGACTCAAATTTGAATCCCTTCATAACACTTTGTGCAATATTGAGTGTTCATTAAATACTTTGGGAGAACAAGTTTCCAAGTTTGAGCAAAGTCATCTGAAACAAATGGCGTTTGTTTTCAGTAATGCTATCAGTGACTGTTCCTCTATGGTTTGATCATTTTTGTAATGATAGTGTCTATCCTAAGGTAACTCTTTTCTTTTTCTGTTATTGAGTAGATTGGCTTATTTTTGCTCTTGCATTGTTGTATTATGTGTTGTTCGTTGTGTTTTGTATTGTTTTGTTTTCTGTTCGTTCTTGTGAGTGTTTGTTTCGGGACCTCAAGGGGTTTATTCTGATATAATAAACTGACAAAAATTTCAGTCAAAGGCATATAACTCAAAGCTCTTAGTAAGAAGTAGGACGAGAACAAATTTTGGAAACTATCTTAAGTCCCTCATCAATTATGCAGGAGGTAGGCTGGATTCCACCAGGCACTGTATCTAATGTCCTGAGGTTGTGTTTGAATAAACAGAGTGCCATACATACCATTAAAGAGAAAAGGTATTCTGCACAGGTGAGAATATATTTTCCTCCCCTGTGGATAAGAATCAGTTGCCTGAGAAAGTAGGTCGGAGAGGATTCAGGGGATTCATCTTTAGTACTGCCTTCTGGCTCCCTTTGCTTAATTCACAAAGGAAAGTCAGAATCTGACATTGTTTGGATTAATAGACCCTCTAATGGGATTGACTCTTGACCTTTCAGTAACCTTGTCGGCACACATGGCTGCGTACATTTACTTCGCCCCCTGCCTTCGCTTCTGGCTTGTTTCCTGAACAGTCTAACCATGATATACAGTAAGACTGTAAATAATTGGACTAATGCTGTGTCTTAATTCAGATACTTCAAGTGTTGGCTTTTGACAGGGCAGTGTTGTCTCAAATTGAACACGCTGTTGTGCTGGAAATGATGATAGCAACATTTGACCCCTTCTTCTTCTTTTAATGGCAAAGTGCAACCGGACGGAGCATTACCCATGGGCAGGCATGACACAATGGGCCCTTGGGCACAGATATGCACCAGGCCCCACCATCTGTTTTACATAAGAGCAAGACACACAGACTTTGTGGTGATTTTGCCATTTTGGTTTTTGCTACACATCTTTTTGAGTTTTGTGTCTCTTTGAGGTCACTTTGTGTCTCCTTGTGGTTGTTTAATGCCTCCTTGTAGTAGTTTTGTGTCTCTTTGAGGTCACTTTGTGTCTCCTTGTGGTTGTTTTGTGCCTCCTTGTAGTAGTTTTGTGTCTCTTTGAGGTCACTTTGTGTCTCCTTGTGGTTGTTTTATGCCTCCTTGTAGTAGTTTTGTGTCTCTTTGAGGTCACTTTGTGTCTCCTTGTGGTTGTTTTAATTCTCTTTATAGTAGGTTTGTGTCTGTTTAAGGGGACATTGTGTCTCCTTGTGGTTGTTTTGTGTAGCTTTTTAGTCATTTTGTGTCTCTTAAGATTGTTTTGGTCTCTTTGTGTCTTTTTGTGGTCATATTGGATCTCTTCCTGCATAGTATATGTGAATGTGAGTGACATTTTACTGGTGAAGGCTGGAGGGGCCCATAACACTTAAGGCCCCTGGGCCTGTGCCCAATAGGCCCACTCAGTTATCCGTCCATGGCATTACTATCAAAATTTAACCGCAAATGACATCAGCAAAAATATTTCCCAATTTGCTTGTTCACCAGAGTAATTGCAACCGTTGCAGCTTCCTTTGCTGCCATTTTCACAGGTTTGCTGGTCCCTCGGTTACATAGCCAGAATTGTGACCATTGAGGGTGAGAAGTAACCATTATTTCATACTCAACTTTTTGAATGTCATAAGTACACCATCCGGTTATTGTACTGCATTTTGCCATACTTGTCAGTGTTGATGCATTTATGTGCTCAAGAAAGCAGGTGTAAGTAGAACGTGGTTTGAGAAAAAGTGATAATTTGAGGAGAATGGCAGGCTTGTTTCATTTCAGACTTTTATATTGTTTGAAATTACTAACTTGAGAACAGCAGGGAAAAAATATTCTCTGCCCTTGCAAACTTTTGTAATGAACTTCAGATCAGTGCACAGTCTCTGCCGGCTCAGACTCCCCCATGTGCTAATGGGTCCGTGATAGCTAAAACAACCACTGTGCAGCACAGGTCACTAATGCCTGATCTATATGGAAAGGCTTTCAGGTTGACTATTAACGAGGCAGGTCAATCCATACTGTATCTGATTAGAGAAGGTTCCTATTCTGGGGGACATTTTGTAAGTGTGAGAGAAATGTAGTAACTAATTTGATAATCGCTTAGAAATTTCAGTATATGTTAATAGTAATATTCTCTGGTTCCAGCTTCTCAGATGTGATGTTTTTCTATGTCATATATAGTATGATAATAAAATAAACAAAACATCCAATATGAATAGGTCACCTTGAGCTTTGGGAAACATTTTTCTTTGTTTTCCGACATTGTATAAAGGAAATTATTAATTGCTTAATTAAGAATGTAGTCTACAGATTCATCAACCATGAAAATAGTAAAATCTTTTGTTGTTATCTGCTCCTGTTATAACAATACATGGATATTACCATTGTGACATCGGTAGGTTTCTGGTTGTAATTAGGTAGCACTGAATGCAGATAAGCAGAAAACACTCAACTGAATGTCTTTAGATTAAAAACTGCAGATTCTGAAGTTCTCCTGGGATCATTATAGGATATTTATTCATACAGGTTGTTTTTTTATTAAAACTTATACTCGGATGTTTTTAACACCCAGCCTAATGTCTTGCATTTTGTAGTTTTTACATGGAGTTATTTTTCTTTAAAAATGTAACCCCACCAGCAAGGAATCAAGAGAGTTGGACGTTTTTTTTCTGAGCCACTTTGTCCATTCATTTTGATTAATAAGTAAAGGCTTACTTGTGCGTGGGTTTAGGGAGAACCAAAACATATATGACTTTGGAACAAGCATGATAAGCACCCATACACAAAGTAAATCTTGTGCTTCTCCAAGCTATTAACTTCACATATTACTGCACACTCTGGGACATGGTTTTAGTCAAACATCTCTGAGTTAGCACTGATGACGTTGCTCACAGTCTAAAATACCCTGTAGAGCAGTCCTGTCATGTTTGGTCCATCACACACAGTCGACCCACAGCAGATTAGTGTGTGAGCCAATCAATAAAAAGGTCAACCTCTGACACTTGTACAGTATTGACCACTGCACTGCGAGGCTAACCAGCCATTCATTTGTGGGATTATCCCATTCCCTTGCTGGCAGATGATGGATTGAACACTTGGAGTCGGATTGTGTCCCTGCGGAGCCTCGTCTCCCATGATGCTCGCTGCCTGACTAATTGAAAGCGGCTTGCGCTGAATGTATTCTCTGAGTCAGCTGTGACTCTGAGGGGTGAAGACGATTAAGATCTCCTTCTGTCTCTTTTTCTGTCTCTTTTCAGTCTCTCTCTCTCTCTCACTCACACACACACACACACACACACACACATGCATACACACAGACACACACACCTTAGTATTTACATTATCAGATTAGCTGATTATAGTAACACCACTCTGGGATATTTTTTATTTACTTAAGAGGCTTGTAGGGACACCGGAGAGGCTCCATAATTGACGGACCACCAGTGAGCTTTTTTCCTATCACAGTTATAATTATGGAATGCATTATAGTTTAATAGAAGGAGGGGAAGGAGAGCCAACTGTCACATCTATTGGTTAATGCATTTCTTCTTAAACAAAGCCAAAATGTAGCAGCCTTTTTTTTGACACAGTGTAAGCCATCATGATTTGCTTTTTCATGGAATACTTTGCAGATTTTCACCAGCTTTGATTCATTAAAATGTGGGTGGTATGACTATGTTTAAATGAACTATGGGAAACTTCCCACCATCTTACCAGCGCCCACATCTCTCTGCTCATCTCTCAACTCAAATCTGCTGGATGACGTGAAACCGGTCAATGCTAACCAATTAAAAAGTGAGTTTCTGTTATTGTATCACCTATGTCTCACTTAAGACACTCCACTATTTATCAAATAGTGCAATCCAATACTCACCAGTGCAATACTTTATTTATTAAGTGCAATCCAGTATTTATTTTACATGTGCAACAGTTGGATACAACCTATTTGTTTGTTTTTTAACACTTCTTATTTCCAATTTTATGAATGATGTCCGTTTTTTACTTGCTTGTTTTAATGACTAGTTAGCACCTGATCAGATGTAGCACTCCTAATCTAGTTATATATCCTTTGTACAGTGACAACAAAGGCTTTGTATTTTATTGTATTTTAAGACGTATTCAGAAACATATTTTTGTACACTTTTTAACTGTTGTGAGAGAACGTTTGTTACCAGCTGGCCACCATATCATTTCCAGGTGGGAAACTCAGGACCACCAATTGGTCCGGTGTGGCGCAGTGCATTCTGGTAGTTGTAGGTTTTCTAGCTCTTGACCAAGAGCAAACGCCACAGCCCTTTTTCTATGTTTTCTCTGGTCATATCGCACCAATGTCAAAAGTATTTGCATCTCTCTGCATTGACAGCTTAGCTTTATGAAAAGACCACCTTTCCAGCAGTGACATACTTATTCAATCTTTTACAGCCCCTAAAGTGGTCAGTTGACGTAAGACAGTGTGTGTCATTGCCCTGTGCTTAAATTTTAAAGGCATGCAAATGGATTGTATCAGTGTTTCCTGCACATAAAGCTTCAGTACTAATTCTATGTAGTATAGTGTAGTACAGTACAGTACACAGTCAAGTATTTCACATCCGTAGAAATTCATGAATATCTTCATTATAAAAAACTGCCAGAAATTCCACATAATAGTCTTAAAATTATTGCATTCAATAATAAAATGACCATGTAAAAACGCTAACAATAGCTGACCTAACACAACTGCACACACACTCATACACACACACACACACACACAAACACACACACACACACACACACACACACACTCAGTAATTACTCCTTTGAATCACATCTCCTCCTTAAGTAGAAGTCTGAGTCTTGAGTGCAGTAGCAGCTTATTTTTACAGCTGTTTTGTCCCGGTGTGTCCATGAGTCATTACCGGTTGTAACGTCCCAGCTAACAAGCTTATCATGTAACTGCAAACCTCAAAATGCGGGACTGTGGGATTCACCTGAGGGGGTTTGAGTAAGATGTGTATAAATATAGAGAGAGGAAGAGGGAAAAAAGAAGCAGATGTGATTTTTCACTGCAGGGTACCTGCCTCTTTCAGCGTGGCTGTGTGGGTAAGTGTTGCTGGATGAGGTGGTTTTGAGAACAGATATGACAGACAGAACATGCATTTCTCATTTCTGTCATGACATTGCCAGTAGCGATTCCAGTCCTTGTCAGTAACTTAATGTGAATGCATGTACAGTTTTGTAAAGGGCTGTAACTCATGGTTATTTTCATTGCTTCTTAACCTGCCCATTCTTTTATAATTCGTCAGTTAACAGTTTTTAACGTGTCTGAAAATAGTCAGAAATGAATCGCAATTACTTTGACACCAAGAGGATGTCTTTAAATTGCACATTTGTGGGCTGATGTGCACCATTGCTTCATGTTCTAAATAGGACTAAGAGCATTTGTGTTATGGAAGAAAACATTCATGCTTTTGGTCCTATCTAGAACATGGGGTAGCAGAGCCCTTCAGCCTCTTGTGGCCAGAATGAGTATTACAAAAAAACACTCAGAAAAATGATTCTGACAAAAAATATAAATAAATAAAGAAATCACCTGACAAATAAATGAATAACAAAAAATCTGTCATCCTGGACATCCTAAACTTTTTTTTCCCCACCAGTTTCACAGATATTTTATCCTGGCAACCTTTTTTTCACCTGTTTGTAAGTAATACATACAGGGTTAGAGAAAACAATTAAGATCAGACTTAGAAAATAACCAGATTTTTTTTCTCACTTGCTTCTCAGGGCTTCTATAACAACCTGCCCTGGGATAGCAGACAAAAATGTAGGCGTTGCTATTTCTGGCACATTACAAAGTACATAGTAATTTATGCTTCTTGTAACTTAAAAACTTAGAGGCACTCAACAAGCTCACCTGGTCTTTATGTCCTCATTTACCATTTTGTGTTCCATCTCTTACAGTTTCAATCTGCTGTCCTCTTCATATGGTAGAAATAAAATCAAAATGTGTAATCAAACACTTGTATTACTTATTCCCAGTTTCTCACTCCAAGACCGTAATGAAGCGCTGGCTACTCTGCTCTGAAACACATCGCACACACACAAGTTCTTCTCTAATTGAAACCAGTGAGTGCTGATTTGTCTCCAAACTCTGAAGGAACCCTGATGACTCATTCTCATTTAATAAATAATAGACAAAGATACCTGGATGGTTTGCAGTTTGTTTTCTTCTCTGGGTTTCATCAGGCCATCTTCAGTGTAGTGTAGTGTAGTGCAATAAGCTTCATATCCATTTGTATTCTCATCACATTATTCTGTCTCAGTCTGAGCTGGTTTCAGTCTGCTGAGTCGGGAGACCTAGTCCTTCATATGCTCTCCTTCTTCACTCTCCTCCTCCTCTTTACTTCATGTAATCACTTGGGAACCAGAGTCACTTTGGCTCTAAATGCACGCTCACAAAAGAGCAATCACTCCCTCTCAATTGCGCAGCGTCTTATTTTTGTTTCTTTGTTTCTGGCTTTCGTCTGTCTCCGTCTCTATCTGTGTCTCTCCCTGGCCTTTCCATTCTCTCTCTGTCTCTATCACTTGGTTGATCTCTCTTTCTTCCCTCTTCTTCCTTCCTGATTCTTTTTATATCTCACAGAGATGCTCCTCAGAGGCATTCAGTGGAGTTGTCTGATCTGAATAAATGTTTGCGATTAGAGCCGGGGCTGTCTTGTGGTTTGGGCTGCTGATGTGGGAGTCGGTGCTCAAGTCACTCCGTTGTACCGCGACGTTTAAATGAGTCTTTGTCAAAGCCTCCACCCCTCCCCTCCTCCTCTATCTGTCGCTCTCAGTTTGTGGCATCTATTTTTAATGGCCTGGGAGACGTGCGGAAAGCCCCAGCCTCTATCTCCGTCTTGACAAACAAGATAGTTGAGGATGGTTGTTTCTTCTTCTTTCTTTTTCTTTTTTGTCACAGTGGCTTTTATTTGGATGCAGATTGGATGTGAAAACGTTTGGGATATTATACAGTTAGTATAATCAATGTTGTCAGTTACAAACTCCAGTTTCTATGATTTCGAGGCTTATAGAGCTATTGAAACAAAGTAAACTAAAAAGTACATGCAAGCGAACAAATCACATTGTTTGTCTCCGTCCCCAAAAAGTTGAACTAAGAGCCATAAACAGTTAATGTTTCACAAAGCCAAACCTTTTAAGAGCCACTTGTGCAACAAAGCAAAGTGATATCTGTCCAGTAGGAGATTTTCCCTCCACCAATCATATATTTTTATGCCAGATCCTTTGAAGACTCAGCGCTTCATAAGAGTGCAAACTTTCTCTCATCTTCAAAGATGCTCTGCAGGGGCTCCACTTTTCACCCAGGTTGGGATGTGCTCACGTTGACCTCTCTCAGGCATCCGTCTGGTCGTTCCACGCCGCACAGCTGAGTGGCTGCTGAAAATATGGCCAGACGTTGACCTTCCTTACTTTGATTTTGACGCATTCACCACCCACAGTGCTTTCTCCGAGCCCAGCCTCACGCACCACTCTCCCTCCTGCTGATACCACCCAGCTCCCTCCAGTAGCACACTTTGATGTGGGTGCTTGCCAGTTAGTGCAGGGCATTATGAAATCTAAGTAGCTCTTTGATCTCTTTGTTTTCTCTTTTTGTTTTGCAAAAACAAAAGTCATCTCTCAGTTATACAGTAGTAGTAGTGGTAGTAGTAGTACAGTTGGACACATCATCAAGTTCATACTTGAACCACTGGAGCCTTAAATGACTGTGATCTGAACTGAGATCATTATTCTATTAGCAAGTCAACAGAAAATGAAATGAGCACCTGTTTAGAGAATCAGATTATTATTAAAGTCACTTAATACAATATTCAGAGCATTAATATAGCAGCAGCTGCTATTTGTGAGGCATCCTGAGCAGAGAATGAAATCATGAAGGCAATAAAGTGATATTATATTGATATCTTGTTATGAGACTAGATGTCGTCTTGGATTTCGAATATCCTAATACTGTAAGTGTTGTCTTTTCCTGACTTTAAAGGCTGCATTTCATCTAGGTTCAAACCCCATGTCCAAACTTCTATGGGAACTCCCTCTGTGTGGAGTTTGCATGTTCTCCCTGTGTCTGCGTGGTTTTGCTCCCGGTACTCCGGCTTCCTCCCACAATCCAAACACATGCAGGTTAATTTGTGACTCTTAATTGTCCGTAGGTGTGAATGTGAGCGTGAATGGTTGTCTGTTTCTATGTGTTAGCCCTGTGATAGTCTGGCGACCTGTCCAGGGTGTACCCTGCCTCTCGCCCAATGTCAGCCGGGATAGGCTCCAGCCCCCCTGCGACCTGTAACAGGATAAGCGGTCACAGAAAATGAATTACAGTAAAGTGATGTAATTTTCTGACCTTACTAGAATATTGAGGCAGTTCTATTATTTGCCTTTACCCACTTATGCATTATGTCCACATTACTAATGATTATTTATCAAAAATCTCACTGTATAAATATTTTGTGAAAGCATCAGTAGCTAACAGTACAAAATTGTTGCCATATCAATATTGAAACATTTGGTCAAATGTATAAGTGGTATAAGTTGGATTTTCTCCATATTAGCCAGTCCTAAACTCATGCTCCCTCTCAGAGTGTTGTAATCCAAGCTTCTCTGTTCTTTGTTGTGGTAGGTGGTCCGGCTGCATATGCATGTTAGTGTCCCTGTGAGTATATCCCACTGGATATATATACCTGCGTTCATTTGCAGTCACCGCTGATAACACCATCCTGACCCACAGTGCCGGGATGGCATTGTTGCAAAAGGATAACGCCCATCCTCTGATTCCTCCCACAAGTTAACACTATAAGCTCTGTCAGCACTGTTGCCATTGGATTGAGTTAGCACTGTTAGCTGCTAGCTGCCAGCTCAGCCAACTCAATGTTGAGAATCGTGTGCTGACAATCCCGCTCCAGACTCTGAATCATAGATACGCTCTGAATGTTGCTTACAGCTCAATTAGAGTCATTTTTCAACATTTTTCTTGGTTCGAGCTTCTCAGATGTTTCAGTGTCCTTATATTATAGCTTATTCTTCTTCTTAATACTTTTTCTGGTATTTTATAGATCAAACAATCCATTGTGGTGTATAAATTACATAATGGGCAGATTAAAGGATGATAAATATAGTCATTAGTTGCAGCACTATTGTGACTTTTTCTCACAAGTGTTAGAAAACCAGTTAATATCCCATACACTCCAGAAATCCTAGATTTTCTTCTTCACAATGTCTCTGTCTCACACATTTACATTTGTTACCCTGCTCCCTGAGTTAATGTACAGTTCATTATGTGGTGTCAAGTGGTCTTGTCATCTGTTGATGCAACTTGATGCAAAGTTGTTGTCATGTAAGAATGACACAGTTCACGCGCTGTCCAGTCCACGTGGTCAGTCCAGTCCAGATGTGATGATACAGTACAAGCTCATCATTACTGGGTTTGCTCTCCACTAGAGCTACATCCTGCTGTAACCTTAAAATGCAAATATGAAAGGATAACAATAGAAGAAGCACATATTTATAGAGCTTATACTGTATATAACAAGCACTACTTTCACTAAAGGAACATATAATATATTGTGGGGAAAAGAAGTGCGACTTAAGCTTGAGCAAAGAGTTTAAATGAAATGATTAAGCAAAGTTGCATCAGTGTGCTTGTGGATGTCAGATTTTGTTTCAGCAGTTCAGTATTGTCTTCACTATGTATATACAGTGTATGTAAAGTGTGTGCATGCGTGATTCATAGTTTGTTTGTCGCAGTCCTGTTCAGTTTCTGTTCCCTAGCACCTTTTCATTGCTTAAAGATAAAGAAAATGTTTTCATATGAGCCAAATTAGCTCTTTAGAGCTGCTGCACACCGGCAGACCTACCAGCTTGCCAAACAAAAAAAAAGCCCAGGCACAACCTCCCATCTTCCCACTCTCTCTGCCACTCTCTCTCTCTACCCTTCTCCAGTGGTTTGAGTCTGTGTCTAAGTGTGTTTGTGTGTATATGTGTGTGTTTGTGTGTGTTTCCTCGTGAATATGAATTGTCTGAATCATATTAGCCTCTGGAACTGGCTCTATACAAGAGTTTATATTCTCAAACTTTTCCTGTCTGGGACTTAAACTGTGTGTGTTAAAGTTCAGGCTTCCAGATTCTTGGCTCATTAAAGCACACTAGTACTTTTCCACTAGTGGCGACCCACTAGAAAATCACCTGTGACACCCAGACCTGTGTGTGTATATATGCCGCACTGCAAACACACACACACATGCACGCATGCACGCACACACACACACACACACACACACTGCACAGAACGCTGGCTGGCTGGAGCAGATATCATGGAGGAGTCGCTTGTTTGGAGAATTGGTTCCACCTCATGTATATGCACTGTGTCCTGCAGCTTCACCCTGAACGTAAGAAATACTGTGTGTGTGTGTGTGTGTGTGTGTGTGTGTGTGAGAGTGTGTGAGAGAGAGAGAGAGAGAGAGAGAGAGAGCAGCAAAGTGAGAGATGGAGACAGGAGAGTGTACAGGAACTACAAAGTTATTTGTCATTCATAGCAGTGGCTTCCATAAAAGTTAAAGGCGCTGTATGTAAGAATGGTGCCAAAACGGTTACTGCACTCAAATTCGAACTGCTGCGAGTCGTGTCCGCCCCCCTCCCCTACAGATTCGAGGTTGCTGCACAGCGGCAGGCTGGAGACTGATTTGTTTGCCCACGGGCGGCTGCCGTGGCAGGACCGTGTTGCCGCGTCCTTGATCTTTGGTTTTCCAGCAGACCGTTCGAGCAAGTCCGGCTTCTCTGCTGCTAACGCTGCTGCCGGGATACAGCTGAGGAGGAGCCGGCAGCTAATGTTATGTACCGGGACACTGCTAATGCTGCTTGCCGTGCTGCTGTAGCTCAGTCGTAACTGTAAGTGATGCTGAGACTCTACTGACTGTGTGACTGATAGACAGCGGTGGGTGGCGCAACAGGCCAAAACACAAATTCAAAACATAAACATCATTTGCAGACTGCAAAAAATTTTTTTAGATGCGAATATTCTGGCTGTACTATTGTTGTCGGTGAGATCAGTATGTTATATGAACATTATTCCTTAGTCTCTTTGACATATTAGGAGGATTTTACGACTATTTGCTTTAGATTTCTTACATATAGCTCCTTTAAAGAAGCTTGTGCCCCAAAAGGTTACCAGTTTGAAAAAGTGAAAAAGGTTAACCTAACCTAACACTGCTTAAACGTGTTAGTCTGTCTACAGTACTGTAACTGCAGTGTTGGGTTAATGAAGACATTTTTCCTGTACAGGAATGTAGAAACTATTCACAGTGGAAAACAACTTAACTCAATTTTAAAGCCTGATACACTTGCAAAGTGTTGTTGAAGGAGACCCAAAATGATGAGTGACAGTGAGTCTGCTCACAGCGCTCTATGCAGCATGCTGACATCATTATTGATTTTGAGGGCTGCTGTTTATTTATTTGTGGGTTTTCTGTTCACTCGCTTTGAACACTGTGCGGTATGAGATAGTTCCAGTGTTATAACTCGGCGCAGTGGGATGACTGCTGGCAGACCAAGCAAACAAAGGATCGGAAATGGATCTGGCTATAGACAGCCAATACCTAATCCTGTCCTGATACTTTGGATTAGACCGAGACATCCCTACCTGCACATACATATTTGTGTGTATGTGTACATATATATTTATATTAGAGCTGTCAGTGTTGACACATGTGATTGTCAGCGTTAATGTGTTAAAGGGCCAGTGTGTAATATTTGGCATGGTTTATTGTCCAATCTGAATCTGAATCTGAATATTCTACCCATTAATATGTTTACACAAGTGTATAATCGCTATAAAATAAAATTCATTTGGTTTTTGTAGCCTTATAATTATGCTTTTATATATATATATATATATATATATATATATATATATATAGCAAGGGCCTTGCTTTAGAGAGGTCGCCATCTTGTGCCGCCATGTATGTACGGCAGACTGAGCGGACAATCCAGCCAGCCAGAGAACGTGTTTCGCGTGTATAAATGAACCAACGAAGACAGCAGAAGGAAAGAAGAAGGAGGAGGAAACAGCAGAGAGTGTTAGTAGTTCGTCGATAGAGAGTAGTGAAAAGTTTTTTTAAGTTATAAAGTTTGCGAATGGACCACACTTACCACACAACAGGAGAGAATGAACCCGAACCATCATCTGCGAGGAAAAGAAGACGCAACTTCACTCCTTGTGATGCACTCTCTGCGGCGCTTTTCCTCCTGGTGATATATCTCCCCAACGATGGTAGCACCGAATCCCATTCTGTGCAGCAAAATGGGAGCGGAGGATTTGGCCTCTCTTCTCGCCCGCTCAGCATCAAACACATGGAGTTCCTCATCTGTATGCTCCGGCTCAAACAGGTATGGCTCTGGGTCTGTGTCCGCTACAAGAAATTTCAAAATTGCGTTCAAAGTCGTCCATTGCAGCTACTATAGTCTGGAGATATTGCTAGGCTAAATAAACAGCTGAGCTCTGTTTACCGGCTACGCTGTCAGTCAGTGTGCGGGCTGGAGATTGGTGGAGCAGAGAGGGGAGGGGGTGCCCGCTAGGTATTGTAAACGAGTATGTGTGTATGGAGTGTGTGTTACGCTAGAAGAGTCAGAGTTTGGGACAGAGTCTTTTACCCCCTGGAGTGTTACCAGAGTTTTTGGAGTGCTCAAATAAACTGGCCTTTTTCCTGAACGCTACTCTGGTCTCCTGCTCGTGAGGGATTCATTACAATATCGTAACATGGTTTAGATTTCTAAATAAACATTCACCTTATCACTAGATAGACCTACTCCTGAAAAACTCTTGTCTGTGCAGGCTTTTTGTCCCTACGAGGCCACTGTCATTTACCCGACGGGAGGGGTGAGCGAGTGAGCCGTGCAATCTAGAATTTGACCACTGATGTCACTGTTTTCAACGGTTTTCAACCCATTTTACACAGTGGCCCTTTAATTGCAATGTGATTAAGGCCCGAGAATAGCGTGTTAATTTTCACATACAGCTATGTCATCCTTTATTCTAACTTAACTTATTTATAGTCAAGTTGCCACCACCGCAATGAAGAAAATAGCAACTTCCCTGAGCTTTAGAGTGTCTAATGTTATATTGAAAACATCTACATGGCTCAGTTAGTGAGTCAGAATGTAGTATGATCTTGTGATAGTGCCTTAGAAATTATATCCTTCTCTGTTATTGTTGTTTCATACATAGGGTGCAATTAGGGCTGGGGGGTATTTGCAGTGACAGTAACTTACCGCAGTAAACATGAGCCGCGGTACTGCTTTTGTGGTTACCGTCATCCCGCAGTACTCCGGTTACGGCGGCCAACCGGCCTGCCTGCTTGCCTGCCTGCCTCATGCACCTCCCTCGCTACGTGATGGAGGTGGCCTGGCCGACCGCCCCAAACCCAGGCCCGCGGGAGAAGGGGGCCCGGGAGCCGCTGGCCCCCCCTCTTCCCTCTAACGTTTATACGTACTCCATAACGTTTTATACACAATAATAGATGGATTAGCAACCGTTTTACTTCTGACGATAAATAGTTTCCATCCTAGACTTGTATGGCTTTTTAAATTGTTTTATTTAAGGTGTAAAAAAAAAAAAGAGAGAAGACCATACCGCAATATCATACAGTCACCGCATCCCCCCAAAATAATGCCGTGATATTGATTTTAGGCCATACCGCCCAGCCCTAGATGCAATAGAATCCATGTACAAACTTCTATGGGAAAATGCCCAACTCACTAATGGTGTAAATTACACAAAAATGACAATAACCAGCATAAACCACCATGTTTTAAACAGACACATTATAAACACTAACAAAAAGTGACATTTGCATTTTGGAACATAAAACAGCAAACTTAATTGTTAACCACAAACTAATCAGTCCAGCACAAGGCATGATGTGTTATGCTTTCATCCATCCATCAATTTTCTTTTTCTTTTCTCAAAGAAAAGGGGGCTTTTTAGCCTTTAATGGATAGGACAGACAAGCGTGAAGGGGGAGAGAGAGAGGGAGTGACATGCAGCAAAGGGCCACAGGCTGGAGTCGAACCCGGGCCGCTGCGGCAACAGCCTTGTACATGGGACGCCTGCTCTGCCACTACGCCACCGGCCCCCCATCCATCAATTTTCTAACCGCTTATCCTCTTGAGGGTCACGGGGGGGCTGGAGCCTATCCCAGCTGACATTGGGCGAGAGGCGGGGTACACCCTGGACAGGTCGCCAGACTATCGCAGGGCATGTTATCCTTTCAAAAAAGATGAAGTAAATAACAACAAAAACACTGTAAGAATAAGCACTTTGAAGTTGTCTCCTACCTCTAAGTCATGGTTTTAAGTCCACACTGATGTAGGAGTGCAGCACTGATTTGAAAGAAAGAAATCTAAAAGTCAAGATCAAGTGAATTTTTTTTGCATTTATTTGATTCCAAATTGAGACACTGGTAAGAACTGCTTCACCATGTAAATATGGATTTCAAAACTGTTTTGAAATGCAAAGTAATGGAATTTTAAACGGGGTTAAAAGACTAAAAACTGATTAATCGTGATTAACTATTGAAATTTGGTGATGTATCGTGATTTAAAAAAAAAATCATTGTTTCACAGTGAATCTGCTTATTACTCTATTTTTTTTTTCAAGTTTGTTGTGACCAGAAAGAAGGAAACTCACGTGTTTATGAAGGTGACATTGAGAACAGGCCATTGCAATATTGTCTAAAAGGGAGAGTTAATACTAAAAGAACGTAAAGGTGGGAGACAAGGTGAGTTTGTATGAGATTTAACATGAGTGTGAGTGTGTGTGTGTGTGTGTGTGTGTGTGTGTGTCTCAACAGCCCCTTCAGCTGAGTTAATTTCCCCTGACAGGGGGTCTCTACTCACTGATAGGGAGAGATGAGTGCCCTCCAATCCACAGCCACTGACACATGACTGACTTACTGACTGACAGGCGGACAGAAGAAAATTAACTCTCTGAACTCTCTCTCTGTCAGTCCCAGGAGCAGCTCTGACCTATAGACAGCTATAACCTAAAATGCAGCTTTAAGTATTTTCTGTGGTTGTGTTTAGGTGATGTGCCTCCTCCCAGCCAGCACACGTGTATTTTACACGACTGTAGAATCAAATAAGTCTCCTAAACAAGTGTAATACAGTATGTTTAGATGCTTGTTTAGATATTAACTGTAGACTCAGAGCTGCTATGGCTTCTTAATTTCTGTCTTTATTTTGTCAGGTTATGACATGTCAAACAGATGTGTACCTAATAACAATAACGGCAGCATTCCAGCAAGGTGTGCCAATCCAATTCCAATGCCAGTGAGGCATGCTGGTTCAATGCACACCTAAATGGAACAGAGCCATCACTAGTATTAGCACACCTGTGGTTATTTTTACTGCTATAAGTTACAAAGTGTACTGTGGAACAAGGTGTATTGTATAATTTAGAGCACTAACAAGGTTAAAGGAATGTTAGTGTCGTTTGGAAGGAAAAAAGCTCATTTAATTCTCTTTAAAAATGAAAGTGATTTTCATTCATATGGTGGAGTGCAGGCCACATTTCACTCAGCTTTTTGATAATTGATCGAAACTTGCGGAAAATGACTCTGGGTGTTATGATGTTTACTTGTGCACATAATGCAGGACAAACCTGAGGCTGAGTCATGGATGTGCATTGATGTTTTGCCTATAACAAACCAGCCAGGTGCTATAAATATGTATTCTGCACACAACACTTGTTCATTCATCATTCACAGTAGGCCTGGGGGGATTTGGAAAGTTAGAAATATATATATGTTTACACACATTTTTTTGACTTAGAAAGCTTCAGTGCATCTGGTGCAGTTGTTTACTGTGTGTTCTGTTTTGACCTGGCTGTAAAACGTGTTTTTCCCTGTACGATCAAATCTCAGTGGTATGAGGAGGTGCTTTTTGGCACTAGCAGGAGAAACTAGATTAAAGTGTCATGATATTCTTGACCTTTGTTTTTTCAAGAAAGAATTGTGGGCAGTAATATTTACTGCAGGTGAATCTAACTGGCATCTACTTTAAGTCTCCAGTAGTAGTTGACTAGCAACAAATGATTTGAAACTCTCAACCTTAGTGAAAGGAGAGGTTTTGTTAAAGCAGCCTCAGTTTCTTTTGTACTATATTTTTTGTATTTCTATTTCTTCCAAGTGTAAATACCAGCAACAAACTCTGTTCAGTTGTTTCTGGGTCTGCGTGTTCACCCGAGCCCAGGCCTCCATCCATCACTGTCAGCGGTGCTGTAGGCTGACACTGTTTACACCTTAAATAAGGTCAAGACTGCAGTGACTAAACAATCAGGTTTCTTTGACAAGAACATTTAAGTTTGGTCGCTGTGGGACCAAAGCTGTGCGCAGAATGATTTTTGATGGAAACAGAACTTTTGCAAAAAAAACAAAACAGGAACAGATGGAATTACAGCTGTTACCAAACTGGAGTCCTTAAACTGTGAATTTATGAGACCAAAAGGTGCAGCTAAATCTCTTCTCACATCTGTGTTTGTTTATGTGTGAAAACTCTTTGCATATTATATAGCTTTTTGTGTTTGATTGACTGGACCATGAGTCATTCTCCGAGTACAAAAACAGTCCTTCACTTCATCAGATCTCACGTCCTCAAGTTTACACATCTTTTTGCACTTGCTGTTAAAGGGGGGCTATTATGCTTCCCATCTTTTGTATCTCATATATAGAGTTACAATAAAGCATGTTTATATTAAAGGTGGCTAAAGTTTTAAATAATGAGGTAAGTACAGTATGTATGTAAAATGAATCCCTGTAAGCAAAAACTCTGTTTTCCACAGTTGTACCCTGGCTACAGTGTGATGTCATAGTGTGCCGGATTTCTTTACATGGTCGTCTGCTTGTTGCATGCTACTGCAAGTGTTTACATTACCTAGCCTACACGTCTACATGCTTACATCAGGGAAACTTAAAATCTTGGTTGCCAATTTTGTATATTTTTCCACAATTTTGGATCATATTCCTGCTCAAACATGTCCGCTTGTGTTTAGAGGTCCTGGTGGAGTGTCAAGAAGATGATCAAACTTGACTTTCTAGAGCAGGGGTGTCAAACTCATTTTATATCACAGGCCACATACAGTCCGATTTGATCGCAGGTGGGCCAGATCAGTAAAACCATTGCATATTCTATAAATAATAAACACCTCCAAATGTTTCCCTTTTAAAAAAAGTCAAAAATTTTAAAAACGCTAATCCATTTACAAAACAGATCACAAACAGCCTGTGAATTTTTAACAATATTTCTCAGTTTTTTACTACTACTGTTTACTACTCACTATTGTTCCATGTGCATTGTTTTGCGGTTCTGGCCCCTTGGCCATACTGTATGTTTGACCCCAATCTAGAGGAAGTAAAAGTCGTCACAAGGTTTCCGTAGGTGAACCTGCAGAAGGATCAGTTACAGTGAGATTTGACGGTAGAAAGTGCCACTATTCTCTGTTACAGTCATTCCCCAGCTGCAAGTACACTGCTAACACACTTAAAGCTACATGCTAACATCAGGGAAATATGTACACCTGGTTGCTGATGTTGTTAACTTCTCCCCAATTTCGTATCAGATTCCTGCTGAAACGTCCGGTTGTGTTCAGAAGCTTTTTTAAAACACAGTAGAAATTGCTGCCATTCTCCATAATAGTGATTCCCCTGGCTGCAATTATGGTTCAAAAACGCTGAGATACAGAAGAATCAGAAAAGCTGACCAATATGAGCAACCTTTGTTTTTTGTAGATGGGGGCTTACAGAGACAGGCACTAACACAAAGTGGCTCCCTCAGAGGATGAATACAGGTGTTCCAGGAAAATAAATTGTTCTCGTAGAAACCCTAACCATAAGTCCATCCTTCCATTTTCATCCGCTTATTCGGGGCCTAGTCACAGGGGCAGCAGGCCAAGCAAAGCACCCCAGATGTCCCTCTCCCCAGCAACTCCTTCCAGCTCCTCCTGGGGGACCCCGAGGCGTTCCCAGGCCAGATGAGATATGTAATCCCCCCAGCGTGTTCTGGGTCTACCCCGGGGCCTCCTACCGGTGGGACATGCCCAGAACACCTCCAACTGAAGGCACCAATGAGGCATTCTCATCAGATGCCTGGACCACCTCAGCTGACCCCTTTTGACGTGAAGGAGCAGCGGCTCTACTCCGAGCTCCCTCCAGGTGCTCCTTAACATATCTCTAAAGCTGAGCCCAGTCACCCCACAGAGGGAACTCATTTCCGTTGCTTGTACCTGCGATCTTGTTCTCTCGGTCACTACCCAGAGCTCATGACCATAGGTGAGGGTTGGGACAAGTAAATCAGAAGCTTTGCCTTCCGGTTTAGCTCCCTCTTCACCACGATGGTCCAGCACAGCACCCGCATCACTGCAGAAACTGCACCAAACTGCCAATCCATCTCACGCTCCATTCTACCCTCACTCGAGAGCAAGACCCCGAGATACTTGAACTCCCTCGCTTGAGGTAGTGACTCACTCCCAACCTAGTTTCCTGCAGAGAACCATGGCCTCAGATTTGGAGGTGCTGACTCTCATCCCGACCGCTTCATATTCAGCTGCAAACTATTTTGCGAACTAGTATGAACCTGAAAATGAGCATCATAGGTGCTATTTAATTTATTAACCAGTGTTGGTTAGTAATAACAAAATTAGGGATGTCCCAGTTCGATATTCGGATCGGTATCGGCTGCCGATATTAGCAAAAAACGTGCATCGGCATCGGATTGGACTGCATGGAAAAATGCCGATTCAAGAACTCAGATCCAGTTTCTCCGGCCAGCCCAGCGCTCCGCGATTCAAGCAGTCCATTCCAGTGATCCGCTCCAGCATTTACTATCAATCCACCAGGCCAGCATGCAGACACACACGGAGGGTAGGAAGAGTAGCGGTCAATTTAGTTAACTGACTATTTGTTTTCTGCTCTGGTTTTTTGAGAGTGATATTTTTATTTGGTTTACACTCTTACTGTTTAAGTAAAGAGCACTGATGGCATTGTTTTGGGCACAATTAGTGAAAGTGGAGCCATGGATGGACTATTGCTTGTTTAAACAGTTGTACAATATTGTGTGTGGTTTTTTGTCCCCTGTTGGTCCCAGGAAACAGCAGCACCAGGCTTGCATTGACACTACAAAAATAACTGAAAAGGAAAGGCTGCATTGTTTGTTAAATGTCAACAATGTCTTGTGGTGTTAATCTATTTTTTATTTATTAGGGGGGCAAAGCACAAGTGTGTGGAGTCTTGCTGCTATTTTAATTTCAATATTAGACATTTTAAAGATTTCTTGTGTTGATTTATTTTCTATTTATTAAGGGACAAAAGCAGCCAAAGCAAACCAGCTATATTTTTTATTTAATGTTAATGTTAATGTTTAATGTTCAAGTTTAAAGTTTGTTTATTTAACCCTGTTAACAATAAATGGGTCAGTTTCTCATACTAACTGTTGTGGATCATTCTAACTAACCCGATTAAGTAGTTGTTCTTGTTAGAGTAATATCGCTTGATCAAACCTTTTCTAACATGACTGACAACAAAATAAGTGAATATGTATAGTACGCGCTTGGATCAGATCGGTATCGGTATCGGCCAGAACTCAAGGCTGTAATATCGGTATCGGATCGGAAGTGGAAAAAGCTGGATCGGGACATCCCTAAACAAAACAGAATAACCAATACAAAAATCCACCGTACCCTCAGCTGCAAATAATATACTACTAATAGGTCGATGCACATTTTTGTCAGTTGTCAAAGAAACTCTATTTCTAGCAAAAATCAGCTCATCCCTGACACAAAAACTGATGGATCACATAGCTTTTATACGGCGTGTGTCATATACCAACATCCCGGTCTATTTTGTGCTGCACATTCACATCACCTACATCATTCCCTGCATTGTGCTGCAAAGCTTCTCAATTTAGAATAACAGTGTGAAAAATGCTGGAATCATGCAACGTGATACTGCATAATATTTAGAGATGCTGCCGGTAGAGTGTTATTTATTTAGCTCAGAGCAGATCGGAGGGTATGCTGAGCAGCTCAACTTTCTTTATGATAAATAAGAGCAGCTGCTGCTATGTTGTGCGTGTGTGTGTGTGTGTGTGTGTGTGTGGGGGGGGGGGGGGGGGGGGGGTGGGGGGGGGGGTTGCAGCTCCAGGTAACTGGTCCAGAACAAAGGATGGAGGTCTCTTGGTTTGACACCTGAACATTGTACACACATTACAACCCCTTGCTCTCTGTCTATTACACACACATAAACACACACACACACACACAGACATTAGCAGCAATACTTATCTCGTATTCTTCACCAAACTGGAAACACTGTCAACCTCAACACAAGCTTTTAAGTGATGCTGTGGGGTTTTTTGGTGCACGCGAATGTTCTTGCACGCACATATGTGAATTTCAGTGTAAGTAAGTGCAGAGTTTAAGGTGTGCGAACGTTGTTTGTGTGTGTGAGCGAATACAGCCTGTCAGTCCGCTTTACAGAGTACAAACTGGCATCATTAGCGAGCCCTCGACTGGCTGCCACGGCACGCTGGTTACAACACTGACAGCGAGGAAATGTGGAGTTTGAGAAGTGTAATATTATTTCCAGCATATTTGTACATTTGACAAGTTTGTATCTCCACAAACTTGGATACAGCTCAGCTGGCAGAAATTATAGTGAGACACCGGGAGATGAAACGAGCATCTGGCAGCGTGCACGCAGGAAATATGAACGCATGCTAGACGCTGTCAGTGTTAAGAGAGCATTATGCAGCAAAATTGCATTAATTTTCCTTCAAGAATCAAATGCAAACAGTGGCAAAAATAAATATCAACACAGGTATCAAGAAACTGCTTTAAAGTTTTGGGTGCAATACAGAAGTCACATTTAAAACACTCAGCAACTTAGATCCACACTTACTTTTTCAAACTGCTTTTATATAACTACACTTAACTACTAAGGAATGACCACAGTTAATGCTGCATCAGTAGTTTCAAGCCGGTTGAAAGCTTATTATCCTATACATAATAATAGGTTTCTCTCTGATGGAGACAAATGGGTAACTCAGCTATGTTTGTCAAGTTCCCTCAGGGAAATTGTTTGAGTGGAGAATGTAATGGTTTGAATCAGTGCTTTAAAATTGGCTAAAACTTCAAAATGAGTACACGGAAGGCAACACAGCCACTGAATTGCATTACGTGATCTCACGTGAATAAAAGGATTATGTTCGAACACTATGAGGGGATTATGTGACTCGAGAACAAACTGAACATGGTGTTTTCACTTGACTGCCATATGAAAAAGGCTAGATTACAGTCAAGTTTAGGGAAGGACAGCAGGCTATTCGAGGCGAAGTTTCACTCACGGTTTGTTAAGATAAAGGCAGAAGCATTACTCACTCAGGAATGTGCATAACTGGAAACTTACTGTGGATTTGTAGTCAGAGCTGAATTTTATTGTATTTGCTTAGCCCTTCCCACACTGTGCAGTTTCAGACGACTGCTCGATTCCATCACATAATCCTTTGAGGGATTCCTGGTAGTTTTTGCAGTGGAGACATATTGAGGACTTACTGAAAATATTTGAGACTGAACACACAGATGTTACTTGACTTTATGGCTTAATACCAATACAGATCTTGGCCCTACCCCTAAGCCCTTACCCCTCTGTTTTGTGCGGTCACTTCTAGGGGTAGGGTGTCCTGATTCTTGTTTGGATAGAGGTGCAGAGCTAAGTGTTGAAGCTGCATGGCCCTACATGTGGAGGTTTTTCAGGGGCATGCTTCAAACTGAGTGTTATGAGAAATAATCAGCAATATTTTTAACATTTTCTTTGTTAAGAAATATTTAAAAAATTACAATAACGGTCATCTTAGTTTAATGTACTTTCAATGTATTATGGTCCTTTACTCTATGACAAGCATAAGAAATCACTAGTAGTGTGCTGATGTCTCGTAGCTAACTGCTAGTTAACATTACAATGTTATTGCTGATGTGTGCATGACAGTACCACATTTCGACATGTTTTCTAGTGACATTCCCCACTGTGATGGCATATGATGTCTAAAATTTAACTGAAGTCCAGCAGCAAAACTGCTGCATTTGTTTGTTTTTTATGTACTTTTATTGCCGTTAATCATTTCATGTATCTTACTCATTAAATAGCTCTTGTATTGATGACATTTCTTCCTTTTTTTAAGAAATAATGTGAATAGGTATGTCATCCAGTGATACATCAGTAACAAACATTTGCTATACAATGCTAAATAAAGATAGATAACAACAATAGTTACAGTACAGTTTTTAAATTTTAAAGTATGTTATTGTAATTTTAGAATCATAGAAAAATATCTTTGATCTTATTTGATATTTCAGGTTCTCCCTGCTGTATTTCATAGTTCATAATCAGGTTTTCTTCTTTCAGTACTTCTACCTTCCTGTACAGCAATAAAAAAAAAAAAAGTTGCTATATTTGTTACTGCTCGTCTATTACCACTGCAGAAGCACGGGTTGCTAATGTTATCCTGAAGAGAATCGATAGTAGCCTGGTAATTAAGCAGTCTTCTTTTTTATTTGATGACTTGTTTGATTGATTGATTGTGTGAAACTTAAGCTGTGAATGAAATGCTGGCATCTGTGCTTTTTATCTCCAATTATGTGATAGTGTCATTATTGCCTTAGTCTCATCTCATCTAGGGTCTTGTTTTACCATTTGATAGGGCAGTGGGTCGTAAACTTTGTGTGTCACGCCCCCCTTCAGAAGCAAAAAAAAGCTCACGCCCCCCCCATCCCACAATTTTTTTTTGTTTGTTTTATCAACTGTTAACAATAACTGGGGAAGCAACTAATAAAAAAAGGATCCATATTGAATTTTTGTGAAATAAAGACCAGCCTGATAGCATCAACAAACCCTTATTTGCTTTCCCTACATAAATCATATTCATTCAGCTTTTTTCATTCCATATTTTTGTCCTGATCATCCACCTGCAGAGGCTCTGTGCCCTCCCAGTGGAGCCCAACCCACAGTTTAAGAACCACTGTCAAACAGGAAGATTTTAATCATTATCCTTTGTAACTCTGTTCTGAGGGGAAAGGGACGCTGGAGGGGTAGAGGTAAAAATAAGAAATGGGATTAGGCCTTAATTAAATACAGGTTAGAGCTGTAAAACACCTCCATAACTGACTTGACAAACCCAGTAACACTTACACAGTCAAGTGTTACTGGGTTTGTCATGTAACACTTACACAGTCAAGTCATAGAGCAACAAAAATGAGCTTGTTGGCCTAGGGCTGTGCTGTTTGCTACATTTATGTCTAAAAGGAATAGTTGAACATTTTGGGAGATATGCTCATTCACTTTCCTGCCAAGAACCGTATGAGAAGATCAATACCACTGTTTTGTTTGTGTATAAATATTAGGGGCTTGGGGTGCCCAGTAGCTCATGTGGTTGTGTCCTTGCCGCAGCGATCCGGATTCAATTCCAACCCACGGCCTTTTGCTGCATGTCATCCCCACTTACTCCCCCTTTCACACCTAATCTGTCCTGTCAAATAAAGATAAAAAGCTAAAAGCTGTCCTCTCTCCCTGCATGCTTCAGCCCTCCCCTCATCCAGAGCAACTACTTTACCTTTTGCTGACATGTTTACTTCCGGGTTTAGTCCGTATCATAGCAACTCGATGCAACCAAAGCACCTCAGCTAAAAAAAGGCTGCACCTCCAAAGTGCTTTCAAACGCTCCCAGCTGGGCGTTTCCTGAGGAGCACCTGGCGTTTTAGCTGGGTAAACGTGTTAGTGGACACTGGGCCTAAAACTCCAGTCAGCAGTCAGTTGGCTTAGCTGAGCTTAGCATAGAGACTGGAAATAGAGGGAAACAGCTAGCCTAGATCCATCCAAAGGCAACAAAATCCACCTACCAGCACCACTACAGATCAGTAATTAACATCTTAAATATCGTTTGTTTAATCCATACAAATACTGTTAGAAGTTACTGCACCTGGCCAAGAAATAGCCCATGAATATTCCCCTTTAAAGTGACAAATTGTAATTTTTACAAGTTTTTTCATATAAATTAAACTAGATATATAATGTGTTAGTTAGAGAGCTTTGGAGGTGCTGACAAGTGGACTTGGTTACTTTTGGACAGAGCCAGGCTAGCTGTTCCCCTGTTTCCAGTTCATTAGGCTAAGCTAAGCTAAGCTAACTGGCTCCTCTTGCTTCATATTTAACACACAGTCATAGCAGTGGCATTGATCTTCTCAACTGATTTGAACTTAAGTGAACTTATTTGATGAGAAAGCAAAGAAGCATATTCCCCGAAAATTCTTTTAACAGTGTTTCCCGTAGATCATAATGAGGTCACTGAGTACTATCTGTCTTTGAAAACTGTGTTTGGCTGCAAATTTATGCTGATAGCAGCCCATAGGTTGGGATTGTCAGTTTTTCCTAGCCTCATGTCATTCTTCCACTCTGATCTGCTGCACACCCGTTGGCTCAAAGACCTTGACGGGTCCTGTCCATGTCTTTTTTCTCCATCAGCTTTGCTTTCTAGTTTTTGTCAACTCGACGGTCCTGCTGCCAACCTTCTGTTCATTTTTCATCTGTCCTCCCACTGAGCCCCGCACTTTGTTGTCTTTCTCTTCATCTCTGTCTCTTTGCTCTTCACTTTTGTTTCCTCTGCCTTTCCAACCTCTGCTGTGTCTGCTGCCCTTCGTTTTAGTCTCAAGTCATCTTTGTTCCTCTCGGCTCTACCATCTCTCCACTATCCTCTCTGCCTTTATATCCCCTCCACCTTTCATCCTTTACCTTTCCTCTCTGCTTTCTTCTCTCTCCATACTACTCCTCCTCTCCTCTCCAGCTTAGGATACAGCCCTTTTAATTTCCAGCAATATCTCACCTGCCTAACTCTGGGCTTTCTGTGCTAAAATTCTGAGCAGCATCCCACCCCTGCTGCTTTGCTGCCCTTTTCTCAACAGCAGATCGAGTCCAGATGGCCTGATTCAGTGCTTAGTATTCACCAGTGTCCACATGGAATATTCACATTTAACCACCATGGAGGTTTTAACTGCATGCAGCACATAAGACAGTCAATTTGTACTGCACTTTAACTCCATACTTTAGAGGAAATGTGAGGATTTGGCATGTAGGTATATATGTAGATATCTGTCGATCCATCTGTCCAGCGCTGTGTATAAACTCCTGTGAAGTTAAAAGAGCTGTCTTCTGATAAGCGCTGTTGTCGAATGTAGGCTTTGTGACTGGATTGGCTGAGGTGAAAATGGACCAAAAACCGAGTGAAGTGGGAAAAATTGGGGAAAAGAGGCTGTGGAGAGTGAAAATATGTACTATTTATTTCAAGAATATCAAACTGAGAGTGAATGGTGAGCTGAGGTCATGTACTGCAGAAATGATTAAAATTGCTCTCTCCGTTTGTCTGTCTGTCTCCAGGTCTTCTCTGACGTGCCCTCATTGCCTTAAGCAGAGCAACACCTTCGACCCATTTTCATGTATCTCCCTGCCTATCCCCCTACGGCAAACCAGGTGATGTATAACACACATATAGAGTTATAAGTACTGTATATATATCAGATATTATTTGATGATGGCACTGCACATGTTTTTCTGCCTTGCAGCACTGTATTAAGGGAATAACTTGGACTTTCTGCTTGCTGTCTGTTCCTCAACTTTAGTTCTTCTAATCCACTTTTGCTGAGTTTTATGCTTCCATAACAGGGATAGCCGTGGCTGCAGGCATTATGTTTTTTCGGCTTGTCAGTCTATCTGTCCGTCTGCACGATATTTCAAGAACACTTAAAGGGAATTTCTTCAAATTTGGCATAAATGTACAGTTGGATTTAATGATGAACTGATTAGAGTTTTGTGGCCATAGGTCAAAGGTCAAGGTCACTGTGACCTTGTTTGTCTCATTTTTGTGAATGTAATATCTAAAAAACGCCTTGAGGGAATTTCTTCACATTTGCCACTAAGGTTAACTTGGACTCAAGGATAACCTATTAGATTTCAGTGGTCAAGTGTCAAAGGTCAAGGTCGCAGTGACTTTGCATTCATCTTATCCTCATGAAGGTGATGTCTCAAGAACAGCTTGAGGGATTATATTTTTCCAAATTTGGTACAAATGTTCACTTTGACTCAACAATGCACTGATGGATTTTGGTTGTTAAAGGTCAAGGTCATTGTGACCTTGCATTTGTCTCATTCTTGTGAACGTGATATCTCAACAACACCTTAAGGGAATTTCTTTCAATTTGACACAAACATCCACTTGGACTGATGACTAAACTGAAGAGAATTGTGTGGTTGAAGGTCAAAGGTCATGGTCAACATGACCTAACAAAATACGTTTTTGGCCGTGTTTAGGACAAAATGATAAAGCAGTTGACACTCTAGATGTATGAGGTTGTCACCTGATATCAATGATACAAATATGAGCGTCTACATTACCTAATATAGCCGGATGACTTGCCTCAATGGATAAGTAGAAAAAGACATCTATCATAACAGATGCACTGTTAAAGCACACATTTCCAAAGGGAATTTGTAGAATATGACTACACGGACATGTGTAGGCACACATTTGCTCATACTCCACACACCAACAGCTACTGGCTGTGGTCATATCAGAGTGATAAATGTTGGCCATCAAAAGTCCCAGACCAAACACTTTCTGTGTCGTTTCCATTTTTAACAGCAGCAGAAGCTGCATGTCAGCAAGGTCCGACTGTAAGACAGTACGACTCTGACATGTGAAGAAAGAGATAGAGAGAAAACAAGAGAGGCAGAGGGAATGCACAAAGGACTTTTTTTTTATTTTGACAACAGAGATGCAAACAGGGAGAGAGAGAATGATGGATATGAGACTTTGTGGCTCAAGTGTCTGATAGGCATCAGCAAGCAGTTACTGGTTCCGATTAAAGACCCTACACACCCACACAGGTGATTTTAATATTTTTTCCTGATTAGACCTCTTCTCATGACTGTGTGGGTGTGTATAAACTGTAATTGATTAACATCTTCCTGAGTCTTCAGTAAGCTTTGTTGCATCTGTCAGGGCGAGACAGATTACACCTTCATCATTCCAAATGGTAGAATGAGAGACCTCAAGTAATTTCCATCGAAACTCCAGCCCACTTTCAACCTGAGCAGAGGTCTAATCAGCCACAGTGGATGAATTCAAATTTCCAGACTTCATCGCACTCGCAGACTTTTTAGGCGTGTTCCCGGGAAGTCTGCAAGTGCTGAGGGCCATCCAAATCTACAATTCATCCAGTCCACAAGGGACCTCAGGTGGTCTTTCTGCAGACTTCAAGAAAGTCTGCTGGGGGTATAGATGTCACTGATTTAATTACCTATAGTTCATTGCAATATAGATGCGATATTGTGATTTACTTAAATCATGTAGGTCAGAAATAATATTCAACCACATCATGATACACAAACATGTAGAAGTAGTCTATAGAAGTAGTCAAAATACATTATATTGTTATAGCCTACCGTATAAAAGCTATGCAGTGTGGTGCCAAATATATAAGCTAACAAATGACTGAAAAACAGAAGAAGCTCTTCCATTGAAAGTAATACCAAATTTATTTAGTCATAGTCTGGTCATTAATCACAAACATTTCTGTATTTGAATGCGTGTGTGTGTATGTGTGTGTGTGTGAATGTGACTTTTATCCCTCACAAAGAGCCTATATATGGGACTTATAGTTCTTGTTATCTGCAGAGACAGATCATATGAGCAGACGCTATTCATCAACTTGTGTGAGGAATATGAGGGCATCACTTTATGTGATGCCAGTAAACACATCACAGTGCATACAACTGAAGTTTGTGACGGCTCAGTCCGCCAGTCTGGAGGATGGACATTTGTATTCAGGCAATTACTGAAAACAGGGCAGGGCCTTTAAAAGCAGTTGAATGAGAGGCATCTTGGTGACCAAGGCATACTGGGTGAACACAACATTGAAGGTTGTGTCTCATCTTATCCCCTTTCTCCCTCTGCCCATGTGTCCAGTCATGCTTCAGACATCTTTAAAGACAAAGAAAAAAAAATCAGTTCAAATCCATTCACACGATTTCATGATTTGCTTACATTCCGTGTTCGGTGAATCCTCCTATCTTCAAACATGCAGACACCGCTGCTCTGAATCCTCCCTGCATGGTTCCCACAGTGCGAACCCCAAACTCAGTTTTACGGCGCGACTTCCCTGACAGTGTGTGGTCTGTGTCTGCCGCTGCCTGAGCCCAGCACAGAGGGAAATTCATTCAGGTTCGCTTTGGACTCACTGCTGGCCCCCCACACTGACCTGATCCACACACACATACACACACACACACACACACAGTGGCCTCATTGCATCGTCCTGCTGCAGCAGTATCCCAGCAGAATGCCTGATAAGTCTGAGGGCCCCCAGAGACACAGCAGGGCCTGGCTGGCAGTGGGGCATTGAGGTCTGGGTGCTGCAGATAATGCCGGTGTGGTAGAAAGAAAGAGAGGATGGCAGTATCTCTGAGTGTTTTCTCCAGATCTTACCTTACACAGTCAATCTTTGCATAATTCTTACTTCAGTTATTTTTTCTAAAACAATTTCAAATATTCTGAAATGTCTTTAAAGAGTGACCAAGTCACTAATATGAATGACATCTGTAGGTCTCACTGGGCCTTTGTGTGGCTTTCAGGGTAGTATTAGGACCTTGTTTGTCACTTTGTGGATGTTCAAGTGTACAATTGTGTACTCAACATGTAGGTCAAATATTTGAAATGATTTGATAACATTCTCATAAATCTATTTATACAGTCATGTGAAGTGTGAAATAAACTCATGATTCCTCTTATTAGATTAATTAATTGTCTTATTAAATTCAAATGCACTTATACCAGATGAACAGGGAACAGTGCCAAGAAGTTTAAAGTAATGTGGAATATACTATGTTATATACAGTGGTGCAGAGGGAACTACAGTTCATAAAATATGAAAAAACCCAATACACTGGCAACAGAAGGAGATTCCTGGGTAAACAGCAACTGACTCTGGGATTAAGATTGCATTGTGTTATTATATATTAACACTGTGTGTTAAACCTCACTCGAACTAGCTGAGACTCATGCTTTTAAATAGTTCTCCGTTGCTCTGAATGTCTTACAATGATGCAGATGGATCTACATTGGAGTTGATTGAAAGCCTCTGGTGTCTTACGTTACAGGGTGTCCCCGGTGGCATCATAGTGACACGGCTGGGGAGCGCTTTTGACACCTTGGAAGTGAGACCAGGCTGTCGGCTCTAATGTGTTTTTTCCCGACAGCATTTTAAACCTGCAGAGAACTTAGCACTCTTGGTGCTTCTTGGGGGAACATATGAGAGGTTGCTGCTTAATAGAGACTATCAGACTTGAATCCAGCAGGGGGGCTGGGAGGCTGCAAAAAAAAAAAAAAAAAAAAAAAAAAAAGACTACTTTGTTAGATGACATCTCTATTTCCTGTTCCTCTCGAGTGTCATCCCACACCTCTCATGCCTTTTCATTGCACATCTCGGTTTCTCATCTCAGGAGCATCTAACAACGTAAACAAAACAGCTGCTCAGATCCTCTGCCGTCTGCCCTGTCAGCCTCCCCACTGCTAACACATTACTCACCTGAATAATGCATGATGGGAAACAGGAAGTGGAGGTGTCAGCGATTACACTGCCTTCTTCCCAAATGAGAAGGCGTGACCTTACTCTGTCTCCCCGCTCTGTCTTTTTCCTCGGTACTAGCTGCTCTCATTTATGTTCTCTCATCTTTCTATGATCCCTCCATCATTTCCTGTCCCTGCATCCCTCACAGGACGGGTGCAGATTGCTGTAAATCAGACGTGTCCCAGCACACAGCAGCCTCCTTCGGGACCATCGCCAATGTGCTGGTTTAGCTCGTCATGTCCAGTCACACATAAATCTACACACACTCAAGGGAAAAATGAAACACAACAAGATGACATCTGAAAATAGTTAATTCACTTCAGATATTAAGCCAGACGCAGACAAATCGAATGGTTTATGCTCATGAAATTAGATTTTGTACAACAGTATTGTCAGAGGAAATCTTTCCCCCAATCTTATTAGACATTAAACAGCTCAGCAGTGCAGTTCAAAGTCTCATTTTATTGAATGTTTTGTTTTGCTGTTTAGCAGCTGAAATACATCAAGACTCAATACATCTCGGGAACAAACTGACAATGCAGTTTCTGTTGCCCCCAGTGTCCTTGTATTCTGCACAATTGCATTAGTCTCTCTCTCTTTTTTGGTTTTGGCTGATATGTGTGTCTCCGAACGGGATGTGCGCAGCACCTGATATGTGTGTGTGTGTGTGTGTGTCTGCATACAAATATGTAAATAACTCAGTATGCCAGGGTGTGTTTGGAATCTGTAATAATGTAAACATGCAAAATCAGAATTGCAAAACAATTCGGCACTTTGCTCTAGCATATCATCTATCTTCCTCTATCTGTCCTCCTACCCCTCCCTCCCTCACACACACACACACACACACACATACGCACTTCCTCCCTTCATCTTCTGTTTGCCCCACAGGCCGATGTGTGTGACACTGGTGTTCAGTACGAAGGGTCAGAGGTACCTGCGGGTGGGGCTGGCTGTACCTCTCTTTGGTTCCCTGTCCTGCCTCAGAGCCATGGTGGCAGAGGAGGGCAACATCTCCCCGGACCAGGTACACACACACACACACACACACACACACACACACACATAGAGAGACCTCTGCTCTGGGTAAAATTTTGACGTTGTGCTAGAAATTATCTGACGTCACTAAACTCTAGGTGTAATAGGAGAGTGAGGGAGATGTAAATCAAGCAGTCTGCAGACTCCCACATATCACAGCCCTGAGAAAATGTTGAATCAGGTTAAAATAAGTGGAAACACCTGTGTGGGTGGACCATAACTATCTATGGCAGGGGAATTCAATTAAAATTCAAAGAGGCCCAGAAATTAAATTTTCCTCCCAGCAAAGGTCTCAGCCTCATAATGTCTAAACTGTGTCCTATAACTAACCTCCATGTCTATTAAAATAAAATAAACAATGCTCAATTTCCAAGTAGGATACTTTCAACGTACTGCACAGACACATTAAGCTTGAATGGCACTTGTACGGAAAACAATTTTTCTCAGCACAATGAACCTAAGGTCTACATTTCATGTAAAAGAAAACAAGCCTGAATCTTCTGACTAAAATAAATAAATAGAAAAGTGCCCCTTTTGGAAAAACTGCAAACAGAGCTTCAGGAAAATAGGACTGTGACTGAATCCTGGCATTCCTAATGCACGTGTGTAGGTGCTCATTGGTGAGCCTGGACTCACTGCTGTAAGTCAATGGTCAAGACGCTGTGGTAGTCAGTGTTGGGTAAGGGTTACTTTAAAAGTAATCAAAGTACGTTACTGTGTTACTTTTTAAAAAAGTAACCAGTTACTTTACTGCGTTACTCCCTGAGTAAAGTAACTCAATTACTTTAAAAGTACTTCCAACGTTACTCCCTGAGTAAAGTAACTCAAGTAATTTTAAAGTAGTTTTGAGTATTCTACATTTCCTATTGGGCAATGGACCACAGGGCGCTAAGCCTACATTTTTTGTCTCCAAAATTGAAGTTATGGACCACTTGCCCTTCACTGAGATCCAATTCTTCCATCACAGCCGTCACTTTGACCAGTAGAAACACAGAACGATCTGCTGCTGTAGACAACTGTATGACAACAACACCCCAGCATTTTTAATATTTCCTCTAGGGATGTTACCACACAGTGTAAAAGGGGGAAATGATGGTGTGAAACAGCAGAGGCACTTTGTCAACCCGCTGAGTTAACGTTACTGTCATTAGCATCAAGCTAGCAAACAATGGTACATCCTCACGGTCGGACATAAAGTAATAACATTAACAAATAGCGGCGGGGCTTTTACTCACCACAACTGCAGAGGCTCCCAGCTTCATTTGAAACAGACTACATTATAGACGGTCCGTTATTCATTAATCCCTCTGTGTGTTTATATATTTACTTTTTATCCGCTCCGTTGTCTTTGTAAAGTTAACATATCGCACCGTCATTTCAAACTCAACACTTGTTTCAAATCAAAAGCCCCTTATAACCTCGGCTGAGAGAATCCCTCCATTTTCTAAATATGCTTTTATTCTGAAACATTTGTCAGAACTTCCTGTGGAAGATACAGTAGCTTGACAGTTTATGTATGGCGCTTCAAATGTAGCTCCTGCCATCTGCTGATGCTTTTAGGTGACTACAACAACATGTCAGCTGGCACACGAACAGACACAGTGACTCAAATAATAGTGAAAGTAATAAAAATAGGACAAGAATAACCCGATGACATCACACACGCCGTGAAAGACGACCGGGGATAATTGGTGAGTACCAGCGTGTAGCGTGTACCAGGCATAATGCAAGTCCTGAGTCTGAAATATGTCTGTCAGCCAGTCCTACTCCACCTATTTAGACTCCACCGTAGACAACGGCAGCATTTCTCCGACCACGTAGCGAGCCACAAGCTCCGTGGCTTCTTTCAGACTGATAGGTTTAATGTTATCTCCGTTATTAGAACCAAACAACAGCCATTGCTGTTTCGGAGCTGATGTACCAGCGTTCTAAAAGTAACGGAAGTAACTGACGCGTTATACCCAACTCTGGTGGTAGTGTTGTAAAAAATATATCAATACATATTGATTCTGAGTATTTTAAACTATTTCAGTGCTCATTTTCTGCAGTATTGACATATCATGATCTGCTGCGTCTTCTGGTTCTCTCTTCTCTCCGCCAGCTATTTGACACACACTGCTGAGGTGCCCCTGTAGCCCCGCCTCCTCTCACTAACTCACTCACAGTGCTGTCTTCTCACCACTCACCTCATTCGCCCCGGTTGCACATAGGCTTCTGCGGCTTGATTTTGTTTTGTTCTTCTTTGCCTTTTGTGACAGTCTCAGAGGCTTTTGAACATGTGCACTACCACAAGAATACATGTAAAAAAAAAAAGTTAAAATTATTGTTAATGTTTAATACAGTCATAGTGCTATTCTCTGTCACCAACCAAGAAAAGCAAAGTAGTCTTCATGTTATAGCCCTGTTATGGTGTCAAATAACATTTTTCATGACATAGTATCAAAGTTAGAAATTCCAGTATTGTGATAACACTAGTGTTCTCAGACACAGTCTGCAGCCAGAAAGTAGCAGGGTCCATTGCTTCATGCTCCATGCTGATATCTCTTTCACACCTCTCGCTGTTGTTGTTACACTGTTGTTCTCTCTACCAAACTGTCGGCAAACAATCAATTTGATTGGCTCAGTTGAGTGAGGCTGTTGCTGTCTTAACTGCATTAGCTGCCCCCGATGTCTATGGCCGTGACCGTCGGAAGAAAAACAAAAACAAAAAACAAAACAGCACTCTGGAGAATGTATTATTTATCCTTATTCATTCATCAGAAAGTTGTCACGGGTCTCAGATAGAACTGTTGCTCAGTCTGGGTTGGACTGCAGTTCGCTATTTGGTGATGGCCGATCTTTATTCTATTTTATTTATTTATTGGGATCCCCATTAGTCACTACCAAGGTAGCAACTACTCTTTCTGGGGTCCACGCAAACAAATATTACTTCATAGCGTAAAACAAATATATAATTAAAAATCCAAGGCAAAAAGAAACAAAATACAACTAAAAAAAAGGAAAACTACGAAACAAAGAAACAAAAAACAATAGATTAACCACAAAATAGTCAGAATTTGTCAGAAAAATAACTGATAATAGTCACTGGGCTTTAATGAAAAGCTTTTTTTTATATATAATCTGTGTTTGTTTTTTTGTCCAAAAGTGCCAAACTTTTAATAGTTCCAGCATATTTAAAGTGATTTGCTGCTTTGCTCTGTTTTATATTATTTAAATTCAAGTATCTTTGTTGTTTAGACTGTTGATGGGACCTCATAAGCAACTTAATGTTACTTTGGGCTCTGTAAAGTTTTGGCAGGCATTATTACAATGCCACAAAAAATAAATAAACAAAAGAAACTTAACGAATATATTAATAATAAAAATAATCTGGGATACCTAATTGGAGTGGAGGCATTGTTTCCTTCTGTATAACAAGTAAATGTCCAGTAACTATCACCTCAAGCTGTTATTTAAAAGTGAAAATGAAGTCCATCCGTTACTGTGCCAAGTACAGTAGATTAGAGTTCAACCAGGAAGTTAGTTAGCTCTAGTAAATGTTTACAGTGGATGATTGGGTAATCATTATCCTGACATCTGGAATGTTAGTGGTTTCGATAACACAAAACAGTAAAACAGTCAGCATGTTTAAAACCTCAGCCATGAAGTCAGTGAGTAAAATATTTTCTTCACAAGAGTAATGGCCAATACTTAAAAAGTAAAGCACAGGTTAAAAAAACAACATAGTCAAACCGAGTTCTCCGTTATAGCACGGTAACACTTGAATGCATGCACACAGTAAGCTGAAATGTCACCAACAAGAGAGAGGCAACAGGAGAAGATTCCAGAGGCGTGTTCATAAATCTTTCACCTGCCCGACAACATACTGTATGATGAACACTGCTGGGTTTGTTAAACCTGTGTCCACAGCAGCAGGAGAGTAAAAGAGAAGCAAAGACTCAAATGTCCTTTTTCATGGGTCATCAGCGCATTGTTCCACTATCTGTTGTTTAAGAACAACTGTACCTGTATGTCAAAATCTATTCTGAGATTTACTGTATAGTAAACAAGTGTCTGAGTGTAATAGAGGGATGAGATGAGTGACGCTCTTAATGTCATCTTTTGGCCCTCAGTGTCTGCTATTTATTTGCCTGGAAGTTCGATTTAACTTCATGTCAGTATTGATGCATCAACGTTCTTCTGTTTGATTTCCTGAGGGGCAAACATCTTTTAAAATCAGCTAACGGACCATGAAGTAGTTTTGAGTTTTTAAGGGCAGATTTACAAAACATTTAGCATTCTCACACAGTTCAACTTCTGTGTTGAATTATTCTGCAATCTAGCAGATGAATTGTTCCAATTTCCCTGGTTTCCTGAAGAGGAAATTCATTTCAGTTCACAGGATGAGATTTTCTTGTTATGCTGCTGCATCTCCTACACACCCATGGTCTGCCCACACAGGTGTTTTCACTTACTGATTAGACCTCTTCTCAGGACTGTGTGTGTAGACGCTGTGCTTAATTAACATCTCCCACTCTCCTCTGTAAGTGCTGTTGCATCTGTGAGAGTAGGAATACTCACACCGCCATCACTCTTATTGCTTCTGCCTTTAATTCCTACCAGTTTACACCAAAGCATAAATGCAAACAAAGCACAAAAGCATATCAGCGAATCGGGCTGTAACTAATGATTATTTTCAGTATTGATTAATCCCTTGATTATTTTTATGATTAATCAATCATTTAGTCAAATGTAAAAACAAAAATACCCAGAACCCAAAGTGACGTCTTAAAATGTTGTCCAAGCAACAGTCCAAAATCCAAATTTTCTTTATTTACTATCATAAATGATGAAGGGAAGCATCAAATTCTCACATTTAAGAAGCTGCAACCAGCAAATGTTCGACATTTTTGCCAAAATAGTGAAATGATTAATCGAGCATCAGAATGATCGGAGATTAATTGTCTTTCGATTGACTAATATCAATCATTTCAGCACTAAAGACAGAGGAGGACAGAAACAAACTCTGTGGGGCAAAGAAAAAACTTTTTTACCTGAAGCAGGTCATTTGACAGACACATGCACACACATACTCACACAGTCTGTCATACTGTCCACTTACTGTCTGGGAATGAATCATCATCCATTATAAGAAGTCGGATTTTAGTCAATTAAACCCATGGCTCGGTCTGTCTCACCATCGAGAATTAACTGAGTGAGTGAGTTAAGGGCCATTGCTATGGTTACCTGCCGTTTAATAATCCTGTCACACAGATTTAGCACTTAAATATAATTTAAATGGACATGTGCTAGTCAATCACAAATGAGTATTTTGAAACACAAATAAATAAATTATGTTAAAATAAAAACCTTCTCAGTCTGCACTTAAATATGTTGCAGCACAAACTATACAGTACAATTACATTACAGTACAATTTTTCTGCATCACTGTGAGGGCACTGAAGATATTTGACTTGAATATGAAACTAGGAAATACACTTTTTTGATAGATTTAAAATAATAATTAGAAAGAAACTTGTCCTCAGTGTAATTTCCTTTGCAGATGATCATGTTCTGAATTTTTATCTTGATGTATTTCAGTTGCCAAGTTTTGCTCTCTGAGTTTGTGTTTTTTTGGGAAATTTCTTTTAGTCTTTTACAAGCTGCTTTATGTGATATATTTCTAGGGATTTAAAGCAGCAACCTTCAGGGTTTACTTTGATTTCTTTGAGCTGATTACAAATGTATCCAGTTTTTATTTCCTCACTGAATTAGCCTGCTTGCACACATAAGTTTATTGGCTTATTCAGGTGAGTCATGCTCATGTAAGCTGCCACAGAGAGACAGTTTTGGGGCCATTGTGGCTCAATGTTTTTTTCCCTTTCAGCTAAATTAAATTTCTTTTTGTCTCTTGTGGGGGTTATTGGGTTTGCAGCAAGTAGAGAAAATCTGGTTCAGCCCTACAAGGATTGCTTGAGGCACTTCTGCAGGCACAAAGTTCACAGCGTCTCTGTTGTGTGCTCTCTTTCTCCAGGTCATCCTGGCTGAGTTGTACTCCACGGGTTTCCAGCGTTCCTTTTCGGATGATGATGACCTGACAGCAATTGCTGATAGCGACGTCATCTACGCCTTTCAGGCTCCTCCCCTCTACAGTCGTGGAGGCTCCGCGCCGCACTCAGGTAACTATGGTAACAGGATGTCCATCAAAAACACTGACGACAGTGACTTCCCACATTGGTAGTTCCTTTTTTTCACATTCCTCATTTCCAATCTTCTCTTTTCCAGCCTCCCGCTGTCCTCTTGATTAACTTTTATTGGCACTCATACTTTTGAACAGTTGTTCACTTTCAGTGAGTATTTTTCACAGGCAGACATTTTACTTTGGTGAGGAGCGGGCCAGTGTCTGCAAAGTGCTTTGTATTCCTCCTTTCATTCTGTTTCTTTCTGCATGAAAGCACCCAAACAAAATTAAATTAAATGTGTCTGGATGCCCGGTGCATGACATCATCCTAAATATAAAGTTTGCCTGAGTAACGTCTCACCTGGATGAGCTCCTACAAATGATGAAGTTATTCAAAACTCAGGGAAGTTATCAGATTTTGGGGAGTAAGAACCATGTTACTGTTGTCTATGAGGATAAATTTCCCTTTATTCAAGGGGCTCTCAGGTGCTTGCTTCCCCTCTCTCAGCGACAGAAGAGCTTCGTGTCCTTACACTATTTAGAGAGACATGGGGTTGAGTCAGCCTTGCATCATCACCGCCCTTTAAAAGCCCTTTCAGTCCGTGCAAGACACTGCAGAATGCACCGTTGATGAGTATAATGTACACACAAACACACAGACTGCTGTTCTGTAAAGCAAACTGCCTGACCCCTCTCAGTAAATGCGGCAATTTAGTATGAAGTCATCATCTTTTATAAAAGACCCTGACTGAGTGGCCCATGTTATGGCTCAAATATCTAAATATATAGGAAACAGAGAAAAGTGTTTCGTAAAGTGGCATCTCAACAATACATTTATAACAAAAGCCTGAGTCGCAGAGCAGGGGTGTGGAGATTGAATGACATGTGTTTACTGTACCATGCGTAAAGATAATTTTTGTTGCATTGTGGGAAGTGTAGGACCAGTGTTTATGCAGTGTGACCCATACTAGGACCTGAGAGTCAGGATGACACGAGCTCTGCTGCTTTGACGTTGACAATTCTTTTTTAAATCTGTCTTTTGTGAGTTCCTCAATTTTTAGAGAGTGCAGCTCTAAATTGCCGTAGTAGCTCTTTATATGTGTGTCTTGAGCTGCCCTCTTCTGACAGCAGTGGAATTAATTTCACATACAGACCTAGTTGTGATTCCTTACACCAAAGGGGTTCTATCAGTGTTATCAGGAGGTATTTGCAGCTCTTGAAAAGTCTAAAGGGGATTGAATTCACTTTCCTCCAAAAGGCCTTAAAAGGGGTTGGACTGAATTACCTTGATGTCACACTAACAGCAATCACTTCCGGGTAGACAACTGGAAAGTGATTCCAGTTGCAGAGATATGTGAAATCAGTTAGCCACCTAAAACAGTGAATCAGTTTTAATTGTACACTCTGTTTGGAATATGATCTTCACTTTACCTTATACACTAACCAACTGAGGCAGTGGTAGACCAGCAACTCCTGTGTTCTTCTAAGTAAAATTACTGTTTTTGTCAGTGGAGACTTGTGGCGGTGAGATCACGGCTTCAGTTTCCCGTTGGAAAAGGCTTTCTGATGGCAAGGTAAAGCAGTGAAAATATTCAAAATATAGTGTACTTCATTTTATTTAACATAACACAAGGGTTTTCTACCCAGAGGTTATTATAAAAAAAACTTTAATTTACCAAAGTCTTAAACACTTTGTCTTGTCTGGTGTAGGCAGTAACATTTTGCGAGCTGATCAAAGGGTGATGGTTGTCACAGTGGGTTATGCACTCAGGAGGCTGTTCAGTCCCACTTCTTGATTAGTTATCACCATCAGACCTGCAGCAAACATATTTCCTATCGCTAGCTACAGTAGATAGGATGCTTATGGTTTCATAATGGGCAAGTGTTCATATAGGCAAACATTTAAATGAACTTACAAAGATGAATAATTCTGAAATGGTTAATCCATCTATCCATTTTCTGCTGCTTATCTGGCCAGGTTGCATTTAATTCATAATATCATGAGGAGCTTTTGTTTTATACAGCTAGGAAGCACTGGGAAAAAAACAACAATTAAATAACTCTAGGCCTTCCCTACTGGCTTTCATCATTCTCTCATATTCTGGATGGTATGGTCATAATACAGGTACTAAATTTGGTGAACTTGGTGAATCCCACAGAAACCCTGTGAATGAGCGTACTGTATTTTGATTGAATAACCTTGTTGTGACATGGGCAGGTGATCATCTATTTTAAAGGTGTCGGCAATCATTCAACTTTCATTTATACCATCCACTTAGAGGGTGAGCATCCAGCAAAACACTTCACCTACAAAGTCAGTAGAATGTCAGTGAAAGGGAAATATCAGGGAGGTTACAGGTGCTTAGACAACATCTAGTGGAGTTAATGAAGCAAGGGCGAGCATCATCCTCTCACTGTAGGTGGATGGCAGTCAAGCTTTGAGGGTGAACATTCAACCAAAGGCAAAAAATGTTTGATTTCTCATCACTAAGGCAGCCTGTGTGAACCTTCTTTTCTCTTTATGGCATTACTTTCCGCTCGCTCCTATACTACAAAAGAGGGCTGTAGATCTCTTTTATCACGCAGCAATTACTTTAACAGATCAATGTTCACGTCTAAAAGGGGCTTAATTGAATCATATTACCGCCACTGTGAGTGTGAGGTCATTAATTGTGAATCTCTGTGGGGTACCTGTTAGGCAAGTCAGAGTGAGCCTTTGTCTGCAAGCCTTTATGGGGGTTTTTGTTACCTCTGACGAAGAATGACATCAATAATTCACATATGTGGTCATGAAAAATTAAGTCTCTTCACTTTCTCAACAGGAGGCATTGCTATTGTCACTTCACACGGTAAAAAAAAGAGGAAGCAGACACATATGGTGTGCTTTCACTCACAGTCACACACAGAAACACTAAAACACACACACACACACACACACACACACACACACACACACCGTGTAAGTCAAGTGGGTAATGAATCAATTAGAATTACACTGGAGAGTCTCATAAATACATGGCTCTCAAGAGAAAACCTTACACAAAACACACACACACACACACACACACACACACACACACACACACAAAAATGCACTTGTAATGAATCACACCTTAGCGCACACTGGGAAATGTGTCTTCCATTCTTGTGAGCAGTCTGACGAAAATGATGAATGGTCCTTATCTCCGAATAATTCATAAGATCGGAGCAGACAGATTCCAGGATATCATAACTTCATTTGGTGAGATTTATGTCATGTTATGTCAAGTGTAGCATCTGAATTTATACAATGATAGATTTGTTTTTTTGGCATATCTCTGTTGTGCATTTTGTTTTGACTGTATGAAGACTGTTTGGTAATCATCACATCGATTTTGACTATTCAGAGACACCGCCGTTGCTGGTGGTTTAACAAAAGTTATCGTGGTTTGAAGCAGTACTGTAGAAGTGTTACTATGGTTACAGAGGTTATGTAAGACCTTAATTACTCTGGGGCTTAAGGAGGCCTCTTGTTGCCAATCCAATATAGTCTCTCTGCTGTAAGAATATTATAGTACAGTACAGCACAGTGCACGATGACACACAAGCCAGACTGGTGTTTGTGTATGTTGTTGGCTCTACTTATTTCATTTGGTTCTCATCACATATGTCAGGTAGTGCAGAGGCCTCTTCCTCAGACTAAACAAGCCGTCAGCTACAGTATTGCCGCTGTCCATCATGTAAGTTTGTTTTTGCAGCTTCTGTGAAAAAGTCAAGCCTACTGCTGCCATGATGGATGGCAACATGAAAGGCCTATAAAACCAAGAATATAATGAAAAACACACGGCTCACGAGCAGATCTGTGACTAAAAGAGGTGTGAGCTTTGGCATATTCACATGTGAGTGATCTTTCTTTAAAAGGCAGAGGCATTTATAATTTCATTTTGATTCAATATTTTGTGATCACTTTATGCTTTCCTCTTATTTATGGGCATACGTTTTTAAAAAGAATACTTTGCGTATTTTTTAGGGATACACAGGTTTTGAAATTCTGGGTCAATGCTGATATCGATTGCCCAGTTCAGACCAAAGATTTGTGACGAGACAAGTTGAAACAATTAACTACTTGCAATGCACTGTTACGCAACGTTCTAAAAACCTGCCAGTTCACACCAATGCAACTGCATGAGATGGTGTACCATCTCTATGCAACAACTCTCTGTACTTCCATTCTGATTTCTGCTTTTCAGACTTATTTACTGGCTGAATATCATTTGTAGCTTCTTAAAATATGAATGAGGATAGTGAGATACTAGCTACAGTTGCATTTGTAATAGTGATGAAACAGTGAAAAACAGAAACAAAATAATAATTTAAATAACTAGCACCAATTAGTACATCAATGAGAACGTGTGTGTTTGTGGAGGGCATAAGCACATACACCGAGCAGCAACAGCGATCCACCATCCAACACTGGAGCACCTGAGGACGGAGCAGAGGGCTCGGCGGGGACGGAGCACCTGCAGCAGCAAGCAAACACACCATCTGCGGTCATTTTGACTTAACCAGCAGGCTTAACTACAAGCCGATTGACTGTAGAAACAGGTGATGTGCTTAATGTTCCAAAATCAGCCGCTGGCGATTTGACCAGCTGAGTTGCAGGTTACACCATCAGCCGGCTTGAGTCGAGCTCAGAGCAGCCAAATTTTCTCTGCAGCGTTCTTAAATGGTTTCGTCTCATCACTAATCTTTGGTCTGAACTGGGTTTAGAATAAGAATATGGTCGATAGCCGAAACCAGTGTTTTTATATTGTTGTTTATTTTGTTTTTGTTGTTATATTAAAACAAAAAATATCTACACCATCAAAAAATGACTGAACTGTTTTTATATAATTAAGCCCTTCATTACACTACCTAATTCAAACATTCACATTTATAAGACAACCTTTAATACAACTTTTCACATGAAAAACACATTTTAAAAAAGTGCTTAAAAAGCCTTTTTACTATATATATCAAAATTCCCTCTCTAATGTCTATTTTATATTGCTGTGAAAACATCAACAAATGTCTTCTTTAAACTATTTATTCAAGTTTCTTATCAAAATTTACATTTACATGATTACATTGAACACATCATGTGAACATTGTAATTTTACCTTCACCCAATACTCATTTTTACTGAATAGAGCTTGAACATATCATAATGTAACCAAATGCAGCCTCCTTGATCAGTTAGTTGTGGCCACCAGCTGCGTAGAGCTAACCTTAACTCGCTCTCCTGTCAAATTTAACACAGATCTGTTGTTCACAATGTAGCATTATCAGGGAAACAACAGAATGCATCCTCTGCTACGACGATAGTAAGCTTACTGCATCCTTTGGTCCCAGAGACATCTTGGGGAAGATCTCTGCTCATCCCAAACACGTTTTCTGAACAACAGTGTGATCACAGAGCCCATTTCCCAAACAGTCATTGTGTTCTTCTTGTACCTGCTCATTAATTTAAGTTTCTGTAATGACTCAGAACCAAGAAATCCAAAAGCACAGACTCAGAGACAGAAATATTCTTTAATCAGTCCAAAAACAAGCAGGGGTCACAAACCAGGCAGGCAGGCAGATCAGGCAGACAAAACCAAGGGACTAGGCAAAAAATCTTCAGACCAGGAAACAGGCAGGGTAGCCTAACAGGTAACAGGCGAGCCGACAGATAGACAAAGAATGCTGGAAAGCTAGGCAAACACACTAGACAATCTGGCAAGGAGCATGAGAATCTGGGCCAGTACAGTATATGAGGAGTGACTGATGAGCATAATGGGATCCAGGTGAGGAGATGGGCGGGGAAAACTCAGGTAAGGGGAATGAGGTGATTGCAGGGCAGATGGGTGTGGCAGGATCTGCAATGACAGGAGGGTTAGTGATCAGGCAGGTGAACAGCATGAGAACTAGTCACTAAGACGGTGAACCCGTGAAAGTTTCCGGCTGTTAGTCTCGAGCCCTGAATTGAGCCTGCACAAAATTGATATGAAGAGTAGAAAAACATCGGCCACTGCCATCACTGAATGTCATCTTATCTGCCAGTAGGCCGATGACAGTCAACAAAGAGAATATCAGTCAATATCGATGTTCAGCTGATACATCAGTGCATCCCCTCTGTCTTTGTGTAGACAGAAACACAGTTCAGTGATGAATTTACAGTTTTATGGCTCGGGCTGTACCGTCTATTCCTTAGATTAAAATTTTCAGTATTTAAAAACACGTATAGGAACTATATGGAGCAGTGGAGTCATGATCGGAACTACTGTTAATCTGCTGTATGTCCTCACCAGGTTGTAGCAGCAGGAGAAATGTGGTCAGTAGAAATAGTGTTCAGGCCTGACTAACTCTAGTTTTACGGGAATCTGTAGAAAAATCGACAATAATATTTTGTTTGTGCTCATGGGAGACACCCAGTTTTTATCTGTCAGCAATGGTAGATGTACATCATTTGGGAATAGGAATCTTTAATTGTAATAATTTCTCTCATTGTGATTATTAATTCTCAATCAGCACCTTTTGAGCATACATGATGAAACATACACCACATAGATATTCTACCCCTGTAGAGGTGATTTAATTTGTGATGAGTGAAACACTATGAAATGACATGCAAAAATGTATCTCAGGTAATGATGTATTTTTCAAACTCATCCAGAAATCAATTTATGCTCATAAAATTGGATTTGTGTGACAGTTATATTTGCAACAGAGAATAAACTCATCATGAAACCAACAATGTATTAGCTCAACAATCTTATATTTGTCAGTTTGTTTACTGACATTTTATATTTTTCCATTGAGCTGCTGCAATTCAACTCTAATTTTCTGAATTGTTCTCCCCCCCCAATAGAATTTTAGCAGCCGTATTATCAACTCATCATTTACAGAGTCCACTGAGAGTAATATATAAGGCAGTAAAGGGAAAATGGGACATGATGATCCAATCCACAATGAATAAATGCAAACATTCAAAGCATTATGATCAACTAAATCCTATTAAAAAGAAACAGAAATATAAATATGTTGTGTCTTCTGTAGAAGCTACTGACTGAAGTCAGCACACTAGTGGCAAAAACATAAGGTTGACAATGTGTAATAAACTGCTGACTGAAACAGAGAATTTAGTCTTAATATATTCTCAGAGAGGTTAGATCAGCGTGTGGCACAGAATTATACTTTTCTCCGTCTGAAAGCGGGCAGCCGTCACATACTGATGTCCTCCCAGGACTGTCTTTATCTCCCTGTCAAGCCACCACAGCATGACAATTTGTAGGTCTCTTGACAGCTGTACAGTGACTTTAAAACAGTAGAAGTGAGTTGCATGGCACAACCCTGCTCAGAAATGCTCTTCATGTACTGTCCTCCCCAGACTGGGAGAGAGGCAAGAGGATGTATGGACTAAAAATGTGCTTTAACAGCAGGAGATGGTGGGGAGGAATGACACGGGAATAAAGCAAATTACCACACTGCAGAATTTGGACATGCAGTGGCGAGAGCAGATGATGATTCTCTAGTGTGATATGGGGTTCATCATCACACCTCCTTTCTTGCTTTACCTCTTTTTCTTCCTCTCTGATCCTGAAAATGATATTTTTGCCACCGTGTTATTGCTGCTCCAGCAGAGGAGAACACGAAGGGGCTGCTGTTGAGACATTTTCACATGTAGGGTATTTTCTGCAAGCAAGAGAGCTTTTCAAATTTAGGGGAACGACCTCACTGTAAGGCCATGTTCAGAATGATAATAGCAGTAGTAATACAATCACAGAAATGCAGAATCCTCATTCCTTCAATGAGACCACTGCGTTTGCAGCAACGCAGTGCAGCTTTGTAACTATAAATGTCTATATGTGACATTCAGAGCATAAATATAGCAGCACACCACTGTTTGCTCTGTAAAGATGTAGTGGGGTAATGGTGTGCTGAGCAAAAAATGAAGTCACACTCTGTTGTTTGTCCTGTCAACCTGATCCAGCCTCTTGTGCATGTCAGTGCATGTGCATGTCCCACTAGCTAGCGTATTGCCGTCATTTTGCACTGCAGTCATATGGCTGTTACTGCTGATATTGGCATGGTGCTGTCACAGAAGCGTAGCACCCATTTTCTGGTTCCCCCTGGTTAACACTGTTAGCTCTGTCAGCGCTGTTGTCGCTGTTAGTGCTGTTTATAGAGTTAGCCGCATTAGCTGCTAGCCACCAACTCAGCCACATCCACACTGAGAATTGTGTGTGTCCAGACAACTCATACACTCTGAATGTCACGTAAAGCCCCTTTAACAGCCTGTTTTATGTCCCAGCCTCATAGTGTAATGACTTGTGAAGTTCCGGTGCCTCCAAGTGCTCCACCTGCAGATGCTGCCTGCCATTTAAGACAATTGCATGATTTCTAATCTCTGGACTGTGAAACTGAATTTGATGCCTCTCAGTTGGCTGGCTGAGATTCCACTGCATGCAACTTCTCTTGTTGATGATGTGTTGTACACGGTGAGCACCAATAAGAAGATGTACCTAGATTTGAAAAACATCAGGTCTCCAGTTCCACTCCCTCCAAGACGTGAGACCCTTTCACAAGACATACCCAGATTTTTCTGACATTAGGTTTCCTCCTCTAAAAGACAAAGTGGTCTGTTTGGTGTTCAAGCCCCTTCACCTGCTGCCTCAGGAGCTTCTTTTGCCTCCAAGACCTCCACCTCCTTAAGATATGCTTGACATTGAAGACACCACTGAGAAGAAGTACCCAGATTTTAAAAACATTGGCTTTCCTTCTCTGGATGATGGCGCTGATTCAAATCATCCCAATGTGGTGCCTCAGGAGGTTCCACTGCTTCCTAGACCTTCACCTGTTGAAACATCGGGTTTCCTTCTCTTGACAATGAAGTGCCCAAATTGATGCCACTCAGTTGGCTGTGTGAGGCTCCTCTTTCTGTCGACATTCCACACCTTGAAGAGAAGAAATGCCTCAATTTATCTACTGTCACTTTCCCTTGCCTGATGACATATGAGCCTAATGAAGTAGTCTGGTTTATTTTGTTACTTTTTTTCTTGTCCTCTTAAATACAGTCAGGTCCATAATTATTTGGACAATGATACAGTTGTCGTCATTTTGGCTCTGTACACCACCACAATGGGTTTTAAATGAAACAATGAATACCTGCTTAAAGTGCAGACTCTCAGCTTTCATTTAAGGCTTTTTTCAAAAATGTAGTATGAACCGTGTAGGAATTACAACCATTTCTTCACACAGTCCCCCAACTTTAAGGGCTCATAAGTATTTGGACAAACTAACATAATCATCAATTAAACAGTCAGTTTTAATACTTGGTTGCAAATCCTTTACAGTCAATGACTGCCTGAAGTGTTGGACACATAGGCATCATCAGATGCTGGGCTTCTTCCCTGGTGATGCTCTGCCAGCCCTTTACTGCAGCCGTCTGCACTTCCTGCTTGTGTTTTGGGTGTTTTGCCCTCAGTTTTGGCTTCAGCAAGAGAAACGCATGCTCAGTTGGATTCAGGTCAGATGATATGACTTGGCCATTGCAGAACATTCCACTTCTTTGCCTTAAAAATGTCTTTGGTTGCTTTTGCAATATGCTTCAGGTCATTGTCCAACTGCACTGTGAAGCATCGACCAATGAGTTTTGAAGCATTTAGTTGAATCTGAGCAGATAATGGTGCCCCAAACACTTCAGCTTTCATCCTGATGCTCTTGTAATCAAGACAAGACTTCACTAGAATAAATACAGAGGGTTTATCACAAGATGCAAACCATTGGTTAGCCTTAAAAATGGAAGGCCAGATTAGAGTTTGTCAAAAACCATCTAAAAAGCCTGTACAGTTGTGGAACAGCATACTATGGACAGATAAAACAAAGATCAACTACCAGAATGATGGGAAGACAAGAGAAGGGAGAAGGGAAGGAACTGCTCATGATCCAAAGCACACCACCTCATCAGTGAAGCATGGTGGAGGTAATGTTATGTCATGGCCATGTATGGCTGCCAGTGGAACTAGTTCTCTTGTATTTATTGATGATGTGACTGCTGAGAAGAGCAGCAGGATGAAAGCTGAAGTGTTTGGGGCTACATTATCGGCTCAGATTCAACCAAATGCTTCAAAACTCATTGGACGATGCTTCACAGTGCAGTTGGACAATGACCTGAAGCATACTGCAAAAGCAACCAAAGACATTTTTAAGGCAAAGAAGTGGAATGTTCTGCAATGGCCAAGTCATATCATCTGACCTGAATCCAACTGAGCATGCGTTTCTCTTGCTGAAGCCAAAACTGAGGGCAAAACACCCAAAACACAAGCAGGAAGTGCAGACGGCTGCAGTAAAGGGCTGGCAGAGCATCACCAGGGAAGAAACCCAGCATCTGATGATGCCTATGTGTCCAACACTTCAGGCAGTCATTGACTGTAAAGGATTTGCAACCAAGTATTAAAACTGACTGTTTAATTGATGATTATGTTAGTTTGTCCAAATACTTATGAGCCCTTAAAGTTGGGGGACTGTGTGAAGAAATGGTTGTCATTCCTACACGGTTCATACTACATTTTTGAAAACAGCCTTAAATGAAAGCTAAGAGTCTGCACTTTAAGCAGGTATTCATTGTTTCATTTAAAACCCATTGTGGTGGTGTACAGAGCCAAAATGATGACAACTGTATCATTGTCCAAATAATTATGGACCTGACTGTATGTTTACGCATGAAAATGGGCCAAATTACATTTTAGTCTCATATTTAATCAGTCATGTTAATGATGAGAAAGTAATGATTAAAAATACCTAAACTGCAAAACCTTACAAGTAACAGAAACAAAGAATAATCAATTCTGGATCATTAAAGCCCAATGTGGAACATACCGTCTCGTCTAAAGTGATGGGCTGACAGACAAACATTGCCATCCCCAGATCCACACTGCTGCTAGCATGGCTGAAAGTATCAAAGACAAAATATTACAAGTACTTGAAAATGTACCCTTCCTTTCTAATTGTTGGTCAGGTATATTTGCCGGAATAAGACATATTATAATGGTCATCTTAGCTGTAATATGTCAACAGCACAATGCTGTAGGTATCGGATTTGCTGGGATTTTCTGGAAGGATTGATATGGACCAATAAATAATGATCATTCATTTTATAGCATGACAAAAAGCATTGAGAATATAAACCTCAGTGTTGAGTAAACTAACTGTCATGCTTTGTAGGCAGTGTTGCAAGAGTGATGCAGGGAATTCCTCTGTCGTCATCACCTGTTGTGTATTTCAGTGTGTGCGAGCAGGATTTCCCAGACTTTATCAGTAAACCGTTTCGGGGATATTGAATCAGCGCCACTCCCAGGTACAATAATGAGCTTTCACATTTTAGAGGAAATGGCAGCAGGAGGTCTCATGATGGAAAACACTGAAAAATCAATTAGGTCCAAAGCGTCACAGTAGCATCCTATTTCACCCCCAACAATCCAGGCAATTTGCACATAAATAGAGTGATAAAGCTCCATAATGCTGCACAAAGAAAAAGACTTCCTGCTGAATAGTAGCTCAGGGAAGCTTAGCGTGCTAACTGTGGGTGATGTTCACCTGGTGCCCTTGAAATTAAAAAGGTAGGACCTCTGTGATAATGGAGAAGTCAGTGAGGATTTGAGCAAAATGGACTGTGGGAGTTGAAAGAGAGGGGTAATAATCTAGATATTCAAGATGGAGATATATTGTAGATAAAGCAGTCCAAAAACCTTTACCAAGAAACACATAACACACCTGAATGAGACCAGTGGACCCGACGGCATCCTAAATGAGATGCTGAAACACACAGACTCTAAATTGAGATCAGCCATTGTGGTGAATTCAGATTGGTGAATTCACGAAAAGACTGTGCGGCTTTTCTGGCCGTTAAATAACAGAAAAAGAAACAGTGTCATTCTCAACTGCTAAGGGTGATATGCACCCCTCACTGCTCTGCCAAGCAAATAGTGTCTCAGTGTTCCTCTACTATTTGCACGTATTTAAATGAGGTCATATGCATACATTTGGTGCAAAATTGGCCATTTTCTATGCAAAAACAGTCCAGCTCACAAAGTTCAGTGCTAATAATCACATTCAGTTACAGTAAAAATTATATATCTTCAGAGAGTTGGTGGTAACTGAATTTATTGACAGACTGGGGCATTAAATCCGAAATATATTTATCTCTGTCATGTTTAAATTCCTCAGCTGAAGTTTTGAAAAATACGTCTGCACCTCGTCGTTCAGGACCTGTAGCTTAAGGTCTGAAAACAGTTTTCTTTTTCTCTCTGCCACTGGCCAGCCCACTGTTATCCCTACACAAAGGCAACATTTATACTTTATCACATGGATAATTGGAATCAGACGCAAAAAAGGGCAAATTGTACTCAGCTGCAAAACTTTATGTGTGTTTGTGCTGTTATTACATTAGTGCTTGTGAGCAGTTTAAAAACAGAAAACAGTATCAACTGATAAGTACCCCTAACCACAAAGCAAACATCTTGTGTGGTGTCCCATAAGGATCAATCCTCGGTCCTCTTCCTTTTCGTTTTTAATAACATAGCCTCTGTCTTCTCCAGTGGTTCCCATCTGGTGGGTCACGGATCAAAAATGGACCGCAATGGAATGGACCACAAGTAATGTGCGAATGTCTCAAGTTTGTAAGACACACACTTTATTTTGAAGTACAGCTAATTTACGTGCTTTTGTAAATCTGACCTTCAGATGAGGCAAGTAGTGGTTGTGAGTGATGCGCAATTCATGGTGCTATCAGCTGCCGAAATTCATTCTTTGTGAATTTGCCCCAAAGTTGGCTATTTCCTTGAGAGATTGAGTGAAGGACTGATAAGCCCAATTTTTAAAGTGAGGACAAGACAAACTCCTAAAATTACCATTGGATTTGCATAAAATCAGGCCTGGAAAAGATGTAATGTATTATGCTAAATTATCAAATTACAGACTTCATTAAATTGCATTGCACGACTGCTGCAGACTGGCAGAAAGATATGCAGCAGCCTGCCATGAGCTCTGCTAATCTGTGAGCCCCCTGTCTCATGACAAATAATTCATATCATCTGTGGTATATATTTATATCATATGTTTTCTTATTCATAGCCCTGCTGTTTTCCTGCCCTTCTATCGTTATTGTTTATTAAAGAGTGAATGTGTGTTTGTATGTTCAAAAGAGAGGATTCTCTGAGATAGCTGGTAGAGAAAGGAATTCCTCACTGGAGATAAAGGGATCTGTCAGGACCTGACTCACACAAACAGCATCTACATTCATAGATAGATGCAGTAATCAAAGTCTTGTCTTTGATTCTCACCCCTCCCTCTTACTTGCACACACTAAGCATGCAGTGTGGCTCCACAGTTGGCGCTCCTGAGTGTTCAGGTCCTGTCACAGCGAACTATGGAGCTGAGGGTAAGCTACTGTGTTGTTTCCATCAACCTACTGAGAGCTGTGTACAGATGGGGAGTCAGGGATTACTCTGAGGTGTTTATCTGAGCTGTCACAACCTTCAATCAGCTACTTAAAGTCAAGATAGTACTTCTGAACGAATGAACACACGCACGCACGCACACACACACACACACACACACACACACACACACACACACACACACTCACACTGTCGTCATTTATGTCGTCAGCACAATAGGTAAATCACTTCCCACAGTCACACACTGTCAGTTTCTTTGAGGGTTTTACATTGCTGATTCATGTCAGGAGACAAAACCAAGATCATAGAATGCATTCCATGTATTATATATGAGACTTTTTTTATTGAATTTTTTTTTGGCCATGTCCTGGCTTAAGTTGATAACACAGTGAAATTAGGAAAAACAGAGGTGCAATCACACAGTCCACGTACTAAACCCTGAGGCTACCAGGCTATTGTTTTTCAAAAAATCTTAGAATTTATCTTTCTTTTTTAAAAATATTATAATTATATTATAATTTATTAATAATATTTTTGGCCACATGGGGGCAGCATAAACAACTTGACATAAACATTGACATATCATCAACTTTTAAGTTGATATGCTTGTTTACACATCCAACAGAGCAACATTAACCATTAATTTGGTGTGGTGTTATATGCCTTTAATGGACAGGACAGTGTAGTATGAAGGGGGAGAAAGAGACTGGATGACAGGCAGCAAAGGGCCACAGTTTGGAATCGAACCCGTGGCCGCTGCAACAAGGATGATGCTTTGTACACGGGGTGCCTGTTCTGTCCACTAAGCCATCGATGCCCTGTGTAGAGCTTTTCTACTGAAAACAGCTGTCTTCTGTGTCAGAAAACGACACTATGAGAGCTGTGAGAGTTAACCAAAAAGTTGTGTTGCAAACAGCTCAAGGCTCTGGCATTCTTTCCACAATGAATGTCGGTCGACAGTTACAGTTAACCACCAGACACTCATTTCCTTTCACAGTACAGTTGAAGGTCCGCGTCAGCTCCTAGCAGTGAGCGAGAGGGCTGAGAGGTGAGCTTACCATCCTCTTACACTGACAACAGGTAAAAGTGAAACTAAGAAGTCAGAGTCAGTGTCTGTCCAATATCCAAATGAAAACTAACGTTGCCTTGGTGAGGCAGCTGCGACTGATCACAGTGTTTTGACTAGACTGGAGTGTGGAGCAAGAAATTGAAACATACACAGTCCACGCATAGGCTACAGTCTGCACAGTCTCATGCGACGTCTGTATAGGGATCTTTGCGACCATAGTGAACATTGGTGGATCATGACATTGATGTCGTGCGGACTACAGCAGACCCTAGTGGATGCTTGTGAATTTGCCTGAATGAGCTGAAACTCAATAAAAGCTCAGCTGAGAGGAGCTACAGTTCAGGTGATAATTCTCTGCAGATCCATTATTACAAAGTCACCTTTTTCATGTTGTTCCATTTTTTTCACATGCTCATCCTGCACATTGGTATAAAAAACGTTTAAAGTTGCTTTTAAAATATCAAAATCCAATGAAAAAAACTGGAACTGGTGTATGATTTCTTTGGTGGTTTGTATTTCTGGCATATTTAGTTCATAAAATATAGGGATCTTCTGTTATCATCAGCAGAAAACATAACTTGGGTAGCATGAGGACACACAATCCTGGGTGAAAATTGGTTTGAACTGATCTATTCCTTCAAGATAAGAGTATTTTTAGAAAAAAGATCTATAATCATGCTGCCATGTGTGTGCTCTTGAAGTTGCTCATGAATCGACTCATACTGAGAATAAGACATCAGGCATGCAAATGAAACCCTGCAAAGTACACATCCTCACATCCTGTGCAGTTCCATTAAGGCAATTACAGGTCGCCTAAAGCAAACTCAGTGCAGAAAAGCAAAAATATTCCAGGAACATTCACAGGGGAACTCGCGCCCCTCCAGTAGCATTCATCATTTAAAATAACCTGAAGAGAATGAAGGCAGAAAGAAATTTGTGTGTGTCTACACTTGGTGCTCTGATCACCACCACTGCCTCTGGAATGTGTTCTCAAATCATCGGGGAAATAACAGCAACACTCGGCTCAGCTGCCTTATGAACACAAATGATGCATAAATGCCTGTGCGAATGCCGACTTGAAAGCCCTCTCTTCCCACAAGCCTGTTAAAACTGAACCTACAGTGTAACTCACAACACAGCTTAATTGTGTTGAAGTGAACCAGTCGGCATGGCGGTGGACAGTCAATGAAGTTTGTTATTAAGTCTCTTATTTTAATGGTCGTGTTGGCCTGCAAGCCCTCTTCAGTTATTTATCATTTTGTCCTCATCTGCTCATTTAAATACTGGAATCTAAACCTTTGGTCATACTTGTCTTTGGTTCTGCAACATAGCACATATAAAGCATGTCTGCCATTTTTTATGTTATTTATTTACATAGATAAACAACAAAAATGTGCAGCACTGTGTCGTGGACTGTTGTTGGACTAATATTTGAGACATGATGTAACTAAGTGCAAAATACCGAGGGCAATTTTAATGCTTGCAACTTTTTCACGTGTTGTTTTCTGAATATTGTGCCCTCTAAAGAGAAGTGGGAGGATGAACTGGGTGCAATTGAGGGACAGTGGAGGAAGAAAGGTAAAAATAAAAAGGAAGTAAAAGGGTGGCATCAGGTGTATTTAGTTCCTCTCCTGCCGCCTCCCTAATCTGTCATTTTGCTGTTGGCAGAAAGCTCAGGTGCTTTGCTGTCAAGAGGGGCATTTGTGGTCAGATGCTGTTTGCTGCCGGGACCTCTGATTCGTCAAGGGCTAAGCCTAACGGCCCCCTGGGTATTTTTAGTCAGGTTTGAGGATTGCACTGACAGGGGTCACTCATTTGATCCCAAGCCACTTGGGAGGAGTGTCAGTTCCAGTCAGGATGTGGCCAAAATCCTCTCTTTTTTTGTGCTTCACTGTTTTTACACATCGGTAATGCACTGTTTGGGAAAATAAGACATCAGTGTTAAAAGACTTTTGCCTCCAGTGCAACAGCAAAATATGATTATCTACTTGAAATAAGGCTCAAAGGAGTAATGTGTCAATCAAGAGCCCAGTTCTAACTGGCAGAAACTGATCATCTGTAGATATCAACAGAGCAAGACTGCAGGTATTTACTTTTTAACACTGTCATGCTAAAATGGTTTTTATTCAGTAGCTTCAAGTTATACTTCTAATTCTTCTAATTTTGCTGCCCATCTTGCAGGACACTGTAGCAGAGGAGATATTGTATCTCAATAGGACCTTTATGGTTGAATAAAGGATAAATAAATGATAAAAATACTAAACCACTGGTGCCTTCCCATCAGTCAGCACCACTGACTATATAAAATAAAGAACGTAGCCACCATGATGTCACCAGTGGTGGGTAGAGGACTGAAAATGGATAGTCAAGTTAGAGTCCAAGTACCTGGTTAATTAATTACTCAAAAGAAAAGTTACTTTCTGTCCCATACAACTGAGATATAAATAATCTCCATCTTTTCCTCTCTACCCCTCTCTTCCTTATCAAAACATCAAAGATAAACATTGCACAGGAAAAATTAACATAGCTAATGTTAGTTAGACTGTAATGAATAGCCTTTGACACAGGGACGGGCAGACAGGAGATCAAAGTCGGATAAATTATGAGATAGGGATCAATATTATTGGCTCATCATATGAGACACATCAGACAAATGCTCAGGTTAGCACAACAAACAGAATGGCATGTGGGTCGATCACTATGACAAAGGCATAATAATACACCAGAGCTGGAAGACACACCTGCCGGTTCCAGGTGTGCCGGTCAGCTACAACAGCACCAGAGAGAGTTATGCATTAGAACAGGACTGTGCGCCGGTGATGCTCTGCCGTTGTAGGGGATGTGAATGGAAAAACATCCAACATACTAACCTAACACACATACGATGGCTTCACCTAGATGTATTGAAATGACTTTCAGTATCTCTGTTTTCCTTTTTAACCCAGCATATTAGCATAATGTTAAATTTAACAGAACCCGAGCTAGCTCACAGTAAACATCTACTCCTTTTACAACAGGATTTATGATTTTTCACAACTGATGAACAGATGTTAACACATTCGGCGACCATTTAACATAATTCTGTATTAATATTAGCTCTGTGTAAAGTGAATAAACATGATGTCAACCAGCTTATGCACCACTTGTCTGCCTTAACAATGCTGTTTACACATTTCAGCTGATTTATTTATCAGTTCTTCTAAGTGAAACTTAACACCAAATTTAGCAGCAGATCATAGTGAGATCAGTAATATGTAGTAGTAATAAGATAAATAACTTCCAAGCATTCATTTTATATGATATGAAAGAGGTTCAGTAAATCAGTAACACTTTCTCAGCCTAGATGACTAAAAACGTAATTCAAGGTGTCATGTGCTGCTGAGTTTAGATCTAATGTAGGCTGAGAATGCAGTCAGACAGGAAAAGATAGATATCATGTACTGATGTTGAGTGACAGACCTGTCACTGTAGGTGTCATTCTCTCAGCAAAGTCTGGCTTGTAATATTTCTTTGTTCTCAAATCTTTGGTTTTTACTCCGTGTCATTCCAAGCATGTGAAAATGTAGTGTACACATCAGAGTAGGGGTGCATGAAAATACAGGAAAAGTCCTGTCCTGTATTGAATAAGGAACGGTGCTTTTCATACAGGATGATTCATGCTAACATTGGGGTGACAATCTATTCCTCACTGTAGGTAGGCCATGGAAGCTGTACCACTAGTTACAGGAACAACCCCCTTTTTGATCTGGGTGCTAATCGACTCTGTTGTTAGTCTGATTGTGAGTAATGTTCCAGCCATGGACAGCTCAACAGGTACCACAGCTCTGCACGTACATTTTAGAAAATGCTAATTTAATGTTAGTTAAGTAAGTATCTGTTGAAAAAAACAAAGCAGTATTAGCTAACTTGAAGGCAGAGTTCTTTTTGGAAGCAATTTAGCAACCACCGTTGGCAGTTAGCCTCTGAGACTAACAATAGAAAGTCAATGCGACTAACTACTTTCACTATCACACAGGAAGTTTTACTCATAATCATTTCTACAGTAGTGCCCTCAGGAATAAGGTGGATAAAGTTGAGCATTTTAACATGGGAGTCTATAGGGATTGACTTGCTTTTGGAGCCAGCCTCCAGTGGTCATTAGAGGAACTGCAGTTTTTGGCACTTTAACGTTGGCTTCAGCTGCGGAGGTTGCCCCTTGGTCAGCAGATACTTTCCTCACAAAACAAAATCATTAGGAGTCTTTGATTTGCAAAACTCCCTAAGATAAAAAAGACTGTGCAAACTGTGCACATTTCTGTGTGAACGCTCACTTCAGTCCTAACTGTGCTCAGATGTAAGTATATACAGTACAGGCCAAAACTTTGGACACACCTTCTCATTCAATGCGTTTTCTTTATTTTCATGACTATTTACATTGTAGATTCTCACTGAAGGCATCAAAACTATGAATGAACACATGTGGAGTTATGTACTTAACAAAAAAAGGTGAAATAACTGAAAACATGTTTTATATTCTAGTTTCTTCAAAATAGCCACCCTTTGCTCTGATTACTGCTTTGCACACTCTTGGCATTCTCTCGATAAGCTTCAAGAAGTAGTCACCTGAAATGGTTTTCCAACAGTCTTGAAGGAGTTCCCAGAGGTGTTTAGCACTTGTTGGCCCCTTTGCCTTCACTCTGCGGTCCAGCTCACCCCAAACCATCTCGATTGGGTTCAGGTCCGGTGACTGTGGAGGCCAGGTCATCTGCCGCAGCACTCCATCACTCTCCTTCTTGGTCAAATAGCCCTTACACAGCCTGGAGGTGTGTTTGGGGTCATTGTCCTGTTGAAAAATAAATGATCGTCCAACTAAACACAAACCGGATGGGATGGCATGTCGCTGCAGGATGCTGTGGTAGCCATGCTGGTTCAGTGTGCCTTCAATTTTGAATAAATCCCCAACAGTGTCACCAGCAAAACACCCCCACACCATCACACCTCCTCCCCCATGCTTCACGGTGGGAACCAGGCATGTGGAATCCATCCGTTCACCTTTTCTGCGTCTCACAAAGACACGGCGGTTGGAACCAAAGATCTCAAATTTGGACTCATCAGACCAAAGCACAGATTTCCACTGGTCTAATGTCCATTCCTTGTGTTTCTTGGCCCAAACAAATCTCTTCTGCTTGTTGCCTCTCCTTAGCAGTGGTTTCCTAGCAGCTATTTGACCATGAAGGCCTGATTGGCGCAGTCTCCTCTTAACAGTTGTTCTAGAGATGGGTCTGCTGCTAGAACTCTGTGTGGCATTCATCTGGTCTCTGATCTGAGCTGCTGTTAACTTGCGATTTCTGAGGCCGGTGACTCGGATGAACTTATCCTCAGAAGCAGAGGTGACTCTTGGTCTTCCTTTCCTGGGTCGGTCCTCATGTGTGCCAGTTTCATTGTAGCACTTGATGGTTTTTGCGACTCCACTTGGGGACACATTTAAAGTTTTTGTAATTTTCCGGACTGACTGACCTTCATTTCTTAAAGTAATGATGGCCACTCGTTTTTCTTTAGTTAGCTGATTGGTTCTTGCCATAATATGAATTTTAACAGTTGTCCAATAGGGCTGTCGGCTGTGTATTAACCTGACTTCTGCACAACACAACTGATGGTCCCAACCCCATTGATAAAGCAAGAAATTCCACTAATTAACCCTGATAAGGCACACCTGTGAAGTGGAAACCATTTCAGGTGACTACCTCTTGAAGCTCATGGAGAGAATGCCAAGAGTGTGCAAAGCAGTAATCAGAGCAAAGGGTGGCTATTTTGAAGAAACTAGAATATAAAACATGTTTTCAGTTATTTCACCTTTTTTTGTTAAGTACATAACTCCACATGTGTTCATTCATAGTTTTGATGCCTTCAGTGAGAATCTACAATGTAAATAGTCATGAAAATAAAGAAAACGCATTGAATGAGAAGGTGTGTCCAAACTTTTGGCCTGTACTGTATATAACAGTGTAGCGTATCCTCCCAGGCACAAAATTCTGTCCATCACCCATCCCACGAATTTGAAACACACTCAAAAATCTTCAGTCGAAGCTGACCACTTGTGATTCATCTCAAACAGTCAGACAGTGGAGAGTTAGCAGCGAAAGAAAGAAAGAGAAGGCAGATAGTGGCAATGATAGAGTACCAGGGAGAGAAGGGGGTATAAGATAATACAAAAGGAAGAAATGGAGGAGGGTGAGGGAGGAGAAGAGAGGAGAGTGCTTGCCAGAGGAGTTGAAGTGCCTTCTTCAGGGCTAAGATGTTTAATTAACGCTGCCATACTCACCACCTCCAATCTCAAGAGCAGTTTCTGTTTCTCTGTCTCTTTCTGTATCTTTGTCTCTTTCTCACTCAGTTCACTTGCATTCACGTCAGTCTTCATGTTTATCTTTTAATTAAAAATTGCAGATTATAAACAGATCCCCGCAGCCATGACATTGTAGCAACAACAAATGCTTCAGTATCATGCTGACTGATTAATAAATCCATACATTTATGAGGACATGCTACGCGCAGCTTTTCTTTCTCAGTCATGTTGCCTTTGTACATTGTTTTTGATTCACTGTGGGGATTGCTTTTTAAAATGAGCATCCACTGCTCTTTTCTTTTGCCCGGGGAGAGCTCCTCTTCTCACTCTCACAGTCTCCTCTGTCCACTCTGGTCTCCTTTTTTTTTCACTGCTCCCTCAGTCTTTTTCCACCCCACTAACACCTCCCTCCGTCTGTGGCTCTCCTCTGTCCGTCACAGGGAGCGAGGGAGGAGGAGGTGAGAATGAGAGTCTGGCAGGAGGTTCTCCCAACAGACCTTGGGACATGTGGGCGAAATCATGCTCCTCGCCATGCACGATATATTACTTTCTGGTTGTGGAACTATAGCCACTAAAATACTGGTGCTGGTAAAACAGGACTGTGTTGTTTTAATGTTAGTCAACCCTGTGTCTTAGATATTCAGTTTATCTGCTATATGAGAAAATATTTGTCAAGTTTTAAACTTATATGCAAAGTGTTGACTGACAGTATCTTATATTGGGTTTCCCTACAATATCCACTCCTGCAAAACATTATCAGCTAAGAATAACTAAAAGCATTATTAATTATTCATTTTTTATTTTATTTTTTGCGATGTTTTGGCACTTAACATTTAACAGAAGCAGCACTCTTTCCTTAATCATCACGTTGAGCCTAATCCTGTCATTACTTTACTTTAAAAATGTAATAGGCAAAACACAGCCATAGTGGGCTTTTTCAAGAGAGCAGGATGTCCAGTAATTGGAAGATCAGTGGTTCAATCCTCCTCCAGTCCCCATGTTGAAGTATCTTTGGGCAACATACTGAACCCCAAATTGCTCCCAATTGCTGTGCCATCAGTGTGTAAATGCGTATGAATGTCAAACTGAGTAGCAGGTGGCACCTTGTATAGTAGCCTCCGCCAACCAGTGTGTGATTGTGTGTGTGACATGAAGTGTTAAAGCGCTTTGAGTGGTCGGAAGACTATAAAGGCGCTACACAAGTGCAGGTCCATTTAAACATGATTTCAAGAAGCCAAATCTGTGATATGATTAAATAGAATAACCACAATCACTTCCTCATAGGTTGTGACCTTACTTCTCCTTCTACTATTTACAAGAGGTGTAATGTGATGTTTTAAATTGGAGTTTTTTTAGTAATGCTTTGCAGTAAGGTAAATGAAATGCTAAGTAGTTGCTAAGAAACAAATAAGGAGGAAAAAAAATTTAAAAGTGGGCGAAATTATAGCTGCTGTATTGGTTAATTGGCAGCTCTGTCTCCTGCAAATTATGCTTTTTTAGAACTAATTTAAAAGAGGAAATATGTGTGAGAGAAATGTAATGCAGAGTGACATAGCTTTTCAATTAAGGAGTACCTCACCCACAATAAGAGCATTTATATATCAGTTACTCAAAACGTGTTACCTTGAATTTGTGAAGAAAACTTGCATGCCTCTACAGTGAACGCAGAATCTTGAAAAGGTGGACATCCTTTATGAACTGACATAATCAGGGTTCACATTAAACAACCGCAAAACTATATCAAAGACATCTGTTTACAAACTCTCACACAAGTATATCTAAGTCTCATTTATCCAGCCATATGCTCAATAGGCTACTATCCAACATGCATTTTCTCTTAAACATAATGATTTAAAACACGTCAGCACAAATAGTCTCATGCATGGAGTAGTAGCGTGCCCAAGCATGCTCAGGGCAGCATGCTACTTTAGGCAGACATGTTTTATATTGTAATGTTTTAGGCAAAATGCATGTGTTTGGGAAGTACTGAGAACATGACTGGATGATTGAAAACTGGATTATACTGCACAAGTTGTGTGAGAGTTTGGAAACGGATGTTTTGATGGAGTCTTGCTGTTGTTAATTGTGAACCTTGATTACCTTAATTCATGAATAATGTTTGCCTTTGTTTTGGGTTCTTTGTTCACCTTGGAGGTATGCCAAGAAATGTTCTTCACGAATTCCAGGTAACATACGGGGAGTAATTGATATACATTACCATTTTTGGGGTGAAGTTTCTTTAACATGATAGCTGTGTGTCAATTCAGGAGCTGAAGCCTCCGAAGGCTGCGTTTAAAGACCAATTCCGTCACATCGGCGTGACCAAGGCTGTCCCATTTTGAGAGCTCCTTCAAATGCGGCCGAGAAATGCAGCCTTCTCTCCCAGAATTTGGAGGATGCAACGGATGAATCCTTCATGGCCCAGCCTATCCCAAGGTGCATTGCGTGTCGGTGACGATTATATATTAAGTTAGATGTTTTTAACATTACTGTTAGCTAAAAGCACACAGCTTAAACAATCTTAACTTAATAAGTTTACCTGAAAACAGTCCATCAGCTTGAAATATATCAAATCTCAATCGAATCATCTCCTTAAGTATTAAATTTAAAAAAATGTATAGATATAATAACAGTCTCTAGGTCCATGGTTTAGGGCTAACTAACTTACTAGCTTACTCCTTCTTTCATCAAGTGGGATGGTTTCTAGGTAACAGAAACGCCAATGATAGGGGGAAAGTACAACTGGTGATGCAACCAGGAAATCCTCCGCAGACCAGACCGTCCCTTTTCGGAGACCGTTCGGTTTGGCTGATGCCGTCTTCAAAGAATGCGGCCGATGTCCTTCAAAAGCTGCAGTCCCTGAATTGAGATACAGCTAATGAGACAATGTTGCTGATGGACCTTTTCACAGTAGACATTTGGACTTGTCATTGTAGGAAAAGCAAAGGTGGACTTGATAATATTAACGATGGCCCAGTTCCATTAAGTGTGCCAGTCAGCTGTTTCAGTGAGCTGGCTACACAATACCAGGACCTCCCCTGCAGCTATCATTAATGTTTATTAATACACCTGTGCTTTCCCAACAATGATAAGTCCAAATGTCTGCTGTGAAAAAGGTCTGTTAAAGTACCTTGCAAGTCACAAAAATGTTGATAGTGAACCAGCAAAATGTTAACTGATAACGTATATGTCACTTGTTTTGCGCCAAATACAATACTACTCTCGCAATACACTAACCACTCACTGACTACAGCATTATGTTTTTATTTTTACCTTCTTTTTGTTTTACTTTTAACCAAAATCACGGTCTTTCCATAAACTTAACCAAAGTGCATTTGTTGCCTGAACCTAACCACAGACAGGAGTCTAGACATGAACCCAGTATTCTGGTGTTACAGTCCGTCGTCCACCCTGACTACCTCCCTGCGATTCCAAAGCGGTCCATAAATATAGTGTTTTTATTAACTCTAAGAAACTTTGTCCCTGTACATAATTCAGGGAGCGATTATGTTGTCAGCTCAGTGTAATTATGAAATTATGGTTGGCTAGTCATGCTGTACCATTTGGCTCAAAACAAAAGTCTTTGGTCTTTTACTTTTCAACCTCCCGAGTGAAAAACTGAGAGTTAAAGGTGACGGAGAGGATAGAGGGAGGGGTGACTGAGACAAAGAGACAGGAGATGAATTGGACATTTAAAGGGCAGGCAATATGCATAAAATGTCACATCGAGTTGCTCCTGTCAGCTGGGAAAGAAAAAAAAACCCAGCAGCATTTGATTTAGTAGCCATTTGGACAAATATAAGTTAAAGCTTTTTCAATTTTCAGAGCTCGTTTTAACAATCAGCACTTTTATTATTATTATGTTTTAACCAAAAGGTGTTTTGACTCACTGGACTTCTGGTTATTCAGCTAAAAATGGTTTTCTGTCCTTGTCTCTGATGCGAAAAGAAATGCCTTCACACAACACTTTGTGATATGTCTGGAACCGAGCATGTGTCTGTGAGAGTTTTAATAATCTGTCTGCTAGCTTTTGTGAAAGCGTTGCATCAAAGCTTTGAATCTATTCACACTTGCTTTCCTACGTCTGTGTTGCGGTTTGTTTTGTGTGCGATGTTGGAAGGTGGCAGTGATTAATTGCACGGTAAGGTTCGAACAAGCATTGTTTAATTAAATTCTCTGATAATGTCAAAGTTTATGTTTGCTGGGAGACAAGAGGTTGGGCCTTCTGTATCCCCTCAGCTATTACCCACTATTAATCATAGCTTGTTCGTGTGTGTGTGTGTGTGTGTGTGTGTGTGTGTGTGGTAACAAATGTAATTCTTCTTACATCTCCTCAGGGTAAAAAAAAATCAAAGGGCAATTCAATATTAATGGAAATGTTCTGAAAATGTTTTCAGGATCACAGTATAAACGTGTCACATTAGATGTTGCTTGTTGCATAGCAGTTTCTCATTCTGGCACCCAAAAGCTGTTTTGTAACTCTGGTCCTTTTCAGTCCTGCCTCAGAGCTGGTTAGAATAAGCTTTTGATATGAGTAACATTTTAATAGAATAAGTGCTGTAACCGGTGTGACATTTCCAGTTGCCAGTGTCTGATGTTTTTCTAAAAGTATATTATAAACTTAAATCTTACCAGAAATTGTCCAGAAGCTGAAAATGTATTACCTGCCTCTGTAACAGTTTTTCTTCCTTTTGTCGACTAAAACTCTTTACCCTTTTATTCACCTCCTACACCTCCAAGTTTAAGATATTCTAACTCTATATCTTTTTGGAAACCTAATGAATCTGGTTCATTCGATGCCTGGACATCATCTTCATGGAGTTATGATTTGATATGAGTGAGAAATCTGTCCAAGCTGCAAGAAACTATAACCATATTCATCCATTTTTGGGTTGTCTTAACGAAGATCAGCCTTTTCCTGCTTGTTATATACATTTGTATAAATAATTACATGTTTTTAAGTCTAATTTCTGTTTAACCTTAGAGACTTTTTTTTCTTCTTTAGGGGTGATAGGGAATAATTAGGGGGAGATAGCAGGTCAACAGTATATGCCACATAGAGGTGGTATACATCATCTGAAAACAGGGAACCTGAAGATGAATTTAAGATGCAGCTCAGCACTGTGTGTCATGTTTTTCTAGTCATAAATCTGTAATAAATGTGATCTGGTTAGCCACTTTTTCAAGTTTACACAAAATAGGGGCTTAGAACATATGAAGTATATGATAGCCATATCCAAGCTTAATTAGATCTCATAAGTTGTTTAAGGAATTTTTGGGTTGATACCATTTATTACACTGATTGGGTGCAAAATTTAACCCTTTTTGACCACTCGAGAATTGATTAAATTGGTCAAAGAAAACCCTCAAAAATGCCATATTACGACATCAAGACCTTGAGGTACGCCTCAAATCCATGCTGTGAATTGGTATTGAGAACTTTTGACATTTGGAGACATCTGTAATAATTGCGTTTCTCTGCGATTGGATGGCGGGTACTTCTGTTCCGGGAATTGCTCCAAATTCTCCCTATACACCTATAAAAGCCATACATCTTCTGAATGCCTGAGGTCTCTAATTTGTGGTTGTAAAGTTTCATTAATCTTTGACTATCTTAGAGGTCACAATAGGTCATTTTATATTGTGGGGTCAAGTTTGGAAAAACAGTCTCACTACAATGAAATATCTACTATGGGGCCCAATACCTGTATATAAAGATGGACAACGTGTCTCCACTTACTCCCACTGTATAAAAATGAAGCCAAAATGTTCCGTATATGGCCACTGCCATCTTGTGCTGGTGGCTTTGTTTGGAGCTATAGTTTGCTCATTAGCAATGTGCAACCAGTCGTGAGCAGTTCTGTTGATCACAAGCACACTGAATGGCACACACAGCTGTCATTCATGCTGTCAGGCCCTCTTTTTATAGCATCAAATAAATAATTAAAACCGAGCTTGTAAGAAAAAAACATCTTGAACATTGGCAGCCGGATGAGAACTACCTAAAATGACAGAAACCATCTTTGGGAAAAGTTTATTTGACTTGTGGTTTGAGCTATTGGTTTTTCCTATGTCCCATCTCCCAATATGGAGTCGGCAAGCTTCATTACCTGTACTGCAGCAAGCCACTAGGAAGTGATCAAGATGTTTGGCTTCACTTTTTGGGAGCTGTCATTGTGTCCATCTTTTATTACCCTCCATTATGGGACTAACATCATCACACAGCATAGTTTTTGCTGGAAAACTGCATGGGATTAGCATACAGTGGGTATTTCTGTAAAGGGGGGCTTGTGGATAACCAAGGAACCCCATTTTTAGTCAGAAACATTGAGTTCAAGGCCCCCTCTTGAAAATGACTTTCAGTTTTTTACACACCAAAATTTTGCCTAACTTTGGAGCTTTTCCAAGCCCCCTTACCAGCAAGCTATCATGATATGATTAATACCAAAGGGAGCCTCAGGTTGTCTCGTTTCGCTTGATACCACCACCTTAGCTTAAATAATGAGCCTGCTATGGCCTTGTAAAGACAGTAAAGTTAGTTGTGCTCGCTGGGTCTCTAAATTTGATTTTGCCAGTCCTCCCACTTCCTGTTTATTTTAACAACAAAGGTGGAAACTGTGGTTCCAAACGATTATACAACTGATGGGATTTTTCAGGTACTCGTGAAAACATTTCCTTCAAAAAGCTGTTCACACCTGGTTGAAAATGATTCATAATGGCTGCCAGCTACTGTGTGTGTGTGATGCACCCAACAGTTTGGATCTCAGCCTTTATTAAAATGTCCCCCACTCCTCTGCTCCGCTCAGGGTATCACCACAGCCTCCCCTCCTCCCCCTACACATCTACGGCTGGACCCAACGGTCAGAGGTTACCTCCGTCTGGCACCCTCTCCTCTGAATACCTGAACCAGGGCGCCTCCACAAAGGTCCTCCTCCTCATCTGCAACACAGCGGGATCGGGCCAGCAGGCTGTCAGGTGAGCTTCAGGCAGACTCATTTCCAGTTGTTATTGTTGTTAGTTTGGTTTTTATTCATTTTGACCTGACATCATGCGCTCAGCTGTGGAGTTAGGGCTTCATCTTGTGAATTGGTTTTGTCGCACACACAGCAGCAGAGCCAGTCGTGGGTTGAGGTCGTGTCATCATACATTTATGAGACAGGTTTTTAGAGCTTGTTCAAGTATAGCTGTGGAGACATCTTTCCTCCTGCTGCACTGTGTCTATGGTCTTAAATAGAATACCTCATTTATTTTTTCCTATTTTCATCATCCAATGCTGTCTCAATGTCAGCATCCGACTTCTGTTTGACTATGACCTGTATATCTATTGCATGAATGCCACAGACAGGGCTGGTTTTATTTAACTTGTGCGTCGCTCGAGCTCCCATTCTGCTGCAGCTGCAGGCAGACAGTGTAGAAGTCTGAGACTGAGTCGAACAATGCAGCTCAAACTGAAGCACTTAACCTGTGAAAGTTAGGCTTTATCGGTTGCCGTATGTTACTCTAACAAGGGTAGGCAGCATAATTAAGTTGCCAAGCACCTAGAATGCATCTGATGTACGACAGTAACACAGCTGGTTGGATGCTTTTTGTTTGCTGCCCACAGGCGAGCTGTGTTCTACTGTTTGGGGATAAATGTCCCACAGCAGCTGAATGGCATCGCAAATCAGAGAAGAAATGCTCTGGTCATGTCTACCTCCCCAGTAATGACATTGTCGCCGTAGGCAACATCACGAATATTGAAAGGATCCAGACTCGTATAAGATGACATATTTTGGAGTCTGGTTAGAAGTAAGCAAGGATTAATTGACTTATGCAGCCAATCCAAGTTAATGCATGATTATTTTGCAGAAGATTTATCCACTACACTACAAGGATCATGGGTAAAGCAGGGCAGATAGTCCAGTTGAGCTTTTGGCAATTCATAAGAGTGAAATGTTTTGTAGAGTGAATGAAATACTTTTTTATTGTTGAAACATTTAAGATCACTGTGGTGAACTTTTTTTTTTTCACCCAACAGGGTATCAGCCATTTTAGAATACTTGTGTGAATTTTAATTTTACTAAAACATTTGAGGACTTTAGGATGCAAAAACTTATGACTTTACCTCCATGTTCAAATTAGTAGGTATTTTGGTTCAGTGGTGCCATTTGGCTTTGGTGCCGCACGTTGGCTCCATCACACCCCCAATTACTTTTAGCCTTTGAATGCATTTTTGACGTCCACGCTTAAAAACTCACAAAACTTGGCGCGTACATCACAACCTGTAAGAACATTAGCAGGCTCCATAGCGCCCCCTGGTGTATGAAAGGCCTCAGTTGAGTCACAGTTGCTCTGATATTCATGAAATTTGGTGTGTACAATGCTCTTATTATTTCAAACATATTTGTCATAAGGTTTCATTAGCTCCACCCACCTGGAAGTCAGCCAATTTGATTTTCATGTTTTTTTTGTGTATTTTATGGAAACTTCTTCGAACTCCTCTGAGAGGTTTTATCTAAAGGGATGCTAAGCTGCATTTGCTCGAACAATGATGTTATAGATCATATAAGGAGACACCATTTTAGGCACTTTACAGGTATGGAAGTTTACAAAATTCCTCCTAGAGATTTCAACAGATCTATCTCAAAGTTGGGCAGTAGAATCTCACCTTCCCAATGCTAAATTGAGAAGCTTGTGTTTTTGTGGAGTGATCTTGCCGTAGTCAGTGGCTCGGCACATTTCAGTTTCAACATGATGGTAATGGTAATGGTAATTGTGTCACCTACAGACAGCAAGAAGTCAGTTATTATGTGACAAACATCATCCAATTTACCTTAAATTGACATTGTCTGGTCTACACATAATATACAGCAACATGACGTTTAATTAATGTATGTTCTCTGTGCCACATAGTGGACACAGGAAGTAGTACAAAATTTCAGCTACACGCACTCCAGGCAGGTAATACCATCGCATGCCTGCGTGCAGTGTCCAACATACACAGTAACGCACAGCTGTCTCAACCAGCATCCCACCAATACCAGTGACGTGCGTGAAGCTGCAAGGGCCCTCTTATAGCTGCTTGCAGCTTACATTGTTGTCTGTTTTTACTTCAGTGTAGTGAGTATTTCATTTTGCATTAAGAGTGAATTTTGTCAGGCGTAGATTCACTGCTGGAAACATTTCACTTTGGTGCCCACTGACTGGGGCGGTCAGTTCCTGCTGTGTTTGTAGAGACACATTGATGATGCAAACAAAATGTTCCTCATCCTAGCAGTACTCTCTCAGCTTTGTTCCAAGGACTGTAGTTAATTTAATTGCAGTGAATTTAAGTCACTGTGATGTTCCTGAACCCATTATGAGACTCTGTGTGCTTTGTAATGCAGAGCGTCATTCTAATGGATGTATTCATTTGACCAAGGGTAGACTGTGTCCATGAGAGTGCCTGGTTAGGATTGTAGTAGCATTCAGACAGTAATCCTGTAAGGGGCTTATTATGTGCAAAGAAAATATTACCATTACCATTCTAAGTGCTCTTAGATCATATGGATTGTTCAGATTTCCCTATGGGGATCAATAAAGTTGAACTTATTATTGATTCAATGAAGAAAGGATTCATGTTTCACATCAGTGATCCAGTTTCAGTCATGATGTTTGATAACATTCTCATAACAGACCTAATAATGCCAGAACGTGACATTTGAGGACTCATTTGTCCACATGTTACTCGTGCACATGGTAGTAGACATCTGACGGGCGAATTCACAAAGGATAGATTGAGGCCACTGATAGCACCATGAACTGTGTATCACTTGCAACTGCTGTCTGCCCCATCTCAAGGTTTAATTTACAAAATATTATTGCATTGATGATGATACAGCACAAACACAGCCATGCAGAACAATGGCAGAGAAAAAAAGAAAACTTGAAAACTTTCAGACTACAAGCTACAGGTCCTGGCTGAAGAAGTAGAGAGGCATCCCCCATAACTGCAGGCAAAAAATTTAAGCGTGTCAGAGAGAAACCATATTTGGGATTTAATGTCCCAGTATCTTAGTGTGCTTCAGTTACCACTAACTCTTTAAAGACACTTAAAATTTCACTGTAACTGCATGTGGCTATTAGCACTTATCTGTGTGAATTGGGCTGTTTTTGCAGTAAAGCTCATTTGCATACAAAACGGGCAATTTTGCGCCAGATGTATTCATATTAGCTCATTTAAATACATGCAAATGGAAAGGGAACACTGAGACGCTATTTGCATGGCAGTGCAGTTAGGGGCACATGTCACCCTTTGTGGGGGCTTTTGAGAATTACACGTTATTTTTGTCTTATTTGTGCAGGTTTAAGAGCTGCACAGTCCTGTTGTGAATTCGGCCATGAGCAGGATTGCAATGGTATGAGATTTTTACTGCATGATAACTGTCTCAGACAATATCATGGATTCACAGTATCACAGTAAAGAGTATTTTGTTGTTATGATTATCATTATTATCAATTACAAAGACCCTTAAAAGACAATTCTTAGTCTGTTGCACTACTCAATAGTTTAGTTTAGTTTATTTAATTTATAAAAGGACAGTGTGCAATGACATTAATCATTTACAAGAAATGAAAACATGGTTGTACCAGATTTAGTGAAAGTCTAATTCCCATCTGTAGTCCTACATATAACAAGTAGACGCAATAAATAAAAATAAAATTCAAGGTATAAAGCAGACTACAGAAAATCCACATGCCTAACATAATAGAAGCAGTACTTACACACTGCATAGTACAAAATACAATATAAAAAAAAAAAATCACAGTAGCTACCTTATTAAGTGACCAGGTTGCCGGTGCTGATGCCTTACATAAGCAAAATGAGAGTAAGCGTCCATTGCAATGGAAGTAGCTACTGTAGCATTTAGCTACTATAGCTACTTTAGCTGTCATGATGTCAACATTTTTTTGCATAAATAGTCCAAGAAACTGAACCAAATGGCACTAAACATGGGCAAAAGTATTTATACATGTAACTCACTAAAATGTGTAGACACCTGAATAATACACCCTCCATTCTCCTGAGACTGCTTCCCACAAGATTTTGGTAACCTGTCTGCAGGGATCTTCTCCGACCCAGCCACAAGAGCCTGGCTCACAGTCTGCACTCCAACTGATCTCCAAGATGTTTGAGGTTGAGGTCAGGCAAATTAAGATCTTTGACTCCAAACTTGGAAAACAATTTCTCCCTTTGTGCACAGGGCCATTGTCATGTTAAAACAGGAAAGGGCGTTCTCCCAGCTGTAAGTTGGAAGCACACAAATATCATTGTATGCTGTAGCACTAAGATTTCCCTGCATTGAAACTCATGGGTCCCGCCAAACACTTGCTGTTATTATTATACAGAGAGACAACAAACAACAGCACCACAAATTACAACCTCCAAAACAACCATAGCATTGAATCAACACCTCTGTAAAATATCCTAACCTTCATGAAGGTAGGATTTAATGCAGAGCTGTTGTTTAATGGATGTTGCTTCAAAGTACATTAGTTTGAGCTACGTGTACCCACAGGAATAAACTGGCAATTAAGTGTACAGTAAGTGTGCGAACCTTGGAACTTTAATCTTCAGCTGTGTATGACTGAATAATCTGAGATCCTGAAATACTTGACAAACACAGCTGCCTCTTCCATTAACCTCACATATAAAAACCTCTGATAGCCACTGCTGTGCAGTAAGGAGGAGCACCAGCCTTGAGTTAACCTAGAGACAGAGAACCCATTATGAGGCATTGATGCATTGATGATATACAGACTGGTTTCTCTGCTTTATTTGGCCCCTGGCCCCACCTAATGTCACTGTAAGCTGTCAGTACAGGACACTGACAGGCGCTGACAGTAAAGCCTTGATGCACCTGACAGTTTGACAGATGTGGTGATGACACAATAAGTTACAATGACCTTTATACTGGCACTTTCTCAGCCTTATTAGAAATTAATTTATACTACTTTGAAGTGTGGATGACTTTCCAAGTTAACCAATCATTGTCCTCCTCTCCTCTCCTCTCCTCTCCTCTCCTCTCCTCTCTCAGGTTTGGGCCTCCATTTCTCATGCGTGAAGACAGGAGCATCTCCTGGGATCAGCTGCAGCAGAGCATTCTCAGCAAGCTCTATTATCTGATGCTGAATGGATCTCAGGCTCAGGTAATGTCCACACACCCCAATAGCCAATAACATGTCACCTACTCTATATCTGTAGCCTGCCCCGGACCCTTCAGCTCAAGGGTTCACAGACCTTCTCAACTCCAGTGGACCAAATTAAAATAGCTGTGCAGAGCAGAGATTAGTTGGAAGTTTAATCAATTTTCATTAAAGTTGGGTACTGTGTTTAAATTAGATAGTTCTTAGTGTCTGTTTGCAATTGTCTGAATCACATTTGAAACCAAAAATGAAGATAAAGGATAAACCACATAACATTGTGTTTAAAAAAGTAGTCCCTCAGATGCACAGAATGTGTTTAATAATTGACATAGCCACTGAGGCGTCACCATTGGTTTGTGGGCTCCCACTTTGAAGTTTAGTGTTTGGCACTTTGGTCACCGCCATTTTGGATTTTCAGAGCCAGAAGTGGCCATATTTGGACAAGGAGGTGGAGATAACTCTAATGCTCCTTTTACACTGCCAGATTTTCGGTGAATGTTGGGCCTTTTTGCTGGCAAGCTGCGAGCGTTTAGACACACAGAGCTGGATTGGCAAGTTGATCCGAGGTGCCCAATTTTCCGCCTCACAGGTGGAAACATATTGGCAGAACCTTTTTGATTTAAGAAGAATGAGGTGCCCTCCCGCCACGGGAGGGGCTGTTGATGACTTATGGGAGGAGCTGTTGATGACGCCGCACGTGCGACCCACTGGCAGTGGACTAACAGGAAACAGCTGATAGCAGCAATGAGCAGCTACAGTAGTACTCGTAGCAAGAGGGAAACGCAAACCTGACAGACACTGTAAAGATGAGCAGCTGGGGAGAAAAGGAATTGCGCGCCCTCCTTGCCCTCGCACATGAAGATGCCATTAACCATCAAATGATGGGAACGATGAAGGACGGGCCGACTTACAAGAGAATCACTGAAAGACTGATTAGCCGTGGCTTCCCTTGGAGCAAGGCTGTTTACGTCACACGCTGAGCTACGCATTTTGTTACTTGCTCACGCCCCCACTGCCCCGAAAAAGGCACTTTCTATATGAACAAAAGTAGGCAGGCAGCATTTTGCTGCACTCCCCGATTTTGTTTTTGTACTGCCAATGCTGAACAAAGACTGCTTGGGCTTTCCTGCAATTTGCACAATTCCTATTTAAAAAGGGCTTAAGGCTAGCTGCTAGCGTGGTTAGCACAGTGCATTTACAGTTATGGTTAACTGTGACATTGCTAATGTTAATTTTCACTGAGAAAAAAAGGCTTAAAAACCATGAAAAGAAAATTAGCTTACCATAAAAATTGAAAATCTGACCTTCTTTTAGTTCAACCAAAGGCTGAGCAAGATTTTCTTAGGTGACCAAAATGTCACAATCACTTTTCATGAAATGAAACACACTGACATAGCAACATCTACTGCTATGCCTATACTCTGTGAAGCTGGGGGTTGTGCCGTGGTTACATAAACTTACCAGTGTTGTAGCCATGTTAATGACTTCTCAATAGATGGCACCCACTTGTCACTCAAAGCAGCCAGGCCCTTAGTAATGCCTAACTTTAAGCCTTAATAACATTTAAACAGGAGAGTTATTGAAAAATTCAACTCCTGTGCAGTTGTCATGAATGAGGAAATTAGCTATAGAGACCAAAACCATTTTTTTGTACCAGGCTGTAAACATGTTTATTCTGCTGTAAAGTTGGGCATTTTAATATGGGGGTCACCTGGGATTGACTTGCGCCTGTAGCCAGCCTCAGTGGCCATTGGAGGAACTGCAGTTTTTAACAATTCCATGCTGGCTTCTTTTTTTAACCTGGAAGTTTGCTGCCTGGTCAGATGTTTGTTTTTCATGATTTTGCTAATGATTTTTTAATAAGAGCTCAACGCTCTGCTGAGACTACAAAACAGATGCTCTGCTTAACATGCTGAGTACATAACTGTTGGATTTTCTTTTGCTGAAGTTTGGGTAACCCTTTGCATGCTGCGCCATAGTGACTACAGTATTGCATCAGCTCCTCATTGATTATCTATTGTGATTTTCTTTTCTTTTTTTTAATTTATACTTAGTCATCACGTCTGATTTAATAATTCAAATTTAGTGTTCTGCAGTCAATTCTTTGATGTTGGAGTGCATCAATCTCCTGTTCTGCCAAAATGCTTGCAAAAAAGAACAATGTAATTTCTGACAGCAGAAACTGCCAATATTGAATGAATTCTTTGATTAAAAGCAAAGAGTGCACCTCAGGACACTACATTCACACACCCGCACACACTCAAACATGGTCCAGGCCTTTTATGGGAGAGTAATAAGGGTTTTATGTGCTGAGCATACATTTAATTATGTCACTGCGCGCTCAAAGCCCAATAACACAAATCCTTGTCTTAACCACTATATGAGAAGTTCTTTACTTCAGAATAATGAGTGAAGATAGGAGGCGGTTTTTTATTATATTGAATTTAAAATGTGTACTATTACTGCTGCTTAAGCTTAAGATGTACACAATACATCCTGTGACTCTTGAGTGTTTGTTTTGCAGACACAGCCTTGCATGTTAAAATCCACCTCTACTTTCTCCTCCACTCAGTACAAACTGCACGCTTTGACGACGATCCCCGACAAGCACGTCTCCACTTCATCTGTTCCTCCACAGACCATTTGAGTGATCTGCACACCACGAGCCCTAAACCACCGTTTCACTCTCAAATACACAGACACTCATGCACTCACATCGCCCCCAGTGCTGGCCGTCAAGTTGCCATGGGCAACGCCATGGTGACAGGCAATATTTGAGGTGGCCTTATCCAGAGCGAGCAGCTTTCAGCTTTATAAGAAAAGAACTAAGGCGGAGGAGAAAGAGAAATATCAGCCTGTTATTTGTTGATTGCTATCTCTGTTTCTTAGTTACCTTCTTAAAGCCTGTCTGGCCAAACACAAACTCAGTGAGACTTCCCTTCCCCTCTTCACCTATTTGTTTTTAATTAACACAATCACCAGGGTCTTTTGGTTTTAGATTGAACAGATATTTTTAAATGAAAGGGCCACCGATATCCCAAGGGTGCTTTAATTTTTGCTGATTCTTTGTTGTCTAAAAGAAAAAAAATAGACAAAATATGAGCTGCTGTAAAACAAATTAGGGTTCCTTCCTCCCTACTTGACAGGCAGCAGGTGTGAGTGCTTTGCTGCCAGTAATTTGGGTGCCGCTTCTTCTTCTTAATAAAATGTTTTGGCGCCATCCAGAGGTTTACTCAGCAAGATACAACTTTCAGTTCAGGGTATAAAAAAAGAAAGCATAATACCAGCTGTTGCTGACTTGCATGTCAAAACACAGCTCCTCTTTCCCAGCCCCGATGTTCTGTGAAAAGAATAATATCAGAACTGACAGAGGGAGTTAATGCATTAGACTGTGCACTAAAGGTTGAGCGTGGTCTGTGCCAAACGGTCAGTCGAGTGATTTTAGAGCTGGAGGAAAGATTTACGAATTGGATGAGAGGTAGAATTTGTTGTTAGTGTGTTGGGAAAAAAACACTTGTTGTTACCACACCATGGCTGTAATGACTGGAAGAGATTAAATATTTCCCTCATGACTTTTCTTAGGGTGCTTTTTAAAACATTTACATTCTTTAGACTGTTTGAAATAACAAGGGGGGTTAATAGTTAACATTTGAGTAATGTTGGCTTTCCTTGTCAAGATATTGTCATCAGCTACTTTTTAGCTGATTCCAAATCAGCTGACAAGCTTCACTTGTTGCCTTTACAATATACTGGAAGAATGAATGAAAAAACAAATCCTTAACTTTTCTTAATTATGTTTTCTGCCTTAATCCTTATTATAGTGAAACCTGATCTAAACTTGGCGGAACAGTCTTTGACAGCACTCTGCATTTCTTTGAGTTTTAAAACTGTGCTTTTTTGAGATCCTAAAGGATCTGTTGGGGAGTAGTGAACTACATGTAATTAAACTAGTAGTTTAATTACATTTTGCAGTAGCTTTCTTACTTACAGTGATTCATAACTGCTTATTCCCTTGAGGGTTGTGGGAGCCTATCGCAGGGTACACCCTGGACAGGTCGCCAGACTAGCACAGGGCTAATACATAGAGACAGACATCCATTCACACCTACGGGCAGTGTAGAGTCACCAATTAACCTGCATGTCTTTGGACTGTGGGAGGAAGCCGGACAGCGCTAACACAGGGAGAGCATGCAGACTCCGCACAGAAGGGCTCCCTCCTGGGATTGAACCAGGATCCCTCTTGTTGTGAGGTGACAGTGCTAACCACTGCACCACCATGCTGTCCTTGTAGTGATCCAAGTAGACTCATTACTTTTTTTGCCATTTTTTTGTATAGATAACTAATGAGACAGTTTTAGGCCATTAAAGGAAAGAAATACACTTTTATTTTTATTTTACCATTGCTCAGCAGCTGTAATTGAACCCCTTTGATGACAATGAGTCATAAGTATTGATTATTTCTATTTATCAGCATGTTCAGAGAAATTGTTGCATGCTGTTTTAGAAGTTAGTTGGCTATCTGAGTAATCCTGCTTGGTGCAGCAGTACTCCCACCAGGACTTCCTGCAGGCAGGTATCTGACTGATGGACATCATATACAAAACCAAAGCTGACATTCCTGCACTTGAATAGTGGGATATTTTACTTTTTTGGTTTATGACCTGTGAACTATTGGGCTCTTTTTGCAATTAACTCAGTTGAGTGGCATTTTTTCTGGCACTTGACTTTTTTTGTCTTATATATTGTGACAGTTTTGTACCACAAAATAGTTTGAACTACTTTCTCTAAATAGCTTTAGTTACCCAAACTAGATTTCGCCCTCGAGTGACATTGCTGTAGTTCAACTTCTTCCAGAGTGAAGTAATTGGAAGCTTGCAATCCTATGCTGTCAAGGTTGCTTCCCCAGCACTGATTGCCAGATTCTGGCCGGACAGACCAGTTACAATTTTAAATCTTAGGTCTGTTACTGAATGCCAAATCAATCAGAGTTTACAGTTCAGATCACAGATCACAGTTCTGAAGTATTTTTTTTATTTATTCATAAAGAGTTATCGATCAACTGTGAGAGGTCAAAACTAGTTATAGATTTAAAGGTCTTTAAGAATTCTGAATCTTCTGAATTGATGTTAGAATATCCCATAATAATAGCATCCTTTAATGAAATGCATGGGTTTTTTAACACTCTCAAAGTTCTCATGGGTCTAGCTTATGATTCCTTACAGGTTGACAAGATAATTTAATTACATAGGATACTACCTGCTTCTTAAATCATGACCCCTCCTCCCTTTAAGTCACGCTCTCTCCTTATTTTTAACAGGGCTTGTGTAGTGCTCTTCTTCATTATAGTCCAATAGATAGATGAAACCATCTAAATTTAAACTCGCTCAGGCCTTCAAAACTGAGAAGAGAGACTATGTCTTTTTCATTTGCAGTTTTAGGCTCCTATTAACCAACTAATTTATTTCTTTTTATGCTCGGCTGCGGTTCCTATTCTCCAACGTTGGCCTGCACAGAATGAACGCATTAGCAACCGGTGCTCCCTGCTCCCTAATACCTCAGCCCTCTTGCCTTTGCTGCTGAGCATCAGAGGAGTCATAGTCCATCTATAAATGCATTTTCTCTATTCCAGTAAGGAGGCGGCAAGAGTTGCTGTGTGGCAATGTTATGTATCGATCCTGCAGGATTCAACAAATGAAAGAAGTTGTTGGAATGCTCACAGATGTTTTGTAATTCTGAATAACTTACTCACATCCACACAGTCCATTTGAGGGCTTAACAATACCCAAAGACAATACTTGGCTCTTGTTTCTCTCCATTCACACTGCATCTCAAACTTTGTTCAGCTGTGAGTCAGTGTGCTCGCAGCTGCCAAGCCTACATACATTACACTGCGGGTAACCACAGCAACAGTGCTGCTGCTTAAAGCCAACTTAACTTTTCAGGGTGATGTTAAGCTCATTTAACTTGAGGATGTAGTTTGTGGTGTTGCATGCATATAATGCATTGCATTATACAAAAGAGTGTTTCTGTTATTAGACTAAAGAAATCAGGATTTGTCGCGCACGATGTATTGCTGCTCCCGTGCTTTATTCCCACACCAAACAAATAAGCAACGTTTCGCCTCACATAGGAGGCTTCATCAGGCTTACAGAGTAAAGGGCAGTCCCTCTTTTTATAGCATGTTCTCCAATAAGAATGAGGCTATCTGGAGAGCTACAAAATACATATAGGAATAATATTATTTCTCAACCAATCACAGATGCATTTTACCATGTTTTTCACAGATTCAATTAATACACTTATGAAAAACCATTTATAAAAACCATTTATAAAAAGAATATATATATATATATATATATATATATATATATATTTATATATATATATGTACTATTTACAAAAATGGTCTAATATTAACGTCCAAATTCATCCCATGGGGTTGGAGTGTCTTTAATTTATGGATCCAGAATGTTTCCCTTTGTTGTAGTAGTCTGGTCCGATCCCCCCCTCTTCATGGATATTCCACTCTTTCAATACCAATGTACCTCAGCATAGAGACACTATGGCTCGTTTGTTTAAAATGTGCTGCTACTGGGTTTCTCATATCTCCTGTCCGGATATCACTTCTGTGTTCACTTATTCTAGTTTTAAGTGCTCTTGTCGTCATACCAACATAGGCTAAGGAACATGGGCATTTAATCGTGTACACCACATGTGTTGTTGTGCATGTAATTGTGCCCCTGATCTTAAACTTTTGTCTAGTAGTAGGATGGTAGAAAGAGTCACGTTTATTGGTCAAGTTACATTGTGCATCTGATGTTAGGTGCTCGTTTGAAAACAACAGTAAGGCGTTCATTGAAAGAGCAGCACATATTAAAGAACTGGCTTCATTAGTCCTGACAAATAATTTCTTTCATTTCAAAGAAGATATTTATCACCAGATTTGTGGGACAGCAATGGGGAGTAAGATGGCACCTGGATATGCAAATTTATACATGGGGAAATTTGAAAATGACTTTGTATTTAATCCAGAGAAAAACACATTCTTGAAAAATATTAAACTATGGAAACGATTCTTAGATGATATTTTTCTTATCTATGAGGGTGACAAAGGTGAAATGATACAATGTCTGAACCTCCTAAATGAGGCTAATGAACATCTCAAATTTACTATGTGTATGAATGAAAATGAAGTAAACTTTTTGGATGTAACTGTCATGAAATAGTAGAGGAAACTTGTCACAGATCTATACAGAAAACCCATAGACCACAACACATTGCTGCGGGGTAATAGTTTTCACCCTCTGGCACTCAAGAAGAGCTTACCTATTAGTCAATTCAGTAGGTTACAATGTATTTGTGGCTCAAATGAGTTATATCAGACAAATCCTGATTTCTTAAGTTTTCCCTTTGATGTCAGCACCGATTGGAATAAGTTGATTCAGAGGATGTGCATTCTTTATATTTGTTTCACTCTGTTATTAGACTACCCTCATAGATTTAAAATATAAATAGAGTTGACAAAATAAAATAAACACCTGTTAGTATAATTACTTCAACAGAAAACAAACTGCAGCCTCCAAAATGATCATACAGTTAAATTAGCACCTCTCTAAAACATGATAAAACTCACTTCACTTAAACAAACTGTTGATTAAACCAAGTGTTTCACTACATGAGCCAAAAGACTTCTGTCATTTTTTAGATGTTTCAACAGACTTCTTCTCTGTAAATATTTAGTTTAGTTTGGTTTATTGGTTTAAAATACAGAGACAATGCACATTAATAAACATTACTGTAAATATGCCGGTTTAGCCAGGTTGGCTAATTTGCAACCATAGTCTCTGGGGCAGGTGACATGAGCACTACAATCATTAAAGTATACACTGCATAAAATACCTATTTAAATACAGTAAAATACAAATATGGTATACATGACAGTTTTAGAGCAGGTGGTCACAGAGTTGACCATCTCTCAGCCATGATTTTAAGTTACATTTAAAAGAAAGATATCATGATATCATGTGTCATACTCCCTGAGCGTTGTTGGAAGACTGTTCCATGTCTGAGGTGCTCTCACAGAAAAGGCTGCCTGACCAAAAGCAGACTTCCTGTTCAGTACTACACAGTCGCTTCTACTGTCAGTAGAGGTTTTCTGTTTTATAAAATTACAAAGAGGGGGAGGAGCCAAGCCATGCAAGATAAGCAGTCTGCCAGTGTAGAAAAACAGAACTGTTTTGCCTAATATTTTCCTGTGGCGGGATGCCTTTTCCAGTTTTGTTGTTTACATCCATAAACAACGCAGCACACACTTTATTTAAAACATATTTTTTATACAGCATGTCTCTATAATACTCCATGCAAAATAATCTGCCATAGTTTTTATCATATAACATGAGGTTTCTGTGTTTGTATTTTTATCTTCTGTGCTCTTTTCACTGGTTTGAAGTGGGCGGGACTCAGTTGGAAAATGTGATGTCGCTGATTCCCGTGCACCAATCAGAATTTAGCAACAGCTGGATCAAAATGCCATAACAGTTGTTGGGGTTGCTGATGTTGCCTGCACTGTCAACCAGATGAAACCACATCCAAACAGTCATGGTGAAGAAGACCTAGTGAGCTTTTCAGTGTAACTATTCATAATTAATAACTAACCTGTATTTTCCCCCTTAACATTAACTTTGATCATTGAGCATTTAATCACAATGTTATTAAGAAAAACATGTTCTGGTGGGCTTTAAGTTTAAGTCTTACTGCAATGCTGCGTTACCCTCTCTACATTTCTCTCTGGATCTTACTTGTTAACTGGCTAAAGCACATGGTTGCTATATAAAGACAGCAGCTGTGCTATCTGTCACCCATCAGAATATTTAAATGACATCTCTTGTATCGTTGCCTCTTTATACCTCTTAAGCATGAGTGTTGCACTTCAGAGTGAATCTATCTTCCAGAGTGTGGGGGGTGTTATTTATACTATCAGCGTTCACCTTCGTCTGTCCTACAGAAGCCAGTGTTATAAATACAGCAGTGGTAGCTGTCTTCCAACAAATGTGTGTGAAGGCAGACTTTTTATTTAACAGCAATAATGATGAAAATGTTCACATGCACACACACACATTGGGCACACTCTGTTAACTATTGGGGGAAAGGATGAAGGACTACGGGCTGTAGGCTGTTTTGTCTTGATTGTTTGAACATACAGCAGTATAAAATATCTCTTCATTGATTTATAAGTCCTTAAATTGTGCTTCACTGCACACCGCTGCTCATCAGCTTGCTGCTTGAGCACGCTGGTTAAAAATCAATGTTCCTTTGAGTTTCATTCTTTCACAGATTATTAAAGTTAAACAAGCTTTTGTGGATTTATCTACAATTTCATTTTTATCATTTCAATCATAAAATCATTTTACCACTGAATTTATAGCTCGGCATTGAGGGGGGTCAACAGGGTGATGCTAATGTGTTTTTCTTTCCCTGCAGAATGCTGGGGTGCTGTTTAAGATCAGAGTAGTTGGAGGATCGGCAGCCTACAGCTACCTGTCCCCACAGGACAGCCGGCCGCTGTACCATCCTGCAGTTGACAGGTAGGACACACACGCACACGTACACTCACTCAAAGAAAAACAACACACTGCACTGTACACCTACACTGTGCCTCATCAACATATACTGCACAGTCTTATACAGTGCTCTACACTCCAGGAATTTATATTCAGAACGCACTGCAAAGAAGGGTTTTACGAGCGCATAAGACTCAAAGCTACAATTCCTTTCAGGAGCGAATGGACCTTGAGAGGATTACAAGGAACTGAGTATAATGATTTCAGTTTCACGGTATGATGATAAGGCCTTTATTTCCTGTGTGATAAAGAGCATGCTGCTGAGGAGCTTAGTATAAATCTCTGCTGTTGTTCTACTGATCTGCAGTGAAGGTCAGGCCTGCCACAAAGAAGTTAGGAAATGAGATCATCTTTCAGATTAGACCAGTCATTCACTGGGTGTGTGTGTTTGTGAGTGTGTGAGCACCTGTCTGTGTGTGTTCATGCTTTTGTGTGCTGATATCACATTAGGATAGGATCATATCAACTCACAAAATAGCCATGGTGCGTGTCTAGTGTGCTTGTCATTCCTTTGCATATTTCATTTATTTCCTGTTTTTTTTTCATACAATTATGTAGCATGAACCAGTCGCCAAAGCTTTGGTATTCCAAGTTTTTGAACCTTTTTTCCAGACTGTTAAAAGTATACTATGCAGGATCTGTCGGTTACTGTTTGTGAACAGTATTGCCAGCGAAAGTGAAAGGGCGTCCACATCATCACTACCAGCGTATGCCTTAGTAGACGGAGCCTGCACACCATTCAAAACGCACACGCCGGATACCCGACTAAATTCAAACGACAAAAGCAGCGTGCACCCCTACCTCGACTACATGGCTGACACAACCACAACAATCACTCACTTTTTTGATTCCAGTCTCAGCCCTAAATAGCGAAGTAAAGTACATTATGCTGTTACAACTGAAATAAGAGCAGGCAGCAGGTGATTGCTGGTACCTTTTATCTCTGTGGCATCATTATCTCTTCAACATTAATGACACAATAAACCTTGATTGCCTAAGAGTGATGTTTCTCCCTCTCCACTTGTCATCACTTTTTGCTGGATTGCCCTCCAGCTGTAGAAAAAGGAGCACAGCCAGTGCAAGATAACCCAAGATGCACTGTATTTGTGGGGGGCGTTTCGGCACTGTGTCTAAAGTATTCATAGTTTTCTCTTGGATGTGTGCTGCTTGCAGTTTGGGCACCTGGTTGCTACCTTTTTATAAAGTCCAGACCTCACCTGTGCGCTGTAACTACAGATGTTCTGAGCACAGCAAAATAAGACAAAAATGAGAAATCGAGGCAGAGGGAAGGGCATCTGCAGATGAATACATTGCCACACACTTCTAGTGGGTCATAAGTGATGGTTGAGAGGGATTACTTTTCTATGAGTGTACAGTATTTTTTTAAATCCTGCATAGTTGACTTTTAAGGATTAGTTCTTCCACATTACAACACAATATTGTCCCACGTATTCTTCAAAAGCCATGCTGGTGGTATAGTCTTGTACATCTCTACCATCTCTTCTACCAGCATCTAATGCATTGGTAAGATATAAGATACCTTGGCACTGCATCGTCCCACTAGTATAATGCACATAGTTGTTTTTAATATAATACAATTGAATTACAGTTTTCAATTTACTGCTGTGGTCATCTACTGTGTAATCACCTCATTACTAGATGTTTGCTGTTTGTCTGCATGTTGCTGCAGAGACTGGTGAGTGCCACTAGAATGTTTGTATAATTTTGCAGTGTTTAATGGGCCAGCTGTTATGTGCTGGCAGGCGTCTGGCCAATCAAAGCTCCTACTGCTGCTCTGTGAGATGGATTTAATTTCATTTCTAGGTGGCAGTGCTCACACAGAGAGCTGTCTTTCAATGAGAGCGATCACATGGAAAGGTTAAATTGGGAAAAATGAGTTGTGACATGGAGCATGATAGGCAGGCACATTAGTGGATGGAATAAGAAAAAGTAGGAATTTTTCATTTCAGATTTGAATTTCAGTGATGAATTAATCATTTAAAGACAGTAAAGGGTAATAAAATTACCTGTGATCTTTTTATGCCTCTGCGCCAGCTATAGCTGTGGCTGGAGGTACTAAGTTTTCGGGTTGTCCTTCTGTCCGTCCTGTCCTTGTGAATGCAATATCTCAAGAACGCCTTGAGGGAATCTCCTCAAATTTGGCACAAATGTCCAGTTGGAGTCAACGGTGGACTGATTAGAATTTGGTGATGGAGGGTCAAAAGTCAAGGTCACTGTGACATGACAAAACATGTTTTTGGCCAAAACTCAAGAATTAATTTATTATATATGAAAAAATGAAATGTCTAATAGGATATAATTGTGAAGTGACGATTTATGCAAAAGGTCAAAGGTCAGCTTCACTGTGACAGTATAATTTGCAAAAAAACACCATTCTGGCCATTTTTCAACATCATAACTCAGGAAAAGAAGGGGAGAGATTTGGTCAGATACTGAATTGGTGACACTAAACTTGGGTGTCCAGCTTTAAACTGTTCTGATTTAGTAGATCGTCTGTGCTGATGGAGGGAAGATGTGTGTGAAGCATGTTTTCACAAGCATGGATGTAAACTTTAAGTGCAACTTGACTAGAGCAGACAACTGCAAGGGGGTAATTCTAGTTTATTATTGGGTACTTGTTGAAATTAAACACTGTAAAATTCATACTCTAGCCTTCATAGTCTGTGTTTCTGCTGCTTGCTTTATTATTTATTGGAATCCACGACTTAAGAAATGTCCACTTTTCACAGAACAAATACACACACTCACACACACACATGCATTCACAATTGCACACACATATAGTCTTAGTTTTTAATATTCACAAAGCCAAGTAGCCCTGTGACAACTCTATGAATCCCTGAGTAGGGAAAATGGGTTTTTAAAATGAGTGAATTGTTTTTGTGGGAGCGATCTTGTGTGCAATGTGTCTGTTTTGTGTGTTCAGTATATTGTTGTGAGTGTGACACCACCAGAGAGAAGGTTGCTCATTTATCCAGAGGCTATTATTATTATTGCAGCACTTATGTAAAACTCAAGCCCAAATCACAAGCAGAGAAATAGGAGCATTTGTAAGTAATAGCTGGTAATTCAGTATTGTTTTATTGAGCTCTTTAACCTATCTGGAATGTGTTGACATGTTATGTAAGGCTGACATCTAGTGGTAATGATCAGTACGGGCATTTCTGTGCATTGAACACGTTGACAGTAAACAATAGGTTGTGCTTAGAAGATGGAGTGAAACCACTCACAGTGAGATCAGTCAATATCGGGCGGTACTGGAAATCTTCAGACCGTCTCCATCCAGAATACAGATGCTTTGCGTTATCGAAGGGAATTTCATTTTGACACAACTCCAAAGCATTTGCCGTCAGAGATCCGTCATATGCCTGCAACAAAAAATATAACTTGTGCCCAGAGCATCCAGCGATTGTTTAATCTACCTTGGCCCTCTGTCAGCACTGTTTGGCTGCTGAATACCAATGATGTTTTTTATCTTTCCTCCCGAGATCAAAGCAGTGTAGAAACATTCAGCAATACAAACACAACACCTTCAGCTACATAATGACTCACATCAGAAGGTTGCATATTAATACATGGTGTGAAGTTAGGTCTCACCTGTGCAGATGTCACTCTGTCTAATCCCGCTGTTGCCTGTGTGTATCAAGGAGAAATAAAGTGAAATAAACAAAAACAAACATTCTTAGTCTCAGGGCCGTGGCCAGCACAGAGGGGCCATTATCTGCTGCATGACAGCGGCACAGATTTCAGCCTCCCTTGGTTTTGTGGTTGCATGCTTTTTCAGATGCGGCAAAACTTTCTACAAACACTGACTAAACTAAGATCATAAGATGTGTCTTTAAAGTCTGTGTCTTGCTGTCTGGTAGGGCTCTGAAGTTCTGTGGCCCTGGGGGACCCCCGCACGTTAAGGTTGTCATCGAATGGGATAACAAGACTAAAGAATGGTAAGCGTTATGCACATTTAAATTTCTCATGGCGTATACAAATGTAAATAAGCACGTAGGCAGAACACACACACAGATTATCGACTGTTGTGGGTGTCATCCTGAATATCATTTGACCATTTGCTTGATTTCCCAGAACACACGCTGATTCAGTCTGTGTGTGTCTGTGTGAAATGATGCAAACATACATTTACACTGATCTGATTACACTGTGTGTGTGTGTGTGTGTGTGTGTGTGTGTGTGTGTGTGCGCTCCAGTCTCTTTGGCAGTATCCAAGAGGAGGTGGTGAAGGACGCAGAGAGTGTGAGGAACCAGCAGCAGCAGCACCTACAGCAGCATAGTTGTACCCTGGACGAGTGCTTTCAACTGTATACCAAAGAAGAACAGGTGAGACTGAAGACAACACAACATTTCAGTAAACAACATCAAGTGTGATTCTCACTTCAATTTGTTTCTTTTTTTATTTTAAGCCAAAACATGACTGACTTTGTTTTCACCTTGTGTGTGTGTGTGTGTGTGTGTGTGTGTGTGTGTGGTTCTGGAGACACTTGTTGTAGCTGAAAATACCCCAGAAGCCGCTTTGAGTACTTTTCCTGGACAGATTTTTATCAACACAATAATGCTGTGGCCTTGCAAGATGCAGTCACAAAACTTAACAGGTGTGTAGTTGAGATCAAAATGAAGGCCCAGTTCGAAGATGGGTGTAGTCTGAGTATGGGGGCTGGACATAGCAGGGTTTTTCCTGGCTCAAAATGAGGTGGGACCATCCTGATCATGTGTTCTCACATGCATGTGTACTGTGCCTTCAACCAGCTCAACGAAATACTTTTTCCAAGTAAGATATTTTAGGAGTTCCAATATACATGACTAAATAAACTTTACAATCATTAATTTATTGTGGCCAAATCGTCGCATAAAATAGTCTATAATGTGAATTCCTGGATACTGAATTTTAATCTGCAATTTTCTGCAATCCCAGTGATATTTGCTGGTGTAATGAAGTAGCATATCACAGGACATGTTTAGGTTATTTTTTAGACTACAAACATGACCACACACTGATATACTGAATATTTTGTTTAAAAAAAAAAAAAAAAAGAGTCAAAATATTAATTACTCATGTGTAGATCTCCTCTAGTTTTTTGAAGCATTTAATTTAATTAATTTTTTACAAGACAGTTTTATAAGACACTTTATCTGTGTTTTTTTATTGTTTTACTTCCTAAATGATTTGCTTTTATATGGGACTCATGTTTTCATGGATTGGAATGATCTAATATAATGTTTTGAAGATGCCTGTTCGTACATTTGTACTGAAAAAGTTGATTTAAAAAAACTACTTTATTTCCCTACATTTCACTGGTGTAAACTTTGAAGTCTCACAGCCTAATCGCCAGAAAAAATGTTGGCATTGAATGCTTCTGAAATCTATGTATAGGCAGTATAGTGGATATGCTGAAAATGTACATTTCAACAATACTGTGGTTAACATGTGGTTCAGCTTTGGCACAGAATTCACTTGGTTATGGTTATGAGCAGATCATGTTTTGGCTTGAAATACCCCATTTGGGTACACAATGCTGGCAGGACAAGCAGCAGTGTCTAGGTAAAAAAAAACAGCTTGTCATGGCACTGTCACCGCCAACGGTTCACCAAAAAACACACAATTGGAGCCTAGAAATCCAATCGAAAACCAGTAAGGAGTTACTAAAAAAAAGAACTGCATTTGTTGTTTTTGGTCTCAACCAGTAGTCGGCAGCTTGAGAGGTAACTCGAGAGGTGACTTCTGTTTTCTCTGTTTTCTCCAATGATTGTTTTGTTGTGGTGCCAAAGACGTTATCATTGGAAACACTGCGGCACAACGGGCTGTTCCTGCTTTGCTGCAGTCCAAAACCAAACAGACTGCTCTTTTCTTCTTTGGTAGTTTTGGCAGTGCCTTTCCTGGTGCACTGTGCTGCCTACGATAGCACCACCACATCAGTGGATGCCACAAATGCTGTTACAAAAATCAGAAATCCACCAGGTGCAGCATTTGCTAAATAATTGTTTTCCAATATGTCGCCCATCAGAGTTTTGTAGAGAGCTGGAGGCAAGACAAAACTTGACAGCGGCACCTGCCTTGTTATTTTCTACACAGGGAAAAGGGGGGTAGGAATGGCAGAGTTGAGAGATTGTTATTCTTCTCTCATTTTGTTTATCTATATTGGTGACTTGAGTAAAAGCAAACCAAACAACCATTACTGAAGCTGTAAAACTGTAAATGAAGGCTGTATTGATCCATCTATCCACCATTTCCTCATGTCTGTTTACAGGTGTTGGGGAGTACTACTGAAAAAATGAAGTTGTATAAAGTATTAGTGTGGCTCCAGAGGAAACTGAACAAAATCTGTAATAGTGCCTCAAGGGCTGTCACATGGGTTAGCGCCGGTAAGGTGTGAAGACTACAAATCTGAAAATGATCGAAAAAATGTTGGTGTGGAGTTAGAGAGAAGTGAGCATACCAGATCTCTGTATCAACCGGTCTCACTCTGAAGGCATCGAAATCCAGCACTTGGTCAGTGACTTCCGGTGTCAGACACTGACGAAAAAAGCTGTCCTTTTATGTTGTCATGATATGTGGCCGGTCGCCATTATTGTTTAACGGTGCCTGGAGGTGTCAGGGGGAAACATAGTGGGACAACAACCAAAGTTAAGGTGACGGAAGTCCGAGAAGGCAGGCGGGAGAGGTGGTGAATGGGTCCAACAACCACCGACTTTCACCCGGGAGGTCATGTTCGCCGTTAGCCAAACCCTATTCTTTTTTCTTATACCCAACCACATGCTTTTGTTGCCTAAACCAAACCATGTGTATGTGTTGGGAAAATGTAACCATGTGTGTTGTTATTGTTGAAAGAAAAAGAACGTCAATTCATGGTGTTGTACCAATGTAGTGCCTTTATTTTTAAAGAGACTGTACGCAAACGGTATATTTCCTGTGAAAACGGAAGTACTTTTTAAAAATAGACAATGCATGTAAAAGGGAGAACTTGAATCGGCGTCCCAGAATGTCGACAACTAATGCACCCAGGGTACCTTGCATGTCACAGCGCGACGTGAAAAGTTTATCACCAAACGTCAATTTGTGACAAGGCCGGAGTGATAATGTGTTGCTGTTTCTCATCTCAGCTTGAGACTAGAGGCTCAGGACTACTTCAGCCGCTACGAGCATAATGCAACCTAAATCTTTCACTTAACAATCAGCAGTCATGTTGCATTGTGGGTAACATAGGCACCTGGTTTTGACAAGGAATAACAATGCTTGAAATTAAGTGCAACACAAAATCTGTGTAGTAATTTACCAAAACAAGAATAATGATACTCTTGTTAGAATTCTTTAATATTAAGATACATGTCTTAGATTTCCTCTCTTTGCTTTGATTGCCACCTCCATTATTATAATAACATAAACTAAGAACATAATTTACATCCTGCAGTTGCCCTCATGGGCACCCTGGGGCCACTTTTTTCATACAGTAAGTTGGCAAGACTTAATAACTTGTTAGTCAAATACACCACAGTCAACAAACTGCGTACTTTTTTGTAGTCTTAACTCCCACACAATTATACCAGCTGTGAATTCGTCTTTTCTTTAATGCCAGGGCAAAACCAGGGCAAAGAAGGAAAAAAAAATCACTACAAAGCTGTAAAGTATATGGAATATCGCAGTTTATTGCCAAATGATTTTCACATTTCACATTTCCAGCAATAACAATAATACAAAGTAAGAGCACAATACAAGGAACACAAGAGCCAAACAATCCTAATATAAATATGAAATAGAAATAAACAATGAAAATATGTTCAGTTTCCAAAAACTTAAAATTGATGTAAATTTCAGAGTTTCAAGGAACAAGTAATTGGGTAACTGCTTACAGCTGTTCTGCAGTAGTGGAAGTAAATTAAGCCTTGAAAGTTGATTGAAACAATCCCGACAGGTGTCCAAACTGTAGGCATTGTTGATTACTTACAAACTTTCTGTCTGTATAAGTAGTGTTAGAACAGACTGTTGCAAAACAAAACTGTGAGCACCAACACAGCGAGGCAACCACCCATGGCTCCAAGTAAATCATTATAACAGTACTACACTATTATCTTGATCGTGTTAGAGTTTGAATGAAATCACAAAAAGAACAATCTGGCTAATTACAATGTGCATGTTTTTATAGATGCCATCATTTCTATGAGTTATGATAACACCAAATTAATTACTATATTCTGGCAACACAAGATCGCTACAATGATCATACAGTATCATCACAGTACAGTTCCTCTGAAAGCTGATTAATGATTATAATTATTTTTCAAGTTAGACTGTGAGATAAGACATGATGCTGCCTATCTTAACATTGTATTTTGATAACAGTTATGGGGTCATGGGTTTAATCTATATATCTAACCAATGTTTTTTAATTTTATGCTGCATCCAACCCTTGGTTCAGTAGAGACCCCCAGCTAAACAGTGCACCAGTGTCACACCTCAAAAACTGCTCAGTAATGGCCCAAGGAATGAGACAAAGAGCTCAAGGCATCAGCCTTGCCTCCAAATTACTCACATCCCAATCTTATCAAGCATCAGTGGGATGTGCCAGAACGAATCCGATCCATAAAGGCCGCACCCTTGCAAACCACAGGGCTTAAAGGATCTGTCTCCAACGTCCTGATGCCAAACACCACAGGACACCTAAGAAGGCCTCATCGTGGATCGGACTTGGCTCTGCCCTGTCGAGGTGTGGACACAGGACCTGGTGGTACTGGCGTGTCCCACGGATGCTTGATTGGATTGGGATCTGGGGTATTTGGAGGCCAGGTTAATGCCATAAGATATTTGTCACATTCCTTGGGTGATTCCTGAGCAAATCTTGCTATGTGGAATTGTGCTTGGTTTGTTACGATGTTTGGGTTCCCCAACAGAACATTGCATTGTAACAAGATGAATCAACAAGATTTACTTAACCTGTCAGTGCTTTGAATGTTGTGGCTGATCTGTTCTGTGCAATTTGAACATTTAATGTTTACACCAAACAACTTCAGCCTAAAGATGTCCTCAAATCCTCTTTGTTTCACCCAGTCAGCTCATAATACAGACATATACACACACATACACACGGAAAAATAACATCCTTGAGTTATTAATCTTTCCGAAATAAACAAATAAAAATGATGGATGAGGTAGAAATGACTTTACTTTGGTACTTTGTGAGAATAAGAAACACATCAAACCTTGTGTCAGGAAATAACTGAAAAGATAAACTCCAAAAATCAACAAGATCAGAGTATTAAGGTGGTGGAGGAAAAAAAAGATGATATTACCTTGAAGGATATGCAATAAGCAGCCGTGTTGAAAATGTGTACAGAACAGGGCAGGAAGCTACACCACTCACTCATAAGTTTTGTTATGGCTACAGCTTGTTTATTCACTCCTAAAAAATGCAATGAAAATTCATAGCCTTTCTCACAGCCCTGCTCACAGTGAATTCATGCTCTGTAAAACATCACCAGTTACTGAATTAAATCAACCAGTTCAGCAGAAGTGTGACAAGTAACTACTGCACAGCAGGGAGAGCTCAACCACCATGCGCCAGCTTCCTCAGATCCTGTGTTAGTGAATCTGCCGAAGTGTAGAACTCTGGCGAGCATCACTTAGTAGTAGTAGCAATATGTATTCCTCTCATGAAATACTATTAATCTGATTAATCAAACTATGTCAGCTATGATCGGATTTTGAGCATTAGGAACTTACGAATGATTCTTTAAGTTTTTATAAATTTTTTGTCACTAATTTTGCTATAATTGTGTTTGATTAAAGAACCCAAAAACACAAATATGAGGATACCTCTACAGTAAATTAGAATAAAATGGCACCACTTAATACTACTAAGGACACAAACTAAAACTGAAATCACATAATTTATCCTGAACATGAATTAAATCACACTTCAGCTATGCAATATGGGTTTCTTAAAATAAAGTAATTGATGGTTTGGGCCTTTTCCTGGGATTTTCTGCAAATAATAAAGAGATACAGTATTCGCAGTCTTATTCTTTAAAGATCAATCTAATGGCAAATTTCTGCCGAAGACTCGTCATTACTTATTTTTCATAATACCCTCTTTAATACCCTCTTTTAAGTGAGATGAAAAGGCTAAGGGAGTGTCAGTGACTAACATTGTGCTACTTTCAAAAAGAAAATCTGACACGTACCTGTTGAAATAGTGATTGGTGCGGGGGCTGAATCTCCTCTGCCACAGACTAAAGCAAAATCTTCATTCTGTCAACATCCTGGGTGCAGTCCTCAGTCAGCACTGTGGAGAGAACTGAAAATGCATCAGCTCTTTTATTAGTATTTGATTTGGAAGGAAATGATGTCTTATAAATGGAGGTGATGTTAACACATGCCATCCCTCCTTCTTTCTGTGTCAGTTTTTCATTAGTAGGATACAACATGGGTATTACCAAAAATTGGGAAGTTTTTTGTTATGTAGAGATGTGGGGTGACCTCATGTCTCAGCAGGAGCATCCTTGTTCCATTTTTTCCCATGTCGGCTAAGCCTCAGGCTGTGGCCTCTGAACGTAACAAACAGCCTGTCGCCACTGAGGTTTCTACACCCACTGTGTCTTACTGTGCATCTCCTTACTCAACTTCTATTCACATAAAATCATAAAGAAAGCTGAGTGAAGACTAAAGTTGCAAAAGGAGTTGCAAAGGAAAATTTCCAGTGGAAGATTTTTGCAATGGTTTTACAATCTTGCTATATAATGCCGAAAACTCTGTCTGTGGGTGTGTCAGTGTGTCTGTTCCACATTTTTCTCCTCACTGACTTGGTCAATCCATGTGAAACTTGGCACAGTGGTAGAGGGTCATGGGAGGATACGAATGAAGCAATATTACATCAATTGGCCAAAGGGGGGCGCTATAGCAGCCGATTGAAATTGCAAGCTTTGAATGGGCATATCTCATGCCCCGTATGTCGTGGAGACATGAAACTTTGCACAGAGATGCCTCTCCTCATGAGGAACAAATTTGCCTCTGGAACCCATAACTTCCGGTTATATAGATTTTCTGCCATTTTGAATTTTTGGAAAAACACTTCAAATCGATCTCTTCCTAGGAAGTTTGACCGATCTGCATGAAACTCGGTGAGCATAATCTAGGGACCAATATCTAAAGTTCCCTCTTGGCAAAAGTTGGAAAACTTACTAAAACTGAGCTTCTATAAGGCAATGAATATTGTGGAGGGCGTGGCTCATCACATAAAGGTGTATAACATCTCAAGGGTTTCACCGATCACCACGCAACTTTGTAGGCATATGACCACACATAATCTGAGGGGACCCCTCCATTATTGACCCCATCAAACAAAATGGGGGCGCTAGAGAGCTAATTTCTTATCTAGGCCTAACCGCCATATCGATTTTTACTAAACTTGGTAGATATGTAGAACAGGACGCCTCAAGGTGACTGGAGAAATTTAACTCTAATTGGCAACTGGGTGGCGCTATAACAACAGAAAAATGCTTAAAAATGGCTAAAATGCGACCGATTGCTGTGGCTCCCCCTGTGGCCCAAAGTTTTTTCCGGCCACTTTTATTTTCATACTATCAAATTCACAAAAACTCTGTCTGAATACATTGCTCTTCTTCATGGGTTCAGTTGACTATTTAATCTGCAATTTCCTATGACCTGTATCCTAAACCCACACCATGTGAAACTGTACGTGGGCAACTGTGCACTCAATGGGTATGGACTAGTTTTAATATAAAAAGTGTACCCTTTGATAGTGAAGTCGTTTGGGGAGGAAATGCACATAAAAAGCCAACACAAGTTCTTCATTCATGTTATGATTAAAACTACAAGTATGCCCATTTAGAGTGAATGTAACCATACATTGCATTCAGGGTCAGAGTAGAATTACAGCTCTCTGCATCTCTGCAGCCCACACTACTGCCAACACTGTCTGAGCCAAAGGACAATAGCTTTTAGTTTTGATTTTATTACTGGAGTGAATATGTTTAGTGTTCTTATGATATTTCAGTTAAGCAGCAAACTAGATTTACACTAGCGTTTCTCAGTGTGGCTTTTGAAAAGGGTGGCATTGAGGTGTTCCCAGGGCAGAGGGTGGGGGTTTATGGTTTAGTCTTACATACACATTTTCACAATTTTATCATGAGACGTACCTTTACTACCATCATGAAAGGCTTTTTTTTTCCAGTGAGACTTTCCCTGCTATAAACTAGGCTTATTTTTCTGAATTCCTTGTGCACAGCTTTTCATTCAACAGCGTGCTCTGGTGCTTTGAGCACACACCTCTGTCAAATCTTTTACCATGCCTCAAGCTATCCTAAATTGGATAGGGGGTGTTGGAAAACCATAAGCAAAAATGCTTTATAGACAGAGAGTGATGGGGACACGGCCCAGGGACAGGCAAGCTCGGACAGAGTTTTTGGCTGCATCCACCACGGGGTGTTTGGGGGTTGTTTTGGGGATTTTTTGTTCTGTTTTCTTTCACACAGCAGGAAGCCTCATCTAGAAGTCATTGGTCTGTGCGGTTGGCTGTCCTCGCTCTTTGTTAGATCTACTTTTGCTTTTCCACTTTCGAAGAAGAGCAGTGCACATCTGATCGCCTACACTGTGATGCATCCAGAGAGAATCCCAAACAGTGTTGTGTCAGACACTGTGAAAGGGAACTAGAGCGCAGAGCAATAACATACTGCACAACAGACTATAGGGGAGATGTGGGAGGTGTTTTGAATAGTAGCAGAAATGACCTGTTAGAGTCCAGTGATTTATAAAATAATGAAAATGAATTAATGTGTCATTGGCATGAAAAGTTGCCACATGCACATTTGATAAGATTACTTCTACTTCTACTACAAAAGACACAAATGAAGACAGAGGAGTAAATCATGCCTACAGGTGTGTGGACTCAGCAGAGATATCATTAAATGAGAAAAGCTGAAATACAGGAGAATAAATATTTAAGAGCAATACAGAATACCTGAGAGGCTTAGTGCATTATACTCAGTTTTATTTTGAATTGTCACCTGCTGCCTGAGGTATGTGTTTTCTGTCACATTAATTAAGACATTTCCACCATTAATTGGTGCATAAGAAATTCACCAGAATGCATTAAATGTTTTTGACGCTCAAAATTTCCAAAATCACGCTTCTTGTTTGGCACCGGCACCAAATTACCACTTTCTGATTGGCTGCTGTTTGTGATCACAAAGGAGACCTAATTAGAGTGTATGAATATGAATAGAACAATTTTTATTCACGTGGCTCATTTTGCCCCCTAATTAAATCATAATTATATACCAATTTTCCAGTTTAATCAAATCTGTTACTTGGCATTTGGGGGGGGGGGGGCTGTCTTGTTGAGAACTCCACTCTTTATAACTTATTAACAACTTCGGCTAGCTTTTGCTGGCTGGCTGTTACCATGTGATAGAGCAAGCTTATTGATAAGTTTTAATTAATCTATTATTATTCATTCTTTATTGTAAAACTTTTTTTTTTTTTTTATAAATTACCTGTTCACTTTAATCCTAAATTTGCACAAAGCCCACAATGTTATCTAGCATTTTCAAAGTACCCTACCTTTCCCCTTAGTTAGCTAACTTCCTAGCTAGCTAACTTACCACATTTAATACTGTATGTATTTGACAAATTAATGGATTTATATGGTAAATTAATGGATTACGTGTGCTTATGATATGGTCAAAGGTTTTTTTTTTTCCATCCGTATATGACACGGTAAATACAGGAACCAGCCAGTAATTGAAAAGAGAACATTCAAAATAAAAATTTCAAGGTTTATATTCCCATTTTGCTTAATGGCTTTCTTCCTTTCCAACAGTTTCAAGTACCACTTAAGCTTTTTGGTAGGAACAGAAAGTTCTGCAAGACAATGGCTACACTGAAATAGAAAGGGCTGATTTCTTACTTCCATTTATAAAAAATTTAAAGAACATCAAATCCATTGTATCTTCTTGGCTCTCTTGCCTCTATAACCAAATGCTGCCAAGTCTCAGTTCAGCTTGCTATCTTAAATATTACATATCTCTCAAATCAAACTTTCAAGTCAAATGATTTGGCTTCCTTACTTGATCTTTACACTTTTGGCCAAAGGTTTTCCACTTTACTATCTGTTTATTAATGTTGACTTTACATTCCCAGCCAAGCTTAGCATCCTATGACTAGATCTTTGTTGACAAGGAGCGTTCCTCAAAATTTTCTAAATAAATTATTCAACACTAGTGATTTTTTGGATTTCATTAAAGTCCCAATAATAAGGACATTAAAGCATCTTTATTTTCTACACTGTGACGCTGTTTCCAGTTAGATTATGAAGTGTTCAAGAAATGAGTCCTGAAACACAGAGATGAGTCAGCATTTTAGCACTCCCAGTTCCCTCATATTGAAGTCAATAAGTTTTTTTTTTTTTTTAATGGGTTTTTGGTGAGATGCCTGAAACAAGGTCTGTGGTTAACACAAGCTGAAGATACTTTTACATTTTGCTCTACGACATAAAATACGTCAGTAAATACCCCACTGGAGCCTTTACATGTCTTAAAAAAGACGGTTGCTTTACAGCCTCATTGTGGTGGCGACGGTTTTGTGACCATAGTGCTTGTGGATAGCCTAACGCTAGCTGTTTACTTCTGGCAAATGCATTTATGCTTAAAAAAGCGGCGGTGTTGGTTCGTGAAGATTACCTTGCTAAACAAAACGTGTAAGTATCATGAATGCTTGTTTGCCACAGAGCTTATTTTCTACAATAATCCAAAATTCAGTGGAATAATCCCATTGGCTTTTTGACAAGTGATCCAGAGTGATGGTATCTACCAGGTTGGCCAGCAAAAAGACGTCACCCCTGTAGCACCCTAATTGAGCAGTGTACAGTTACAAGAGGGAATTAAATCAAATCCTTTAGAGTTTATGGAGCTACACCATACTGTCAGCTTCACACACACATTCCTCACTGTTAGATCAGGAGGACAAGGGAGAGGTGAATAAATTATCTCAGCCACATTGTTTTTGAAATAGAAACAAAGATTTTGCCCACTGCTGGAACCCCCTCGCCTTATCTCTCTCCACCGTGTTCTTTTAACTCCTACACCCAAAGACGGTTTGCTACAACCCACAAATGGCCAAGTGTGGTTTTGTGTGACCAGTGTGGCTATGTCTCATTTTATTGGATGAACTTTTGTAAATGCCCTAGTGCAGGATGAGTCATTAAAGCTTGGAAACAGTTTTACTTGGTTTTATAGAAAGAGAAAAGGCAGGGATTTTTATGTGAAAAAACTCTCTCTTTTTTTTTGGACATTTATTTGGCATTTAATAAGAGATATGTGATCAGTTAACACGGGTACACAGGATTAAAACTGGGAAAATGTATTTTTCATTTCACTGGGTCTTTAAAGTGCTTCCGTCTCCTGAGCTATCTATATTTATTTGGTGCCATTTCCCCAGTTTAACACAGATAAAAGCCTTCATATAATGTTCATCATGGTTGAATGATAAAAAATCACTGCCTGAAAATGGAGAGCTGATAGAGGGCGGAGAGCAAAAAGTTGAGACCTGATCTTTACTGATGAAAAACCTTTTCATATTTTAGATTCAGATAAAAATGCAAGGATCAAATACTTACTCTGAGTGTCTCTTAACTGTCACTGCGGAGCTGGGAATTTCTGGATGACAGCATTTGTGCTCAGTAATTTTTTTTTTATATATATAAATGCCCATTCAGATAGAGGAGGGCAATTGCTTCCTGCCAGTATAAATGGCTTAGATTGTGTGCATAAAATCTGTCCTCAAGTAGACCTACTGTTGTTTTTGATTTGAGATTTCTTTTTGTGGCATAGAAAAACTCCACTACTGTTGCAGCCTCTGCCACTTAGCTCTGCAAGCAAAAGCCTTTGACATGTATCATCGTGCATTGTGCTCATACTGCCATAAAAACAACATCGAGTTAATGACAGCTGGTGAAAAACATCTTAGTTAATTGTCATTTGAAAAGTAAATGTGATTATAGTTTGACTCATCTGCACTCTTTGTTGTGAATGCTTGTCACGTTGGTTTAAAGAGGCAACATGCGGAGGCTGACATTTCATATTCCATTTTGCAGGAAGGAAGGACATTCCTTCAAAAGATAACAGCCCTAACAGTGGATCAGTGCTTCACATTATCTGCACAAACACTAACTCTACAGGTGACAAGATGCCACAGAACAGTTAGAGACCAAAACCAACATGTGGTCAAGCTATGGAGACATCGTCAGTAACTGTTGTCACCACAGATAACACTTTATTGCAACAGGAAATCTGTTTTTACAAAAGCCCTGATTTCCCCTTCCCCATTATTTCCCTTGAATCTCTTTATGAAATATGAACAAGACACAAGTTGGGGAAAACAAGGGGACAATCAAGGGAATAGGGTTGTTCCATTTCTATTTCCTTCTTCCTTTCTCTCTAACACACTCACACATGTGCAGTGGCAAAGCAATCATGTTTGTGTTTGTCATTTCTCTCATCCTGAATACCGCACAACAAGTACTCATTTTGGTGATTATTATGTTGGAGCTGCAGGATGCGATTTTGCTGCCCACTAACTCCCGCAGCTCACTCAAGCAGCACTTTGGTGCTGAAGGACAGGATCGTAAAGCCTACAGCAAGTTCCTCTTCTTCTGTGCTAATTATGTTTTGTTGCGTGACACACCACTATGAAACAAGCAAATTTAATTTCCTGATCTCATGTCATAAAATAGAATCTAAACATCTTATACAGCACTTTTGGGAAAGAGACACAGAGTTGTGAAAGAGTCCCTGGAGCCTTGCCTGTAGCCATAGCAACAACAGGCAGATATAGACTGGGGTGAACTGACAATGATGTAGACGTCATTGTGCTTTAACAAAATGCTGTGGTCTTGCAAGAGATCATTTCATTTTTAAATGGAATCTTTTCAGTGAAGTCAAACTGAGCAGCGTGAAGGATACTGGGCAAGGAACATTTCTGCTAAAGAGATCTAAACTTTCCAAGCATAACTGGTGGGAAAATGTCCTTGAGCTGTCAGTCAAACACCAGTGGTCATTGCACTTTATCCTCAGGAGTCCTCAGTTTGCAGTATAGAGCTTCTAAAACCATAAAGCAAGTAGACAATAGGCAAGCTTTTGATGCCTGTGAAATAGAACTCCACTCTTAAAACACATGTAAAACAAAAAATCATTGCTCACTTAATATTACTAAGTTTCTTATTCAGTTTCTTATTCAGGATTTTTTTTTTTCTTTTTTTAGGTAGATGAAAAACCAGGACAAAGAAAGGGGAAGTAAACATAATCAGGGACTCATTAATAGAACAAGGACACAGAGCAAATTTTAATCAGAGAGAGGGCCATGGCAAACAAAAAACTTTTGATCTCATGGGGTTTTGATCAGAGCAGTTAATGAAAAACAGATGAATAAATCCGACTTCCATGTAACAACAAATCATGTAAAGTAAACATGTCAAAATACATGGTTAAATGACCACAAATAGGAGCTGTGTTACATTTCTACCAGCAATGCCATTTGAATTGTGTAGCCCTGTTATTAATTGATGCCTTCACTGATTCCAGCTTGCCCCAGATGATGCCTGGAAGTGTCCCCACTGTAAGCAGCTTCAGCAGGGCATGGTGAAGATGAGCCTGTGGACTCTCCCTGACATACTCATCCTCCACCTCAAGCGCTTCCGACAGGTAGGTGAGCCGTAAAGTGGCCTTTGGTGAAGACAGGTACTCCAGTTAAACGTGCATTTGATTATGGTGCTGTTAAAGCTGCAGTAAGTGATATTTTTTTTAATTAAAGAGGCCCTAATTTCAGAGCATTTGAGTTGTGTGGACATGGTCCTCAACATGGAGGCAGCTGAGCTAGCAGCTAACAGTGCTAACTCCATAAACAGCGTTAAACAACAGCAACAGTGCTGACAAAGCTAACGGTGTTAACCAGTGTTAACCAGGGCACAACTTGAGGGTGGGTGCTATGCTTACGTGATGAAGCCAGCCTAATATCAGCAGTTACTTAGCCTTAGGATCCCAGGGCAAAGCAGCAAAGATGAGCTTGCCAGTGGGATACACATGTACACTAACATGTACACATGGCCGGACTTGCTTATCATAACAAATAAAGACTTTATATCTGCTCAGGGCACCATGACGCCACCACATCTTGACATAGCAATAGTGGTTTGCTGCTATATTAATGCTCTGAATGCTCAGAAACTTGAGCAACTGAAAATAACTATGTGCAATGTGAAAGGGGTGACTCACAGAAACTTATCATCAGAAGTTCCCCACAGCTCTACAGTGTGTTTACACATCCTTCAGCCCATTGTTTAGCACAATAGCAAACAAGGAAATTTAGCAACTACTTGTGATCATTAGAACTTTAAAGAGAGTGATATTTCCCTCAGGTATTGAGGCAGACCACATAATGGCTAAAACAAGACTTAAAGAAAACAACAACTCCAAAAAACAACTAAATTAATGCTAATGTTTTCCCAGGTTTGCTGGATATGTGAAAGGGCAACAGTTTGTAATCTGAGTGAACAAATGGCATTCCATGAATGCTGATATAGAGTACAATATCACTGTGACTTTTAACTGTGCATGTATCACTCCACCTTACAGCGGATTACATTAACCGTTAATTAGCCTATTAGAGTGTTGTTTGATCACTGATAGTACTGTTTTGAAGCAGAGTGACCGCTCTTGTCATTTGGAGCTCCGCCTAGATCTTTTCATGGAAAAAACACTGTAGAATGTTTGAGCAATCTTCTTCAAATTTGAAACAAATGTTCATTGATACGTGTGCCTACAGCCCCATAAGGTCATTTACCTGCTCAGATTAAGCCACAGACAGTTATTCATCCATTTTTTATTTTATTTTAGGCAAAATCTTCAATTTTTTACTGACTTCAGAGGCCCATTACTCTGTCTCGGTATCACCTAGATTGCTTCTGACACTTTCACAAGAAACTTCAGAGAGTTTTCTTTCTGGCAAGTCCTCGTGTGCATGTAGTCAGAGCGGTTCAGACGCTACAGTCGTTTTAATTTGGGTATGTCATTTTAGGCGTTTTTGCTACGAAATGGTGGTGGAGTGCAAGTTAAAGGGGAACTAATGGTTGTTTTTTTTTTCCCACCTGGACCCTATTTTCCGACGGAGTACACGGACATACATGGATGCAGAGCTCATTGAAATTGAAGAGCGGACGAGGAGAGAGAGGGAGCAGTATTACTTCGGTAGCACATATACTAAATTTGCAACAGGCAGAGGAACATGTCAGAATCCAGCTAAAGGTAAACACAGACGTTCATTTCTCCTTTCCGTTTTGTTGTCGGATAATTATACTAACAGTCCGACCCTATCAGTGTTAAAAAAAATGCACTTTTAGTGGACATATTCTGATGTTGTTTGACGTTGTCTGAGTGCCCTATTATTTAATATAGCGCACACTCACGGGCTGCAGGCAGGTCAGCCCTAGCTTCGTACTGGAGAAATGTCAAATATTGAACATCCTATCACTCATTTAGACAAAAGTAGATCGGAAAATAGGGCCCAGGTTGAAAAAAACATTAGTTCCACTTAGTTCCAATATTATTGCACATTGCCCATGTTAAAGTGCTAATTGAATTGCACACCGCCCGATTGCACAGGTTTATGAAGTGCTAGTTTATATTGCACAATGCACTATAGCACATACAAATGTGTGTGCAGGTATTATTGCACTTAAATTAGCATACATAGATGTATTTATGTACGCACAATTACACTGAGTTATATACAAGTCTGATGAAGCTGTTAACTTGTAGGGATCACACATGCCACTGAAGTGACAACAAACTCTTACTTAACTGCTAGCACAATAAATGGAAAACATACAGACAAATGACATGATACAAAGCAGCTGACCTGTGGTGTTGTGTAAACCTAGCTCACACAAAGTGTGAAGCTAGTGTGTGTTTATGTGTTGCTTGGGAACAGTCCTGCCCTGGTCCAGTTGCGGAAATATTTGCATCTGCTTAGCAGAATAAATGATTAAGTAAACAAACAAATCATAACCTGTTATTGCTTCTTACTCTTAAATAATAAATGGTGCTTTTAGAACTGTTGTGTAAAAGCAACATGAGCTGCTACGACCAAATCACACCCATGCTAATATCCAGTACAATAGCACTCCTTGTCGTGTCATATTGTCTAATTAACACATTACCCATAACAACTTTACAAGGTGACAGTAAGTATAAATATTGTGCTAACAGCTTGTTCTGCTGCCCTTAAGTGCTCCAGAAAATCAATTAATGCAGCTTTCAGAGGAGCAGAACGGATTATTAGAATTGTATCCATGCTTTTGTATGTTTTGTTGTGCTCTTGGTTTCTGTGAGGAGTGGAAGTTACAAAATAAAGCACTGAATCAATTCAGTAACTAACTGAGTGAAATAAATGCTCTCAGATGAACTGTTGCATCAAATATTCTGCAAAGAAAACATTTCAGGCTATGACAGCTTGAAAAGATATAATGGGTGCTGAATGTCTGCAAGACTGTCAAGTGGACACTGCAAGGCAGAGTGTCGCCTAGTTAGATGGGAATATTGCGGAAATATTTGCATCTGCTTAGCACAACATAAAATCAATAAAATTGCCCGTCCTGAATGTGAACTTCAACAGCCGGTTTTCTTTCCAGCACCCTTGGAGACAGAAGTGTCATTGAAACATAGCTTCTGCCCCCCCCACCCCTCTACCCCCTTTTTTAAAATGTGCGCCAACACACCGTCTGCCACAGGCATTGTCCCTGATCACCATGCATTATTGAAGACGCGTGTTACAGCCCGTCAGCATCCAGCATTGCCTTGTGAATCTCAGCCACCCTCGACATCTCGCAGCTATGAAGCTTTTTAACAACTTCAGTGAGGAAGTATGAAAGGGGTCAACTCACATATCCTCCATCGAGGCGTTGGAGCACATGCACACACACACACACACACACACACACACACACACACACACAGAGTGGTGTTTTGTGCATTCTGACTGTTTATTGAATGCAGGTGTTTACGAATGAGATCAATGGGAAGCATTCTGCTGGTGTTCATCTCTGGGGATAAAGATCACCTGCCAAACAGAAAGAAAATAGACAAGCACTAGTGCTATCTGGTAATTAGAGAAGCACTCGGAGAGCATAGACTTCCACCAAGGCCAATAACGCAATGTTAATTTGTATATCTATCTATCTTCAGTTCCAATCCCAAATGTAATGGGTTCTTCCCTGGCCCGTGCTACACCTCTCCACCAAGTTTTGTGAAAATTGGGCTGGTAGTTTTTCCATAATCATGCTGACAAGCAAACCAAATTGAAAATATAACCTCCGCTGCAGAGGTAATAATTACCTGCAGCGTGACAGCCACTGATGCTGTGCTGTCTTCCTCCGCAGAGGGCATGACTGCCATGTCCAGGATTTTATCCTCACTGCTGGGCTATATACAGCAGGTCAGCAAATCCACATCCCTGGTAAAATAAACCAATGCTTTGCCTCAGCAAAATGTGTTGTTTGATGGAGACTCAGACTAGGTACTGTAGGTTGTACCAGTGTCAACATCAAAGCCTCCCTGTTTAGGTTTTCAAGGTGTAGCTATCTCCGAAAGCTATGTGCCAATTCAACACTAAGTGTACTTGTAAGTGTGTTTTTGAAATAAGAAGACATTTTGACATGTCACACTGCGAGGAGCACAGGTGTGAATGATAAAATTCATGATGAATACAATTGACGGCCATCCAGAATGCTCCAGTGTCAGGGTCTCTGTTTTGTGCGTGCTGGCTCACTGTGACACTGTAATAGCTTATGGGAGCACTTGAATAGAAAAGTGGCATCATTAATATTTAAGTAACACTTGCTTTTCCTGCTGTGACGAGTTAAAATGTCTACAGTGGAAAAAAAGGTTTATGCTTCAAACGCACCAACAATAATAACAGCCCTCTACCTGTAATACACAGTCACACACAGTCACATCTGGCCCGCTATGTCATTCTCTGGGAAAAACTCCAACACATTAGCAGTCACAGGGGACTCGTTAGTGTCCCCACATGTCTGACATCAGGTACGTCCACACATAGTGGCTGCAGTGGCACGAGCTGCTGCCCTGTTTCCTGTTTGGTAAAGTTTGGTTTAAGTGCCTCTACAGACTGAATAATTATCTTTATGCTGCTGCTGTTCTGCTTCATTCTGGCAATCATTTCTTTCAGTGACTGACTGGAGGAGAAAATCTGCACTTCTCAATACACATTTCTTTTTTGTATGTGTGTGAATGAACCATACCTAATCTGCCTTTAATTATATTGTGGGTGATTCCCTCAGCAGCTATGTTTGCTGTTTCCAAAACTGTACAGTGTGACCATTTAATTCCTAATTTGTCCTTGTTTAATTAGCAGGTCAGTAATGAATGCAGCATATGGATGCGTAAAGTGTGTGATGGATGCAAGCAAAACACAAACTGTAACCTAAACCAGGTGATGGAGGCCTGGGAGGGAGAGAGGAGGAGATGTTTGAGACAAAGCCATTTAATTAGGCTGAGTAGTGTACTAACGTTTCCTGATGTCGGTCCTTACTCTGACCATTAGCTCCTCAGTCAGGAAACCAAACCAGCCATACAAGCAAAAGGCTGGAGGCTTAAATTGTTGAACTGAAAGTCTGTATTACTAACTGGAGATGTGGGGTTTTGGACTTATTTTTCAGTTGTCTTTCTCACACAAAACTGCTGCTGCTGTCCAGCGTTCACTGCACTGCCTTTATTAACATTTTGATCATTCTTTTTTAAATCAGTCTCTTTTGAGTCCCCCAGTTTTAATGACTCATATACAACAAGGGGATATTATACTCTGTTGAGAGAATTTTCTCGTCTCTATGTTAAACATACTGTTTAGAGGTGCTAATTGTCCAAGTGTATGCAAATGCAAGTTAGGATTTTGGGGAATATAGTGGCTGACAAAATATTCATAATTGTTGTAATTGGTTTATAATCACCTGAAACTAAGGGTTGTTGTTTTTGTTACCTTAGATCATGGGGTGTCAAACTCATTAAAGTTCATGCGCTACATAGAGCCCAATTTGATCTCAAGTGGGCCAGACCAGTGAAGCACCTGCATAATAACCTGAAAATAACAAAGCCTTTAAATATTTTATTTTCCCTTTGTTTAAAGAAGTAACAATACAAGTAGCTTTCTGAAAACGTTAACAATTAATGAACAATCCATTTTCAAAACAGATGATGAACAACCTGAGATGAAAGCTGAAGGATGAAAGAAAAACAAGCGCAATTTTAACAATATGTCTGTTTTTCAGCAAACTCACCCCCAGAGTATGGCTTTGATGATGACGCTGTTTCGTTAGCAATATGGTAGCGAGCTTTCACAGGTGCAATGCTGATCTCTCAACTAAAACTAAAACCAGACTTATGTTTCCTCACACCTGTCAACGATTAATCTTCTCTGCTCTTGGTTGATCTTGCAAGTTGTTTGATTTTTCACCATAATGAGTTTGAGCGTGGGGCTAAATATAAAATTCCTTGAGCACTGTAAGGAGCTGTGGGCATACCAAGCTTACTGGCTTCCCATTTACCTTTGTGAAGAAATAGGAACTGATTCATTTGAACAAATAGGAATAGCCATGCATTATTCTCTGCAATTCTAACATGTTTCATTGAGCTGGCCGTATGTTTGACACCCCTGCCTTAGAATGAGCCCTTTACATCTACATATAGAGCAGGTCCTTGTCTAAGTAGTCTGCTATGTCACTCTACAGTAGCCCAGAATGGACAAACCAAACACTGGCTCTAGACAGAGCCATTTGCATTTTTGCATTGGCTACCATAGCTCTCTGACAGGCTTGCCTTACAGTAGAAGTTTCAGTTAGTTGCAATCTGCAACATCACCTCTAGATGGCACTAAATCCTAAACACAAGACCTTTAAATGACTGCCCATCAAATTATCTGTGCACGTTCCTGTCTGATGGCCAAAGGTCAACCAGGGTGTATCAGTTCATGGCAGGCACTGCCTGTAAAAGTTTATCTAGCACCATTCTACCTCCCACACAACCTCTGGCTCATTTTTCATGCAAAAAAAAACCAAACATTTTTGCAGCCAAGGGAATGTCCAAGCTATGCCTCCACTTTTGCCCAGTGCTTGATTGGCACCCCTCTGCCTCCTCTCACAAGCAGATGGCATCATGTGGAGCCCTGAGCTTAGTCAGGCTCCATGAGTCAAACCCCAGCCAGACTCTTTCCTCTTCTGACCAAGATGATGATTCTCAGGCTCCTTGTTATAATTCAGTCAGTCACTCTGTTGAACTCTGGGCTGAGGAACAGTTGTGCACAGGAGACTTACCCAGAAGCCATTGATCCACACAACACAGTTTCTAAGGTTGTGGGGGCATGCAGGACCTTGCATCATGATAAGGTGTCAGTCCCAGGTGGGGAAAGGGTCTTCGATTGTAAAAGGAAAACCCATACTGAATCACACTGTGCAGAAAACTGCTGCTGCTTGTCTCGTAGTGGCTTCAAATCTTCTTGCATGTCTAGTCAATAGTAATCACATGCAGGAGTACAACAGGAAGTCATAAGCAAAGTTTTTTTTAGTTTCTTTAGTTTAGTGCAGTATTTTTATGCAACCTTTACAACTCAAAGTCATTACTTCTTACTTTTGTACATAAATTGTATAGTTTTAAAGTCCACCATATCTCTAAATTTGAGAGCATGTGGGTTAATAAATAATTTGTTGGTTGGTTCATGATAATTATCTCTGTTTACCATTCTTGTAGCTCTCCTGTGTAGCATAAAAGTTGGATTTGTGTGTATATATAAAGAGATTTTTGTGATTTGTTTCTATACATATTGTGTGTAGTCCATCATCATGCTTCAGTGTTTCAACCTATTGACTCCTGTGCAGCTAGTTTTCTTCCCCATGTGATTCCTGAGTCTTTGACATGTCAGTTTTATGCCTCTGCACCGGTGATAGCCAAGGCCAGAGGCATTATGTTCTTGGGTTGTCCTTCCATATGTTCATCTGTCACATTTTTGTGAACACGATACTCCAAGAATGCCGTGAGGGAATTTCTTTACATTTGGCACAAATGTCTTCTTGGACTCAATGATGAACTGATTAGTTTTTGGTGGTCATAGATCAAAGGTCAAGGTCACTGTGATCTCATCTGTCTCATACTAGTGAACGTGATATTCGAAGAACACCTTGAGGGAATTTCTTCAATTTTGGCACAAACATTCACTCTGAATCAAGGATAGCTGGTTAGAATTTGGTGGTCAAAGTTCAGTCACAGTGACCTTGTCCGTCACATACTGGTGAAAGCGATATCTTATGAATACCTTGAGGGAATTTTCTCGAATTTGGCACAAGCCCCCGCTTGAACTGTAGGAAGAACTGATTAGAATTTAGTGCTTGAGGGTCAAAGATCAAGGTCACGGGGCGTCAGTAGAGTAGTGGATAGTGCCGGCACCCCATGTACAGAGGCGATGCGTCGCTGCAGCGGTCGCAGGTTCGACTCCAGCTTGCAACCCTTTGCTGCATGTCAACCCCCGCTCTCTCTCTCTCACCCCATCTCACTCTATCCTGTCCATTAAAGGCAAAAAGCCCCCAAAAAAAACAAAAACACTTTTCTGGCCACTACTCAGTGTCATAATTCAGGAATAGAAGGGAAGACATTTGGTCAGACACTGAAATGGTGACACTAATCTTGCTGATTGTATAGATAGAAATGTGTGTGAAGCATCCATGTTTTTTCACAGACATGGATGTAAATCGTAAGTGCAACTGGTGTGGTGTCCAAAGGCATACAACCATGAGGCACTTATTCTAATTTTAATTTTATTTGCTGCAACTTTCATTTGAAAGCTCTTAATTCAATTTAGTGATACATTTATTTCTGTATGGTCCACCCCTCATAGATTTTCATGTAAAGATGTGTGTTATTTTTCATACCTGAACATATGCATATGACTGGGGTATGTTGAAACAGGTAGGCGAGCGAAGGAACAAGCTGTCAACCCTGGTGCGTTTCCCCCTGACTGGTTTGGACATGGCCCCCCATGTGGTAAAGAGGAGTCAAAGTATGAGGAACCTGCACCTAGGGGCCTGGCAACAGCCTTGGAAGCAGCCCTCAGGCCAACACCACCAACCTGCTGACATGAGCCTCCCCCACGACTATCTGTATGACCTCTACGCTGTGTGTAACCATCATGGAGGAATGCACGGAGGCCATTATACTGGTATGGAATTTGGTGGTAAATACTTCACTATGTAGTAACCCTGTCTGTCGGTTTCAGTCGGTTTTCTTTGTTACACTGTCAAATGAATGAACATGTGCTGAAACAATTAATCTATTTGTTGCTTATCTGACAGAAAATGCATATATATTTATATCAGCTAAGATAGTAACATTATGTGAATGCACCTTTGCAAAGATGAGCATTTGTTTACTGTCCTTGACGTCATACCACTGAAAACAAATTGACTACAGTAGGTGTTTATTTTTTCTGGCTGTTGATCAGACCAGCATTTTCACATGCATCATCAAATAATCTTAGGTGGAACTTAATTGTTTTTTAATTGTTTCAAGTGAATAACTTCCTTTCCAGTCTATAATTTGTTTATTCGCTGATGCTTAATTATGTAAAACACATCAAACTGCTGCACTTAAATGCTAACTGATTTTCAGTTTTGAGTGCTCATATCGACTCCTTTGTAGCACATCTATATTTTTCTAACAGTATGATCCCAGTTTCTTTCACATTTAATGATCAGCTTTCCCAAATAGCCCAACATGCTTTTTCATGTTTGAAAAGAAAGCTAGGAGCCCGGAGAGGTGGGATTATGTTGTGATCAGGATCCAGAACAAATCTAAGGATAACAACTGCATCTTGCAGCAGAGAGCAGAGAGAACAGATATTGTCACACCCTGTTCAGAGAGTCAAAGTCAGTGAGGAGGAGTTCAAGTAGAGATTTCTAAATTTCACTTTGCTGATGCCTCCAGTAAAATGTACTGGGCCAATGAATTTGACTAGCTGTAACTTATCATTTATTAAATTCAATAAATTCATCTTTTACATTCAAAACAAACTTAATCCCACTAGGGGCAATTAGTTTAGTCCCAAACAGCTTATACACAGAGCTTAAACCTTAGTATTAAAGCTATGGAAACCCTTCTTCTAAAGTTGTGAAGAGCAGTTCTTTGAAGTCCTCCTCCACTCAGACATGTGTTTTTCTTTTGTTAATTGCCCCTAAAATGTCAAGCCTTGACTATTCTGACTTGTATCTGTGCAAAATTTGTAATTAAAGAGGTGTTTTCACATTCCTCTACTGAAGGGGGTGATGTTTGTGCACTTTCCTATAATCTGCAAATCAGATGTACCTGGGGCAAACTAGATTAGGTTCTTCAAAAATAAGAAAGCCGATTGCTGTCTAATATGGGACACATATATTTACAGGGGAACAGACTTCAATACAGCACTAGCAGAGAAACCTGAAACTGCCAGCGCAGAGTGAACTTGTCAGTGCAAAGATCAGCATCAGCAGAGTAAGCATTAGCATAGTGAAAGCTTTGACAGTAAACATGGTAGAGTATGCACTTTTTAAGGTAAACTGGACCCAAAAACCCATCATTGCAGCTTTGTTTTATACTTCACAACCATTAATACTGTGTCAGCCACAGCCAGATAGCCTACAAGCTAACATATAACATAAACAAATGAAGGATACTAACTACACTTGCCATTCTGATGCGTGTGCTAGTCGCTCATTTTGGTACGCACCAGACTCCACATTTGAGTCTGGATTTGACTGAGGCTCAAACATTTAGAGCTGAATAATTCTGATGTTTATTCTAAGGTCTAACTGTTCCTAGCAAGAGCAGTGCTGAACAAAGGGAAATGCTCTGGCAAAACCTCAGGCCCCTCTTCAGAATTTTTTTTAACTGTTATGTGGGAAAAGTGCAGAAAACTGCAGTGCCATGAATGGCCATTTGAGGTTGGTTCTAAAAGCGAGTAAATCCCCATAGGCCCCATGTGAAAATGCCGAACTTTACAGCACAAATAAGCATGTTTACACTCTGGTATAAAAAATAGTTTTGCTTTCTATAGCAAATATTCCCCTCATGACAACAGTGCGAGGGTGAATTTCTATATAACTCAAACATTGACATTTTATTGAGGCTTTAAGTTACACACAAGCAAGACTAAGGCCCCTTAAAGTGACTGTTTGTGGATAGTGCTCTCAGGCTCTGCGTAAGATCCACCCCTCGCTCCTTCACACCTCCACCCTCTCATCCAAATATGGTCACTTCTGATTCCAGAAAACCAAGATGACCGGGACCGAAATGCCAAATTGGAAGCTTCCAAACGGGAGTCCACAAACCAATGGGTGATATTGCAGTAGCCACATTCATTATTTTATACAGTCTACAATTTTTATATACTTTAAAATATGTTTGAAGGGGGACTTCAAAGTTAAATTACATTGCCTTTATCAGCAGATGGCGTTTACGTCATCTGCCCCCTCATACAACCATCTTTTTGATGGTTGTATGAGGGGGTCCAATAAGTTACTGCAGAATCTCACTGTCTCATTGTGTTAGCCAGTGTTGGTTGGGTGGTAGTAATACCTTTTTATTATTCAGTAACTTTGGGTATTTTCAGTGAATGCTGAAACCTAATGAGGTTTTCAAAAAGATGAGATGTTTTAAAAGTCCTTTTGATGAGCAGTGCCACATCCTGTGGGAGTGAGAAAATCCCATCAAGGAAAAAGTCTTTTTCATTATTCAAACCTGACAAACATTCTGAAAAACATTTTTTCAGATCTTCCAGGACTAAACTGCATAGCATAGACATAGAAATATAGTATTTTAGCCCTGGAAAAATGGCTTGAAAAGTGTCCATTTGGATAAAAATCTTTTTGGGTGTCTAATGACCACTAGACATTGGCTGTATGAACTCTGGTCTTTCCCAGTACCCTCACCGGCAGTAATTGCAAGTAGTCAAGGATGTCCTTACATATGTGATGTATTTTCAGTAATTGCTAACAGTGCCCCATCGGCACTTAAGTCTGCTGGTGCATCAAGGATTTAGGACCACTAACAAGTTCATCCCCTCATTCACCTTAATAAGTGGCCCCCAGTCACCTAAACTTCAATTATATGCTTTTTTATATTTTATTTTCACATAAAGTGTCATGAACAGCCATACAGAATCACAAGTACAGTAATAACAAAATAATTTAACAGAATAAAGTGGTGGACTTAAAAATAAAACCTTTTCCTGACACAGTCTGAAGCAGTCACTTCCATCGCTAGTCTAGAAATACATCCGTCCAGCTTTTGGGGGACACAGTCCAGTATGTAGGCAATAAGTTCAGATGACTGGCAGAATGGAAAACTTGACCCACACAGATGAGGGAACAACAGGTCTGTAATAGGAGAGGATGGCTGGCAAAGACACACAGCGCTGAGGCGAACATGTAGCAGTATTGGAGACAGCAGGAGATGAGGAAGGTGAAGATGTCCTCGCTGTGACAGCTTGCTCAGACAGTTTCATCTTGTCTCTGGGTCCTCCATGGCATGGAGGTGGAAATGGGAGCCGCATGCACTTTAATAAAATTGATGGGTGAAGCCTTAGAATTTGTACATTCGGTATTACCTGACAGGTGGACAAATGAACAGACAGAAGCAAATCCTCCATACTGAAACTTTACATATGAGTTGAAGGGGTGGTTAGTGGAGGGTTTTCTGTATGTGATGTGTATGTGTACCATATCTACGTTGTCTCTACGTGATATCTAAGTCTTGTTTTGTCAAGTTTGGACCACTTCTTTAGCACTGTTTTTTAAAGGTCCAGTATGTGAGATCTATGGGGATTTAGTGGCATCTAGCAGTGTGGATTGCAAAATGCAACCAGCTGAAATTCATTCAGTGTTCATTGTTCAGGAGGTTTTTACCAGGAGCCAAATTATCCACAGAGGTCTCTTCCTCTCCAAGACAAACAGACCAGGTGGTCGAAACAAGTATAAACACAGAATAAAGTACTTTCGTGTTACAAATCAGTGTTTCTCCTGCCTTGTTTGGCACATTACATGTTGGCCGCTAGCCCAGCACCTGCTAAAGTGTGCACACATTCTTCTGATCCAGACGTTCAGGAGGTTTTTACTGTGAGCGAAATTATCAGCAGAGGTCTCTTCCTCTTACTCTAAAGCAGTTTGGCGTGTCACAGATGGGCTGCTAGCCTAGCACCTGCTAAAGTGTACTCACCTTTTTTCTCTGATAACTAAAGGTCCAGAGGTGCTAGTTTTTACTGGGAGCTGAATTATCTTCAGAGGTCTCTTCCTCTCTAAAACAAATGGACCCAGTGATTTAAACAGGTAAAAACTCTGCGTAAAGCAGTCTCATGTTGCAATGCTGTCATCACAGAGGAGCTTCTAACTGCGGTGGCCAAAGTGAAAATGCAAATGGATCGATCTAGAGCCAGTGTTTTATTTGTCTGCTCTGGGTTACTGTAGAAGCAAGGCAGTGCAACATGGCGATCTCCGTTGATATAAATGGCTCATTCTAAGGTAACGGAAACACAATTCTTATTTTCAGGTGATTATACGCAAAAGAAAACATACCTATTATATTATATTCTATGTCTGTCAATATATCCCCTTTAATCCTACACTCTGGACCTTTAAGTAAAGCAGATTTACTTACTTAAAATGTGTTGTACAAGTTAGAGGGTAAGGCTGGCAACAACAAATCTTACGACAAGTTGAAACCAGCTATGAATTTAACCTGTTTTTTTTTGTTTGTTTTTTGTATAACCCAAGCTTGATATAATGAACATGCAGCAAAAGTGAAGTTTTGCTTGACATTAAGTTAGCACTTTTTCATGTTTGCTATGAAGTTACGTATGTCCATGGTTTATACTTGTTGTCATTTTCTAATCCAGCATACTGTAGGAACTCAGTGGACGGACAGTGGTACAGCTACGATGACAGCAGTGTTGACTTGGTGCCAGAGGAGGAAGTCTGTACCAGAGGAGCCTACATCCTTTTCTACCAGAGACGCAACACCATTCCTCCATGGTCAGCCAGTTGCTCCATCAGAGGTATGCTATCAAATGGCGAGCAAAAAGAGAAACACACATTATTTAATAGATTTCAAAAAAGGACATGGGCGTGTCTGTTAGAACAAAAACGTTTTAAATAATGTTTTCACAACACACACTTCTTACATGTTCTCTGAGCCATCTGAGAGCTGCAGGTGAGAGAGCTGCCTGACACAGAGTCTGGTGGAACTTACTTAAATAAATCAGCTGATTAAACATTAGCCATATTTGTTTTAACATCCACCATTTATGTGAGCTACAGTGTGGACATCGTGCAAATTTAGGCTTATTGATCTTGTTTTTGCTGGACCTGCTCAACACACATTTGTCATTTGTACACACCGCCTTTAAAAAGTTTGTTCTCTCCACTCCCAAAAGCTTGGTCGAGTGTCCTCTTTACAAATGGATGTGATTTTGTATGGAGGGTTTCTTTTGTACAAGGAGAACAAAACACTGAACAACGGGTCAACCAAACTGAAGACTGAAAAGCGATAAAGAGACAACGATACCTCCGAGTAACACTTAAATAAGAAAAGGAGAAATCACCAGTCAATCTAACAACTGAGTTGACTGCAGGGGGCCTAAAGAATAACGGGTTCCCAAGCAATTTAGAACCCAAGTGCACCGTTGTGGTTCAATGATGATCAAGGTTCACTTGAGTGTTTCTGGACAGCTGTTTTGTTCCATCATGTGATCTTGTGGGGACATCGACTTGATAGAAGTTTCAATCAATTCTTCTTTTGGGGCCAAAGCTCTTTCAAATGTAAATAATTGCTGTTTTGTATCTTCTCCACAGGGCTTATTCCTGAACACTAAAACATATACCGTAAAGCAGAGATGAAATAGTATGGAAATTTCAAATCATCAAATCTCTTTTTTTCGGCATATGTGTCCTTTTTTATCACTTTGTGTCCCAACAGAAAAATTCAGAGGTTTTTGCAGGTCCATGAACGCAGCACAGGTGGATTTCTTCCTCAGCAGCAGTGTGTGGAGTTTTAGTCAGGGAATGAATGTTTGATGAGTCAATCTGATCAGAGCTGATCAGATTAGACTGATGGATGATGGGAGCAGCTGCTGTAGATATGAGTGAAAGCAAACTTTTAGACCCAGCCCAGTAGATGGTCAAATTTAATTTTAATTGCACCTGGTGTTCTGCTTCTCCGTCTGTGCTATGAGTATGCACCGCATTCCTGTGTGGAGCAGTGACCAACTGAGCGATTTACATGTTTAAACAGTGCTTCTAATGAACGGTCCAGGTCCAAAAATAAATAAATAAATACATGACGGCAGATGGTGTTATAGTGGCGGGCTTCCACAAATAAATAAATATTTGGGAAACCCTACAGTGATCAGTATTATCACAAAATTGTTAAAATATGCAAAAAAAAAAGCTAAAAAAAAAAAAAAGGTACTAATACACACACTGAAACATTTCACTAAGTTTTATTTTGAAAACCACAAATTAAATTAGCAGCACCATGCACTCTTTGTTTGCATACACATTAAAATGATAACTTAGTCAACACTTTATGTGAAAGAAAACCACATCAAATGTGCATCAGCATTAGCGATTGTCTGTCTTTGAAACATTTCCTTCAGTGTCTGTGTCATTGTTAATGAGGACAAAGGACCAGTAGTATCACTGGTTTGCCTGCTGCACACCCACTCTGTATACAGGGGGATAGCAAAACAAACCCATGTTGCACACTGCGCCTGCAGCTAAGGCTGTTGCTAAATTTGGTAGATGATTGACAGTATTTACCGTGAGTTTTTCAAAGACTTGCAATCAAATATGGTTTTAATGATATTTCAAATTTCAGGAATTTTAAATTGTTATGTTGTGACACAGGTAACCATTTCATCCCGGCTGTATAGTTCCATAACCTTCAGAATAATTCAGAGATTTCTTTGTAGAGCTGAGCAACAAATAATGTAATAACAAACAGATAAAGAAAGGAACACAGTAGGAACACTACACTGTGTTCTCCATGTTTCAAAGCCTTTATGGTTTCAGTTGTCACATTTCACAGTAAATTATTCTGACTAGTCAAAAAGATCCATCAATAAAATATAACTAAGGTTGCACAGAAATGCTAAACAATGCACCAGAAAATAGAAGCAATCAAATTTGACAGTTACCAACTTACCAACTCGTTGTATGTGCAGGACTGTAACAGATGCAGGCTACGATATTCACTTGGCCAGCTCCTATAAAATATAAATACAGCACTGCACATAATGGAGAGGAGTGAGCAGAAGAAGATCAGCTGTTAACCGCACTGGTATTGACTTTATAAAGGTTCATTTTAAAATGTGAAGTGTCCTCTATAATGCCAGCTTCACCAATTATCCTCCTTAGTGAGTTGCTATGATACTGGTTCAGAGTCACAGCATGTTGGTACAAACACAAATTGGCAATTTGCTGAGTTTGAAGAGTTTTATATATGAGGCAGAAAAAACACCCTGAAGAATTCTCGCTGTACACTTTCTCTTACAGTCCATACATAATATAGAACATACATAATATAGAATACATTAATCACTTGAAAAAAAAAATATCTGGTGATAGAACTTTATATATTGACAAATATTGAAAAGAAAAGTTGTAGTCATTTGACAGAGTGTCTTTTTGCCCCCACATATTTTTATGCCTCCACACCAGCGATAGCCGTGGACGGAGGCATTGTTTTTTAGGTTGTCCGCCCATCCGCCCCATGCTTGTGAACACAATATTTCAAGAACACCTCAAAGGACTTTCTTCAAATTTGGCACAAATGTCCACTTGGACTTAACAACGAAGTGATTAGTTTTTGATGGTCATAAGTCAAAGGTCAATGTCACTGTGACCTTTTCTGTTTCATTCTCATGAACGTGATTTCTCAAGAACATCCTAAGGGAATTTCTTATAATTTGGCACAAACATTCACTTGGGCTGTGTCCGAAATCATTCACTACTCCCTACTCCCTACTCACTATATAGGGAATTCCCTATATAGAGGACTATATAGTGAGCTCATTAAAACACTTTCGGAGGGAAATTCTTCTAATTTGTCACAAATGTTAACTTGGACTTTACAATGAACTGATTAGTTTTGATGGTCAAAGGTCAAGGTCACTGTGACGTTGTCTCTGTTATTCATATGAATGTGATTTCTCAAGAAGACCCTGAGGCAATTTCTTAAAATTTGGCACAAACATTCACCTGGACTCAGTGATTAACTGATTAGATTTTGATTGTCATAGGTCAAAGGTCAAGGTTTATGTGGCCTCATCTGTCTCATTCTTGTGAATGTGATATCTCAAGAACACCTTTTGGAATTCCTTCATATTTGGCAAAATAATTTAGTTGGACTCAACAATGAACTGATTAGTTACTGATGATCATAGGTAAAAGGTCAAGGTCACTGTGTCCTTTTCTGTCTCATTCTTGTGAACATGAAATCTCAAGAATACCTTCAAAGAATATCTTCAAATTTGGCACAAACATTCACTTGGACTGAACGATGAATTAATTAGATTTTACTGGTCAAAGGTCAAGGTCACTGTGACCTTGGCTGTCTCATTCTTGTGAATGTGATATCTCAAGAATGCAGGTAGGAAGAATGACTGAAGAATAAACTGATTAGAATTTTGTGGTCAAAGGTCAAGGACAGTATGACCTCACAATATATGTTTTTGACCATAATTATGACAAAACTTGACACAAATGTCTAATAGGATAAAATCATAAAGTGATGACAATTTATGTCTATAAGGCCAAAGGTTAACTTCACTGTGACATCATAATGCCCTACAAAAACACTTTCCTGGCCATTACTAAATGCCATAACTCAGGAACAGAAGGGGAGACATTTGGTCAGATACTGAATTGGTGACACTGATCTTTGGTGTCCATCTTGAAACTGTGCCGATTGTATAGATCTTCTGTGCTGCCGGGTTGAAGACGTGTGTGAAGCATCCATGCTTTCACAGACATGGATGTAAACTGTAAGAGAACAGAAATGTCTTTAAGAGACACTTTACTGGTGCTAGGAGGCAAACATCTGCAGGGTAGTAATTCTAGTTATCATTGTGACAAAGGTTTTTGGCTTCAATAACAAGAAATACTCCTCCAGAAATAACTTGGACAGCAGCCTGCAATTACCTAATGACACCCCCATGGTGTATATTAATTGTGACCCAACAATGTCAAACAAATGCTTGAAGGCACCGTTGGGAGAGCAGAGAGCAGCTAGTAAATTAGATTTAATTGTGTGTGACTCTGGGGAAACTGTAGATGTGTAATACTATCACATTTTGATTCACATCTGCTGGATTCACAATCAAAAGCCCCTCAATAAAATTCTTCACTCTAAAATGTCCAAGGACAGCTACAAGTCAGTAGAGTCTAACACAGCTCCACACACAATGTTGTTCTTACTCATAGGATTTATGGTTTTGAGTGTGACATGGTTTATCCCATGATGTGTTCTTCCATACCCAGATGTAATTAACAAAGAAGAAATTAAAAGGAAAAAACATAAAAAATAAAAATAAAAATAAAAATAAAAAAAAACATCCACTTTGTGCATGCTCGCAAAAGGTCAGTCTGGCCTCCAGCCTGTTGCTGTGGACTGAGTGCATCAATCCAATGCCATCAGAAAAATACATGCAGACAGGAAGAACACAGGACACAGTACAGCACTGAGAGTTTATTAAGAATAGTGTGGAAAATATAGACGTTTTGGTTCAATGGAAGGCCAAGTCCAGAAGGACACGCAGTTTTGGAAATTGTTTTTCTTCCTCCTTAAATTTAAAAAAGAAACCCCCTGAACACAAGCACTATTTAGTCTCTGAAAATCTTTACACTGACCAGTTTTATAAAAGATTGATTTGCATGTGGACAAAAGGCCAAAACACATAGAAAAAGCTTCATTTTCTGTCCTGTGGACATTTGTACAAGGCCTAAGTCAATAAAGGTCAACAAATATGTAGCATTATTAACTGGCCATGTCTGCTCAGCAGAGGGCATGTCCATACAGATAATACATGTCAGGAGGCTTATCTTATCATGGAGGTTACAGCCTTTATCATTATGAACTGTGCTCTTCTTCTACTACGCATATAGGAAAGAGCACTTTTTTTGACAGCTGTTTGGGATTGCACACATTTTCTCCACATCATGCACTTTCCCTGCCTTCAAAATGTCAAGCCCTGTAGACTGTGTCTTCATTTGCACCCACTTCAGCTTTGTAAAATCAATGTACAACAAGCCTCTAAATGTAAAATATTAAAGGAAGAATGTGAAGTGCACTGGGGTGTGTTCACTCTGCACCACTCAGTCAGACCCCAAAAGAAACATCCACAAACACACCATGGCTTACATTTCTGTGTGTCTATCTACTGTGAGCAAGTCAACAACAAATAAACTCGGATCCCTCTAAAATGAATCCACTCAAGAGAATGAAACAGACCACAGTGAAGGTGTTAGATTCTCATCTCCTCAGGAAAAGGTTTGAGTACTGGGGACACTATTTTTCCCTCTCCACATAGTAGAATATATAACTGAAACTATGAGTTCCTCACAATGTGTTATTTGTGCCCTCATATCTGTCCTCCTCAGCCTGCAGTTCCTTCCATTTGCATACAAAGCGGAGATATATCTTGGGATGGAGTTAAATGGGGCATTATTTCTTCATCACTTTCAAACGTCAGATACTTTTAAAACAGGTTTTAGTTTCATAACTATTGGTGGATTTGTCACAGACCTCCTCCCGATAGTTTAGTTGAAAGGACCTTAAATGCTGTGAAAGCATATTTTCTCCATCAGATACTTACTATAAGCGACAAGCTCCTACATGAACATGTAATTGTTTTTTCTTCTTGCTTTACTCACTGGTTTGAGATAAATGGGAATCAGTTGGAAAAGGTTAATGTCACTTCTTGTTAATCGTTGTTTGCAGCATGTGAATCAAAATGTGATGACAATTGAGTTTTTCAGTTTTAAACTTCAAATGAGTAGTAACTAAGATCGTTAAATCTTAAATCTTGTTGATTATTTAGTCATGTATATTAAATATTTTAGTGAAATCCTTGAGATTTGAACGTTTTCAGAGGCTTTAAATAAGGTGGTGCAGGCCCACTGAATGCTAAATTTCTCTGTGAATTGATTTTTATTTATTTCAGTGTCTTGCCTCTGGCTCATCCCGCATGGGATTATAAGACACCATCTTTTTTTTGTTTTACAGCCATCTCCCGGTCAATAAACAAAACATTTGGAAAAGGAAATAAAACTAATCAAACTAAAAATGAAATAAACAAACAACAAAACAAAGCAAATCAAAAACACAAAACACTGAACATTCACAGACGAGCTGAATAAAGAGCCCATTTTCTCCTCTCCCATGTCCTCTCCAGAAAACTGGCCAATTCATGTCTCAAATTTGAACAGCCATCTTGATGTCTGTGTATCTTCCATGTTTACAAAATCAATATCCCCCTTTATCCTACCAAACAAAGAACTGCAGTAGTACACAGTGAAGTACACAATAAAATTGACAGCAGAAAACAAAATGGAATTTATCTTCTGTATTATTTAAACAGCACAATGGACAGATCTGCTTTTCTTCTTGTATATTAACATGCTGTCCAGTTTCCATTTGGACAAATCACTTAGAGTGCAATTCTCCATACCATATTCAGTTTTATCATCATAAAAGTACACAGTTTTGGTTAAGTCCATATATCACCAGCCCACTGTTACTTGTCCTTGGCAAACACAAGCTCTTTTACACAGAGATCACACGATAGGGCCACTAAGAAGTCCTTTGTTTACGCCACCTTTGCATTTTTACACAGAACCAATAACAGTGTTGACATATAACATATGAGTCAGCAGTGCTTTATAAACAGTAACAATGGCAAAACATGGAGATATTAATAATTTACCTTCTCTGTTATATGACAGCTGATCTCATCCTCTGCACAGAGGGTAAAGAGCTCTCTGACCTTTTTTTCCCTCATTTTGCGGTTATTTTCAGGAGCTCTTCTTCTTCTGCTTTGAGTTTGCCACTAACTGCTATCAGCTCCTTTAAAATACCACGCATGGGGTCGAGGTAGGAACAGCTCTGAAAAGCCATCAGGAACTTTATGTTCCTGATGGCTTTTCAGAGCTGTTCCTACCTCCAATGCTGGCTGAAAGGCGAGACAACTCTGCCCCCCCATTCTGCAGTTGTACCATTTATACTGTACAGAGCAGCGAGGTGGTTTAACAGTGTGAAATTCCTGCCTTGAAGAGGCAGTGTAAAAGGGGATACAGATTCTCTAAACAAACCAATATTGAATTTTTCATTATTGGTAAAAACTCACTAAACTCAGAGATGCAAAACAATGTGTGTAAATCTTTAAACCAAGAACCAGTAACAAGTTTATCCCAGATGAACATTTGCCTCATCAACCTACTTTAATCCGTATTAAGTAATCAATTCCATAACTGAGCTAACATATCTTCCCTTGAGCCTCACAGAAAATATCTTACAGCACTCTTATGCCCTGATTTACACATAGAAATATTTCTAAAGCCTCCAACCCCGGCAAGTAATCAAGTACAGGACGCACACAGCTTCACACATTTAAGGACATGTTTAGAAACTCATCTTTTAAATTGATACTTTTTCAAGGATTCCTCCAAGAGCTCTACCTTCTCATTCAGCAAGAACCTTAGCACCTTTAATTAAATGCATATATTCATCAGTATAGAAACCAAGATATTTATATGGGTCTGCATTGTTCGGCTATGTGATTCAAATTTAAGCTTTACTGCAGGTAGATTATAAAAGTATTGCTATATAGTATACTTCTTATTATTTTCCCACATGATCATCAAACATGAATTGATAAAAAGATCTAAAATACTATGCATACTTTACCTTTAAAACTGAGCTATTTGACAAAGAGTGCTGCAGAGCCATATCCAAGCATGCACAAGATACTGCTTTAAGATTAGTTGAATACATACCTATTCAATCATTTTTGTAGCAAAGTTAAGTGTGACTCAAATTCGAAAACGATTTGTCACACTTGATTTAATCCATGCACTTTTCAGATAGACAGGGTTTTTTTAATTTAAACATTTTTTTCAAGAATGTCAGACGAAGCAGTTGCTGTTGACAAATGAGCAATAATGTGATAACCATTTTACTGATGGAAGAAAAAGACTGTAGTATACAGAAGTTATTTTGCAGGTAGACATTTGCACTCAGCACTGTCTGCTGCTCAAAGATCTATTGTTGAAAAAACTCACAGTTTCTGTGGACATGTATTGTATATGTGCTACTCTTTACTCCTTCATTTTCTGAGGAAGTGAGTCACAGGTGGAAATTTTAGACATTCAAAACTCTTCTTGAGGTAAAGAGCAGGACAGGACACAAGGCAGCAGTGAAAATAGCTTCCAAAGCTCCCTATGAGGGCTGAGAGTCTTAAAAGTCAAACTAATCGGGGAGAAAAGACTCGGCCACTCAACCCTACTGCAGCAAAAATGATCTTGGAGAGGAAATAAGGCACTGTAGAAAGCAGATTCATTTTAAACTCATGAAAAAAATACATTAAGCTTGTGGAAATATGAAATTTAGAGGGAAAAAATTTGCCATAATAATGTAGTCAGTGCTGTTATTTCGAGACCTCCACATAGGATACACTTTCTGCTTCCTATGTGCACCCTATGTGCTTTCAGATGTCCAAATGTCCTCCCACTCTGTTTGGAGGAGAAAACAGATGATGCATTTGAGAGATTGAACATCTCAATGATGGTGGACCTCCATTGATTCCAGGTTACAGGCTGGTGAATAAAGGATAAGTGGACCAGGAGGCACAGGTGACAAATACAAAAGCACTGTATTATTCATATTTAATGATGCAGGACAAAACATGTTCACTGCACTGGCACTGGTACTTTATCCTTAGTTAACCTGACTCAGAACAGCAAGCAGAGAGCCATGTTTCCCAAAACTGGTACACTGTATTTTTTTAGCATTATAACTATATTATAGCCTTATATATACAGGACTAGTATTACCTGAGGATATTTGTAATAATTGCAAAGGTCATCCGTGATCTTAATACTGTACGAATCAGCCATGTTAGAAATTTGTCAAGTGAAAATTCCACTGCAAGTGGCCTACCTTATATCACCAAACTCGCCTCGTTTCTCTGTCTTTTCAGGTAGAAAATTACAGAGGCTGTGTTGGCAATTATTAATAAAGATTTTGGCAACGTTTTGGGTGCAGGAAGCTCATATTTCTACACAGTATGGAGACATAAAGCTCGCAGAAAGAACAAGTACAAATACTTCAGAAGAGCAAACTTTTTTTGTAATTTCTAAATTACATGAGCTCTCCAGGTGAAACTATACCCGTGTGAGTAGGGCTTAAGCTGTAGATGGTGTTCCAAGGTTTTGGTGGATGCATGGTAGAAACAAATTTTCCCCCAGCATATTCACTCAAGTACTTCAAATGCGAGACTTGTTACACATGGAAGGAGTGTGTTAACATTGTGGTGTTATTTCATTTAGCTAATTAAGGATTTGAATAATTACTCCACCACAGCTGCCCGTGTAATTGAACTGGTGTAGCTATCTCTCTGTGTGTTTGTGTTCATACAAACTTAATTTAACTTTAAAGGACATCAGAAGTTTCACTTTGGGATGATCTGTTTGTTCAAAGGGCAACTTTACACATTGAAGTCAGTTTAGGAGTACAAATTTGTCTTCTCAGTCAAATTTATTTTGAAGAATAAAGTTGTATGAAGTATTTTTGTGCCTCCAGAGGGAGCTGCACAAAGTCTGATAAGTTGCCTCAAGTGATGTAACGTACCGTAAGTCAGTGACAGTTGGGGCTGAAGACTACAAGTTTGACAATGAAAACTATTCTGTGGGTGTGGAGTTAGAAAGAAGTGATCTTACCATGTCTCTATAGCTTACTCCTTATCTCTGCTTGAGGCTAGCAATATGAAGCTACATTAGCCACTATTAGAATAACGCACCCACAATCCTCAGGAATGAATAAAGAGAACTGGGTAAAACATTGGAGGAGGGCCCTGTTTATTCCTATGAAAGTTGCTCTGTGGCACATGAAGCCAGAAAAGTTCAACTCCCCAGGCATAAAATTACCTGGATCTTCCAGATCGTTGGGCCCATAGAGCAAGCACACTTGACTAACTTCCACTTTAGCATTCCGCTGACTTGAGTGGAGATAAAATGATTTAATCATGCACCTCTTTTTGATGTTTGAAATGTTATCGCACCGAATGGATCGAATCCTAATTGTGAAATAAGTAATTTCACAGAGTTTGTGACACTCAGAAAAATTCATCCACTAATTTACAGACGTCTCTTTCACAAAGCAAGTCTATAGGAAAAACCTCTTTTAGCCCAGTGGCATCATGTGACGAACCCGGAAGTTGTAATTCTTAAGTTTGGCCATTGTGTCAAATTGGCTTTAAAGTGTGGTGCTGGGGCTCTGCATATCTGACCAAACTGTCTGTGGTTTGGAAGAAGAAGAATGCATGGAAGTGCATTTATACTTCATCCAGCAGTCTGTATTTTTGTGTTAAAATGTCCTCTATGAGCCCAACAGTGTTTCAGGAGTGTGATGAGAAAACAGTGGAGTTTTCTTTTATGGTTCATATTTTCCCTTTCATCCCCCATGTCTCACAGGCTCCACCAGTTCATCAATGTCAGACCACTGGCTAATCCGCCTGACAGGGGATAGTAAGAGAGGCAGTCTGGTCTCTCGATCCTCCACCACCTGCCCATCCTCCTTACCTGACTCGCCTGAGTCTCCAGTCTTCCTTGAAAATGGTTCTAAAGAGGAAAAGGGTAAGGGGCCACACCTAATATTTCCCCCAGTCTGTTTAGTAGCTTATTGGGTGTTTATTTCAACATTAATTCTGTGCTGAGCTCTTCAATTTGAATAAAAAAACTAAAACATTTTCCTCTCTACACAATTGTTAGGGGGTTTTGAGAGCAGGCCATTTATCAGGGGCCTTCAGGGACGCAGCGTGAGCATGAGAGCCCCCAGCAAGACCAAGGACACTCTGAGCAAAGTGCTTCCCCTACGTTGGTCCCTTGGTTCAAAGGACAGACGGAAACCTGACCCAGTGCCTCCATCTGTCCAAGATCCAGCCCCTGTGGAGCTGGTACAGTACTTGGAATCTGGCCGGCGGCCCCGATGCACAAAGGATCCAATAGTAACATTGATGAGCGAACCACGCAGCACCAAGGAAGCCGCTGGGGGCCGGGCTGCAGCCAACGTCAGATCTTCCAGTGTAGGAAGCTTAAGTTGTATGAGTAAGGCAGTAGATGAGCTGCCACCTGACTCTCCACAAGTCCCAGAGGGCCAGCGGAGGCCATCGGAGAAGACAGCCAGCTTGAGACGCAGGAAGGGGAGCCAGACAAGAGATGAGAGCACCACAAATATCAGCAGTAGCTTCAGCAGTAACACCCTCACCAGGAGGAAGGATGCCAGGAAACAGAGCTCCTCCAAAGCCTCCCAGGATACTGCTGAGACAAAAAGGAGTGGTGGAGTTCAACCCAGCTACAGCACTCCTAGCCTTCAAGATGGGACCCTGAGAAGACAAAAAGGGGACAGGCCTGATAGGGAACACCACGGTGGACATGAAGGAAACTCTAAGAGCAAGAAAGGAGAAGTTCCCAAGAGCCATGAGGGACTGCTCTCTTTCTTTAAAGGTAACTTCCTGAAGAAGGACAGGGACTCAAGGAAGTCCAAGGAGGCTGAGTCAGGAAAAGAAGGAGGTGATGAAGGAGGCAGGAGGACTCTCTCTAGGCTGTCACTGTCCAACGGAGCAGCAGGAGGAGGAACCGGGGTAGAAGGAAGCAAGTCTAATGGCTCGGGCCATCCAGGCGATGAGCTGGCAAACAGGAAAGTGGGACGGACCGCGGCGGACATCAAGCGCTCCCAGAGCTCCTCCAATATCCCCACCAAAGCGGAGCAGAGCATGCGTAGGACAGCATCTTTGCATCGTAACGGGATGTCTACAGCCCCGTCGCGCAGCCTGACAACAGACAAACCGTCTTACGGCACCCTGCAGAGGACTCGTTACAGCACAACCTCGCTGGGACGCAAAAGGACAGTCCCTGAGTCCAGCTTCTGACACACACACAAAAAACATACACACAAAGCCTTTTATCTGTCATGAAGTGAATGACGTCCAATCTTTGACATCAAAGCAATAGAGCTCAACTCACAGTGGTGCGCCTTTTTGTCCACAGAAAATGAACTGGCTCAAGTGGCTTGCACAATGGAGCTGAGAGATACGGAGAAAATGAAGGCTTCTTTAATGCTGGGATATAAAGAGCAGAATGAAATGATGGTACCTGTCCGTCAAATGTCAGAGGGAGTCCATTTTTATTCTGTTTATTTTCTCAATGTCTTAAAACAAGTGCCTGAGCAACTAATATGCAGTTTAGACCAATGAGTTTGTCTGTTTAGCACTGGAAGCACGAAATTACACACACACACACACATACGCACATACAAGCATGTTATCCGCATCTGTGTCTTATTACTGTAGTGTGAGTGTCGGGATTCATTTTGAATTCTCATTGTTGTCTGCTTAAAATGAAGACACACTGATTGTGTTCATTTCTAAGAATGTAATGTGTCCACAAGATAAATGGTGGTGCTTTGAGGCTGCAGTTTTCTGATTAACATCAATTATTCATCTTTAAGCCCTTGTTTGACGTTAATTTAAAGTAGCTGAAGGATGGCTTTGAACACAAAGCACTGTTTTTATAAAGCAGTGACTGGTCCCCATGCGACCCAGACTGCAGTTGTTGTTTAACCTGCAATAAATAGGACCTCTGACCGTAATAACTCGCTGGGTTGAAGTGATATCCTGTAGAATGACCTGACCTGGGTCTCCTAATTATTATTTAGACACTAAATCCCCACCAGGTCTAATAACACTTTATAACTGAGCCGGACTAACCTCCCTGTGGCAGAAGAGAATTTGAAATATACATTTGTCTACTGTGAAGTGTAAAATGAATGCAATATCCACTCTTAAAGATTAGTTTTATACCTTTTATATAACATCAGTTAACCATATCAGATGCATTCCTTGGGTTTTGTTGTTTTTGTTGTTTTATTTTTGGTTTAACATCTTTTTCTTTTTTTTTCTTAGTTTACGATTGATTATGTTTTCCATCAGCTTGATCAGCTGTCAGGAGACTGTTGCAGTCAGTCATATGGTGTACAGTATGAAAGCGGCGTCCCCAGTTAACACAGCAAAAGAGTGTGATTTTTTTTTTGTTTTCTTTTTTGTCCTGACTCAAAATGCAGAATGAGGCTGCATCACATGTGGCTCTATTGAAGCTGTGATTATAGCGGCCTAAAAATACAAACCTCTCTCTTTTGACTGTGAGAAATTTTCCCCAGAATCAGACATTGACTGATGTTGATTTTTGCGAGCAGTCTTCCCCTAGAGCAAAGCTGGAAATCTTGCAGCCTAACATTGACCACATTTTGGCAGTTAGATGTGAAAAAAAGATCCCCAAAACACCAAAATGGATGCAAAAATGCAACATGTAAAGAGTGTCAACAGTTTAAGGGTTTGGATTTTTATTTATTTATCCCAAGTCTGACCAGTCTAATATATAGAAGATTTAAATTGCCTAAATTTAAACATTTTTAAAAGAAATAAAGTGAAATACAATGCACATTTTTATATGTATTTCCTTTTATGTATGCATTTACTGTGGGTTATTTACTGTCAGCATTTACCGAGAACTGAGCCAAGAGGATTCCCCTAAGTATCTGTTTGTACACCTGCTTGCGGCACAATCCATCTCTTAAAGCTGCAAACAGTCAATCACAAATGGAAGTGATGCCTACCTTACAGCAGAAGGCTTTGAAAAGATTTTGAAAACACTGTTATGAGACTAAAGTCTGACACCCTCTCACATCTAAAGACAATGTAAGCTTTTGCAAAGGCCTGGAATGTTACAAGGTCCCTGTTTGCAAAACTAAACTAGATTCCCTTTGAGATTATTTTCCATCCTGCTCCTGGTGGAAAATATGACGTCAAACCCCCTCAAACTCAAAGACATATGACAAAAACAATTCCTTAACTGTTCGCAAAACACATAACCTAGAAACACAAGATAAAAGGCATCATATGTCAACAGTATTATTGTCAGTTGGCATCAATACGGTCCATAAAGATAAACTATTATTTGCACACAAACTTTACATTTTGGATTTGACGCCTCAACTCAACACCAGCCTCTGTTTGTTAGCTGTGCTATTTTAGTTAGACGAGACCATGAGAATGAGAGAAAAAGTATTTTTGAAAATTAAGATTTCTTTGCTCAGCCTGCTGCCCTGCCCTGCTTCTGATAAGCAGTTGAAAATGGATGGATGGACTAAAATAAGTGTTGGTTGGTGGATCAGATACAAGCCGAATACCGATGCTTGTTCACCCCTTCACCCCACAACGTTCTTGCACCTCCCCTCCAGTCCCTTGGAGTCCCTTCCATGTTTACTTTCTACATGGTGTGCTACTACAGCTATTGGCTGTTGACAGTGTTCAAGTCATTGAACATTGAAATCTCCTGATAATATTAAAACATATTTCATTGTATCCAGCCGTCAAGGCAAAAAAAAAACTTACACCAAATGATCAGGATTACAGGGGAGCACACCAAAACTTATGATTTCATTCCGCCATTAGAAATTTATCCGAATAAAGTAAAATGTTGTTTATGTAGTTTGAAGGGTGGTGTAAATGTGACATCAATAGCAATGGCCCTCTGACACTAAGATCCACCCATGGTTCCACCCCCAAGGTAGCCTGAGTGTCAGACTGAAGCTCCCAGAACCTTCAGTCTGACATCGCCTCCATTGAAGGCGATTTACAAGGGGGAGGGAATTTGATTTTTTCCCTAACCAATCAGTAGAGATCAACGACTCACCCAGAATCTGACGTCATTAGTATCCATGCCTCGGGGGTGCCGAAAACAAGCAAGCATTGCCCATTTAAAATGTCTCCGTCGTCGTGCACGCCCAGCTGCATCGCCGTTAAATCCAGTTTAGCAGCTTCCTTAATTTGGTCCTCCATTAACACGAGTAGTGGCGAAATACCTCGATAGCATTGTTAATGTGGTCTGTAGGATCTGTAGCGGTCGCCATTGTTGCTATCCTCACCAGTTACCCACCGGCGGTGATATTTTTTTTTTCATAGGATGGTAGGGGAAGGTACCGCCTTTTCCACCTCTGATTGGCTAGAAGGGCTCTCCTCCGATTGGTTATTTGATTTGGCCGTGAAACATCATCTCACGTTCATGGCATGCTGTCGGCTAGTCTGTTTTGATCGTCTTTACCACCAACAGAAGTAAACAAAGTCAATCCAACAGTGTGATAAGTGCGTGCCGTCAGATTTATATTAATGGAAAGCACATCGCCGAATTTAAGGTTGACACCTAAAGTGTATGTCCACATCTTAACATATGTTCTCATAGGCACGAAAAGTATCCAAAGGACGCGGAAAAATGGTAAACTAAGCGATTTCTCAAGGCACTTTGGCAGCATGCTCTGGAGGACTTTAAAAAACTTTTAAATTCACTTTATTTCGTTGTGCCGTTTGTTTTAATTTAGGCATTTTAAATCTTCCATACTTATCAGAAAGAACTATTTTGTGAATCTGGTGTTATGAAGGTTTTGCCGTGCACAGCTCTTTTCCCAGCTGAGAGTATTATGATAAATGATGTCAGTGTTTATGTCCTGTTAATTTAAACTCTGCTGGATTTATGGGGGCACATGCAAGCACATTTTATTTAATTCAGTCTAATCTGTTTTGGTTTTTTTTCTTAATTTTACCTTTTTTCTCCCCATATGAACATGATTCACATTCAAATTCTGGTCATGCTATATGAGTGCAGCAGGCCAGCAGGATCACCTCATTTTTGCTGCTGCACTAATGTTCCCATGTTTTATGTGCACAGAAATCTTCCATGATGCCTTCTCAGGCTCTACACACGTATGGCCCCTCATTGATATTTGCACACTGCTGAGACTTGATTTGCACTTAACATATGAGGAGTTCTCTTAAGTAAATAGCAATACCGCTCATGCTTAATAAGATTCTTCAACTGAATGACACTGCTGTTTGAAAAGAATCAGTCATACTTGGAACAGTTTACTGACAGTGTAAGGTGTAAAAATAACACAATGTCACTAAGATGGAGAAGCTGCATTGTGCACTTCTCACCGACACTATTGACCCTGAAGTAGCTTATAATTGAAAACATAAATGAGTTAGATAACACACATCAAAGCATAAAGTTAAAGCTCCATATCAGCTTCAGAAATAGGCCTAAATGTGTGTGACTGAACAGTCAATGGTGTATTCAGGCCAAAAATTCAGCCGTAGAATGTAGAGGACATTGAATAACCCCTGTCTTTTGCAAGCCTTCTCTCTGTTAGAAGAATGATTATAAATGTATTGTACAGCTTCTGTCCGTTATCTGCTGAGTTTAGCAGCCTTCAGCTGCATACACAGAGAAAAGCACTAGATAGTGTCTAAGCACTAAACCGACAGCCTTTTATTGTTTATAGGGATGCACCGAATATTCGGTAACCAAATATATTCGGCCGAATATTGCAAAAAAAACACACATTCAATATTCGGTGGAATAAGTTAAAAGCAAGGCCGAATAATAGCGGCGTGTTTTGATAACGCAATCAAACAGCGTGCCGTGACGGGCGGAATAAAATGTCGGTAGTGTGGCGATCCGTCCGTCACGGCACTCGCATTTGCGACTAAAAATAGTTTTGAGCGAGCAAAATAGGCTTAAATCATTCAGCACGCTGTGCGAGCAGCCTACAGATTTCAACCAGCAGCAGAAACGAAAGGCAAATCCCACCGATTGTGGGTTGAACGGGGGTCACAGACACAGACAGTAACGTTAATGTATTCCTGTCAAATACGGCGGCCATCGGCTTACCGGGCAACGGAGAAGTCGGCTCTAATAATATCCTCTTCTTGGTGTCATGACTGCCCAGAAGTACCTGAACAGCCGAGCCAGCCGAACACAGGTATGTGACGTGTCAGAGGAGAAACGAGCCGTTCACATTACTCTCTTTCCGGCAGTAACGGCCCACAAACCTCACCGTACTTTAGGGACTGTTCTTTACTTATGAAGGGACTGTCAGGGGAGGAGGGTGGCTGGTTGATTCTTATTTTATTTATTTATTTTATTTTGATCCCCCCTATGTTAATCACTGATTGATGCTGTTTTTGAAGTACGAATAAGTCAATAAGTAATTTATTCCATTGAAATATCATTGATGTATTATAGAAAAGTGATTTATCTTTTCATAAATGACAAAAGGCACATCTGCCTCATTTTTGCTGTGGTATCGTGATACTACTCAGAACCATGATATTTTCACTGGTATGGCACAGTGGGTCCCAATTTTGGTACCATGACAACACTAATCTGGAGGGGGTTCATCTGCAAACACTAATGAAAAACTAAACAACAATATTCGGTATTCGGTACTCAGTATTCGGCCAAGCGTTTAATAAGCTTCGGCTTCGGCCACAAATTTTCATTTCGGTGCATCCCTAATTGTTTAGTGTGTGTAATTTCCCTTAGCCTTGACACTTGATGGTAGATACAGTTCTGTGCTGTCATCAAATCTTTTTTCATTGGAGTTCAGCTGACTCCCACTGGAGATTTGCATCAGTGTGTTAATCCGTATTAGAGACTAGAACAAGTTCTTTTGTTTGTTGCTAAAGAGGCAAGCAGAAGTTTATTGACACAAGCTGAACTCTGCCAGGTCACGGAGTAGCACATCTGAATGCTTCCTCGCACAAGTACTGATGAATATGAGTTTGTCACGCTTTTGTATTCTGTTTTTAAAAGAATCATATCGGTCCCAGAGGTCTCTACTTATTCAGTCTAAATGTAAAATAAATTCACAGAAATCCTTGGCAATTAGAGGTTAAAAGTAATTTGCCGCAAATGCTGTATTTTGTTCAAGGCTTTCCTCAATGCTTCAGTTTGATCTCACATTAAAGACGCTGTATACGACAATCACAACAGTTACACAGCAACAAACAACTATGTGTGGAGTAATGGTGTCCTGAGCAGTGAATGAAGTCACACTCCCTCTGTGTGTGTGTGTGTGTGTGTGTGTGTATTGTAGTCCAAGCTTCTCAGCCCTCTGTTGTGGTCGACTGTCTGGCCGAGCGTACATATTAGTGTGTGTGAGTTTCTGAGTGTGTGTATCCCACTGGCTAATCACCAGCATTCTGCACTGTACTCATGCAGCAGTCACCAGAGATGTGGACCTGAGTCACATGAGTTGGACTTAGGTCACACTCGAGTCACAAATTTGATGACTTTAGAATCAACCTTAGAAAATCAAAAAAGACTTAAGCTCAACTTTGACTCTACCACCAGTGACTTGTAACCTCACTTGGTTTTCAGCCTTTTGACTGGAATATATTTCCAACCTTTCTCCGGGCCCAAAATAAAGTTTGTATTCAAAAAGTGTGCCAAAAATCAATCCATTCCCTCAATATTCCTTCCCAGTAAATCGACTCTTGATGCCCCAGATCCCCTTTGTTTGAAGCAATCAGACAGCATCTAACAAATTGCAGGAGAGAATAATGAAATACTAGCAGTGCATTACTGATTGCCAGTTGGAAAAGAAGATACCAAAGATAATTTTATTTGCTCACAAAAACTCTGCAGTGGTCAACAAAAAAGGAACAGCGGTATGCAAAACATGCAAGTTGAAAAGAAGGAGACACAGCAACTTTTTTAAAAAAAAAACAAATAAGTACAAATTTTAAGAAGCATTCATGATTTTTGTCAATAAGATATATTCAGGTTGGGATTATAGTGGGTGAAGAGCACATCAGGACTTATTTAGGACTCGAAACTCAAAGTTTAAGACTTGGGAATTGACTTGGGACTTTTCAGGCTTTACTTGGGACTTGACTGCAAAGACTTGAGACTTACTCGTGACATGCAAAACAATGACCTGGTCCCACTTCTGGCACCACCAACATCGTCATGAAAGCGTAATGCTCACACGCATAAACACTGTTAGCTCTGTCAGCACTGTTGCTGTTGTTATCACTGTTTTTAGCGGCCGGCTAGCCACCTCCATGTTAAGAGCTGTGTGGAGACAACCTGTATATGTTCTCAATGTCGTATCCAGCTGCTTTAATTATACTACACAAAATGCTGAAGTACCAAACAGTATCACAGTTACACTCCAAAATAAACAAGCATTTTTATTAAAGGTTAAAATCAACGAGCTGAAGCAGACTGTATTATGAAGGCAAGTTTTCTATGCAGAGCATCAGTATGCAGTTCACTGTGTCACTGTTTTATTTACACGTCGAATATCTGAATATACAGTTTTTCATGTTTCTGCCAAGGATACAAGCTGCTGTTTCTTATGAACAAAGACACTATAGAACGCGGCTTTATTTCAAAGGTGTGGGTATGGTATTACATTGTGCTGCCTCATAATTTCCTTTGTGTTGAGATGGATAGATTCTACTTCCCTTCTACGTAAATCACCGTTGTCATAGTGAAGGCTTCAATTCCCTTTGCTTCTTGTTTGATTTTCAGTACCCACATTGTACAGAAAGGTGTCTGAGACTTGCCCTGAAATGTGTCTGTGCGCCAAAGGCTTCATTGCTGGTGCACTTTGACACACTTTGCAGAGCAGGAAGAATATTTTAATCTTGTCATGTCTAAAACCAAAATGGTTGTGTTGTCAAGTAATTAATCTTCCTGCAGGCATTAGTCATAGCTTTGATTAAAGACATACCGCTACATTATAAATCAGATTTTTAAGCTTTTGTTGGAAAAGGCTCTCAGCTAGTTGAGTCAAACACAACCCTCACAAGAGCTCATACCGCATTTATTTTTTACTAACATTTTCAGTAAGCTATGATTCATTTTTTATTTTTTTTTTACATCTTTTGAGCCAGTCTTAATTACTTAAGCAATAATAGCTGAATGTCTTATTTATTAGTGTTGGTTCTTTGCACAAGTTTTGAGTCGAAAGTGCTGTTAGTAAAGCTTCTTGAAGCGTGTGCGTTCAAAGTTGGAGATGGAGAAAGTCAAGCACAGAAGCTTTTATTCTCCAAACAAAAACCTAGCACTCATGACAATATTAAAACCTAAATCAGATGCTTAGTTTTCTGCTTGAAATGTCAAGAAGGATTGAAGATAGCTTTGTTTTGACTGAGGCTACTATTTGGCTTTAGTGTTTGACATACCCTGAGTGACTCACAAAGGCTGCCATTCTCAGTCGAAGACATCAGTTGCAAATTCTACAAAAACAGGCAAAATCACTATAATCACAGGGTAGTTAAAATAACATGGTAGCTGGAGATTTGTGCTCTTAATAGCTAAGCCTCTACTAAAAATGACAGCTGTGTAATAAACAAAATAATGGATCCGTTTAGAGTCTGATGCTCACACTGAAATTGTGTGAGAAGAAAAATGTATGACAGAGAATAAAACAACTCACCTTGAAACTTGCAGAATACCGTTTTCAATATCTGAGCAACCCTAATGTTATAATGGCTGCAATTAGAACATGCTTTCACAAATCAGTATAAGCCAAAATTCACCGTTTCCATCTTTTCAGTCCATTTTCCTGAAAGCTACTACATACATCTGGTACAAACACAAGGCCAGAGTCTCTTCCCTGCCAATAAGATGTAGATAATTACTGACATATGATTAAATAAATTCACAGTAGATTATTATAATTTATTTGAGAGGCCGATACTGAAGAAGAATAGAGTTAAAGTAGGAACACAAAGTCTGTATTGCATTTTAAATGTATGTTTGTTTCTGTTTTTCTTTGCATGGTTCAATCCACATGTGGCCCCACACACACACACACACACACACACTGACACAATGTTTACTCTGCCAAACTGAGCACTTCTGTGTTAACACAATTATTTTGTGAAATGTGGATCGAAGATGTTTTTATATGCAATTTTTCTACATTTTATAAAGATTTAAAAAATCTGTGTATATATTTGTGGACACACACAGACCCAACTGTGTGAAGGTGTGTGTGAGAGAGAGAGTAAATAAATAAGTTTATTATTAACAGTTAGTTTTTGGGTGATGGTGTAGTGATTTGGGAAAATGATGCCAAGGTATCTAACTGAACTCACATGCAATGTATTCCATGATTTGCATAGGGGTGTAAGAAGTATGCTTTCACTGTAAAACAACAGTTTCTGCCTGTACTGTCTGCTGTACATGATGGTATATTGTTTTATTTTTCAATACATCAAATAAAAAGGTATTATTTATGAATATGGCCTTCAGTCAACACTTTTTTATATGCTTAATATGATAAATAATGTATTATTTTCTCTTTCAAATAGACTGACTGAAATGAATGAGGTGTTACTCGTGATTGAAGGAAACATTGGTTTACTTGGGTTCATCAAAACAAGCAGATAGCAAAAAAAAATCTGTCAGTGAGTTTTGGTGTGACTGTACCACATACCAGACTTTGTCAGATGAATGTAGGGACCCTCAAGCACATCCTGAGTAGCTGCTCCAGGGCACTGAGCGAGGGGCGCTATTGTTGGAGACACGATCAGGTCCTGAAGTCTATCGCTGAGGCAATCAGCAAGGGGATCAGTGACAGCAGATACACCCACGCTACAGCCAGGAAGATCGAGTTTGTCAAGAAGGAGAGCAGTCGAAGAGCAGACCCAGGACCTCCTCTGCTGGTCTGCTTTCCACAGCACGAGACTGGGTGATTACAGTTGACCTGGAGAGGACCAGGTGCATGCCAGTGGAGGTGGGCAGTCGGGGGTTTGCAAGTCATTCCCTCAGCAAGGCCTACGGAACCCTGGGCATTATGGGCCAAAGAAAGAGAAGAGCAATCAACAACAACGTGGAGGCAGCAGAGAAGGCATCTAGATGGCTATGGCTGAAAAGGGGTGACCAGTACAGCATGCCACTTGTACACAGGCCGAGGCTTGATCAACCTCAGTCGGGTTGCCTGGAGGAGGCTGTCTGTTGCAAGACCCGAAACACCCAATGAGGCCAGGATACAACACTGATGATGTGTCCAAGTATGTGCATCAGAAGATGTGTGAAGAGCTGTCAGATGAATGTAGAGGTCTCTGTAAATATTTGCTCCTGAAACACGGAGAAGTGGAATTATAAAGGACCATAAAATGGAAGTAAAGTATAATTCAAAGGTGTACTTAAGTGCAGTACAGTAGTCAGGCCAACTGTCAGGAAATATTGACGGGGGAATGACATTTTTAAAAGTGGGCCCTCATCATAAAATCAAATCATGAGTGAACAAATCATTTTTTCTTCATTTATTCCGTCAATTTTGAGGCTACTTTAGTCAACTATCGGTCAAATTGTGTGCAGACTAAAATTGTTTTTCAGTCATACCCAATATATGCAATTCCAAGACATTTTAGGGACCATGATATGCAGAAATATTTAAATATACCATTTTGAAAAGAGCCAATGTTCATTCAATGTTCATCATTTGCCTCCTTTGAAGATGGAATAACGCGGTTGGTACCAATGGATGCCTCAAGGTCCACTAGTTTAATGTGATTCTTATGTCTTCACTGTGTCTTTTAAAAAGAGCTTGATACAGCAGGTTTTCTTACCAAAAATTAGTCTACCTCACTTCTCACCATCAGCTTCGCCCCTCATACCTGCTTCTTTTTTTTTTTTTTGCCAGACATTTGTCCATTGGCTCTCTTCTGCTTTTACTTTCTTGTTCTCTCTGTACCCTGACTTTTCATTTAGGAGCCCCTGATTTTTGGTGAGGTATTCTGACTTAGCTAATCAGGCTGCAGTCCACCTCACATGTTTACAGCAGCGGCACTTGTGAGTTCTGTGCATCACGTACCTGACCCACATCAGACAGACTGTACCATTTCAGCGGTACCTGACGGAGAAGGGTATCAAGTAGGCATTAAATGTGTTTTAATGGTAAAAAAAAAAAAATACATTTTTCCCATCATGTAAATACATCTTACTTGTATTGTCAGTGATATAATACAGTAAGTAAACCATAGACCTATTCATGCCCCCTCCCCTTGGTCTTGGGTGGGGTCGTGAGCCCCCCTGATGGTGGGCCTGACAGTAGTTGTATTAATTTTACTTACTAAGAGCGTTAATGATTACTGTATTAATTGCTTTGTTGATTGCAAGAAAATAAATGTATTGTTTAATTAATTTTTCAAGCTGGTAGCAGCTTCTCATACATGAGGATTTGCAGCTTCTCTGTAAGTTAACTGAATCTTTTGGGTTTAGATTAGGATGTAGTTTCACTAGCAAAGACAACGTCGATAAAGATAAAGATTTAGAATAGTTTGTTGCATATGATGGATTAAGGGTCTGGAGTAAAGGATGAATGAATGAGGGATGTATAAGTATAGAGAGGACCCAAATGCAGAGCAGTAGGAAGGTTGAAGTTTTCAACAAAAAGTGAGCTTTAATGCTTCACTGACAGACCAACATGAGCTTTTATTTGGAGTCATGTTTCCGGGCACCTAAACCCAATATTCTTTCTCTTTGAGCTCTGTTTTTTTTTCTGTTGGGGCAGGGGTTCCAACAACTCCTGAGAAAAACATCTGTCTCTCAAGCTGCTAAATGCTCCCCAGCGAGTCTCTAACTGTGTCTGTCTGCTGTTTGGTTACGCTGAGCACGAAGTGTATTGAAGGTTTTCAAAGATTTTTGGGTCAAAATAGCAATAAGACCAGAAGAACCAAAATAGTAATTTTGCAAAAAATTAACAATGGGTTAAACAATAAAGCTCCATAAAGCCAGGGGACGCTGCAGATTCAAGTAATAAATCTCTTCACACTGTCACTTTGATTTCATAAAGAAATCAATTAGCTTTGGTCAGTTATTAGAAATAATAGTTAGTTGCAGCCATAACTTCTTCAGTCACATAATAGAAGGCAAAACTTGAAGGAGGCCTTTCAACAACTCTGCAGCTGTTAACTTTGGCTTTGTTTCTGGGAAAGGAGACTGCAGCCAATTAAAGCAGTTCATGTTTCAAATATCTATTAATTAATTTTAGGGATACAGAGAGTCTTGAGAACCCATGTGAGAATGGGGATGTAGAAAATGGAACCAACAACGTCATAGAGATGTAGGGGGATAGGACACCTGCAGGTGCAAACACAGTCTGTTCTGTTGAACTGAGGTGAACTGCCCAGCACAAAGTAAGAGCTGAGTTTCTGGGGCTGTATTGAGGTCAGCCCTAAATCAATTTACTGCTGGAGACAAATACTGGTAATACAAAGAACAAGGGCTCTTCTTTTGTGCATTTGTTTTGTTTTGTTTTGTTTTGTTTTGTGTTATTAAAGTTAATTTGGTAGTTCAATTTTGTAGTCAAGAGCTGCTGTCATTGTTTTGGGTTCCACATGAGGTGGCTGTGGTTTTTTGTACTTTTTGGTTTCCATCTGAATGTCATGTTTGAGTCCAATTTTGTACTGCGGCAGTCCCTCCTCCAGTCAGAGAGAAGCAACTGCAGAGTGAGATGGTAGTCCTTTTTACACCGAGATCACGTTAAAGGGCCGCTACAAAGTCCCTTCTTTATGCTGCCTTTTCAGTTTTACTCAGAACCGAACAACAGATGCATCATGCCGCCCCAGTGTGTGATTTTAGCCACCCTGCCAGCATCGCAGAAGCAAAAAAGAGATGTGACAGGCATGATGTGTAACACAACAGCGTCGGCCTCTTGTGTGACATATAACATATGTGTCAGCAGTGCTTTATTAACAATAACAATGGCATAACGTGACAATATTTACCATCTCTGTTACATAACGGCTGATGTCCTCTGCACAAGGGGTAAAGAGCTCCCTGACCTCAGTGTGAATTTGCAGATATTTTCAGTCACTGTCCCTATCCTTGAGTCAGCCTCTAAGTGCCTCTTGCTGCTTGCTGCCTTTTAAATCTCACAGCAGTGGGTTGCACACAACACTTTAGCCCTGTTTCCACCAAACACTTTCGGTATGGCACCTTTGGAACCAAAAGTAATCTTTCAGACATGGTACCTAGACCCTAGCGTTTTCAACACAAACAGTACTCTTAAATGTGGGCGGGGTTGTTGTCACTCACTGCTCCATCCAGCACTCACTGTATTTCCTCATTACCGGTGACACAAAGGGAAGCCTGCACCTCATTTATCATCCACAAAACAAGGTTGCATGCCTACATTTTCAGAACAAAATAGAGCAGGCTGCAGTAAGAGTCTCTCTCCATGGGATATTTAAAAATAGCGGGTTTGTGCATTTAGTCCTTCTCAGGCAAGCTCAGGGGTTTAGTGTTGCTGGAGCTCACAGGAACAACGCTCCGCAGCACTTTTTTTCCCCTCCGAATGAGGATTGGGAGGTTTGAGTTGTTCACATAACCCGGTCAAAATGTATACACTATATACGCTTGAAGATCCACTCATTATTAAAAGTTATGTCATATAAAAACTAAAGTAATGGTCAAAGTTGTCACGGTGTGTTGATTGATTCATGTCGTCAACTCATGCATTGAGTAACATTTCAAGTTAACGTTCCACATTAAAAGTTGCCAGCAGTCGGCCTAGTGAATTGAGCTATTTTTTTCTCCGACTCTAGCTGCTGCGAGAGGCAACAAAACATCCTTTCATTCTATAGTTATAGTCTACTAACAAAACTCTCCATGGCATGAACAGTGACATGAGCCCCAAAACCAGCCACAACTCAGCCATCCACTATTGACCAATCGACGGATTGCAGTATTCACAGCTTTACCTTTTAGTACTAGATCTGTGTGCTAGGTACCCCAACAGAAGGGGTGACCAAAAATGGGGATGATAAGGAACGGTTCCACTGGTACCATTCACAGCTTTTCACAGTGGAAATTGATAAAAAGCGTACTGAACTGAACTGAACTGAACTGAACTGTACTGTACAGTACTGCTCGGTGGAAACAGAGCTCTTATGTTATAACACTGTAGTTATTCAGGACTGAAAGATCTAAAATAACTACAGACCAATCTCCAAGCTCCCTTTTCTTTCTAAAAAACTTGAAAAGAAATCTTTAATCAGTTGTTGTCCCACCTGGCTCAAAACTGCATTTTTGAAAAATTACAATTCTGGCTATACAATACTGAATCAGCCCTATTAAGAATAAGTAATGACCTCCTCCTAGCTGCTGACTCAGGTAACTGCTCCGTCCTCTTGGTCCTAGATCTAACTGCAGCCTTTGACACTGTACATCATTCCATTCTCATTCACAGATTAAAGGAATGGAGGGGTTCTCAGGTTCTGCTTTAAACTGGTTTTCTCCATATTTTTTCTTTGTTTCTATCAGTAACTCGTGTTGTTCCTCAGCTTTCATCTCCTGTGGTGTACCCCATGGCTCCGTACTTGGTCCAATCCTCTTCTCCATTTATTTACTTCCATTAGGCTGCGTTATTCAAAAACATATCTTTTCACTGTTATGCGGATGACATGCAGATCTACCTCCCGTCAGAGCTGGAAAAACATCAACATACTAACTGAACTCAATAACTGTCTTCACAACATCAAATCATGGATGGCTGCAAATTTTCTCCAGCTCAACGAGAGTAAAACTGAACTTGTTTTATTTGGACCACAGTGCTTGACCAGCATTATTTCTTCTCATCTTGGCCCATTAGCCTCCTCTGTCAAATCACATGTTAAAAATCTTGGAGTCATATTTGATTCGGAATTGAAGTTTGACAAACAAATCAATCAAATAGTCAAATTAAGTTTCATGCAGCTGCGCACCATTTCCAAACAATTCTCTGTACTTCTGATCAGGAGAAAGTCATCCTCGCCTTCATTTCCTCCCACCTCGACTATTGTTACTCATTATACTTTGGTATTACTCAGTCTTGTTTATCCTGTCTTTAGCTAGTCCAAAATGCAGCAGCAAGAGTTTTAACAAGGTCCACAAAGACAAAGCACATTACTTCCATTCTTACCTCCCTACACTGGCTGCCTGTTAGCCACAGAATACATTTTAAGATTCTGTTATTTGTCTACAAAGTGTTAAACAGCCTCACCCCCTCATACATCATAGAGCTCCTCTCCTTGTATCACACTGTGGGAGAACTGAGATTGTCTGACTGATTGTCTGTGTTTTAGGGGAACAGGGCTTTCTCTATCGCTGCCCAGAAACTCTGGAATTCTCTTCCTCCCACCGCCCAGTTCTCCTCCACCATTGAGATTTTCAAGAGTCACTTTAAAACACATTTGTACTCACCACCCTTTAATTGTGCATAATGTGATTGTCTTTGTTGCTGTCACAATGTGGTGACAGTATAAAAACAACAAGGATACAGTTTTTTGTTATACGTACAATAAGAACAGCTATATGTTATCATTACTGTTGTTATTATCATCATTGGACCAAAAGCACTCACCAGATCCACCCATAACTTCACCCTCAATATCGACAGCTCCACAGTATCCACTTCCCCTCACATCCGAAATCTTGGTGTCATTTTCGACCAATTCCTTTCCTTCGACCAGCACATTAAACACATGACCAAAACAGCCTTCTTTCACCTCAAGAACATCGCCCGCCTCCATCCATCCCTCTCCTCCTCAGCTGCAGAAACCCTCATCCACACCTTCATCATATCCCGTCTGGCCTACTGCAACAGTCTACTCTATGGCTCATCTTCAAAAACCCTCAATAAACTTTGGTGTATCCAGAAGAGTGCTGCTTGGCTACTCACCCACTCTCGCACCCGTGACCACATCACCCCCATTCCCCATAAGCTCCACTGGCTTCCCATCCCCCAAAGAATCCACTTCAGAATTCTCCTCATAACATACCAAGCCCTCAATGACCAGGCCCACCCTACCTGTCTGAGTTCCTCCATCATCACATTCCTTTAGGTAGGCATCATCACACTCCCACCAGTGTTAAGTATCTGTTGATTTTAAATTTCTTTCTTGTATTCTATTTTTTATGTTTTGTTTTGATTGTTCAAACTGTGATGGATGTTTTGACTCTCGACTGCGAAACTAGTTTACCCATGGGTATCAGTAAAGTAACCTGAACCTAAAGGTAGGTAGGTAGAAAAGAGTGGTAGAGTTTTCTGCCAAATTTGCATTTTGCTGATATATAATGAATACTTTGTCCATGATTCCTCTACCAGTCCATCCAGGTTTACAAGAGCGTTGATGCCTGTAATGATTTCCCTTATATGCTGCCATGTGCTGCTTTCACTATATCCCCCAAGAGCACTGAACAAACATGAACGGGCTTTTTTAAAATTCATACAAGTGCAAAACGATGCGTGTTTGATGCATTCTCCTTGTTAAATCCCCAGATTCTCTTGCTCACTTTCTCTTTTTCTACTGCTGGGATCAAGCCACTGAGAAAGGCTAAGAGGATGTGGCTGTCAGGGATGATGGAAGTGATGAGGTTGGGGATGTGGTCTCAGTGGGGGATACCAGCAGGATCTGTTGAGCCTTACCTCTTAGAGTGTCCTGCTGTTTCTCATCATCCTGCTCTTCTGCTTTAATAATTGAAGGGTATTTGTGCAAGGAAACGGGGACACAGAGTTATTCTATCAGATGTCCAGTATATTTCCACCAACTGATAAGGCTGAAAAAAAGTATACCATGAAACTACCTCTCTGAACTTAGAATTTGCAACCACATTATACCAACAGGCCTAATAGATTTAATTGGTATATATTTAGTGAACATGATATTCCATGAATCATCTAAAATGTCATAATGAAAGCTATCAGCTGATGAGCTATGATATCAGTGGCACAAATGAGTTGTCAACATCTCTACCAGGGCAGTTTCTTTCCAACCCATTCTCATTCCCAGGTTGTCATGTACCAATGCATTGTCATGCCCTCTTGGCATCTAATACCAACGCACAGGGCATCCTTTAGAGTCTGTATGAGATGCACTGCTGTCTGCTAAGTAAAACACGTTCTACCACATAGTTAACGTGAAACAGTTGTGGTTACGTGTAGGCAACACAACTACTTGGTTTAGAAAAAAGATGAATTATTGGCTAAAAAAAACATTCATAGGGGTTTACAATCACGTCACATCATGGCAAAACACATATTAAATGTTATGTCAGAATAAGTCAACACTAACTTTCGTCCTGGGTGAAAGTCCTGGGTTTGTTTGACCCATCTAACCACCCCAACCTCCTCCATCTGTGGACTTTGTAGCTGTTTATAGCAGTTGCTCTGAGTGTCTGCTGCAGGTGGGTTTCCATTGGAGTTAGCTGAAAGCCTGGTGCATCTCATACAGAATCTAAAGGGAGCCTTGTGCGTCAGTTTCAGACGCAAATAGAGCATGACAAAGCATTGATATTTGCTGACCTGGGAGTAAGACCAGGCCAATCACTGTTGGCACACTGTTAGTTGAAAAATATATGTGAAAGAACAGCAACAGCCGTTTTCAGTGTCCTATCTGATTTTGCAGAGCATGGACATTACAGATTGAGTGCAAAACACTCTCAACACCCATGGGTCACTAGATATGCCCAGAACTACTGCTTCAGCAGAAGTTACAATAGCATAATACTGTTATAGCTTGTGTTTTGCAGTTGTTTGTTTATACACTGTGATTTATCTCAGATGAGGCTGTTATACTTTTTTGCCATGATAGCTGCATGGCCCTAAGGCTGTATCTGTAGATCAGTCGGTTGATCCTTTACTTTGGTTCAGATTGAAATATCTTTACAACTGTAAAGCTTTAAGAAATTGACACTGACAGCATGGATTGGCCCAAATGTTTGTACACATGTATTGTCCACAGGGGGTAAATTCTTATTACCTTGGTGATTTACCACATTTATCAAATCATTGCCTAATCCTCTGGTACTTCCAGCAGGAGAGACAGAGAATGTGACACCTCACAGAGCCATTAGTATGGCTATAGACTGTTAGTCTTGTTTTCCAATGGACGTGTATCTACAGATATCATAGACCAACTTAATCCCCAGGAAAAGTGTTACCATTGTACATTTCTGCAAACCATGGATATGTTACATTTATACATTTTTATGTAGCAGATACGTAGAAACGTTACATTTTAAATACTCCGTGGTTAACGTGTGGTTAGGTTTAGGCATAGGAACCACTTTGTTATTGGTGGGAAAACATCATGTTTGGGCTTAAAAAAAACTGTATTTGTGGCACAATCACAAGCTGGAAACACAGTGATGACTCACTAAAAAACAACTGGTTTTGTTGTTTGAGTCTTCAACAGTGGTCTGGCAGCTGTCTTACTTAGCTGTCATGCCATCCACCATCCCATCCACCTCCTGATGACAAAGTCAGCTCATATACTATATTACTATTGAAGTGTGATATGATATGAAATGTATAAATGTAACATATATGTGCGTTGTAAAAAGTAGGTGGCAATCCAAATTATAAATGTGCTGGAAATCCTGCTGATCAGGTGTGCCAAAAGCAACCCATTTTACTCATTGAGCCTTCTAATACCAAACAATTTTCTCAATTAAATTACATATTAACATTTTAAAAAAGAGTTTCTATTTTGTAAATGATTGTACTATATTAGATATTAGTTGACCCCTTTTACAAAAATGAACAACCACTGTGTGATTACTGAACAAGATTGTTTTCTCAGTATTTCAAATAAGATATTTTGCAACTGTGCAGTTAGTTACTAATTTCTCTACTGAGTGTATGACCTTGTTATCTTCATTTATCAGAACATGGAGATGGGGAGTTGTTGACCTACACTGAATAACAGTGGTCACAAGATGGACCTTGCTGTTCCCCAGTTGTGAATGCTTTTCTCAACAACGGTTTAATACTTTATATATATATATTATACTGTATATTATATTGACAGTGTTTTGGTAGCTACCAACTTTTCCACTGTTTTCTTCATTCACTTCCTGGGTTAGCCCATTGCCAGGCAATGTGCCTTGACATCTTTCTCTGCATAAAATTATTAATTTTCTGGAGCACTGATGCACATCAAAACAGACAAATAGAATAGTGAAGCTCCACAGTGAGAAATGCTATTGTGTGTACGTTGCCCTTCATGCAGACCAAGAAAGACTACACTACTCTGCTTTATCCAAAGTGACCTTGATGACTTTAAGGAAGTAAATAGTGGAGGCTCTCGCAGAATGAATAAATAAATAAATACTCACAGGATTTTTCTGACAGTGCTGTCATGACCTGATCATCAGTGGCCATTTGAGGAGGCATGTCAAGTCAGCTTTTTAATATAGAACTATGTCACACATCATCCCACAAAGGAGCCAGAAACATCCAGAAAGGAGCCTCCTTCTACAACTGCAAACACATTTTCCTGAGACTGACAATCAATCAATCAATCAATCAATTTTATTTATAAAGCCCAATATCACAAATCACAATTTGCCTCACAGGGCTTTACAGCATACGACATCCCTCTGTCCTTTGGACCCTCACAGTGGATAAGGAAAAACTCCCCCAGAAAACCCCTTTAACGGGGGGAAAAAACGGTAGAAACCTCAGGAAGAGCAACTGAGGAGGGATCCCTCTTCCAGGACGGACAGACGTGCAATAGATGTCGTATAGAACAGATCAGCATAATAATAATAATAGAAATGTATAAAGCACACCCTCTTGTGAAGTTCTGGATGGGTTGTCAGGCACAGACCTTGCAGCAGCAAAGGTAATGAAAAGTATAAATGAAATGTTTTGCAAAATATGACATCTTTGGCAACTTTATCTCTGGAAGTGCACGCTGCAGTAACTAAACAATAAATACATAGAAAGTTTAGCCCATAGCATGAGACTGTAAGCAGATACTACCAGTGAGCGGATTTTGAGACAATGGGCTCCTGGGCACAAATATACAAAAGACCCCACCACCTCTTTACATTGGAGCAAGACACACAGACACAACTTTTTTTGTGGTTTTGTGTCTCTTTTCTTCATTTTGGATCTTACTATTATCTGTTATTGTCCCTTTGTGGTTGTTTTGCCTGTTTTGTGAGCCCGGTCTCACTCTGAAGTCGTTGAAATCCGGCACTTGGGCAGTGACTTGTCAGAAACAAACGGAAAAGGCGTCCTTTCACATCAGCATAATATGCGGCTGGTTGCTGTTATAGTTTAACGGTGCCCGGTGGCGTCAGGGGGAAACGCGGTGAGACAAGAAGAAAAGTTAGGGTGGCAACAGGCAGGGTGGTGGGCGGATGGGTCCAACAAACACTGACCTCCACCTGAGAGAGCGGAGTTTGTGTGCCATTAGATTCTGATTGTTATTCTTTCCTAAACCTAACCACATTCATTTGTTGTTGAAGGAAAAAAACGTCAATTTGTGGTGGTGTACCAATGTAATGCTTTTATTTTGAAAGAGACTTTATGTAATGTGGCAAACCAGGAGAAACCTCTGAGTCAGCCCAGCAGAGTGGGCGGACCCACAGTCTCAGGCTAGGGGAGGTGGTAGAGGGAGTGTTTTATCCAGTGCAGGTGCTACACCCATCAAGTGATTAGAGAGAGAGAGACTTACTCGTTCTTCACCCAAGCACTCAAATTGGTTGAGGACAAGCAGCAGGCAACATTTCCCTGGTTTCCACATGATTGAGGATCCTCGGCTCACGGAACTTGGACCGCTGGGGAAGAGCTGGGTCCCCATATCTACTGCAATTAAATAAGAAAGCCCCACCGCTCTCTCCCCCCCCCCCCCCCCCTCTCTCTCTGCCACCTAGGACAGGTGAAGACTGAAGAGAAATACCCCAGACAGAAAGAAACCTGAGTTACTATTTGATCCCCCTCCTTTTTCCCTCCACTTTATTCATTAAAAACTCTTTGTTTTGCTGATAATCTGTCTCTGAGTCCCTATTTTATGTGAATCCTGCCTCTGGGCTCCTGGGTTGCCACAGTAAACGTTAAAATTCCTGTGAAAATGGAAGTGTATTTTGAAAGCGCAGCATGCAGTATTCCTTCACAAACGGAAGTTCCCTTTCACTAAAACATTGTAGCCCTAAACAATAAAAGATAGTCAAGTCAGATAGAGGTATATGAACAATTCTTACCAGAGCATCTTAATAAAACACATCTCTCACCATCTCTGAAGTCACTGTCGACCTGCTGGCCTCACCACAGTGCTGTAACGTTACATTAAGCGGTAGCGCTTCTGTAGATTTTTAGTCCCAGTAAGGTGATATCCATTGTTATCCCGAGGAAGCTTGTGTTGTGGACAGACAATGTCTGCAGTGGGCGACAGACTCGACATCATCATGTAGCTCTTCAAATGTTCTCTTTAGCTCATTTTCCATATTTGTATCCACGTACCGTAGTTGTAAAACGTTTAGCTGCCTGACAGCGAGTGGCCTGCAGGGCTGAGTTTCCCAAAACATGATCCTTCTTAGCAACATTGTCTTCTTTGTGGCTTAGAAAAACTACACTGCAAAAAAGAAAAGCACCTAGCGCCCTCTAGCATCCACACTCAGTCATCTACAGCCAGGACGTACTATAGATGATGATGAGTATAGATGACACTAGTGTGCATGCGTCAAGGTCATGGCGTGATGGCAAGCCAAGACGAGAGTCCTAAGTCGAGTTTTTTGGGGGAGGGGGAGTAACTAAAAAGTTACTTTTCTCATTAACACATTACTTTTTGGTTTAAAGCTATAGTTGGTAATGTTGGAGAGCTAGCAAGATTTGAAAGCGGCTCCTCCTCTAAGCTCCACCCCCTCCTCCCCCTCCTGTCAGTGCTCCGTCCAAAGCGACTAACCGCTACGTATAGACCTGTGGGATTATGATCATAACGGAAAGCTGGCTTCACCCGCTCATACCCGATGCTGCGGTGCAGCTAGCGGGCCGCACTAGCCACCGGCAGGACAGAAACATCAAGTCCGGTAAGAGGAAAGGAGGGGGGCTCTGTGTTTATCTCCATAACAACTGGTGTAACAACAGCAGGATCATTGCTCACCATTGTTGTCCAGACCTTGAGGCTCTCTCAATATCCTGCAGACCATTCTACCTTCCCCGGGAACTGATTGTCACCGTCTCAGCTGTCTACATACCACTGGATGCTAATGTTAGCATTGCTCTTAGTAGCTTAGCAACCATTGTAAACAAACTGCAGCACGCCCATCCCGAGGGCCTTACAAACTGCTCATACTTTCAAATACGGAGGGGGGTTGGGACGAGGAGCAGAGGAGTGTCAAAAGAGAGAGAGAGTGCAAATTTGAGCAAGGAGTAACTCCCATGCGGACCGGATGGCTGTGATTGGTCAATTTCTTTTCAGGCCTGCAGCCACCAGAGAGAATGGGTATTTTTTGGTTCCTTTTGCTCTTCACATTGTGTAGCTAGCACTATTGGGCCATAACCACCATCTAAATGATGTTAATAATAATGATCAATCTTTCTAAATGTAGACCATAGCTTTAAATGTCAGAAGGATGATCCATGTTTTATTCAAAGTGCTCATGTGGAAACTGACTTTACAAAATGCCTCACAGGATAAAGATCAGCAATCACTGATAGGGAGATGTGTTACGGGGCAGCAGCAAGGACCCAAGTGCGGACAGACGGTGAAGCAGCAGTTTGAGTCCAAAAGGTTTATTTTAGCTTTCTGGCTGAGGGGCTGAGTCCAGAGGGGAGGATGGGAAGGGTGAAGGGGTATGGGCCCAGAGCGTCCGAGGAGGGGGCAGGTTGAGTGGGTCAAACTGTATACTGACTAATCAGTGGCTACGATCTGGCAGCGTGGATGTGGCAGGACTGAGCACAAGTAGGCGGAGTTGATTGCAGGATGAGATGCAGCTGGTGGTGCTCTGCTCTGTCTCCGGCACACCTGTAACAACTCTGCTCACCACACCCCCCTCCCCACACACACACACACACACACACATACACTCAAGCAGCAGATGTAACAAGATGAATGTTAAAAAATGTGAAATTCATCACCCATAAGTAATTTAAAATGAGTTTATAAATGCACCTTTGATTGAAATTTCACAGAATGTCTTGCAGCCCGCAAAAATAATAACACAATCAGTGAAACTCGCAAACGACCTCAAACAATTTAATCTGTTTCTCAGTTTATATTTAATCTGCTCTTCATCACTGGTCTGAAAAATACATGAGGTACACATTCTCAATGCACATTCTTTTTTTTTTTTTTATAAATACCAGTTCATGTGTGGGAGAAGGTGTACGCATGGTTTTTGTGTGTACAAATCATGTATGCATCTGGCTCGTGGGGCCTATTCCACAAAACTAGGATAAGGGATTAAGCCGGGATATCTTGGTTATTCTGGCTCAATTTATCCATGATCCGGTTGCACAAAAGCGGGATAGTGGACAGAGGGATATGTTATAACATAAGTTATGGAGATTTATTCTGTGGAGCTAGCCTGCTCCAGACCAGGCTATGTTCCAGGATCTATTTAATCTCATCCCTTATCTCAGTCAGCAGTCACCACAAACGGAAACCAATAGTTATTCCACTGCCCACTGCACATTGTTATCACATTCAACCAGACCCACTGTCATTATTTAAACATTTGTGATCATTAATTGCGATCATTTTAGATAAATGATTTTAGATGATTTTGCAATCATTAGATAATTTACAGTTTCCCATAGACTATATATAAAATACACATCCCATATAAATATAAATACACATCAAAGAGTAACATGATGTTCCTTTATTGAATAACGATAAATCAAAGCAAGTAAACCATCAGCTCCTTTCAAAACTGAAGTCACACAGTGACTCTACAAGATAGAAAGCACGGAATCAAAGCATATTATACAACACAATAATAAATACACATTCAAAGGTCTGTATATGATACACCCTGCATGTCTGCACACTGAAATAAATGCAGGACAAATCCATACACAACAAATGAGCAGACAAATGAATGGATGAAGTAGCCTCCCTGCAAGCTTGTATACACACAGTATACAGCACAAACAACATAAGAGGCCAAATCAATTTAAACTGAATAAAAAAAAACACAAATTATCTGCCAATGCAGGCCATATTTAACTGAAATTCACAGCATGCGTCTCTGCTACTGCAGGACATATTTAACTTAAATTTAAAGCATGCATGTTAACTAAAATAATTTAAGACATATTGGTCCCTGACCAGCCGACCACTGTCGTCATCAGGGAAGATGGCAGGATTGTCCCAGTCCATGTGTGATGGCACTCTGGGGGCCCTCTCCTTCCTCAGGCAGGCCACATTGTGGAGGACAGCACAGGCCACAGTGATGTCACATGCCTTCAAAGGGCTGACCCTTAAGTGCCTTCAGGGGGCCAAAGGTCATTTCGATCCTGGCCCTTGTCCTGGCATGGGCATGATTATAGGCCTGCTGTGCTTCCTGAGGGTCTGTGTATGGTGTGAGGAGAAAAGGCTGGCAGGCATACCCCCTGTCCCCCAGCAACACACCAGAGAATTCACCTGTCAATACAAAATCTCATCATCACAACCTCATACATAGAGTGACATTCTTGACACAGCCATGATGGTGGTTACCACGATAACCACGATAGTGGTTATTAATAGAGGTTGTGTGGCTCACCTTGTGATAGGCGCTGATAGATTCCAGAGGTCCGAAAGACTCGGGAGTCATGGACCGAGCTGGGCCACCTTGCCACAACATTGCTGATCAGATAGTCAGCATTGCAGACCATCTGAAATTATAAGATGAAGACTATTAAACCAATCAGTGCATATCACAAGCAATGCACAGTGTTCATTAATCGACAATATCAAAAAGTCATGTTCACCTGAACTTTAATGCTGTGAAAGGATTTCCTATTCACAAAATCGGGGGAATATATATATATATATATATATATATATATATATATATATTATGATCAATCAGCATACACATGCATGCACACACACAAACACACACACACACACACACACACACATACACACACAAAATTGCATACATATAATGAAACAGCAGAGGAGCATGGAGCATGAGGAGCTAAGATAAGGTAAGATAAGATAAGAGGAGCATTATTTGTCCCAAAGGGAAATTCAATTAAGTCATTGAGCTCATCTATTTATCAAAGAGTTATACAGTCTGATGGAGTTACATTTACACAATTTCACTCACATCTGCAGTCAATTTCAGTTACAATTTCAACTGATTCATAATCAGAGTACAACTACGTTTTCGGAGATGTTACTTAACTATTTGGATTGTAGGCTAATTGTGATGGTTTCAGCGGAGCAGTGAGTGTGTATTTGTGCACTACTTACGCATTCAGGCGGTCTGCAATACTTTGCCACGTTTTCTCTCGTTGTTTTGTAACTGTGGCAGTGTTGCCTTTCTTTTTGATTTGATCCTTTACCTCTTTGTAAGCCTCCATAAGGATTTCTGCCTCCGACGGGGAAAAGTACGCCGCTCTTGTTGCCATGGTGAATCAGTGAATCTGTGATTGATGGCGGGGTCTATTTGAGGAAGCCGCGTGCGTGCACTGATCCAGGATTGGTTTGACCTGGCTTGATGAATCCTTGTCTGCTCATCCTGGCTTGGTCTTTGTGCAACCAGTTAAGCCTGGACGTTCTTGTTTTTGATTCGTTGAACCCAGCTCAGTCATTTATCCTGGATGTCTGAATCCTACTTTTGTGTAACGGGCCCCTGGTCCCTTGTGTGGTGGTAACCTCAGAGTCAAAATCAGTTGACAATCCCTGGCAGAAAGGTTAGAGGTATTATTGCTGAAAACAAAGTACCACAATGAAAAAGATGTATCAACTGATAACTGATTGATATTTTAACTTTTTAATATTATTGTATTCTACTATATTATTCTAGTGTTTCTTTCTTATACAGCATTCATATGAACCTGCACACACTGAGTGCCTCATCCTTGCTGGAGAATGTTTTAAGGCTCACCAAGACATCAACCGAACATATCCTTTGTGCCTTGGATTGTAATGTGTGGGCCTGTGCCAGGAGTAAAATATATCAAAGAAATATTTGGATAGCTTCTTCCAAGGTTTCTCTGATTTCCCTTTTGCACAAAGATTTTTTTTATTATTTTTTGGTTCTTTTAGAAAGCTATTAGTACAGCTGCGTTGAATTTGTGACTTTTTACACAAGTTTGCCCTCAAGATATTTCAGCATATGAGTAACTGACAATATCGAACTTCTCGTTGATGATGAGAAAAGGCATGTAGCTCCACTAAAGCAGATGTTCAACACATAATGCTGTAACGTTATTGACCTGGTCATCGCCTGAACACTATTGGCACTAATTGCGGGTGGTTGTGTTTGTGTAGGGGTTGGAAGAATTTCACATGCCGTGAGCCAATGGCTGTGATTCAGTGGGATGATTTGAGTCCGTTCAGAACACTTTATTTGTCCCAGGGGGACAATTTGCAAAGGCAAATAGAATAGTACAGTAGCACAAAATATGTAAAAATGCAAAGAAAGCTGCACACGTCATGACACCAGTAGTGGGGCGACGTAGCTGATCAATCAGTCATTTTGTGATAAAAGCAACAAGTTTGGTACATATATAGCTTAATATATGAGGAAGACATATGGATATCGGGCCATTGCAGATTGGCATTCTGATGACAATGGTGGCAAAATCCAATATGGCGGTTACCCGAAAACTGTTTCGGCTTCAACTTTTGAGCCAGATGAACTACAAATGCAAGCTTGGTGTCTATTTTATGGTTTCTGACCATAAGAAACATATTGGAATGCTTATTTTTATGACTGGATGCATCTTGACCCCTAATTTGCATATTTCATCTTTATAAGATGAAGGCCACCTAAAACATTTTTTTTTAACTCTTTTGGCAAACTTGGTGTCTGTTTCATATTTTTAACCATTAGAAGCACACTGGGATACTCAGATTTATTATTTATTTTAAAATCATATCATATTTTATTCATGATCTCAAATTTGCATATTACCAATATGGCAGCTGTCCCAAATAATTTAATTTACACACACATTTTCACCTGGACTGAGCACCACAGATAGAATCTACAGACAAGTCAAAGTGAAAATATGTTTTATTACAATTTAAGGCAAAAAAGAACAAAAAAAAAATGCAACAGTATACTATTTGAATCAACTTAAGAATACATGTGACCTCTCAGCAGAGATCCAGGACCTGTTACAGAACCAGGTTGTATCTGTCATTCCCACTCAGACAGAAGGGATTTTACTCTGCGCACTTCCTGGTTCCCAAGAAGAAAGGAGTGTTAAGACCAATTTTGGATTTCCGCATCCCAAACCGATACCTTGCCCACAAGACATTCTGTATTTTTTTTTGTGTTACAACCCTGTCAAAATCCCCCAACCAATAGAATGCCAGACTTACTGTTGACCAATGAAATGATCCCTGCCTCCTTATGGGCGCGCTGCCTTAGTTTTACAGCGTCCCGTCCGGGCGGGTTCTCTTTAACCAGGTTCATCCACTCCCACCCTCCAGGGAAAGCCCTGTAAATTAAATGTTCTTCTCTTGCTTTCTTTACCACTTTTGGAATAAAGGGACTGTTAATTTACACACGTGCGCCATATATATATGATATCTTTAAATTTAATATTCTTTTGTCCCAGCTCATCAAACGTTACTGTTACGTCAGCTTTGGGTCGGCCCAGAGCCGTAGAATATACCTGCCCACATACGGAAGTCGCCACAGAAGGCAAAATTTCATCTCCGCGGTGTTTGTTTGGAACTGAGCTCACGGGACACAGCATCTCATCGCAGTTGGTTTCAGGTAAGCTAACTGGAATAAACTGGCAGAAAATAGCACATGTCCCCACCAGCTAACATTATCTTTCATTAGCTGTTAGCTAGTTTAGCTCATGTTAGCTAACAGGCTACAACTGTGGTGTTTTCATTTTATTTTCCCTAGCTGATGTTATCTGCTCATCTGGTTATCGTGAGCACTCGTTTTGGGTTAAAGTGGAAGTGCCTGGAGCTGCCACCCGTGGTCCCGGGCAGGGCTCGAGACTTGGGATCCACTCACCTATGGGCCTGACCTCCGTGGCCCCCCGGCCTGACCTCCGCGGCCTGGACGGATGCTCAAGTGCGGCCAGAGGAGTGGAGAGGAGCGCAGAGGTCAGGGCGGGCGGGCCGACACTGTGTATCCTAGAACGGGTGCTCAATTGTGGGTGAGAGGAACGGAGAGGACCACGGAGGTCAAATAGTGAAATTTAAGGATGCCTTTGGTATGTTGTTGATTTTATGGGCAGTTTATCAGTCGAGGTCTCCTCCTCTGCAAAGCAAACTGACCCGGTGGCTACAGGTAATAGTGCAGTTTTGAAACCACTGTTTTTCCGAGATGAAGGACTGATGGTGTTCGACCCTTGAGGAGTGGGTGACCACAGGCCCGTGGTCATCCACAACCAAGCCATTGCCCAGGTGCAGTCATACAAATATCTGGGTGTCTTTATTGACAACGCACTCACCTGGAGCACACACATCGACAGCCTCTGTTGCAGACTACAGCAACGGTTGCATTTTCTATGTCGTCTGAGAATTCATGGTGTTGATCAAAGATTTATGTTGATTTTTTATAAGGCAGTCTTAGAAAGTCTGATCAGGTATAGTATCACAGCTTGGTTTGGTAACCTCTCTGTGCAGCTAAAGAACAAACTGTTTCGGCTAATTCATGCTGCTGCAAAAATTATTGGTGTTAAAGAGCACTTCTCTATTCAGAGTATTTATGAACAGGCCACTCTGCAACAAGCAAATAAAATTATCTGCGATCCATCACACATCATGCATGGCGAGTATGAGCTGCTACCATCTGGTAGAAGGTTTAGAGTTCCTCACTGCAGACTGAACAGATTTAAAAACTTGTTTGTTCCTGTGTCAATAAAGCTGGTAAACAAGGTCAGATAAGACCAGAGCTCAGATGACTTGCATTTGTTTGTTTTGCACAGGTTAGTATTTTTTACTTATTATAATTTTAGCATTTTATTAGCCCTATTAGGTGTTATTTATTCATTCTTTTATTTATTCATTTCTTAATTCACCATGTTTCTTGCACTTTTTGGCACCTTGTATGATATGGAATGCGCATATCTATTGTATGTTTGGTATTGTGTTGTATCGTATTGTGTTCTGTGTTGTGGCTGCAGCATGGGCGAACGGCCCAGAGCAAGGAGCAGGGCATTTCTCACTTTGTGAGACAATAAAGTTAATCTTGAATCTTGAATCTTGATTTTTGAGCTGCTGTTAACAGTTAACGGAGTTAACGCCGGATCTCGTTATTTAACAGTTTCAACAATAAATTAAGGAGAGTGACGGACCCAAAGCCTTCAATCTGGCTAAAATACAGCTGAAATGCTAACAAAAATAAAATAAAATACAGTGGTGAAGTTGGGATTTGTTTCTTGTAGTTATGTGCTCATTGTCTTTTCTGTGTCTTGCAGGCTGCCAGGAGAAGCGGACTGGCCATCAGATATTGTTTGTGGAAATTTGAAAATAAAGTTTGTCAAATTGACTTTTGTCTCTTCATTGTGCACACTTACACACGGAATAGGGTAACAGTCAGCTATTTTTGAATGTTAGCACTGATTTCTCACATTGAATGGTGAAATATTTGTAGTTTGAAAAGTCCGACCTAAATGAATAAAGGTCGTAGATAACGATGCACATGAATATGTTTGAACGTCGCATGGTGGTCATTTTCAATTAAAGGCCGACGTCTCAGCGACGTCTTGGCAATGAGCAAATGTTCTCCCTGCTATGTGTTAACGATCTAAACTTGATACATCAGGCCGACATCAGCCAGATGTGCTATCTGGGGTGAGTGCTGATATAGAGTATAACATCACTGGGACTTGTAACAGTAAAATCACTCCGCTCACAGGTGTTTTAAATATAAATACAACCATTAATTAACCAACTGTCACACTCGCTACATTGACGCAAACTGACACTATAGCGTTACACCAAGAAGATGGATATTTTCCCCAAAATTACATTTGAATTAAATTATGAGTGGTCGTCAGGAGAGGACGAGGAAAAGGAAAGCCAGGACTCTTCTGTGCAGACCTCCAGGTGTGTTTGAATCCAGCCGTGCCAACATCCAGGTTTGAACTGGACGAAGTTCAGCTGTAGATCAATGTAAATACAAAGTAGCTTGTGAGTTCCTGGCGTGTGTGCTGCGTTGCCTGGCAACAGACTGGGGAAACTGTTTTTTTTTTTTCGCGGAGCTACAAAACATAATTAAATCATTTATTTCATCACCTTTTGTTAACATTTCCTTACTCAGCATTGCTGTTTAAGCTGTTGTTGAACTGTTGTAGGCTATAAAAGCAATATCTCATGAGAGGTCGTGATGTTGTACTGTATATCGTCATACGGCTGTAATTGTCTTTGACACTCGGCCTGCGGCCTCGTGCCACAGTGCCCATGACCGAATCACAGCCGTGACGATATACAGCATCACTCCCTCTCATGAGATATTGCTTAATTAAATACATATATATATACATATATATGTATATATATATATACATATATATATATATATATATATATATGCCGGTGACTGTTGAAAAAGAGGGGAAGAGGGTGGGAGTGGATGAACCCGGTTAAGGAGTACCCGCCCGGACGGGACGCTGTAAAACTAAGGCGAGCGCGCCCACAAGGAGGCAGGGATCATTTCATTGGTCAACAGTAAATCTGGCATTCTATTGGTTGGGGGATTTTGACAGGGTTGTTACACAAAAAAATCCAAGCGCAGGGCAGAAATCTGAGAGCAGAAATTCCACAAGTGCACAGAAACAGTTTGAGCGCGAGGAGAAAAGCTGAAGCTTGAGCAGGAAATCTGTGCGAGCAACATGGTATCTGAGTGCATGCAACATGGTATCTGAGTGCGAGCACACAGTTTGAGCAGAAACAGAGTAGATCCAAGTGCAAGCAGAGGCTATTTGAGTGTGAGGGCAGGGTTTTTGAACGTGAAATCAATAAATAATGCTCTCAAACTGATAGACCACTCTCTTGAATAAAGATAGGGATAAAGCTCCATAACCATCAGGCAGTTACTAGAACTGGTTGACTTAAAGGACACTTACTTTCATGTTGTGGAGGCTTCGGAACACAGGAGGTTCTTGCGTATTGCTTTCCAGGGAATAGCCTCTGAGTACAACACACTGCTGTACGGCTATTCCCTTGTTCCTGAAACCTTTAGCAAATGTGTTGATGTGGCACTTCAGCCGCTACGCGACCATGGCATGAGGGTCTTCTTTTATCTCGATGACCTCATCATCATGGCCAGGTCTAAGGAACTGGCTATGTTCCACACAGCCCAGTTGATCTTACACCTAAGTTGGGGATCGCAGTCAACTGGAAGAAGAGCAGTGCCCTACCACACCAACAGGTGGAGTATCTGGGGGTTGTCTTCAGCCTGTGGTCCACTCTGTCGGAAAACACAGACTTATGGCCCTGTGGCAAGCAGTTCACAAACTGCGGCTTGGTGCAACAGTGACAGCGCTGACATGCAGGTGCTTGGGTTCATGGCAACTGCACATGCAGCGCCTGCAGATGTGGTTTACCAGTCTTCGCTTGGATGCTTAGAAGCACAAGCAGCACTTGGTTACTATTCCCCCCTAAGTGCAGGACAACCTGAGATGCTGGGGGTCCTCACAACAACTGCTGCAAGTAACACCGCTGGGACGAGTGACCTCCTACGTCACGGTGCAGAACATGGTGTGTGGCCTCTGACGGAGATTTGACACATTAACCTACGTGAGTCACAGGCAGTGTGTCTGGTCATCCAACAGTTCAGGCACCTGACACAGGGTTGGCATGTGTTGGTGAGGATGGACAACTGCAGTTGCACGGTTGAGGATGGCAGAGAGCCTGTGGTTGTGGGCATCAGAGCACTTGTCTCTGAAGGCTCTTCATGTTCCGGGACTGAGAACCAGGGGTGCCGACCTCGTGACAAGGGGCGCAGTCCTCTACCAGACAAGTGGAGGCTTCAGCCTGCACCCTGAGGTATCTGGACGTGGTTCTAGAAAGCAGAAGTGGATCTGTTCACCAGGGGACGCAACACCCACTGTTTGCTATGGTTCTCCATTCTCCCTGGTGCCGCAATCTGCCTCTTTATATACTGTGGGGTCCGCACAAATTTGGGTAGGCACGTCCTGATTGGCCAACTATGTTAATGCTTTTCTGAGTGTGCAAATGTGTGCTCAGGGTTTTCAAATATTACCCAGGATTTACATTTCATAAAAACTTAAGGGATGAAGTGGGCATACAATATCACTCTGGACATGGAATCCCAACATGGAAAAAGCTCAACCCTACAACTCAATCTGGGTGGAAATGTGCCGAAATGGTTTTCTGGTGGCGGCCATATTGGATTTTGTCGCCATGGTCATCAGAATGCCAATCTGGGATGCCCCAATATCCAGATATCTTCTTCATATCTTAAGCTATATATGTAACAGATTTGTTGCTTTTATCACAGACTGAATGCCCCACTACAGAGTAACATGCAAACGTAGAAATAAGCTGTACACAACAGATCGAAGGCAGGTGTTTCTGGATGTGATTCCACTCTGTGGTCTGCTTATGCCACATGCAGCACTGCTGGACTCATTTTTCTGTGATACTCTGTATATAGGCCAGTGTCCACTCCATGTGCCCTAAGGCTCAATAGTTAAACTAAGTAAACTAAGCTTTTAACCTTGACCTGTAATGTGGTCCTTTGCCCCTTGATGAGACTAGCCAATTTAGAGCCTGCAGGGCCAATGCAAAGTACTGCAGTGAGTTTTTACAAAAACGAAAATAGTTTTGTCCATGGATTGTTATTATTCTCTCAACTTTAGAAACTGTAAACCCTACAGTCTAGATTTGGGGAGATAAACAAATCATTACATCAAATTGTTTACTTGTCAGCACAGCAGGGGCAAATACATCTTGGTAAACATCTCAGAAAACTGGAAATCAGATCTTTTCTCACAGAAACATCAGATGGATGAGCTTAATTCTAGAGGATCCTCTATAATGTGAGAAAAACTCGTTTCAGGGAGGGTATGTTTTATTGATGCCATGCCTTCATAATTGACAGCAATGACAATTTTTCTATCTGGACTCACTTCAATTTATCTCCTTAACACTGCCATACGTTTTTTAGCTGGCACTGCTCATCTTACTCTCATCTCTCACATTCACCCCTGTGTGCTTTCAGCTTTATAGACTGAATGGTGCAATGGACTCCATTGGGTCCTTCCCCTTCTTAAGGCATTATACATGCCTCATTCACAGATGGGGGTAGTGACTCCAGCCGCAGGGATTCAGACAGGGCAGCTGGAGAGATTACAGCTATAGTTTGATATGGGGAATTTCAGTCATTTTTGGCCCTGTCTCATACAAGTTACTTTTATATACAACCGATTTTCAACTGCAAATAAGGTACGAAGGAATGCTGACCAGATTAAGTTTTGGCAACTATCAATGGGCCAAGACCAGAGGCGGTCCTGGCTAGTTTTACGCCCTGGGCGAACCATCCCTCGGTGCCCCTCCTTCACATTTGGCACCATGGAGATGGAACACAGCTGAATCAGCCAGCACTGGGCTGAGTCCTATGGCTACTGCTTTGCTGAAATATCCAATCTTGCAATATAATATCCACTTCAAGTAACTACAGCACCATTATACGTATTTATAGTTATATTTAGGTACTGGCAATAAGGTTACGGATCGTGTCGCTGTAGCAGCGACACGATCAACTCACAACTCACAACTCTCAACTCACAACTCACACAGCAACTCACATCCACCCTGCCCCGCCATCAACTGATGCTATACGGTTCCGCACATATTTTAGGATGTCATATAATAATGTTAGATTTGTCATCAAGTGATGAGTGCTGAGAAACACAAATGATTAGCCAGTCTGTCATTGCCGTTGTGTTGTGACATGCCAAAAGATACACACTTCATAAAAAAATACACAATAAATTACACATTATTGTATAAAAATACACACTCTAGATTGTGTAAAAATGACACACTATGACCATTTAAAAATACACATTAGGATTATTGCACATGCAATTATTTCACTTGTACAAAACAATGGACCAGGAAAAGACTCTGTATGACAGAGATAAGGCAGTCCCGGAGAATGAGAGAAGGTGAAGTAGTTAAATACAGTAACACAGTGTGTAAGTGTGTGAGTATTATGAAGTAGTAAGTGTCCCTGGTGTGAATGAGGTAAGGGAAGTGGTATTTCCTAACAACCCTAATGTCCTTTTTAATTAGTCTAATAGTGGCTGGAAAAAAGCTGTTGTGGAAGTGAGCCTTGCGAGCGATGAGGCTCTCTGCTCTGTGGTGTCTCAGGCTGTATTCTGAGGAAGCTGAGTAGTGTCGGTCACTGAGGATGCTGTGCTTTCCTCCTACAGCGATGTGTATCAAGTATGTCCATGGAGGACCGATGATGATTCTCTTTCAGTTTTGATGATACGTTGATTAGGGCTCCTCTCAGCCTGCTTGGTGTTTCCAAATCACACAGAGATGCCGTTGGCAAGACTGCTGTCAAGGAGTCCTCTGTAGACCTGGATTAGTGGCTGACGGCTGAGTCTGGCATATCTTAGCAGCCTCATTAAATAAAGCTGCTGCTCTGTTTTCTTCACCATTGCTACAGTATTTTTGGCCCAGCTCAGGTCCTCTGTCATGCGAAGTCGAACTTGTGACTGTAAGCCCGCTCCACCTCAGTTAACTTGATGGTGAGAGGCTGTGGGGGGGCTTTACTTCTGAAATCCAAGATTATGGTTAGTTTATGTTAAGAACAAGGTTGCACAGACAATGAGTTTGTTCACCAGTTTCCTGTATGATGACTCTTCCCCACCCTTGATGAGACCAAGGATGGTCGTGTCATCTGAATATTTAATTATAATATTGTCGTCCTGAGTGGAAACACAATCATAGGCGTACAGGGCACAAAGTTTGGGGCTGAGGCAGTGGCACTGCGGGTTCCTGCATGGCTGCCTTGAGAAGAAGTGCTGCATTCAGCGTCTTCGTCTGAGCGCTTCAGCTTTTTTGTGCAGCCACTCCAAGCACCTCTGGTTAAAAAAAAATCTCTGAACTTTTCAGAGAGGTGCTGGTGTCATCACTGCTACAGTCTATTCTACATATGAAACTATCACAACAAAGACAGAAAACCCCATTTGTGGGAGTAGATCGACCGGACACTGAATGCCGCTGGTGAGTGCTGTGCTTTTGGCACCATACGCACAGTAAGCTTTTTGTTAACTGCCCTCTGCACTCTAACAGCCCTCTGTTAACCATTTTAAACCTGGATCAGCATCGGTTTTCTTGTGCTGCGTTCAGATGCCTTTCTCAAGCATTGAAACATCAAAACTTAAAAAAATTGGTTTGATTCTATAGAAAACATGTTGTTTTTTTGCTTATTTGTAGGTAATTTTCTTTTTTTTTTTTACTTTTCTTGTTTTTGCTTATTTCTTACGTAATTTCTTGGTTACTAAATTTACTTCTTAAAACTTTTTAATATCTCGCCAATGTTCAGGCCATTTTCTGAGTTTCTCATTGCCTTCTTTCCTTGTTTCTGATAAATAAAATCAAGCCAGTTTGCTTAAGTTTCAAAGGTTAAAGGGATAGTGCACCCAAAAATGAAAATTCAGCCATTATCTACTCACCCATATGCCGACGGAGGCCCTGGTGAAGTTTTAGAGTCCTCACATCCCTTGCGGAGATCGGCGGGCGGAGCGGATAGCACACCTAATGGCAGACGGCGCCCCAGACTAACGTCCAAGAACACAAAATTGAATCCACAAAGTATCTCCATACTGCTCATCCGTAGTGATCCAAGTGTGCCGCAGCCCAGACAAAAGCTGTTTCGAAAAACGTCATATGAACTCTGTTTTTAGCTTCACTGTAGCCTGTAGCTCTGACTGCTTCTCTGTGCTCCGCGCTCATGTGTTCGCGCGCTCAGGGTGATCGGTGATCTCTGAAGAGCAGCAGTCTCGTCAGTACTGATGTCCAGATTCTCAAGTGCAGGCATCGCCAATTCCCAGTCTGAGCAGCAAAGATTTTCCTCATCCGTTGCCATTGCTTTGCATTTGAAACAACTACACCACCAGGTTTCCAGTGCTGGACTCCGGTATTCTGCGGCTGGCTGAGGGTTAGGCTCATGAGCTGCGGCGGCTGCTTCATCCAGTAGCCTGAGTTCCGTGCGTATACTCGGGCTCAAACAAATACGGCTCAACAAAGAAATGCTGTTCCTCCTCAATTTCAAAGTCTTGAGACATGTTGGGCTGTCCTTTGCTAAAAGACCGTAGTGCAAATTATCTGTCTGTCTCCCCCTGCAGTGCACGTGTCACGTGATGTAAACACGGGTAAGCAAAGCTCATGCTGGGGCGTCAGTGGCTTAGTGGTAGAGCAGGCGCCCCATGTACAAGGCTGTTGCCGCAGCGACCCGGGTTCGACTCCAGTCTGTGGCCCTTTGCTGCATGTCCCTCCCTCTCTCTCTCTCTCTCTCCCCCTTTCAAGCTTGTCTGTTCTAACCATTAAAGGCCAAAATGCCCCAAAAAATATCTTTAAAAACAAAAAAAAAGCTCATGCTTTCGCTGGTCTTGCGCAAACGCGCACACGTGAACGCGGAGCACAGAGAAGCAGTCAGAGCTACAGGCTACAGTGAGGCTAAAAATAGAGTTCATATGACGTTTTTTGAAACAACTTTTTATGTCGGGGCTGCAGCACACTTGGATCACTACGGATGAGCAGTATGGAGATACTTTGTGGATTCAATTTTGTGTTCTTGGACGTTAGTCTGGGGCACCGTCTGCCATTAGGTGTGCTAGCTGCTCCACCTGCCGATCTCTGCAAGGGATGTGAGGACTCAAAAACTTCACCAGCGCCTCCGTCGGCATATGGGTGAGTAGATAATGGCTGAATTTTCATTTTTGGGTGCACTATCCCTTGAACGTAGTAATCTGGGCCCTGAAGGCTACACCTCCCTTTTAAGAACATACATTGTCCTAGCTTCCACTTGAATGTACTTTTCCTCCTGAAATTATAACTCTCATCATTACTTTTTTCTTTAAATATTGTGACTTTACTCTCATTACATTACTACAAATTAATACAAAGTTAATACTTGTTATAAAACAACTTTTCTTAAATCAAAATTACAATGTAATTTTCAGAATATTATGAATTTTTACTCGAAGTTCACCAAATACAAAAATACTTTGTCATAGGGAAGATTGTAACAGCAAGCAGAATCTCTGACTATGGATTTTCAGTAGGCCTACATAAAGGCAGTGGTGTAATGTAACAACTAGGGTTGGGAACGATTAACCGATACGACTGGATATCCAGTTTGACAAGCGAGCGATACGGCTGCGTCGGTAGCAGCCTCCTCAATCGATATGAATCAGCCATGAAGCCTTAGATGAATCGATTGTAGAGTCATGGATTCGGGTATCACGAGACTAGCAATCGGTTGACTGGCTTTAACAGTTTGCATCTCTAAAACAACGCGAGAGCCGGCGGCATGCTCGTAGCAGGCATTGCTGACAACGATAATGGATGTAAACATCAGCGCCAGCTTGACCGGTGGAGATGAGGAACAGAAGCTAATGCTGGTTGGATAAACCAGGGAGCAGTCAAGCTGCAGCGAATCCTGCTGGTTGTGGGTTGAACGCGGGGTCACAGACACAGACAGAAATATGTATTCCTGTCAAATACGGCGGCCATAGTGCTCCGCGGCGCAAGATAATGGCTTACCGGCGACCGAGAAGCCGGGTCCAAGAAGTCTTCGTCGGTGTCATGACTGCCCAGAAATACCTGAACAGCTGAGCTGTAGCAGCACACAGGTATGTGGCGTGTCAGAGGAGAAACGAGCCGTTCACATTTCCACAAACCTCACCGCACTTTAGGGACTGTTCTTTACTTGTCAGGGGAGGAGGGTGGCTGATTGATTTTGATTCTATTTATTTATTTTATTTTGATCCCCCCCTATGTTAATCACTTATTGATGCTGTTTTTGAAGTATGAATAAGTCAATAAGTAATTTATTCCACTGAAATATCAGTGATGTATTATAGAAAAGTGATTTATCTTTTTATAAATGACAAACAGAGTGTAGCAAACACAGAGAAATAGTCTGACATGCTGTCAGTGATAAGCTGCTAGTCATCACAGTCCATGATATCAACTATTAACAGGAGATGTCAGATTCTGTCCCTGCATTGCAGGTTATTATTTTATTCTGCTTTATGTTTATATTGTACAGCGTTATAATAAACTTTATTCCAGACTCAAGTCCATATAAGATACATACAAAAACACAGACAATACCATAAAAACAACACAACAAGTAGGTTTAAAACACTTAAATTTTACTTAAACTTCACTTCACTTAAAGTTTAAAACTTCTTCTCATTTTTATATTGATCCCATCCAACAAAATGATGTTCATTCAGCAAGACTTTTTTTGGTCCATGTCTAAAAATAAATACATTTGACACGGGATTTTGTTGTTGTTTGTCTTTTTATTTTATTTTTGCCAGTGCCATACAGCAACAATGCTTGGGGATGTGGTCTTTTACAAATTTGAAAATACTGTAAGAATGTCACTTTTATAGAATTGGCTTCTTTATTTTATAATATATAATTAATGTCTACATCAACAAATGTTAACCATAGAATCATATTGAATCGTATTGAATTGTATCAAATCGAATCGTATCAAACCGTATCGGCCCTACACTGTATCGAATCGCATCGAATCGTTCTGTATTAAAAATATATCATTTTTGAATTGTATTGTAATCCGTGTATCTAGATACATATCGAATCGTCTATCACAGAGAGATTCCCAACCCTAGTAACAACGTAATAGTACTTTGTTACAATATTACATATTTTTTGGGAGTATCTGTACTACTTGCGTTTTTATACTTACAATACTTTTCCCATTTTGTTACCTCGTTATTGCAACATAAAATCAGAAGGCTTGGTGACGTAGTTGTTCTAGTTTGCAAGTTAGATTACAGGTTAATTACATATTAGCAAGTGCAAACGGGCACTCAGAGCCACTCTGCGATTAGACCTCATGATGTAAGCAGGAAATGGGCAAGTAATGATTAAAGGAGATAAAGATTTGTGACATGTAACTGTGCGCAGGGGCGGAAATCCCGGGGGGGACGGGGACATGACTCCCCCTTCAGTAAAGCTATACCCCCCTAGAATAATTTGAGACACAATTAATAATTTTTGAACAATGTAGTAGTATTTATTAAAAGCACAATGTAAGCGGTGCTCATTATAATTGCGCAATAATGTGCTATTTAAATCTTAAAAGATTTAGTCCCCCCCTCCCATTCCTAGTAGTGGTATATCCCACACTCTTTCCAACGGGTGGGGTTAGCAGCCGTTAGTACTTGGCAGCAGTAGCAGCGTGTGGCTGGACCCGGCTGCCCACATCGCGCGGGATAAGATGTACACTCACACAGACACAGTTTAACTTACACAAGTTATAACACATCCCATGTACTGTTACAACAAGCCCCAGGCCCAGGCTGATAATATAAACTGTCTGCAACATTTATCCTGCATTGTTCAAAAGCCTACTCAATTACGAGTGCTGCTAAGCTAAAAGCTAATGATTAAGCTCAGAGTTTAGTGATAGTCAGAGAGGACAGGAGAGAAAGAAGAGGGAGAGGACAGGACAAGAGCAGTCAGTGGCGGAGCAATGGGTACCTGTCTGTAGGCTCTCCACCTGTCAGTGAGACAAACATGAAAGACATGCAGACAAGGAGCGGCCATTACGCGCGACTATTACGCACGGTTGTGAGGTGCGCAGCGGCAGATCTCACAGCACACTGTTTATAAACCAGTTTACCAGTTTAATTGCAGGAAATGTTTATTTTTAGTTTTAGTTTAGTTAGTATAGACATTCACTCTGCCTGTTGGAGAGATAGAGAGAAGATTAAAGCGTCAAATTGCGGTAAAAGATGCTGTAAAAAAGACAGGCTACAACTTTTTTTCCTTGTCCCCCCCTGGAATTATTCTCTAAAAATTTTACTGTTTATTGTCCCCCCCAACTATGAAATGGGATTTTCGCCCCTGACTGTGCGGAGTGTGTCAGCCCTGGATGGTCAAAGGTTTTCCTTAAATCCTTTAAGCTGTAAAGAAGGCTTTGTGTAAGTTGTGAGTTTCTTCATTCCTGACTCCTTAACTTAACATGATTCTACAAACTATCGTATCTTCACATAGTATTATCTAGCATTCCCACTAATTAAAAAAATCAGATAAAAATGTCTCTCTTTTCTGAAGATTTCCTCAACTTAAAAGTTCTCTAACACTAAAAGTTTCTAAGATTATCATAGCAGAAATAAGGATTTTCCACTCCTCGGACTGGAGCCATCAAGTTTGTTGTTATTGTTTGACAAATGACTCAGAAGATCAAGTGAGGTGCCAATTAATTTTCTCCAGAGCGACTAAACCATTAATCAAGTAAATGTTTCGACTGATTTCTTTAAAAGCAGTGGCTTCTTCCTTCTTCCTATCAGACATAATTCCTCGGTTTATAATAATAATTATAGTCTTTGTGAGCACTTTTCATGTCGGGTTTCTTTAATTAACTGTGAATATCTAACAGAAACACGAAAAAAGCCAAAAGCCATGTCTATTTTACGCCATATTAACAATTTCTGATCATGCCCTGCCATGATGGGTATGCGTCATAACCATGAGTGTATATATACACTAACCTCAAATATGTTGGAAAAATAAATTGTGAATAAAACCAATTGATACTAAATATCTTTTGAACAACTATTATAAGGTTGTTATGCATGTCGGAATCAAAAGGGGTTAAGTTCAGTTTTTTATTGTGAACAAAGATAGTCAAAATTAAGCTTTGCTGGAAGCAGTAAAAGCCTACAAGTGTGACGTGTTGACACTTCACCTTTCAGCAATGCTGTGGTTAACATGGGGGTAGGTTTAGGCATGAAAACCACTTGGTTATGGTTAGGAAAAGATCATGTTTTGGCTTAAATACCCACTTTTGGAGGGACAGCCCTAGGTGGAACTGCAATGATGTCTCGCTAAAAAAAGAAAATGCTTTGATGGGGCACTATCCCTGGTAGAAAAACAGCAATGGGTCACCACAAAATGCATGTTTGGTGGCAAAAAGTTGCTGGAAACACAGGCATGTCTCGCAAAAATACAACCAATTTTGTTGTTTGATGGTCTTAAACAGAGGTCTGCAGTTTTGCAGGCATCTCGCCTACGTGACACATCGTCCTCTCCACCCTGAGATGACAAGGTCAGCTCATATACTACGTCAGTTTTGAAATTTTAATATGGTACACATGAAACATGCAAATGACATATATTGAGGGTTTACAACAATACCAAAATTTTCTTCTGGCGATTGGGCTGACCAGGTGGTAGTTGTACTGGAATTGAGGCGATGGTCTGTTAATGGCAATGCTTGGTTGTTCTCCTCCACTTGGTGTAAGGTTCTGGAGGTCAACAGTTATATTTTAGACAGACTTATTTCTTAGTATTGGGGTGCAGAGAAATATTGTATTGTAAGTGACCCCAATGTGCAGTAGCTGTAATGTATTACAATATACACACAAGTGCTTTTATTTTGAAAAGATAGTAGGCATAGCGGTTACAGAGGGACACTGACTAAAAGGTAAATGGTGCTGTAACGCTAAGATGGAGATAAACAACACAGAAGATAAAGAAGTAGTAAGGAAGGACAAACAGGGAGAGTTCAGCTCCAGTCAAGAGGGCGACGAGGTACGAACTGCATTTATTTGTGCCTAATTGTCTTATAATTAGAATTCTCTTGTGTATTTGCTAACTCTTTGGTGCTATCATGGCAAAGTTTAATGTATTGCTTTGTCTTCTTTAGTTCAATTTCTGTTAGGTCTTACATCGGTCTATGGAGTTAATAAAGAACAAATTAAACTACGTACATTAGACCATCAGTTCAGGCTTGTTTTATTTTGACTGGTACACCGCATGCATGTTAATTTAAAATCTTGCTCCAGTTCTTCTTACCATTCCTCATCCTATTCTCCTCCTAAGCACACCACAGACTTCTTTCTGAGAACAGGGGTTATTTTTATACATTGTCATCATCAGCCGCCTTTCTTCTCAGTCCAAACCGATCCCAAGTCTCCGTCCGGGTGCTGCTCAAAGGATGTGTTAGGTTTATAAGTTCTAATTAATTTTTTACAGTGAGTGCCCAAGAAGAACACTTACATGTAGGAGGTCATCCAGAGAGCTGAGCATTAATATCCCAGTCTCAATCATCTGAATCCTCATCTCGTGGTGGAACTAGTCTGGTGTCTGAACAGATAGTGATGCTGTAGGCAATGGCAGTCTCAGTAAAGTGAACTTGAAAAGACAGGCAGACGGAGCCAGTTAGATTATTTTGGAGAATGTTAGAAGTGTGGGAGGAGGGGAATGAAGAGAGACAGGTGTTGTTCTGAATGGCAACAAAATCCTGAAAGCACTGGTTGAATTCCCTGACCCTAACATCCACATAACCTTCAAGGCTATGAACACAAACAAAACTCTTATCTGCAATAAAGTCTGAAAAAAGTGCTCACTGCTGCCGATTTTGTGGATCAGACTTACCCCAATAAGTCTTCTGTAACCACTGTATTTCTGGGGAAAAGTTCTGTGACTAAAGTAACATTCTCACACTGTGCCAAAGGGTTATGTTAAATGGTGCTTTATTCTGAATTTCATCTAAAACTTTTTGTAGGGTAAATTAGGGTATTTTCTTTCATACTCTTGATAAGGTGGCAGGGGAGAGACAACATGGCCTTTCATCTGCAGTCTCGTGCTGATACTGCACGTTTCTTGATGGCTGCTAAATTACACTTCAAAAAGTGGAATAATTAGAAAGATAAAAGGCATGACACTAAGTCCTGGCAACGTAAGGACGTCTTTGTGCTTGCACATCAAACTGGTATGCTATTCCATATAGGGTCCAAGATCATTAATACAGCAGGGTGTTCAGTTACCTCATTCAATCTCATGTTGCCAAGAGTTGCCAACTTTGTGTACTTAGCTGGAATGAAATTTTGATGCCATGGGCTTAATCACCTGTTAGCCCGCACATAGGGAGATCTACAGGAATCCTCCCCTCAGATTTTTTTTCTTTTTTTATCATTTCTTTTTTGATAAATAAACTTTTGAGCTTTTTTATGCACTCTAGCACATCATTTTTAATTCAAAGTATGAGTTCTTAACACTGAAAAATGGTAATTTTCAGATTTTGCAAGGTACCAAGCTGAAATAATGTCCCAAAGGCTCCATTTTTAACCCTTTATTGCACCTATCCCCAACCGGAAAAAGAAAAACAAAATATTTTCCTTTTTTTCATGCACCTGTGGTGAAAAAAAAATGTCACCACCTGTTTGTTTTTTTTTTATCATTTAAGTGTCTATTTTAAGATTATAATAGCTAGCAGACTGAAATAATGTCCCATGGGGTTTATTTAACAGTTTATTACACCTATACCAAATCCAAAGAAATTGAAAATAGCTTAGCTTTTGAAGTAAACAACACAGAGAGACAAATGAACACATTTTTCCATACAATTCTGACACAAGGAATTAAATGGAATGGTTATTTTTGACATTTGACAACTTTATTTCTGGACAAAAACAGCAAAAAAAAGTACATTTGACAACTATATTTTCCTATTTTCATGCGCATAGAGTGATTTTTTTTTCATTACCTGTTTTTCCTTAACTATTTAAGTGGCTATTTTAAAATTATACATAGCAGACTAAAATATAGGCTAATGTCCCCTGGGGGTTATTTTTAACAGTTTATACTATCCTGAACCTGAAGAAACTGAAAATAGCTTTGCTTTTGAAGTAAACATGTTTCTATACAATTCAGACTCAAGGAATTCAATAAAATGGGTAGGCTTAGCCTACTAATAACATTTCAAACCATATTGACTATTTCTGGGAGGGAGGGGGACAAACAAAAAGAAAAATACAGAAAAGGGCCAAATTCTGTAGGTGCCAACTTTGGTGTCGGTTGGGACAGTGGGCCTGCACCTTGCGACTGTAAGATGGTTGTCTCCCACTGCTCTCTCTTTTGGAACAATTTCAAGAATGAGAAGAAAAAAAGTAAGCATTTGACCCTTTTATTAAGATATTTAGTCATGGACAAGCCTACACGTAATTTTCCTATACAGTTTTATCATACAGAAATGGAGTCTGCATGCATTTTCTTGACTAGCTAATGATGGTAGCTAGTTAGTTAGTTAGTTAGTTAGTTAGTTAGTGCTAATGTTTTCTCTATTTTCAGGCTGATTGAATAGGCCTATACTTACTAACCACGGGAAAAAGCACAAAGTGTAACACAGCTGAAGTGCCTCAAAAGAAGATTCAGTCCCTATCATGTATTTTACATGTCCCAGCTCTTCCTGAGTATGGTCATTTTACCACACTTAGCGCATGCAAGGGAGGGCACAGCAAGAGGCTATCATATCTACACAGTATTCGTGATATGAGACTCTGTGAACCAGCTAATTTGCCATACCGTATGAAGGATATTTGTGACCAGATACCATTGACATTGGAGGGCTTGCCTTTGGATGAAACTGGCTATCATCAAAACTGCAACAGGGAAACTGGGTGGTTTAAAAGTGTCAGGCTTCTATATCTGGTGAATCATCATCATCATCATCATCATCAATAAAGGACTCCCTACGCCACCTCAAATCTCTGTCAAATCAATCTGAAGGGACTCAGTGTTCCTTCTTGTTTCCAAATCAGCACATTTTCTGTGACAAAATAAAAACCAAGCTCAAGGGCAAAACTGAAAAGCTTACAAAGTTTCAGAGTTGGAAACACAAGTAACTGGCCTGGAAAGTCATCGAACGTAGAGCACAAGCACAGTAGGCTACATCAATGTGTGGGTGAGAGTGAGTGAGTGAGTGAGTGAGTGAGTGAGTGGTGATTATGATTGTGTCCACACATTGGATTAAGAAAACCTTGACTTTGATGCAAAGAGGTTGTCCAGCTAAGATTCCTGTCCAACTTATATGAAGAAGTTTCTTCATATACAAGTTGTTCCTACATGATGGATGATACTTGGCTTCCATTGCAAAGAGGTCCTTGCCCTGCACCTTGCGGTATAGAGCCTCTATATTCAATTCCTGTGCTCTACGTTCGATGACTTTCCAGGCCAGTTCCTTGTGTTTCCACCTCTGAAACTTTGTGAGCTTTTCAGTTTTGCCCTTGACCTTGGTTTTTATCTTGTCACAGAAAATGTGCTGATTTGGAAACAAGAAGGAACACTGAGTCCCTTCAGATTGATTTGACAGAGATTTGAGCTGGCGTAGGGAGTCCTTTATTGATGATGATGATGATTCACCAGATATAGAGGTCTTTGACACTGTTAAACCACCCAATTTCCCTGTAAAGCTTTAATAGCAGTTTTGATGATAGCCAGTTTCATCCAAAGGCAAGCCCTCCAATGTCAATGGTATCTGGTCACAAATATCCTTCATACGGCTGAGGCAAAGTGGCTGGTTCAGAGTCTCATATCACGAATACTGTGTAGATATGATAACCTCTCGCTGTGCCCTCCCTTGCATGTGCTAAGTGTGGTAAAATGACCATACTCAGAAAGAGCTGGGACATGTAAAATAAAGGCACTTCAGCTGTGTTACAGTTTGTGCTTTTTCCCGTGGTTAGTAAGTATAGGCCTATTCAATCAGCTTGAAAATAGAGAAAACATTAGCACTAACTAACTAACTAACTAACTAACTAACTAGCTACCATCACTAGCTAGTCAAGAAAATTCATGCAGACTCTATTTCTGTATGATAAAACTGTATAGGAAAATTACGTGTAGGCTTGTCCATGACTAAATATCTTAATAAAAGGGTCAAATGCTTACTTTTTTTCTTCTCATTCTTGAAATTGTTCCAAAAGAGAGAGCAGTGGGAGACAACCATCTTACAGTCGCAAGGTGCAGGCCCACTGTCCCAACCGACACCAAAGTTGGCACCTACAGAATTTGGCCCTTTTCTGTATTTTTCTTTTTGTTTGTCCCCCTCCCTCCCAGAAATAGTCAGTATGGTTTGAAATGTTATTAGTAGGCTAAGCCTACCCATTTTATTGAATTCCTTGAGTCTGAATTGTATAGAAACATGTTTACTTCAAAAGCAAAGCTATTTTCAATTTCTTCAGGTTCAGGATAGTATAAACTGTTAAAAATAACCCCCAGGGGACATTAGCCTATATTTTAGTCTGCTATGTATAATTTTAAAATAGCCACTTAAATAGTTAAGGAAAAACAGGTAATGAAAAAAAAATCACTCTATGCGCATGAAAATAGGAAAATATAGTTGTCAAATGTACTTTTTTTTTGCTGTTTTTGTCCAGAAATAAAGTTGTCAAATGTCAAAAATAACCATTCCATTTAATTCCTTGTGTCAGAATTGTATGGAAAAATGTGTTCACTTGTCTCTCTGTGTTGTTTACTTCAAAAGCCAAGCTATTTTCAATTTCTTTGGATTTGGTATAGGTGTAATAAACTGTTAAAAATAAACCCCATGGGACATTATTTCAGTCTGCTAGCTATTATAATCTTAAAATAGACACTTAAATGATAAAAAAACAAAACAAGTGGTGACATTTTTTTCACCCCAGGTGCATGAAAAAAAGGAAAATATAGTTGAAATTAACAATTAAAAACAAGCAAAATTTATCTCTGTATGTTGTTTACTTCAAAAGTTACACCACTTTCTGTATCTTGTTTTTCTTTTTCCGCTTGGGGATAGGTGCAATAAAGGGTTAAAAATGAAGCCATTGGGACATTATTTCAGCTTGGTACCTGGCAAAATCTGAAAACAGACACTTTAAGGATTAAGGAAAATCAGGTACCACAAAAAAATTCGGGGGGTGCACGTGGACTCCTATTTCCATCTGGACTACACAGCTGTGGCTGGGTTTAGGCAACAAAACTACTATACATGTATACGTGACATGGCGTAAATGCATCACATGAAGCTCTAGCGAAGGTTCAGTCAGGAAGACAACACTTTTTCATTCTTAGGCTTTAACTTTCTTCCTCACCCTGTCATTTACTCCTTGCATGCAAGCTCATGCTCATGCATCTCTGGCTGTCAGTGTCTGGGGCTGTCAATCGATTATCAGCTGTTCTACTGCTGACACACAATCAACCAACAACACAGTGACACACCCTTTCCGTCATCTCACTGCTCCGCATTTTAAATATGGTTCTTTTTCTGCTCACAGTCCCTTTCATGCTGCTGCTGCTGCTGTGCTTACCCTCCACCTCCCCATCACCACCTAGTCTTCTCAGATGTGGCTTCTATTCACCTCAGCAGTCATCAACCAAAGTTATCAGCCACCACCACCTCCACCAGTGTCTTGACTCCATGGGGGGATTTATCTTGCTGCCGCTTAGATGTCCTACGACCACAAATAATCTCCCTCTGGGGAGATCTCCTCCCTGGTGTCTAAGACTTTGTTAAAATCTTACCAGCACAAATCATCTGTTGATCTGTTCATGTATAATCTGCATTAAACCTTATCTTTATTTCATTCTTCTGTCTCTCCTGATTAAAATGACTGATGCCAGTGCATGATAACCGTATGTAGACTGTGTAACATGACGTTAAAACGACATTGACTTTTGGTTTCACATGGGATAAAAAGTGCAGTCTCCAGGATGAAAGTCCACTTTTGTTTCCACCACACTTCCCTCCAGGCCAATGCAGACTTTCTCACTCTTTATACTACATCAGTTGCTTTGCGTCAAGCATTGCTGGCGGTTTTACATTGGAGAAAGCCTGGTGCATCTCAAGCATGTTAAAGGTTGCCTTTGGTGTTGATATCACATGCCAAGGGGTGTGACAAAGTGGTGGTATTTGATGCCCTCTAAACACATATATTTGTTGTTGTTTTTTAACTACATCAAATTCACAAGTGACTTTTCCACTATAGCTATGAACATCTGAGGACTTAAGCTTAACGTGTTAAATATTGATAACATAAAATAGCAATGCACACAAAAAGCAAACTTGGTAAAAACAATGAACAGTTTCAGACAATTTTTTAATGTTTCTTGTACAATATTGATTTATTAAGTTGTCAATACTCACAACAGTACAGACAGAGAGGCCCACAATGTATTGTTTTGTCGACGATTAAGCAAATAAAGCAAAGCTGCTCATGTTTTGACATTAACTTTTTTTTTCTTTTTGCTTCATAACAAACAACAGTTACACCAGAGTTTCTCATCCTTGGTGTCGGGACCCCACAGGGTGTGGTTTGATTAACAGGTAGGGGATTTTTAAGACGAAGAGAAGTGTTTGATTTAGTTTTTAATTTTAAAAAAAAGGTGAATCTATATCATAACTTCTGTGTGCAATACATTCAGAGCTTCCTTTGCCCGCTTAAAAATGCAATACAAAAATAGGCAACTCCTACAAAAACTTCACAACTCTAATTGCTGGCATCAAGTCAAGACTGAGAACTGGGTCACAGGCAAGAAAAAGGTTGAGAAACCCTGAGTTTCATATCCAGTGTTAAACATATTTTATATTTACATGAATAACCCTTCTCAAACATATAATTACAGCATCGTAAATATACATATCAAATTATAATATGACTTGATATCAGTACGACAACATTACAACACATCATTGGCTAAATGGCTGTTATAGATTTGACATATCCATTCAGATATCCAGAGTACAGCCCTTCATTGATATTCGTGGCCTTGAACTTCACATTGAATCAATACTGAAAATGCAGCAACTTTCACTGCTTGACAAATGACCCTTTCCACAATCTTTAATGCTTGTAGATTTTTTCTTCTTTGGGCTTGTAAAAATGTCTCTCAATTGCATTATTTTTATTCATGCTAAGTTCGGTGAATCAGATTTGCAAGGATTCTTCCAGTGTCAGCATTTTTTGTGGAATTGTTTCAGAAAAATGACAAAACCCCAAATTCTCACAACCAATGCAATTTAGAATCAACAGTTAGCCTAACTTGCATGTCTTTGGTCTGCGGCAAAGAGATGGAGAACCCAAGGAGAACAGGAACTGCATGCAAACTCCACAAAGAAGGGCCCAAGCAAGCCAGTGGGTTCAAACCATGCAGCAGCCCTATGGGGTTGAAAAATTAAGGCCAACACAAAGTGCCAAACACTACAGTTCCTCTAAATAACCACTTGAGGCTGGCTCCAGAAGCCAGTCAATCCTTATAGACACCCATGTTAAAATGGACAGCTTCACGGCAGAAATAAACATGTTTACAGCCTGGTACAAAAAGCAGTGTTGATCTTTATAGCTAATTTCAACCTTCATGACAACTGTACAGGGTTGAATTTTTTTTATAACTTACACGTTTACATTTCATTAAGGCTTAAAGTTTCACAAAATTAAGGGTTGGCTGCTTTGAGTGACAGGGAGTCTGCCGATTGTGTCCTTGGTTTCTCAGTCAGATCCAACCCTCACTCTACCACAGTTCCACCCTCTTACCCAAATATGGTCATTTCTGGCTCCAAAAAACCAAGAAGGCAACAGCTGAAATGCCAAACTCAAGGATCCAAAATGGGAGTCCACAAACCAATGGGTGACATCACGTTAGCTACATCCATTATTTTTACAGTATGGTTCAAACCCAAAACTGCCTAGTAGAGGTGAGTTCTTTTGGGTTTTTAACCAAATCCTGTATGTATTTGTTGTTTTATCGCACTGTTCAAACAAGAGAAAAGGTCCAGTGTGTAGGATTTTGTGGCATCTAGCAGTCAGGCTGCAGGACATCTCCCGTGTGCCAAACGTGTAGGAGAACTACAGTGGCCGACATAAAAACAAGAAAACACTAATGGTCCTATCTTAAGCCAGTGTTCTGTTTGTCCGTTCTGGGCTACTGTAGAAACAACGTGGCAGACTCTGTGGGAAAGGACCTGCTCCATAGGTGGATAAAAACAGCTCATTCTAAGGTAACTGTTCGAGCCATAATATAGTTTTTGTTTTGTTTATTTCATCCTTATCTAAACACAAGGTAGGCGGTGCGGTGGTGTAGTAGTTAGCACTGTCGCCTCACAGCAGTTGATCCCGGGAGGGAGCCCTTTTGTGCGGAGTTCTGGTAGAGGCATGTTCTCCCTGTGTCAGCGTGGGATTTCTCCGTGCACTCCAGCTTCCTCCCACAGTCCACAGACATGGAGGTTGGGGATGGGTTAATTGGTGGCTTTAACTTGGCTGTAGGTGTGAATGGTTGTCTGTCTCTATGTGTCAGCCCTGCGATAGTCTGGCAACCTGTCCAGGGTGTACCCTGCCTCTCGCCCAATGTCAGCTAGGATAGGCTCCAGCCCCCCTGCGACCTTCAAGAGGGTAAGCGGTTACGGAAATGAATGAATAAACACAAGGTAGATATATGAATGAACATGAAGGAAAACATAGTTATGAATATCATATACCATTTTTGCCAATAGATGCCTTTAAATCCTACACAGTGGACTTTAAATCACCCCTGATTGGAAGCTGAAGCCCTGTTACTACTGTGATGAGTCATACAATCATTTGTCTAAAAGTCATATTACAAACTGTCTTTTTTTTCACAAGAGGAGAATAAGTTTATAAGAATGTTGTATCACGATTCCTCAAAACTTTGCTGCTAATGGACTCCCTTTCATTGTTGTGCGCAGAGACATATCTAATGCATTCTGATATTTAACAAGATATCATCTGAGGAGACATTATCTCCAGTTGCATTATCCAGTCTGTTCTTCAAACATAGAAATTACATCAAAAAATCACAGAGGGACACCAGAACAAACGATGAATGTATTATCAAAACGTGGGGACCAACTTTTAAAGTCTTTATACACAAACTCCTGAAGCTCATAACTCATTTCATACATTTCTTCCCATCATTCAGTAAAGCGGTCATAGGAACAAGCATCTGCTTGGTATTCTGCAAGGATGTCCACAGTGATATTGTACTGAATGTGTGTAGTGAGAGTGCACAGTCTTCTTATATTAAACGTGACATGTGTGTTGATGTGTGCATATTTATAATGTAGTATTTACTTGTTACCACATAACAGCATGTCGGCAAAGACGCATTGATATTACAGACAAGTTAACAGGTTTGAGCTGCCATGAATTGAGGCAAAAACATCTCTGCAGAGGTTGAATATTTCTCCCCTATAACATTTATGCGTGACAACCCAAGCTGTATAAATTTCCTTTATAGCTATACAGAGACTAGAGCAGAGAAGAGGTGGACTGGGAGTCAACACGCCTTGTCCACTTGCCGTTTGCTGTTAAAAAACACGGCTAAAAAGACAGGCTGCAGGATGAATTTACTTTGCATTCAGTCTGAATACACCTTTTATACTGAGAGACCTCCCAGTCTGCTTCACCCTCTTACTTGTATTTAACACAGCCAAGTGACGCATTTGTTTAAATAAATATTTACCCTTCATTTTCCATAGGAAGCTTATAGGATTGTCATGCATATGTTCAACTCAAGAAAACTATAAGTGAGTGTTTTTTTCTCTGCTGCATATGTGCAAACTCAAGACATATTAAAGTATACTTTGAACAGACAGGTTCAGCAAAATATAAACACCAACTTGACTATAGTGTGAGCGTCCCATTTATAAAAAGGTGAGTGTTTTTTGCAGGTGGAAATGGCTAAACTGAAGTGTGTTCAAGCACAGTAAGAAAAGGCTGGTTAGTTTTTCACACAGTTAGGTAAATCAGTGATGATGCACTTTGCATGATTGTGAATGACAGAAAAGAACATTTATATTCAGGTCTTGCCTGAAATAGCAAACACATTGTATAAATAAAATGGTTGATTGGAGTTCATGCGGAAATGTTACTGTCCAGAGACAATATGTGTTCATGTGCTGATAAGCCATTCAGAGTAACTATCAGTTACACAGATCCACAGAGATACATAGTGAAGTTATTTTGATGTCATTGTGGGGCACCATTGGGTGGTACAATCTCCTCAGAGGCATGCTCCTGCTGAGCCCCTTCAGGTATCATTCTCACGCTGACACTGCCACCATCTGTGGTGCTCGGGTTCACACGGAACTTCCTATTAACCGGGCGTACAGCCCTGAGAAACTGCCTCTTGAAGGTCTCACTGAGGATAATGTAGAGGAATGGGTTGATGCAACTGTTAGCATATCCCATGCTAATGGCTATGTTGTAGGTGTAGGTGAAAGCCAGGCTTGGCTCCTGCACCCCTAGATGGACCAGCTGAAGGATGTAGTAAGGGGCCCAACAGATGAAGAAAGCCAAGCAGATGGCCACTGCCATCCGGGTCACCTTCCTGGTGCGCACCCTCAAACTCCGTGGAGGCAGTGGTGCCACGCTGGTGGACATGTGCTGGAGGATCTTGAAGAACACAAGGCAGATGATGGCCAAAGGTATAGCAAATGCCAAGAAGAACTGGTAAAGTGTAAACCAGTATGTGTTGGTGACTGGATCAGGCAGAAGGAGAGCACAAGCCACCAGGCCATCTGGCAGAGGCATCAGGCCTGCGTACATCCACACAGGGATGATGGTGAGCAAAGACAGCGACCACACCAGGCCGATGACCAGCGTTGCCACACACGGTGTGCGGATGTAGTTGAAGCGTATGGGATGGACAGTAGCCAAGTAACGGTCAAAGGTCATTGCAGTGAGAATGTAAGTACTGACAATCTGGCTATTGGAGTCAAGCGCAGTGATGACCGTACACATTGCAGCTCCAAAATGCCAGGAGCCGTTGCCCAGCAGCTGGTGGATGAGGAATGGCATCCCAAGGAGAATCAGGAGATCAACAATTGACAAATTTAAAATAAAGATGTCTGGGACAGTTTGCTTTGTGCGACACTTGGTCTTCTTCATGATGGTGTAGATGACAATACAGTTTCCTATGATACCTAGAAAGCAGATGATGCCAAAGATGACTGGGAGGACAGCACTGCAGTGAAGGGCCCCATCTACAGCTGGAGACAAGAGGAGGAAGGAGGGGCAGTTCAATAGATGGCAAAAACACTCAGTTATCATGCTGTATTGTGCACTGTATTTAAGCATAAGAAATCTTACATTATGTTGGTATACACTGCATATAATAGTTGTTATGTCACAATGATACATGGAACAATTGGTGAGAGCAGCAGTGTCCCCTGACTAACAATACTGGTTTGTAAGGGGATTATTACGCAGGCAGATCTATTATCAGAACCTACACTGACCATTTTCTCACCATGCTTTTAGGCTGCTGATTAATATCAGTGTAGAAATTATTGATTTGTGTGTGTGTGTGCATATGTGCGTGTTGGCTCCTTCAACACAGCACAAAGCAAAGACAGACGACGATGGGAGCAGAGGTCTGTAATCATTTATACATGTTAGAATAAAGACGAATAGAAGAGTAGACCTTAAAATATGCAGGTATGTAATGTGTAAGAATATTAAACAAAAAAAGTTACAGAAATTATTATTATTTAATACTAAAATGTATAAATCACTAACCCTTTCAGCAAGTTATAATTGATGAGATGATGGTAGTTATCTTTCACATTTGTCATCCAACACATCAGGCTGTGACAGAGATTCACTGCAGTCTGAATGTGTGCAATAGACTATGAAAGCTGGTTTGATTTTTTTTAAATTTAATTAAGACATAAGGTAACTTGGAGATGTAGAAGAAAAAAAATGAAATAGAAAAGCATACACCCTTTTGATTTTTGTTGTTTTAATAACGCTGAATGAAACTGTGATGCTTCTAAGGGTGTGAAACAATGTTGTTGTAACTGCATCATATTACCGGTACGCCGGCTGCTCACCAACCTACCTGTTATTGTTGAATTAGTGTCTCCGAGGGAAAAATTTGAATCGTTTAAGAAATCCATCGGTAACATTCAAAGTATATCCAAGTTAAAAGTATCACCAAGTGTCTGCTTCCCGAGTAAACTGCATCTGCAGAAGCCTGCAAATAAAATGCCTCCTTACTTTTAAAGATTTATTTCAGATATCCCTCATTAAGTGGCAAAATTCTTTACGGCGCATATATCTTGTGCCATCCTCTGCGCAGTCCAGTGCGCTCTGTCTGTGCCGTCAGTGACGATAAAGCCGCTCCTCGGCGAGTGGCTGGAGAGCCCTTCTCTCGGAGTCTGTGACGCTCTCACCGGAGCTGCGACCGCGCTGTAGGTGTCAATCGGATTAGAAAACTGATTGCCTGTAGCTGATATGATCTCCCTCGGAGGGTTGTGTGCGCGCGCGTGCGTAAAAGCTCTTCCCTGGAGACTATTGGTCAACATGTGTTTTTTGTTATCTCAGGGCGAGGCTGATGGGGATTTGTGTGCTCACACATCGATCAGCTCCTATTATCAAACACGGCAATTTAAGAAAACAGAAATGAGGAGTGCGGTTTTCCAAGATAAAAAAAGCAACCATAGTGTCCCATGGGATTTAAAGTAACTGTAGAATACAAGTGTAAAGGAAAGCGCAAATTAAGAAGACGCTTATTTGCTTCCTGCCCAAACACATTTTTGAAGTCTATTTTTGCCACTCAGTGTTGCTTTGACGTGTCTCAACATATCTCAGCAGCCAGCAGCCATCGCCAGTTTGGGGCTGAGCAGGCAATGAGCAACAGGTGTTCCTGTCACTACAAATGAATCCACGGTATCCTTGCAAATTGCTGCCAGGGTTGGAGCTTGAACCAGCCCTGAAATATGTCGTTTTCCACTCTGAACCACTAGATGGCCTTACTGTCTCCCATTTGGAGTCCTCACACGTCTCCCTCATGAAAACCGGATGTGACCATAACAAGGTTGGTGCTTCATAAATAGGTGTTTGTGAAAGGCCAGTGCATTACATATAGGCCTAGTGATTTATTTGTACACCGTGGGACAATTAGTGGTGTAGTCTTTTCTGGGGTTTGGATAAATTAGAATCTGGGATTCACTGGCTGTAGGTGGAGTAAACAAGATTGTGTGTGTGTGTGTGTGTGTGAATGCTCTACACTTGCATGGGAACATTATTACATGCCGGGGAGTTTTTGCATCTGTTGTAAAGCTAACTAAGAAAACTGGCACTGCAGCAACGATTTTAAGCTAAGATCATCTATCTTAAATATAGTTTGCACACCCTGGAGATGGTCAGAGGGTTTTTAAAGTGAAATATTGCATCATGTCCAATAGATGAGCAGCAGCCTGTGAGCATGAGATACTGTACAGCTGTAATAACAAAGAATGAAAACTATTCAGACTCTCCAGAGTTTAATTTAAAGAGAAATAATTAAGAAATAATTAAGAATTTAATTCCAATTTAATTTTTTTTCCAACTCTACACTGCTGGACTGCACTTTTTAAGTTAATGAGCACTGTGGGAACAAGAATCTGAGTATATAAAATTTGTACCTTTGTGCATTGAATGAAGTGGGGTTGTACAGGGTACTTATCCATAGTAAGTGTATTATATGCAGTAGATGAATGTCGGTGTGCTCCCAGTGTGGAGAGTGGTGTCAACACAGAAGCAAAGCATTGTACTGCTGTGGACGAGGCCAGAAGCAAAACATTTTAGCCACCTAAAAAAGTCCCATCTCAAAATCTGTAACAGTTGTGTAAGTGTACAACATGTTGAGAGCGTTCCCACTGCTTTACTTTTCCATCAGACAGCCCATGTCCATGAAGAAGCTGTTCCCCATCTACGCTCTCATCAAAGCCACCAGACTCTATTCACAAAAACAGTCATTTTGGCTCACTGAACACAGGAACAGCTGGTCTACCGCTGCCTCGGTCACTTAGATGACTTGTGTTACTGTGTGACTTTGGTGAATTAAACCTTTTAAAATGCTAAAGTCAGTCAACATCACAAACAAAACAACCGATTGAGGCAGCTGCAGACCAGCAGCTCCTGTGTTGAGTGATGTAAAATTACTGTTTTTCTCAACAGAGTTGGGCTTTGAAGCAAACCATGTAATGGAATATATTCTAAACAAAGCATCCACTAAAATTGATATCAGTGGTTTTAGGTGTGACTTCTTTAGGTGGTTGAAATATGTTTTGTTGCTGATCCCTCAGCAGCAGTATATTATAAATAAGTACTTCATACAACCCTACTTGAAAAGATCCAAACTATTCCCTTGATTTAATGATTATTGGTAAGCCTGATTCCCTGTTGGAGGTTTGTGTGGGTGTGTACATGAGGAAGTATTAAAAACAAAACAAATCATTTTGGATGCATGGTTTAAAACAGACTGCAGGTACTCCCTGTACTTGAAAACTTGAAGTATATAGATTTTGTTTATTATCAGTGATGTTGTCACTCCATGATTTTGTTTATTCTCCCATCAAAATCCTGCTGCATATTAAAAGAAATGTGCTGTTATCTTGGGCAGCATGCCTCTGCTACCCTTCATCTTCATTACCTTCTTCTTCATTTGCTCCGACAGGTTAGATGCACCAACAACACATTGCTGTCCGTAGTCTGAGCAACATTATTATTGCTTCAAAAATATTTGCTTGTATTCAGAGCCAGTCATCATCCTGCAACCTCTTAGTTTTCCTCCAGCCATCGAAGAAGTCAGAAAACTGAAGCCTCTCAGAGTTCTGAAAGATCGTCTTACAACTGCTGCCTTTGCTTGCTGAATCTATTTCACATCAAAAAAACATGTGTCACACTCTTCAGGCTCCCCACACTCACACTTTCAGTCTGGGTGTTTATGAAGCAGAGCCAGTACAACAACCTAATCTCGATCTTGAAGTCTTTGCTAAATCCCAGGCCCTATTCAGAGATAACTGCATCAGACATGGCCTGACATTTTCCTCATTCCCTCGTCCCTTCTGCCGAATTTGCATAGAGTTATGAGGCTGTAGCAATCTGGTGCCTTTTTAGTTCTTTCATCTATTCCATCATTCCCACATGAAGCCCACTTTATTCATTTACTATTTTGTCACTAACACTTGTTTTTTTCCTCAGTTTTCCTTCATTTAATGTGATAGAGGCTGCTGAGGTTCATTGCACATCATTCATTCATTTGGTTTAGTGCCCTCCAAGTGCCCATACAATATCAGTAAGCTGAGCCCTTCTGAATATACTAATATTTGCTAAGGAAGTCTAAGTTCAAATGCAAATTTCCCACTTTGAGTGCCAAGTGCCATCAGTAGAAATCATTAGATGCCTTCCTCACACTCTTTTGGTTGACTTCCTTCAGTGAGTTGTCCAAAGACCTTTTTACAGAACCTAAAAGGCACAGTGGTGGACTTAGAGCTCAACTATGCTTTAAAACTTTGATTACACTTCTCTTGCTCCTATATCATCCTCCCAGAACTTTCTAACAGTGGTCAAGAAGACATCTTGTAGGACATTTTAATCTATGTTATTAATCTTTTGTCTGGGGATTTTGCTTTAATCTGTCTATCAGGAGAGGAGATTTTGGTTTAGTTCAAGATGACCCCTCTTAATATTGATCCCTTTTCTCATGCTGCCACTTCACATTCTGCCATCAAACCGTACTCCCGAAAACTGAAATGTTTTCACTGCATCAACTTTTAATTCACTGTTGGACCAACTGTTGTAAAGTATTCTGTTTCTCCCCCCTTTCCCCTTGTGATTTCTGTGTAAACGTGTAATGGATTTTCAGTGGTGATACTTTGTTTCTTCCCAGTACGAGGGAAAATGTCTCTAAACAGAATTGTTTTCATGGGTGGATTATGAGACAATGGGTCCCTGGGCACAGATATGCAAGGGCCCCACCACCTCTCCTACACTGGAGCAAGACACAGCCTTGGAGGTGATTTTGCCCCTTCTGTTGTTGTTTGGTGTGTCTTTGTAGTTGATATGCATCTTTTTATGGTTTATGTACCTCTTTGTGATTCTTTTGTGTCTCTTTGTAGTTGTTATGTGTCTCTTCGTGGTCATTTTGAGTCTCTTCCTGGTCGGTACATGTTAATTTGAGTCACATGCCCAGGGACTCCCTGACACATTTGGCCCCTTGGCCTGTGCCCAGTATCCGTTCAGTAACCCATCCCTACCTGCAACTAAACAAATGTTAATTACAATGCATGGTTTCCAGAGACATTATGTTCTACAACTCCTAATTTGGTGTAGGGTAAACAGAAGTTAGGAAATGTGTCCATATGCTTTTAAGAAATTGCTTCTCAGGTTGTCTCTACAGTACTGCCAGCAGCACACACAGGGAAGAAAGAACAAGGTCAGTCAGTCTTCAAGGTCCGTTGCCCCTCAGTGTGATCACTGTCTGGGATCAAGCGTAAGCCATGTGGAAACCTGCCATTCACTCTAAATCACCCATTACAAAACTTGGAAATGCCCTTGCAAGTAAAGTGGTCCCTGCACCTGTTATAATTAACTGGATAAATCAGACTAGCTAGCAGTTACAGCTGCTGCAGTTGGACACAATTATTAACACATATGCAATAACAGGAGGACGTGTGGGTGTTTAAGTGTGCCTTAAAAGTGTCAATAACAAAAAGCATTACCACTAGTCTCATTAATTTCTCATGAAGTATGTGTTGGCAACCAGTTTCTTGATTACACATCCAGCAGATAGAGAGCCACACAAGTATTTTGCTAGAGCTGAGTGGGGATGGATTAATTGGCTTCCTGACAAATACACTGAGTCTCAAGCTTCCTGGGTGTTCCTGTTGCCTTCAGTCAGCAATTTACTTGGTTATTTTTTGCTGAGCATGTGTCATGGTGTTTTATTTGTGGGTCCATTAGAGTGGTATAACAGCCATACATCTATGTCAAGGGTGTCAAACTCATTTTAATTCATGGGCCATGTACAGCTCAATTTGATCTCAAGTGGGCCAGAAGAGTAAAACCATTGCAAAATAACCTATAAATAACAACACATCCACATTTTTCTCTTCCTTGTAGTGTAAATAAGAATATGAGGGGAATATGTTCATGCTTTTATGAAACAGATGATGAACAGCCTGAGTATCAGTTTTTCCACATCCAGTCAGTCTGCTTCTCATTGTCATTACATGTTCACTTTTCAATACATTTCCACTTCTGTGTAGTGATGCTGGCAACACCACACCGAACTAATGTGGAAGCCACTGAGGAAGCAGGTTAAATTGGCAGAGCAATAACAATAGGGTTATACCAAAATTGTTTTAAAGGAACAGTGTGTAAGATTTAGAGGGATTTACTGACATCTAGTGGCGAGAATTGCAGATTGCAACCAGCTGAAACTACTACTAAAATTCCTTCAGTGCTCTGCTTTAGGTTTTCACCTAAAGGTCTCCCATGCTGTGGAACAAATGGAGCAGTTAATCAAAATAGATAAAAAACACCACATAAAGCAGCTTGGAAAATCGCAGACAGGCTGCTAGCCCAGCACAACCTAATGTGTGCTCACCTATCTCCTGTGGTAACTAAATGTGTGCTCACCTTATTTCTGATCCAGATATTTAGGGTGGTTTGAGCTAAATTATCCTCCACTCTAAAAGAAATGGACCAAGTGATTTAAACCAGTAAAAATACTGGAAAAAGCAGTTTCACATAAAAAACAAACAAACAGTTTTTTACCGCTGCTCTCATCACAGAAGGGCCTTAAACTGTTGTGGCCAAGATGAAAACTTGGAAACCTGTAAACACAAAAACATGAACACGCAGATGGTCCTATCTAGAGCTAATGTTTGGTTTGTCCGTTCCGGGCTACTGTAGTCACATGGCGGTGCAGTGGTAATCTCCACAGACATGGACCTGCTCCCTAGACATAAATGGCTCATTCCAAGGTAACGAAGACACGGCAATTCTTATTTTTAGATGATGATCTAATGATGAGTTGCATGATATTACAGTATATTCCATTTATGCCAACATATTCCCCAAAATCATGAACACTTAACCTTTTTGTTATCCTCTGCCATACTTACCATTAACAAATCAAATGTTTGGCAGTGCTTTAGCAATAGGCTTTACTGAAGCTGCTGATTAACAATATTGTGCACAGTGTTTGATATCTTCAAATATGACCACATTAATTATTCATTGTTATTTCAGAGAACATATTTTGGTAAGGCTGGAATATCTTTTTTTAACCCATATTTGATTAAATACAAGACAAAGAAAAGATCATTAATGTTTAAACTGTTAAACCTTATTGTTTTTCATGAAAGGCTCACTCATAAGCAGGGATGGGGTGAGGTTTACCACTTAGTGAAAAAACACGTAGTCCAACAGTTTAGGAACATTTGTCAAAGCACAACTGCAAATAATTTATGGATTTTACCATCTACAGTGCCTAACATCATCAACTATTCAGAGCATCCAGAGAAATTTCTGCATGTAAGGGGAAAATTGAAAACCAACACTGAGTGCCCATGACCTTCGACCCCTCAGACAACACTGCATTAAAAACTAACATGACTGTATAAAAGAGATTAGTGCTTGGGCTCTGGAACACTTTGGAAAACAACTGTCCGTAAACCCAGTTTGTCACTGCATCTACAGATACAAGTTAAGACTCTAACACACAGTAAAAGTGACAGTAAAAGCCACCAAATTCTCTGGGCCTGAGCTTGTCCACAACGGACTGACACAAAGTGGCCTGCAGTCCAGACATGTCTTCACTGAAAATTTGTGGTGCATTATGGAGCACAAAAAGCACCTGTGGAGACCTGAATTGCGACTTAAAAGGTAACGTAACGCAGTGGCAAACAAGCCCCTGTCCCAACTTTTTTTAAACATGTTGCAGGCAACACATTTACAGTGAGTGAATTTTTACAAAAAATAATTAAGTGTATCAGTTTAATATTCACTTTTTAATTTGCTCCGGAAACTTGGTACCTCTTAACCTTCACATTTGCATCAATATTATTTGTGCAAAGTCATCCGGCAGGTTGGATCGGACCCTTTGATGGCAGGCCGTCGAAAACAAAATCAATTTCTAATCAACTTTATAACATTTACAACTGCAAAATCAATGGATTACTTTATGAATCCATTATTAATACTTCATTAACATGTTTTATAATTGCAGATGACTGATGAGCTTTTGCTGATGGCTTATTGGGAACTGAAACTCAAGACTCTTTGTAGTGACTGATGACTTGTAAGAAAGTGAGAGACAAACAAGCATTTTCAAACCAATTCAAGCCAAATTTACTGATATAGAGTCAAATCATGATAGATAAAAAAGTGCTGCAGGTTGCTTGCAGAGGCTGTAGATGGACGAGCTGAGCTGTCTACCACAATCTGACAGTGTGGAAATACCTGTTAGAGGAAGAAGATGATGTCAACTGAATGTAACAGAAAGGTGACTTTAATGTATCAGCCCAGGTATGGTATTATTACACAGTTATGATTGTCTATCTTACCTGAAAGGTTATATTTATGAATGCATCTCTGCTCTTTGGTCCCTGGTGCATCTCTGGTCCCTGGTCAGCTGAGGTCTTCACATGGCAAAAGGACAGAATTCAGCAGAGGCTGTAGATGGAGGCTTGGCCAAGCTCTCTGCCAGAATATGCAGGAAGCCCCAACTGCATGTTGCTGGCCAAGGCTTAGTTGTAGGTTTTTCCAAGCTGTCTGTCAGAATCTGCAAGTGGAGGCGGCAGCTGCAGCTTGCTGGCAGAGTTGAAGGTTTGGCCAAGCTGTCTGGCAGAATCTGCAGGTTGATGGCAGAGGCTTTAGTTGGACATTTGACCAAGCTTTTGCAAGAATTTGCAGGTGGAGGCTGCAGCTGCATCCTGCTTGCAGAGGCTTAGTTTGAAGTTTGGACAAGCTGTCTGGCAGAATCTGCAGGTGGAGGTGGGAGCTGCAGGTTCCTGACAGAGGCCATAAATGGACGAGCTGAACTGTCTGCCAGAATCTGCAGATGGAGGCAGCGGCTCTAGTTGGAGGTTTGGCAAAGCTGTCCATCAGAATCTGCAGGTGAAGGTGGCAGCTGCAGACTGCTGACAGAGGCTGTAGATGGAGGAGCTGAGCTGTCTGCCACAATCTGCCAGTGTGGAAATACCTGTTAGAGGAAGAAGATGATGTCAACTGAATGTAACAGAAATGTGGCTTTGATTTATCAGCCCAGGTATGCTATTATTACACAGTTATGATTGTCTATCTTACCTGAAAGGTTATATTTATGAGTGTATCTCTGCTCTTTGGTCCCTGGTGCATCTCTGGTCCCTGGTCAGCTGAGGTCTTCACATGGCAAAAACATAGGATGAGGCGGTGTAGATATCCGGTATATCTGGTAGATCCAGACATTATCCAGGACAGGATTCAGTGGCGTAGATTTCTGGATGATGCTGTAAATTAATAATTGGCCAAACCTGCAACAACAGCAGACTACTGACAGAGAGGTTAGAGGTTTGGCCGAGCTGCCTGTCAGAACCTGCAGGTGGAGGCAGCGGCAGCAGGTTGCTGATGGACGTTGTTGTTAGAGGTTTGGCCAAGCTGTTGTTGCAGGTTTGGCCACAGCTGTCTGCAAGAATCTGCAGATGGAGGTGGCAGTACTGCAGGTTGCTTGCAGAGGCTGTAGATGGAGGTTTGGCTCAGCTGTCTGTCAGAATCTGCAGCCACCACCTCCACCTACAGATTCTGACAGTGTGGAAATACCTGTTAGAGGAAAAAGATGATGTCAACTGAATGTAACAGAAATGTGGCTTTGATTTATCAGCCCAGGTATGCTATTATTACACAGTTATGATTGTGTATCTTACCTGAAAGGTTATATTTATGAATGCATCTCTGCTCTTTGGTCCCTGGTGCATCTCTGGTCCCTGGTCAGCTGAGGTCTTCACATGGCAAGGGGACAGAATTCAGCAGAGGCTGTAGATGGAGGCTTGGCTAAGCTCTCTGCCAGAATATGCAGGAGGCCCCAGCTGCATGTTGCTGGCCAAGGCTTAGTTGTAGGTTTTGCCAAGCTGTCTGTCAGAACTTGCAGGTGGAGGTGGCGGCTGCAGGTTCCTGACAGAGGCTGTAGATACAGGCTGCAGAGGCTGTAGATGGAGGAACTGAACCCTCTGCCAGAATCAGCAGGTGGGGGTGGTGGCTGCAGGTTCCTGACAGAGGCTGTGGATGGAGGAGCTGAGTTGTCTGCCAGAATCTGCAGGTGGGGGCGGTGGCTGCAGGTTGATGGCAGAGTTTGAGGTGTGGCCAAGCTATCTGTCAGAGTCTGCAGGTGGAGGTGGGGGCTGCAGGTTGATGGCAGGGGTTCTAGCGGGAGGTTTGGCAAAGCTGTCTGTCAGAATCTGCAGGTGGTGGAGGTGGCTGCAGGTTGTTGACAGAGGCTGTTGTTGGAGGTTTGCAAGAACCTGCAGGTGACACCTGCAGATTTACACAGACAGTTTGGCCAAACCTCTAACTAGAGCCTCTGTCTGAAGTCTGCTGTTGATGCAGATTTGGCCAATTCTTCATTTACAGCATCATCCAGAAATCTACGCACCTGAATTCTGTCCTTTTGCCATGTGAAGACCTCAGCTGACCAGGGACCAGAGATGCACCAGGGACCAAAGAGCAGAGATGCATTCATAAATATAACCTTTCAGGTAAGATAGACAATCATAACTGTGTAATAATAGCATACCTGGGCTGATAAATCAAAGCCACATTTCTGTTACATTCAGTTGACATCATCTTCTTCCTCTAACAGGTATTTCACACTGTCAGATTGTGGCAGACAGCTCAGCTCCTCCATCCACAGCCTCTGTCAGTAGCCTGCAGCCACCACCTCCACCTGCAGATTCTGATGGACAGCTTAGCCAAACCTCCATCTACAACCTCTGCAAGCTACCTGCAGTACTGCCACCTCCATCTGCAGATTCTTGCAGACAGTTGTGGCCAAACCTCCAACAACAGCCTCTGTCAGCAACTTGCAGCCACGGCCTCCACCTGCAGATTCTGGCAGACAGCTCAGCTCCTCTATCTACAGCCACTGTCAAGAACCTGCAGCCACCACCTCCACCTGCAGATCCTTGAAGACAGCTCAGTTCCTCCATCTACAGCCTCTGCAGCCACCATCTACAGCCACTGTCAGGAACATGCAGCCGTCTCCACCTGCAGATTATGGCAGATAGCTCAGCTCCTTCATCTACAGCCTCTGCCACCAACCTGCAGCTGCCTACACCTGAAAAGTCTGGCAGACAGCTCAGCTCCTCCATCTACAGCCTCTGTCAGAATCTGCAGCCACCACCTTCACCTACAGATTCTGACAGTGTGGAAATACCTGTTAGAGGAAAAAGATGATGTCAACTGAATGTAACAGAAATGTGGCTTTGATTTATCAGCCCAGGTATGCTATTATTACACAGTTATGATTGTCTATCTTACCTGAAAGGTTATATTTATGAGTGTATCTCTGCTCTTTGGTCCCTGGTGCATCTCTGGTCCCTGGTCAGCTGAGGTCTTCACATGGCACAACAAGAAGATTCAGGGGCGTAGACTTCTGGATGATGCTGTAAATGAAGATTTGGCCAAACCTGCAACAACAGCAGACTATCGACAGAGACTCTAGTTCGAGTTTTGTCAAGCCGTCTGTCAGAATCCGCAGGTGGAGGCAACGGCTGCAGGTTGCTGACAGAGACTGTTGTTGCAGGCTCTGGCCACAGCTGTCTGCAAGAACCTACAGGTGGAGGTGTCAGTGCTGCAGGTTGTTTGCAGAGGCTGTAGATGGAGGAGCTGAGCTGTCTGTCAGGATCTGCAGGTGGAGATGGCAGCTGCAGGTTGATGGCAGAGGCTCTAGTAGGAGGTTTGGCAAAGCTGTCTGCCAGAATCTGCAGGCGGAGGCAGGCAGCTGCTGCAGATTGCTGACAGAAGCTGTTGCTGTAGGTTTTCCCACAGCTGTCTGCAAGAACCTGCAGGTGGAGATGGCAGTGGTGCAGGTTGCTGGCAAAGGCTGTAAATGGATGTTTGGCCAAGCTATCTGCGAGAACATGCAGGTGGAGGCGGCAGCTGAATGTTGCTAGCAGAGGCTGTTGTTGGAGGTTTCGCCACGCTGTCTGTCAGAATCCGCAGGTGGAGGCGGCAGCTGCAGGTTGCTGACAGAGGTTTAGATGGAGGTTGACAGAGGTGGTTGTGGTTGAGGTGTAGTTTGAATGCATTTCAAAATGTAAAATTCTCGTAAGAAGTTATTGGTGTATTGTGGAGCAGGACACCTTGAAGGGGGTAGATGACGGCATGGCTGCAGCTGTCTACCAGAATCTGCAGGTGGAGGCGACACCTGCAGTTTGCTGGCAGAGGCTGTAAATGCAGGTTTGGCCAGTCTGTCTGCCAGAACATGCAGGTGGAGGCAGCAGCTGCAGGGTTCTGGCAGAGGCTGTTGTTGGATTTTGGCCAAGCTGTCTGTCAGAATCCACAGGTGGAGGTGGCAGCTGCAGGTTGCTGACAGAGGTTTAGATGGAGGTTGACAGAGGTGGCTGTGGTTGAGGTGTAGTTTGAATGCATTTCAAAATGTAAAATTCTTGTAAGAAGTTATTGGTGTATTGTGGAGCAGGACACCTTGAAGGCGGTAGATGGCGGCATGGCCGCAGCTGTCTACCAGAATCTGCAGGTGGAGGCGACACCTGCAGTTTGCTGGCAGAGGCTGTAAATGCTGGTTTGGCCAGTCTGTCTGCCAGAACTTGCAGGTGGAGGCGGCAGCTGCATGTTGCTGACAGAGGCTTAGATGGAGGTTAACAGAGGTGCGAATGGAACATTGGTCTTCAATGCATAGTGGACCTGACGGAAATTGCTGGTGGAGGTTTGAATATTTCAGATGGCTGCTGTAGTTTGAATGCAGTTTAAATCGTAAAATTCCTGTGGTAAGTTATTGGTGTATGGTGGAGCAGGACTCCTTAGAGGCGGTAGTTGGAGGCATGGCCGCAGCTGAAACTGCTGGTGGAGGTCATAGTTCTAGCATTTCTCTACAGCTGTTTGCTGCCTGCAGGTGGAGGGTCAGGCAGCAGGCGGCTGCTGCAGTTGGAACGCAGAGTTTAAAACTGAAAGTGAATCTAAGAAACTAGTGGTGGAGTGTAGAGCAGGACACTTTAGAGGCAGTAGATGGAGGTTGCTGGTAAAAAGTATGCAATTTAAATACATCTAACTAAATCTAAATAAATGTGATTAACAAAATCATCTTAGTTTTTCTGAATGAGAAAAAAACCTGAAATCAAAATCAAGTGTTTGGACGGAAGCGCTTACCTGAAGACTTACCTTCAGGTTCGGCTGTCCTCTTCTGCCAGTAGCTGCCAACCTGTTTTCTCATTCTAAAAAGATTTTGTACCCACCTTGGCTTGGGGCCCTTCGGCAACGACTTAGGCTCACCTGGAGCCACAGGTCCTTTAGAGGGGCCGGCTTCCACAGGCTTACCTGGTGCTGGAGGTGGGTCAGAGGGACTCACCTCAGGGTCACGGCCACGTGGGGGGACTGGTTCCCGCAGCGGACTGATGAGCCTCGGTAATGGCACAAGAAGGCTGGCCCACGGGATGTCCTCCATCTGAAGGTAACAACAAATAAAGTCATCAGACTACAGCTCCACATCATGTTAACAACTTCAATTTGACTCCATTGTTTCAGTTTCTAACACTATGTGTTATGACTGTGCACTGACTACACATTTTCTTTTTATCTGCATGTTAGACAATAGACTAGATTAGGTCAGAATACAGTTTCTTACAGTGTCTCCCAGCAGACTGCACGTGTCTGAGTCACTGGTTGGGGAGCCAGATGGTGAGCCACTGGGGGTGATCGGTGCCGGGACCTTCTGGAGGTTGATCTGCGGGGTGATGGGCCGGTCCGTGACTGGAACAAGGAGGCTGACCCACGGGTCTTCCTGGTCCATCTGAAGGTAACAACAAATAAAGTCATCAGACTACTGCTCCACATAGTGTTAACAACTTCAATTTGACTCCACTGTTTCAGTTTCTAACACTATGTGTTATGACTGTGCACTGACTACACATTTTCTTTTTATCTGCATGTTAGACAATAGACTAGATTAGGTCAGAATACAGTTTCTTACAGTGTCTCCCAGCAGACTGGACATGTCTGGGTCACCGGTTGGAGAGCCAGATGGTGAGCCACTGGGGGTGATCGGTGCTGGGACCCTCTGGAGGATGAGCCGCGGGATGTCGGGCCAATCTGGGTTTGGAACCAGGAGGCTGGTCCACGTGTAGCCCTTGTCCATCTATGGGTAATAGCAAATAAAGTCATCAGACTACAGCTCCACATCATGTTAACAACTTCAATTTGACTCCATTGTTTCAGTTTCTAACACTATGTGTACTGACTACACATTTTCTTTTTATCTGCATGTTAGACAATAGACTAGATTAGGTCAGAATACAGTTTCTTACAGTGTCTCCCAGGAGACTGGACGTAACCGAGTCACCGGTGGAGGAGCCAGATGGTGAGCCAACGGGTCTGGTACACGTGTAGTTCTGGTCGGTCTGAAGGTAACAACAAATACAGCCATCAGACTACTGCTCCACATCATGTTAACAACTTCAATTTGACTCCATTGTTTCAGTCAGAAGGACTCACCTCAGGGTCACAGCCACGTGGGGGGACTGGTTCCCGCAGCGGACTGATGAGCCTTGGTAATGGCGCATGGAGGCTGGCCCACGGGATGTCCTCGTCCATCTGAAGGTAACAACAAATACAGCCATCAGACTACTGCTTCACATCATGTTAACAACTTCAGTCTGACTCCATTGTTTCAGTGTCTAACACTATGTGTTATGACTGTGCACTGACTACACAATTTCTTTTTATCTGCATGTTAGACAATAGACTAGATTAGGTCAGAATACAGTTTCTTACAGTGTCTCCCAGCAGACTGGACGTATCCGAGCCAGATGATGAGTCACTGGAGGAGCTCCACGGGATTGGAGTGACGCTGTCCCAATTGTAGCCCTGGGCCATCTGATGGAAAAAAAAGAATACAACCGTGAGACCACAAATTTATCACATCACATATTGAATTGGCCCATTAGCACACAGTCAACACTGCTAAAAATTGAGTGTACAGAATACAATTAAATGTAACATTTCTGACTGCAAGTTAATGCCAAACTCAGAAAATTCAGTCACAATCTACCTTTGAAAACTAATTCAAATTGAAGCCTTTCTTTTAGTTACAATAATTGTGTTATTTCTAAACCCAGTGTGTCCTTCTAAGAGTCTGGAAGCTTTCTGACAGCATACTTATAGTCATGGATGGATTACTAAATGGACCTACTGGGCACAGGCCCAGGGACCCAGAGTGTCAGGAGCCCCTCTGGCCTTCACCTGCAAAATGTCACTCAAATTAACACGTACTGACCAGGAAGAGACTCAAAATGACCACAAAAAGATGCTAAGGAACTGCAAAGAGACAAAAACACCACAAAATAGGCAACTACAAACAGACAAAAAAAGAAAAAGACACAAAATGACCTCAAAGACACATAACATGACCCAAGAGAGACACAACATGACTTAAAAAGACACAACATGACCTCAAAGAGACACAAATGTCCTTAAGGGACACACAACGGCCAAAAAGAATGCAAAACGACACAAGATGATCTCAAAGACACACAAGATGACCTCAGAGAGATACAACATGACTTAAAAAGACACAACATGACCTGAAAGAGACACAGATGTCCTTAAGGGACACACAACAGCCAAAACAGATGCAAAACAACACAAAATAACCTCAAAGACACACAAGATGACCTCAGAGACGCAACATGACTTGAAAAGACACAACATGACCACAAAGAGACACGAATGACATAAGGGACACACAACCGCCAACAGAGACATAAAACAACCAAAAATGACACAAAATGACCTCAAAGACACACAAGATGACCCAAGAGAGATGCAACATGACTTAAAAAGACACAACATGACCTCAAAGCGACATAAATGACATAAGGGACACACAACGGCCAACAGAGACATAAAACAACCAAAAATGACACAAAGTGACTGCAAAGACACACAAGATGACCTCAGAGAGACGCAACATGACTTAAAAAGACACGAAATGACCTCAAATGACAGAAAATGTCCTTTAAGGGACACAATGGTCAAAACAGATACAAAACACAATACGACCTCAAAGACACACAAGATGACCTCAGAGAGATGCAAATGTCCTTATTGGACACGCAACGGCCAAAAAAAAATGCAAAACGACACAAAATGACCTCAAAGACACACAGGATGACCCAAGAGAGATGCAACATGACTTAAAAAGACACAACATGACCTCAAAGAGACACAAATGTCCTTAAGGGACACGCAACGGCCAAAAAAATGCAAAACGACACAAAATGACCTCAAAGACACACAAGATGACCTCAGAGAGATACAACATGACTTAAAAAGATACAACATGACATCACAGAGACAGAAAATATCCTTTAAGAGACACACAACAGCCAGAAAAGATGCAAAACACAATACGATCTCAAAGACACACAAGATGACCTCAGAGAGATACAACTTGACTTAAAAAGACACAACATGACCTGAAAGAGACACAGATGTCCTTAAGGGACACACAACAGCCAACAAAGAGGCAAAACGACACAAAATGACCTCAAAGACACACAAGATGACCTCAGAAAGATGCAACATGACTTAAAAAGACACAACATAACCTCATAGAGACAGAAAATATCCTTAAGGGACACACAACGGCCAAAAAAGATGCAAAACAACACAAAATAGCCTCAAAGACACACAAGATGACCTCAGAGAGACGCAACATAGCCTCGAAAAATACTAAATGGTGGTGAAAAACCAGAAAAATCATCCTAAAGAGAAAAGTATCTCAGCCAAACACAGCATGACTTAAAAAGACACAACATGACCTCAAAGAGACACAAATGTCCTTTTAGGGACACACAATGGCCAACAAATATGCAAAACGATACAAAACGACCTCAAAGACACACAAGATGACCTCAGAGACGCAACATGACTTAAAAAGACACAACATGACCACAAAGAGACAGAAAATATCCTTTAAGGGACACACAACGGCCAAAAAATATGCAAAACAACACAACATGACTGCATGCAACATGACTTAAAAAGACACAACATGACCTCAAATGACAGAAAATGTCCTTTAAGGGACACACAATGGCCAAAAAAGACATAAAACAACCAAAAAAGACACAACATGACCCCAAAGACACACAAAACGACCTCAGAGAGACACAACATGACCTCAAAGAGACACAAATGTCCTTAAGGGACACACAACGGCCAACAGAGGCATAAAACAAACCAAAAACGACACAAAATGACCTCAAAGACGCACAAGATGACCTCAGAGAGATGCAACATAGCCTCAAAAAAGACTAAATGGCAGGGAAAAATCACAAAATTATCCTAATAAGAAAGGTACCTCAGCCAGACACAACATGACTTAAAAAGACACAACATGACCTCAAAGAGACACAAATGTCCTCAAGGGACACACAATGGCCTAAAAAAGATGCAAAACAACACAAAACGACCTCAAAGACACACAAGATGACCTCAGAGAGATGCAACATGACTTAAAAAGACACAAATGTCCTTAAGGGACACACAACAGCCAACAGAGACAAAAAATAGCCAAAAACGACACAAACTGACTTCAAAGAGACACAAGATGGACTCAAAAAAGACAAAATGGCGGGAAAAAAAATCATAAAATGATCCTTAAGAGAAAAGTACCTCAGAGAGACGCAACGTGACTTAAAAAGACACAACATGACCTCAAAGAGACACAAATGTCATTTAAGGGACACACAACGGCCAACAGAGACATAAAACAAACGAAAAACGACACAAGATGACCTCAAAGACACACAAGATGACCTCAAAGACACACAAGATGACCTCAAAGACACACAAGATGACCTCAGAGAGAGGCCTTTTGCGGCCTTTTGCATATCTGTGCCCAGGGACCCATTGTCTCATAATCTGCCCATGCATACAGTAGACATAGCTGTCTTTTACAGAGGGACATTTTTGCCAGATATTCAACAACATGCCAATTGTACACTCTCTTGCTGAATGAGAAAAAGCCAGCACCATATCAGCATTTTTTTCTAGAGAAATCTCAATGACACACACCTCTCTGTTGCTCTCACAGTATGATGACATAATATTTAAATGATGTTTTGTGTAAAATACTTTAAATGAAAAACATCCTAAATATTGAGAAAAAGGCTGAATTATGAGTATATTCAAATAATAAGGCTTCAATGCTTGTGTCACTGCTTGCAGCACTGATGGCCTACATCACCAAGAAGTTAAAAAACATATAAGCTATATTTTTATTAGCATGTTGATGCTGGGCTGTTTGTTGGACAGATAAATCAGACAGTTGGTAAACCAAAGACAGTAGCTTTGGATTTAAACTTAGTAACAGTCAAACGTTAGTCCAATTTGATCCTTTTACACTAAAATAGTACAGATGTAGGCAAAATATTGCGATATTGGTAATATTATGTCTACAGCAGTACACGTTTGTAAAGTCTCAACGGTAAAATACACAGAAAACAACATGGGCTTTAAAAAAGTGTCAAAATCTCTCGTCTACCTTGAAAGAGTCCGTTTGTCAGTGACAGCAGGTCTTAAGATGAGGTCCAGAAGCAAAAGGTCTCAGTTCGTGGTTGGTTTTTCAGGAAAATTGTCGAGGACAAGTTGAGATGCTGCTTCTTTCTCTGATGCAAAGTTTGTTCTGATTGAAATGTTTAAATGTGTGAAATAAAATAATGCACCTAGAGACCACATAGCAACCATGGAACCATCAGGTCCATAACAACACGTCTGACCTCAGAATTGTCATTACGTCCACACCGGCCTGCAGGAACAATAGCATCTGTTAGTGCGTGGCGATTTATTAAACCGGCCTACATGATATGGCTGCATTGCGATATAAATTGTGTTTGCTTTTAATTTTTTTTATCTATTTTGTGTGTTTTTTGTTTTCCTCTCTTCTCTGCATTCACGTGGACAGTTTTTTTTTCAATCAGCAGCCTTACTGAGAATCGGTTAACTCAGCCGGCTTTGGTTCTTCTTGATGTGGATATCACCATGTGAATTAATTAAGGTGTATTCATTAAATGCTTTCTAGTCAGCTCGAGGCTGTCATCATCACCTTAAACTCACATCACACTGGTTATGTGGTGTATACACACTGTTAGAAAACATGGTAAAACATGGGAAAAATAGCTACAACTGAGTGAAAACAGCAATGTTGCAAAAATCCATTATATGGAAATAAAATAATTAGTTTTGGGTTCCGCTGGGCGCTCCCTCCCTCTTTCAGCACTGTTCTGTATAGGCGCACTGCGCTTTTACGCACGACTAGTGGCACTGTGGAGGAGATCAGAGAGCCATGAGGACCGTCAGTGTGTGAGCGTTTTGCTGCCACCACCGCAAGAAGATGATCCTGTTGCCTGGTCTGTTGTTGTGTCTCCCTGGGGAGAGGCGGGCTGGTGCCTGGAGGAGGATGGTGGCTTTACTCTTAACAGGGACCTCCGCCGCTTTGTCGTGGCCACCAACACGGTTGACATCGCAAGAGAGGAGAAACTGTACCAGCTGAGCCACCACCTGACTCTGGTCCAGAGTCTGACCCAGAGAGGAGTCTTGAAGCGTGGGCATCAGACGCACAATGCGCAGTTTTACCGGGTTTCTGAGATGAATGCGTAAAACGCAACTTTCAGCATCAACATATTATTACCGTTTGTTGTGAATGAAACTCTGACCAGCTAAAAATAGACATACAATTACTAAAACTACATCAATTGACCCTTAAAAAGACACAAAATTACTTTAAGGAGATACAAAATGACCTCATAGAGACACAAAAGACATAAAAATAACTACAGTGACACAAATTGACCTCAAAGGGACACAAAATGGCCTCAAAAGACAAAACTGCAAAAAACAAAAAAGACAAAATGATCCTAAAGAGAAAAGTATCTCAGCCAGACACAACATGACTCCTCAAAGAGACAGAAGATGTCCTTTAAGGGACACACAATGGCCAAAAAGACGCAAAATGACCCCAGAGAGACACAAAGGAACCAAATCAACAACAAATTCACCTCAGAGACACAAAATTATTAAAATGGCACAACTTTACCTCAGAGAGACACAACATGTCTTTAAAGAGACACAAAACCACTGCAGACTCAAAATTGCCTCAAAGTCACAAAAAATAACTACAATGACGCAAACTGACCTCAAAGAGACAAAAAATGACAGGGAAAAAAATCACAAAATTATCCTAAAGAGAAAAGTACCTCAGCCAGACACAACATGATTTAAAAAGACACAACATAACCTCAAAGAGACACAATATCCTTAAGGGACACACAACGGCCAAAACAGATGCAAAACAACACAAAACGACCTCAAAGACACACAAGATGACCTCAGAGAGAGGCCTTTTGCGGCCATTTGCATATCTGTGCCCAGGGACCCATTGTCTCATAATCTGCCTGTGCATACAGTAGACATAGCTGTCTTTTACAGAGGGACATCTTTACCAGATATTCAACAACATGCCAATTGTACACTCTCTTGCTGAATGAGAAAAAGCCAGCACCATATCAGCATTTTTTTCTAGAGAAATCTCCATGATACACACCTCTCTGTTGCTCTCACAGTATGATGACATAGTATTTAAATGATGTTTTGTGTAAAATACTTTAAATGAAAAACATCCTAAATATTGAGAAAAAGACTGAATTATGAGTATATTCAAATAATAAGGCTTCAATGCTTGTGTCACTGCTTGCAGCACTGATGGCCTACATCACCAAGAAGTTAAAAAACATATAAGCTATATTTTTATTAGCATGTTGATGCTGGGCTGTTTGTTGGACAGATAAATCAGACAGTTGGTAAACCAAAGACAGTAGCTTTGGATTTAAACTTAGTAACAGTCAAACGTTAGTCCAATTTGATCCTTTTACACTAAAATAGTACAGATGTAGGCAAAATATTGCGATATTGGTAATATTATGTCTACAGCAGTACACGTTTGTAAAGTCTCAACGGTAAAATACACAGAAAACAACATGGGCTTTAAAAAAGTGTCAAAATCTCTCGTCTACCTTGAAAGAGTCCGTTTGTCAGTGACAGCAGGTCTTAAGATGAGGTCCAGAGGCAAAAGGTCTCAGTTCGTGGTTGGTTTTTCAAGAAAATTGTCGAGGACAAGTTGAGATGCTGCTTCTTTCTCTGATGCAAAGTTTGTTCTGATTGAAATGTTTAAATGTGTGAAATAAAATAATGCACCTAGAGACCACATAGCAACCATGGAACCATCAGGTCCATAACAACACGTCTGACCTCAGAATTGTCATTACGTCCACACCGGCCTGCAGGAACAATAGCATCTGTTAGTGCGTGGCGATTTATTAAACCGGCCTACATGATATGGCTGCATTGCGATATAAATTGTGTTTGCTTTTAATTTTTTTTATCTATTTTGTGTGTTTTTTGTTTTCCTCTCTTCTCTGCATTCACGTGGACAGTTTTTTTTTTCAATCAGCAGCCTTACTGAGAATCGGTTAACTCAGCCGGCTTTGGTTCTTCTTGATGTGGATATCACCATGTGAATTAATTAAGGTGTATTCATTAAATGCTTTCTAGTCAGCTCGAGGCTGTCATCATCGCCTTAAACTCATATCACACTGGTTATGTGGTGTATACACACTGTTAGAAAACACGGTAAAACATGGGAAAAATAGCTACAACTGAGTAAAAACAGCAATGTTGCAAAAATCCATTATATGGAAATAAAATAATTAGTTTTGGGTTCCGCTGGGCGCTCCCTCCCTCTTTCAGCACTGTTCAATAAAGGCGCGCTGCGCTTTTACGCACGACTAGTGGCACTGTGGAGGAGATCAGAGAGCCATGAATGCGGGCCGGTGCCTGGAGAAGGACGGTAGCTTTACTTTTAATGGAGACCTCCGCCAGATGGTCCAGATTCTGACCCAGAGTGGAATCTTGAAGTGTTGGTATCAGAAGAACGATGTACAGTTTTACCGGGTTTCTGAGACGACTCCGTGAAACGCAACTTTCAGCGCCAACATATTATTGCCGTTTGTTGAGAATGAAACGCTGACCAACTGCTGTGATGCAGGGCCGTAATCACCTATTTAACATTGGGGGGACCATTGTAAATCACCACTAATCCAGTGTGTAATATTTGGCATGGTTTATTGTCAAATCTGAATCTGAATCTGAATATTCTACCCATTAATATGTTTATATAAGTGTATAATCGCTATAAAATAAAATTCGTTTGGTTTTTGTAGCCTTATAATTATGCTTTTATATATATATATATATATATATAGCAAGGACCTTGCTTTAGAGAGATCGCCATCTTGCGCCGCCATGTATGTAAGGCAGCCCGAGCGGACAATCCAGCCAGCCAGAGAACGTGTTTTGCGTGTATAAATGAACCAACGAAGACAGCGGGCGGAAGGAAGGAAGAGGAGGAAACAGCAGAGAGTGTTAGTAGTTCGTCGATAGAGAGTAGTGAAAAGTTTTTTTAGTTATAAAGTTTGCGAATGGACCACACTTACCACGCAACAGGAGAGAATGAACCCGAACCATCATCTGCGAGGAAAAGAAGACACAACTTCACTGCTTGTGATGCACTCTCTGCGGCGCTTTTCCTCCTGATGATATATTTCCCCAGCGATGGTAGCAGTAGCACCGAGTCCCATTCTGTGCAGCAAAATGGGAGCGGAGGATTCAGCCTCTCTTCTTGCCTGCTCAGCATCTAAGTTCCTCATCTGTGTGCTCCGGCTCAAACAGGTATGGCTCTGGA